>NC_049183.1:0-641000 GCF_009769625.2 Cygnus olor
GACAGACCCAACACACTGGTAAAAAACAGTCCTTCAAAAAACTGAGACAATGAGCAAGTAGTGCCATGAATATTCAAAGCTGTAATTGCTATGGAAACCATCTCCAGGAATTCAACCTTTAAGTATCAGAGGCACATCATGATATGATGACAGCAAAAGAAAATGTAATACTGTCTAAGACTTCGAAGTTCAAAATGCAAGAGAAAATCAAAGCACTGTGTAGGAAAAGCCTTCGCCTTCTCCCATCTTCCCGGTTCTTTGGGGAGGATATTGAGGTGGGTGAGCCCTGCAGTATCCCTTTCTGCCTGGGCTTCCCAAACGGCCCCTACCAGTACTGCCAAAAAGGATGCTCTTTCCTTAATCAAATCATAACTGTAACCCGCCTTGACCAGCAGAACTGAAAAACCTGGTGTAACAATATTCAAGCCCTGCCGTTCATTTTCAGGCTTCCAGCAGGCCAATAACGGGGTCAGGTAGCAAGGGCAAGGCATCAGAGATCATCAGTGATGGCCCTGATTTCATTTCTTTTATATGAAATATTCTCAGCTTATTCTATTGTACTTGTACCACATGAAGGTATTAATGAGTAGTCCACAATATTTTCTTCGTTTCATCTCACTTCCTTCCAGTAGCCTGCCTGCTGACAAAACAGAGGTGATCCCACAATTGTTCCTGTCAGCCTCAACCCCTATTTCTGAGTGTCACTGCAATGCTTTTGATATTGATTCGTTAAATAAAACTAGTAAATGCAATACGCATATAAGTACTATTCTGAATGATGGTGAAAAAAACGTGATGGTGAAAAAAAAAATTTCTGATGAACTAGCATTTGTTCTTTGTAGGTATATAAACTATGTACCTAAAATTTATATAAAAAAGAATATCACCCCAAGTATTATTGCAGAAGTCAGCTGCATTTCAAACACTAACAGCTCACTTTTCTTTTTTCAGGTACATCTTATTACAGTCTTATAAAGCAAAAGTCCACAAACACTTGGATTTATTGAAGGTTTACAGTAATATTTTGTTAACGTTGTTGTTGATAAGCACTAACCTATGCTCTTAGAGAAGGGAATTTATTAGCAAATTCTGCACACCCATATTTGTGCAATTATGTTTTTTTTTTAATGACATACATCCTTACTTATTTTAGACCCATAGCTCTAGTTTAGTTTCATGGCAGTATAAATTAGTTTGCCTATTGGATATCTTTTCAGGTTGGGATTTAAGGTCACTCTAGGAAGGGCAAAGTTACATCTTCAGTTAACTTGTATCTGATGCCATGTCACATTCACTTTTTCAGCACGCTATTTAATTTTTTTGCCTTTTCTACCTTTTTTTAGTTCGAGTGTCCTAAGCGCTAGCAACCAAAGCTCCCCACAGCAAACAACCCCTAGGAAATGCCTGATTTCCACACTGCTGTCAGTCACACGTCCTGCCAGAGGTGAGCAAACAAGCACAGTTTGTCAAGCAAAGCACATGATGCAAATTTTATGCCAGTGTTATTCTGGTAATCAGAAGACAAACAACAATTGTTCTCACATAATGTCACTTGTTTTAGTATTAATCCACCAATTTTTTTCATGAATGTGAAGTGGCAGAACATTAACCTCACAGATAACCATGTCGCATCATCACAGCATTTTGGATAGTGATTGTCCGATGTAAAGCCAGATTTCTCATACTGTCAAACCACATCCTGGGCTTTCAGAGTAAAAGCTGACCAAAACATAAAGCAAGTTACAATTAATCACACTTCTGTATAAGCCAAAATAATGGTCGGTTCTTAAAATTACTTTGGAAAATATATATATTTGTTTATAAAGCACAAAAATTGTAACACCGATATAGCAAGGATATTGATTTTGCTTCTCTAAAACCCTTCCCTGGGATATCATCATCAAAGTTTGTTGACTAATGTGTAAAAATATTGGTATTGCTCAAAATGTCCAAAAGAAAAGAAACATGTACTATTTGTTCTTAATAATAGAATAAAAAAGAAAAATAAACTTTTGGCTCTATCACAGAGTCAATTAGATTAATAAATATACCTTTATTGTCCAAACAAATTAATACATTTAAGCAAGGCTCCTACATACAGGAAAAAGAAAAAAAAAAAAAGTCAGACCAAAGCAATCATAAGAAATGAATAGGAAAGACAGACTGGGATTACAGCATGAAGTTCTGGGATGCCGGAGGGGAATACCCAAAAAAACTGAGAGTTGGAAAGTGAAAGGCAGCAATGGAAAATCTGAAAGAATGAATCAAAATATTAGATTTCTAGAAGCACGTATCTTTCTGCATAGGGCATATTTCTGTTTAAACCCAGGATTCAAGAAGTCTTTCTACTGCTTTCTACACTGAAGCCTTCCTTGTGGGGTGGGGGGGGGGGGGGGTGGAGGGGGAGGGAAGAAAGAAAAGAAAGAAAAAAGCAAGAAATGTGTACCTCCATCAAATACATCAAAGAAAAAAATGCAGTTGTTAGGTTGATCTTGTACCAGCATTAGGGGTAGCTTCCTACTTTATCTGCTATTTTGTCTGGATCTGAAAATTTTTTTTTCTTTCTCAGGAGGCTGCCTCAGATCTCTGCAGACTACTTTAACAAAGCCCTGTGTAACTCTAGTTCTGTCTCTTATGTTATGCTTATGTTGCTGGTTTAAACTGCAGTTTATAAAGAATCATTTAATCCATACCTCTTTAACGGTATCTTTACTTAGGCGGATTTACATCTTTAGAATTCTGTTCACTTTCCTGGCTGTAGCATGGTTTGAGTCTCGCATACCACAAAATTTGTTATTGTATAATTCCTCATTAGCATACAAAGATTATAGCTCTAAAGTAATGTACTTGTTTTCTTAGCAAAAGAATGAAATGATGGGGGCAGGTCTTATACTTTCAACGAAGTAAGAAAATGTTCAGATGAGATTTTTGAGTATTGTATTTGTAAAATATTTTATCTGACTAACATGAAGTTTAAAAGTGATTCAAAGAACTCCTGGAGCTCAGGAGAGACAACTAACTATTCAGGTCTAAACTAAGGAGCCAGCTTCAGTCTTAACTATGAACTGATTATTGCTGCTTCATATTTAAAGGTTTTCTACAGGCTCTGAAGAATGTAAGCCAACAGTTTCCTCTCTATTTTAGATTGAATTCAAAATGTCATTAAAAATAGAACAGATCACACATTCATAATACAATCTTACTAAGAAATCTGAGAGGTATCATAACTTGGTACATATTTAACTTTTTGGATAGAGTTACTGAAAGCAAAGACTTATTGATCTGAAATGCAAGTAAAGATGTAGCTCCCGATTTCGACTTTTGTATTGCATGATGAATCCCAGGAAATTCATTCAAGTTCATAAATGCTCAGGAGATGTTCCAGGTACTTTTTACTAATGAGAAGGTTCCTTTTCTTGATGTGTTTCTTGGAAATACAATTCATTCGAACTAGGATATAAAAGCCAACAATCACTGAAATAAAGGGAAGAGACAGTAATACAGTCCCTGAACTTTTACCTTTGGAAAATAACACTGACAGGAGATAGCATTGTTTCTCACTTTCAACTGCCCCAAATGAAAACATTGTAAGAAAACAGTGATGTTGTACTATTAAGGATCTGTACCTCATGTTTTGAATTGGACACTTAGTTTTTCTTTCCTTAAGCTGTTAACCACCCTTCCTTACTTCACTGGCATGGGTCAGCTAGGTAGACAGCCATTCAATTTATTTACAAGTCCTGTTTTACGTGGCACAGTCGAAGCAGGGATGAGTCTTTTTCTCTGTTCAGAAATCTAAATCTCTTTTCCTAGAAAGCAGTAATCTAAATTAAGGTGACCTAGTGCTTCTGCTGTGCTAAAGAATTCTGGAAGGAGATATGCACCCTTGGATAGTAAATTCAGTTTTTCTCTCGCAGATAGCAATAGAACAGCCAAAAATACCAGAGTTCATTTGTTTTAAAATGAAAGCTATCCTATTGTTTCAACCTATACAACAACATACTCTAAACTCCTAACTTCTAATCCTAACACTGGTATGTCTTGCACCTTGGGCAAGAGACCCATAAAAGAACTGACAGCATCACTGCCAGAGCTCTGCAGCTGGCTGTGCTCTGAATACAAACAGCTCTGCAATACAACCATCACTGCCTCGTTAAAACACGTCTCACTTTAGACTCTGACAGCGTTAAGGGCCCCAAATCAAACAGAAATGTTTGCAAAAAGTCTATATGAGCAGCAGCTCAGCAGTGAAATGATAAGAAGACCTCTCTGCAATAGTGAAATTCACTCTATTTGATTTTGAGACATCAGTGAAGGCTGTTGGTTCTAATTTCTCTTCCTTTTTGGTGCTTGATATGGCTTTTATAAAGGAGGTGAAAAAGTGTGCTCCATTGTCTACTTAGACCAGTCTCTAATTTAAAAAGACTTAATACAATTAATACAGAGTTTAGTTCATAGTTCCACGAGTAAAAAAAAAAAAAAAAAAAAAAAAGTCATCATGCTTTCCATTCATCCTAGAACAACCCATAACAAATCTCCCCAAAATGAAATCATATGGAAAGGCTTCAGGCTAAAGCTGTCTATGTTTGTACAACACCGTAAAAGCTGCAACTGCTGCCTTTGCCATGTGTCTTCTATAACCAAATGCTCAGAGAAATGGAAAATTCCATGTATCAGGAAAGTTTTTGTCACGTTAACTTTAGGTTCTCTTTAAAAGACAGGAAGTTACGGAGGTGTGAATCTGCCCCACAGAGAGAATCAGAATGTTCCTTCAGGGAAGAGCCTGCAGTTGTATGCAGCTACTCAAGGGTTAAGGAAATTATTATAGATGGGATCCTATGTCAGCAGCAATATCCCATTTCAGCAACAGGATACAAGCATTCTAATTAGAAATGTAAAACAACATTCACTGCACATTTACAATTTGCAAATTAATATGAAAAGATATCTAATTGTCATGTTAGTATGTTTCCTTGCTCAGCTACTTCTGTATGGGAGAAACAGTAAATCTGATAACAGGCCTCAGGAAAAATGTCAGTATAAAACTGATAACTTCATATTAACTTCTAAGGTAATGATACTTTAACACAAAAACTTAGGTGCAGTTATAATTTTGTCTTTTCTTGTGCTTTGCCCGCAGGATGCTACCACAGCAATAGTGCTGGTCTATGCAAAGGGATCTTCACTTACATAGCAAGCACATGATTTGGGGAGTGCAGCTTTTAAAGCAGTTACTCAACCCGCTCTGCCCACAAAGCAGCTGTACTTTGGAAGTAACACATGCGACTCCTTTCACCACAGGGAGCAATGGCAGTGATGGACTGAGGCACTGCGTGGCTTCAGAGCTGCTTCCTGGTGCCTAAACACATGCTTGTCAGGGCTCTGCGTCAGTAGGACCTTAGCTTTATTCCTCCACAAGGTATTTTGACATCTCTTTAGCAAAATAGCAATCTAATAAAATATTTGGTTTGTGAGTGAGAGTAATTTGTATGTTCTAATCCCTGCATTTTATAGCTATGCCGTTGGAATCAGAAGGATAAATACTCATCGAACTGCACGTTCCAACTATTTGTGATATATATCTGCAATTCAAACAAACAGTTTTTAAGTAATAACATTGCAAGATCATTTCTTTTCACAAATAACAACTTGTAGCACTCAGATAATGTTTTTCCAACATTTTTTCACTTAGGGCTCAGGAAATATAAAATGTTCAACTAAAATGGCAAAGCCAGATTTGCATTGCCACTGCTGTACCGCAAATCTACGCTGGCCACAGCTGTGCAAACGCTTCTGCACTTGTGATACCCTCTACATCCAGCCACAATGAAACACTTCCCATTGAATCACCAACTGTTTCTTTTGCTAGTACCAAAGTAGTTAATCAGTGAAAGTACTTCTATGAAATGAACAGCTAAACACTTCTGAGTGAATACAATCGCCTCCCTTAGAAACGTAGGACAGACTTGCATGTAAGTAATGCATTAATACACTTGATCCATCTGTCATTGATATACATTGCTACAATAAGGAAACCTCAACGTATGTCATGACATTAATATACAGAAACTATTAAAGTGGAATATTCTACATGGTCACTATTTATCTAAGATGCACGTGTGGAGAAATAAATCAAAATTAAGATTGTTCAGGGTACTTACTAAAAACTATCTTTAAAGCTTTTAATTTAGCTTTGCAATTGTGGATAAAAAAACACTGGAAATCATTAACAGCTGCTTAAGTTTAATTCTGAGTTTACTTAAAGCAAAGGGAACACAGTTGCTGTTTTTGTATGGCAATTATACCTAAGATGGAAGTTAAGGGGAAGGAGTTGGTAATTCCAGGGTCTCAGTCTGTGCAAAGACAATCTGGGATGAGAACCTAACTTCCCTTACTAATGTGCCCTAACCATCAGACCATAGACAGACCAGTCCTTTAACTGGTGGTCATTTTTAAGCCGCATGTCACATTTAATTTTTAAAATAGTTTCATTGAAAAAAAAAAAGATTTTCTTTTATGGGGGAAAGGTTTTTTTTGTGTGTTTCTGTTTGTTTATTTGGTTGTTTGTTTAATCTGCAAATAATTCTTTATGTAGACTGCTGTTCTTTATGTAGACTGCTGGAAAAAATTATATTTCAGTCCATCACAAATTATAGAAAGTGCCCACCGTAGAAGTAAATGTTCTAAGAACATGAAGAGATGTGGCTATAAGATGGGTTATAATAAATCTCAAAAATACTTTTTTCAATTTTTTTTCAATTTTGAATGTATTTTTATATGTACAGATAAACATCAGCATTTCTATTTTTATTGTTTTCCTCAGAAAATAAATTTGTTCATATTTTTAAAAAGCTAAATATATTTCCTTGGTAACCTGGGTAATAAAACCATGCATTGATTTAGAGAATTTTGCTTCACAGTCTTATCTTTATAATTGTATCTCCAGCAGATCATTGTTTTCACTAAAACATGAAGAAGAACAAAGATGTATTCGGTGAGGTAATGATGCAAGGTAACAAACACCAGGACTATGGCTGTTAACCTCTTAAAATTCATCAGCTAGTGAGTTTAGGGGATAGTAAACTATCAAGTCTTACGAAGAGTGGCTGAGGGAGCTGTGGTTGTTCAGCCTGGAGAAGAGGAGGCTCAGGGGCGACCTTATTGCACTCTACAGGTACCTTAAAGGAGGCTGTAGTGAGGTGGGGGTTGGTCTGTTCTCCCACATGCCTGGTGACAGGACGAGGAAGAATGGGCTAGAGTTGCGCCAGGGGAGGTTTAGGTTGGATATTAGGAAGAACTTCTTTACTGAAAGGGTTGTTAGGCACTGGAATGGGCTGCCCAGGGAAGTGGTTGAGTCACCATCCCTGGAGGTCTTTAAAAGACATCTAGGTGTAGAGCTTAGTGATATGGTTTAGTGGAGGACTTGTTAGTGTTAGGTCAGAGGTTGGACTGGGTGATCTTGGAGGTCTCTTCCAACCTAGATGATTCTGTGATTCTGTGAAACTAATCAGAGATAATGCATCAAACTGTATGTAGGATTTTAGATAAATAAATATAGTAGATTTTATTTATGATGAAGTTGGTTCTGTGGGAAATTGTGAAATGCAAGAATTTTTAAGCCAAAGAAATTGGCCAAAGAAATTGGCCAAAGAAATTGGCTATAGTCTTATTAGTTGGATAGCACAACTGAGGCTTAAAACACCCCCTAAACCAGTTAGAGATTTCTCTCAGTCGATAAAGGGGTCGATCAGGCTAAAATCCAAACTACAGACCAGGCCAAATATACACTAAAAAATCCACAAAATGGGAAATCTCACCACATTTTCATGGCTGAAAATACTGAACTTTTCTTAAATGTGACAACAGGATGGAAGACAAAACGTCAATATTTTAAAAAGAACATAAAGTAAGCTTTACAGAAGTTATCTAAATACTGGTTTTCTTCTCACAGATAGTTCTCCTCAGCTCTTTACATTATAAGTAACAAAAGTTTGTTAACATAATACACAAGAACTGTCAGTCGTTTTCAGACAAGGCTGTTGTCATTACACGGATAGATTAATGACTTAGTCATGGCTTCTTGCATTGTTTTCTTCTCTAGTAACAATTAATAATAACTTGTCAAAATTACAACTTTAAAAACAATTGGTTGTCAAAAGCATAGCGTACAAAGAAGATTCATATTAATATTTTTGATTATATTAATGACTGAAACATGTAATAAGCTTACGTCCAATGATTTGTTCTATTGTTCTACCATACAATTAATCTGCCTCTCATATAGCATTAATATTATGAAATAAGTAGGTGATTTGATGCATTGTTAAAATGTGCAAGTACATTTCATTCTTGTGAGGCTGGTAACAGGCTGTACCAACCATTTATCAGCTTGAAAGTAGCCTATAGTCTGTTTTTATTTTTATAAATAAAATACAAACCATTTTATATGGCATGGACCTCCTACAGTTATTCATAATGTTTACTGTGTATATATAAGTTTTGTTTAAAATTAAAAATAAGCCGTCATTGTTGAATACAGAATAATAGGTTCTCCTAACCTGTCATTGCCAACTTAAAAGTTATACATCACTCGTAATTCTTAGCATTTTATTTATACTGTACCTGTACAAGTTATTTCTTGTGTTTTCATGGAGACTTTTTTTAATATTACTCTGTTTCACGAAGGAAGGGAGGAAGGGAGGAGGGACTGCAAGACTTTTTAAGTCTAAATTCTGCTCTCCCAATATAACCCTGACAAATGACAGCCCTCTACTGGTTAATGAATATATAAGGAGAAGTACATCTCATAACAATTGTACATTAGTACTATATTTAGCCAAAGTAAATACATATATATATATACATACAGTACGAGGGGTAAGGGGGCGGGGGGAAGGGCTACTAAACTGCCTGAATTATTCCATTTCATTTGGACTGCTTAAAAATCACTATTTCTAATTCAGGTGAGAAACATTTGTATAAGGAAATGGTTGGCTCCTAAATTCTATGGACATCTCTACAGAGTATCGTAATTCTTCAAAGTAGCAGCCTTATTGGGCAACAGCTTTTCATACAATATCCAAAAATAGTAATAAATGTTAATAATAATCATCATGTTTTTGTGTAAATGTTTTGGCCAGTAAAATCA
This sequence comes from Cygnus olor, assembly GCF_009769625.2. Lineage (NCBI taxonomy): Eukaryota > Metazoa > Chordata > Aves > Anseriformes > Anatidae > Cygnus > Cygnus olor. The sequence continues at coordinate 9,149 of NC_049183.1, forward strand.
TAAAACATCCTGAGTTGGAAGGGGCCCATGAGGATCACCAAGTGCACCTCCTGACTGAAGGCATGGAAACAACAAAAATGAAATATTGCCCACGTAAAAATACTATTTTTCTGACTTTTTTACAGTCTAAAATAAGTTTAAATGTGAACATCAGAGAGCTGAGTACCAGCCAGCTAAAAATGAGAACCAAATTATGGTACTTGGCACAAGAGTTGACAATGAGACCCAATTTATAAAGAAAAAATTGTTCAGGTATCAACATACCTGAAATGGTACAACAAGTGTGTGAAAAAAAACTCAAGAATAGTCCCAATATTTTATTACTTTATGTCCATTTTTAAACATTTTTTCTGCTTTGCCCTGAATGTTTGCCTGTTAAAATGCAAATGACTTCTAAAATAATTTGAAAACGTCCTATATTAAATGACCACATTCAACAGCTAAATTTGCTAGCATGTGGCCCAACCAAAGCAGCACCCGTCTGCCCTGTGGCAGGCCCAGAAAATGTCCAGATTTATCGTTTTATTTTATATTTTTGCCTTGGCACCCATTTTGGGAGCAGGCCTGGGGCTCCTCTCAGCGGGACACTGCCAAGTTGAGGTGCTGCTACCTCATGGTGGTGAGAGAGGGAGTTAGGAGAATCTTATCAAGTAGAGATAGAGCACTGACAGCATTAAACGAGGATGCTACTTAGTGTCTTTGCTAACTATGGCGCATTGTGCAAATTAACTAAAGCAAGAAGCCTTGGGCCCCTTACCAAGGTCAGTCTCTTAATAAGAATGTGAGCCTATCTTAAGAAACTGGCAGAAACTGGTCCTGCGGATGGACAAGAGCCAAGGAGCAACTGAGTATGTGCAAAGACAAGAGGTCAACTAGTGGTGACGAGGAAGAGTCATCAACCTTCATCCCCACGATCCCTGACGACCACCACCAGGAGACACTGTGCAAGATCAGATGGGAGGAATTTATGGAAATGACTCCTTGGAACTAATTTTAATATGAAGCGGGGACAGGTTATGAATATGTATAGGCGTATTGTGAAACTTCATGCATATGTAACTCTTTACTGCATATAACCAAGGCAAGTTGCTGTGTCAGGTGCGCACTACTTTGGTGGGTCTACCCCCTGTGCTGGCCAGCACTGAATAAACATACCAACTTTACAATCTGATCGTGGAGTCAATTTTCCGCAAGTCAGTGGAGCGCAGGCTGAGATCAGCCAGCTTCCTTGGTTAAGAAATGCCTCTAGTCTGTGACTAAAAATGAACCATTTGTAATAAAAAATGACCTCCGTACCTGACCCGGGCCCTCAGAAGACCCTCAAGTACGAGTGGAGGCAGCGCCTCCAGCCGCGTGAGGGCGCCGCTCCCGCAGCCGCGGCGAGGCCGAGGCGGGCCGGGCGCAGGCGCCGCTGTGGCGGGCTGGAGCCGGCGGCCATGGCGGCGCTGCTGGAGCACGAGAGCCAGATCTTCCTGGACCTCTTCCACCAGGACGGGCTGGTGGTGTGCGCCCGCGGGCTCGGCATCGACCGCCTGCTGCTGCGCTTCCTCCGCCTCTACAGCGAGCCCGCCAGCCTGGTGCTGGTGCTGAACACGAGCCCCGCCGAGGAGGTGAGGGGAGGAGGAGGAGGAAGGAGGGATGGAGGCGGCTGCCCGGGCCCGAGCAGAGGCTGCCCGCCGGCTGCTGCCGCCTTGGAGATGGGGTTTGGCGGCTGGGGGCTCTTCCGCGGCGGTTTGGCGGGCCGCGACGGGCCGTTGTCACTTCTCGGGCCTTAAGTTAGTATTGCCTGCTCCCTGAAAAAAAGAGCTGTTAAAATACTTTGAAAAACGCAAGAAAAAATTTTCAGGGTACTTAAGATCCATCGAGTGGCAGAGTCTTGTACTTTCTTAAATATTGTCTAACTGCTATTGAAAATACTAATGTTTCTAAGTCACCTGAAAGGGTTTGAAACTTAGCAAAGTAAAACATCAAAATAAAACATCACCATAATTCTGACTTCCTTACCTAGTGTCTTACACTGTCATGTTTTTATGTGGTTGTGGACAGCTCTGCAAAACTAATGAAATAGGACTAATTGCGATTCTTTTTGTATCCATTTCATCAGTTGTCAGAATGAAGTCTGTTGTGGTTTTACTGCATTTGTTTTAGGAGTATTTTATTGATCAACTGAGGTCAGACGGAGTTGTTCATCTTCCTCGGCGTGTTACCAATGAGGTTGCAAGTAACACTCGCTATGAATTTTACACGCAAGGAGGAGTTCTCTTTGCAACAAGTCGAATCCTCGTGGTAGATTTCCTTACCGACAGAATTCCTGCAAACCTCATTACTGGTAAGAGCTTAATGAAGTCAAGCCATGAATGAAAATACATAAAGCGTAATTCTGTTGAAAGAGTCCGACTGACTGATGTTGAGGTTGAAGAATTAATTTTTTTTTTTTTTTACAAAGACTGAGGTAAAAGGAACAAATATGTAGTTCTTTCTTTTTTTTTTTTAATGGTCATCTTTGCTCTAAACTTGTTTGCTTTATTTAATCACACAATTTGAAATCATCCACATTCTTTTTAGGTAGTGGATAATATCCCTGTATGGCTTTCTGATATCAATAATAAACTGGAAAACAATCAGCAGTTAAACTATGCCATGACGTAAGAAACGTGGAAATTCAGAGTGGCTTCATTGCTTTCCAAGGAAAACAACTGATTATACTTGAGAAAATAGTGTCCAGAATACTCTCCATAAATGGCCTGTGATTGAAACTGATTTTAGATTGCATATTTATCAACCATGCACACTTGCTGGTTTTTGCATTAATGAATTAGTCCTGATGATTTTTCCCATCAAATAAAATAACAATGTCTTACTAATCTTCTTGTAACATCTCAGATGCTGTCTAAATAGCAATATTATGAAACAATGTTGTTAAAACTTCGCAAAGATTTTTGGGCATAGCTTGTGACTTTATTTGTTGTTATATAGAAGTTACACATGAAGGATGTTCCAATTGTCTTGTTCTCTAATGTTCTGGTCCCCCTCTCCTCCTGACCTCAGTTGTTTTTATGTTCTTGTCTAAGCTGGAAACCCTCTTACAGCCTGGAGAGGAGTAAAACAGATGCCTGAGAGTATAAGAATATTTTACTGGTATATAAATATTAACATCTTTATAATGTTTAAATGCAACAGAATACTGTGTAGAAGAATATAAGTTTTTGCTTCATAAGCTGTATCTCCTTCCTTTTAGTCAACCTTTAAAACCTCAAATCTGTGAAACATATTGAACAGGTTCATGCTAAGGCAAATGGACTCTAGATTTGTCTGTTTTTTCCAACTTTAAAAAAAAAAAGTAAACAGTTCCTGGGCACCTCCTTCAATTTCTGTGGCTCCTTCCTGTTCACCTTTCCCCCTTATCCTGAGGAAAAATGCAAAACAAAATAAAACACATGTTTGGGTTTTGTGTGGATGAAAGGAATAAATGCACTAAAGATTTTTTTTAAATTACTGACCTGAAATGACACAGAGTTGTTATACTCGTCGTCATGACACTGGAGGTCAGTGTGACAGCAGTTTTTACAGACCTGGTACTTCATTTAAAGCTTGGGTAACGCACGTTTCTATTGGAAACGTACTACGTGTGTGTGAAATTGTACGACAAAACCAACAAAAGCTTGTAATAGTGTTTCTTGAGGAACTAACATAGAAAAAATACAGTAAAGTGTTGGTGTTAGAAATATCATTTATAAAATCACTGAAGAATAACATGTGAATGAACAGCTCATGAACTTATAAATTCAGCTGAATGAAAATAAGAAATTATCACTGCAATACATAAGTACTCCTGGTGGTTTGGGCCAAATAGAAATGCTGTAGCAAATAGTATAGTTTCATTGGCCTGTAACAAACTCTCTGTCTCCTGTAATGTCCATTCAGTCACATCTTGAGAAACTTGACGATATTCAGAAATGAGTGCAATTGTTACTATGTCCTGAAAAAAATGACTTTGTGGGAGAAATGTATGAATGTTTTATCCATCTTTCAGTGGATTATTCCATGACTTGATCATGAATGGTTAGCAGTTGAATGAAAATCCTTTTTATATAGATGCTTTCTAATTTGCAAAACAAAGACATCAAAATCAGTGGCTAGATGCTGAGTTGAAGAAACTTGCCGTAGAAATTAGATGCACTGTAAGTTTGTCAGCTTATCAAGGTACATAATGAAGCCTTTGTTTGATGTCTTTTGCTTCCATTTTCGAAAGGCATTTATTATTCCATTGAAGCTGTGAACAGGTAAGTGTCACATAGGCCTTGTCACCAGGGGCAGAGTGGAAAAAATACAATGTGCCATTTTACACAATTAGGTATGAGGAAGAATAAGCCTTGGTTTTAAAAGGTTTTGGCTGAGTGAAGTGTAAATCCCAAAAGTGTTTACCTCAATATGCTTAATGTAGTTCAACTATTGTTTCATTTCTCTGTACTAAAATGTGTATGATAAATCTTTTTTTCCTAATACCCATAGCCATGAAGAAAAATGTTGGTGTAATCGCTCAATTTAAGGTGCCTTCTGTCCTCAAGTGGGAATATGTTCATAGAAGGGGGGAAAAAAGCACCAGAAATGTTTTCAGAAGTTCTTTGAATATCACAAATACTTGAACTGTTATCAAAAAAAAGCATATTTGACAACTCTAACTACAGAATTTGTGTAATAAAAGAATTCAAAACTCACGGTCTTGAACTTATCAAACTTGCTTTGCAGAAATACTGTTACGTCTTGCATTCACTCTTCTCCCTTTCAAAAAGCATGAGTTCAAGTGCTCAAGTTTTTCTTTAAGAGTAAAGAATTTTCAAAGCTGTTAGGTCCTGCCATTTGAGTGCAAGCTTTTTTTGGCTCAAGATGCATCACTAACCTAGCTCTGTTACTGGGAGATTCCATGGTACTGAAACTGAGGAATCACTTGGTTTGAACCCTTAAAAGTTTGTTCCTTGTCATTTTAGAAGATTGAAATTCCTATTGTACTTTATTTAACAAAAACAGAAGAGTAAGACAGACTTGGAAAATGTATACAGTATTCAAGTTCTCTTTACTACTTTGTAACTTGGAAACCTTTTATTTTGCCAGGCATTTTGGTATACAAGGCACACAGAATCATCGAGTCCTGCCAGGAAGCATTTATCTTGCGGCTTTATCGCCAGAAGAACAAGCAAGGCTTCATTAAAGCTTTTACAGATAATGCGGTTGCATTTAACACTGGCTTTTGCCATGTGGAAAGAGTGATGCGAAATCTTTTTGTCAGGAAACTTTACCTCTGGCCAAGGTAAGATACTTCTTTATTTCATTGAAATCTTATAATTATTAAGGTTGCTACCATGGATTCCTAACAAAATGAGGTTTATGTAGTCAAACTGTTATCTCCGTTCCCTATTTGTATTCTGAAACTAATTTCATTCAACTTGTGACGGAAGAAATGGTCTTAAAGACCTAAATTTCTCTAAGTATTTTTGAAAATAGACTCGAATTAAATCTTTAGGAGGCTGAACCTTACAGTATAGCTGTGCTTTTAGCCAGTAGAAATCACAGCAGAAAGTGATAATCTAAATAGCTTAAGAAAAACATTATTTATTGAACAGATAATTTAAACCATGAAGTAACAGGAACACAGTCTCACAGTTTCACTGCTTATGGAAGTATTTTTTTTTCTGATTGTGGTGAAACTCTACGGATATTTATTTCTTTGTGTAAGGTTGTGTTGTGTTTTGTTTTGTTTTAATTTTCCTTTTCATGTATGTGATATATAAAGAATATTTCTTGATGACTGATGGAAACCAAGCTGCCAAGTCTGTGGCATGCATTAAGTCTTCCAGGAGCAGAGCCTGAAATGGGACTGGGCAATTCAGCTGATTACCCATTCATTGCTCTTGCCTTGGGCAGGAGGTCTGCCTTTTTTTTTTTTTTTTCTGTCCAGTCTAGAATGTACATCTTGTGTACTCACACTCTGCATTATAAACTCTACCTTTTGGTATTACAAAGACACAGAAATGAACAACACAAAGCTCTCTGAATTTTCCTTCTTGCCTTCTGAACCATGAAAAGACCTGGGGGTGCAGCACAAAGTAAGGAAAACGGTCATTGAGTTTCAGAGTTCTTCAGACATAGTGTTCTTCTCCGTGCCTTATTCTGTTTGTAAAATAAGCTGGCACCTTTGTAACTGTGTGGTCAGATTGGTTTATAGAGGCTGTGTTGGAACAAGGACCTGCTACTTATCCAAAGCTGGGGATGTTAAATTATCTGCCAGCAGATCCATGTGACTTCAAGGGATTTGTGAGCCCATTACAGTTTCTTCCTTATGAGATTTCTGTTGTTGTTCTTTTTCCTTTGAGGTTTGTTACTTGTAATGATGATGTGGAATCTAGTGCAGTAGTTCTCCATGGATCAGTCATCAGAGCTACAGGCTCACATGCCTAGAATGAGAACAGTCATAATCGTGAAATCATCAGATGGTTTTATGAGACCATTCATAAGACTGCAGTCTTTGCATCTGTAGAAGTGGATTCATCTTGCATTTAGCTTAATTTACATTTAAATCGGTTGTAACTTTAGTTTATATGAACTTCTTTATAATTACAGTATCAAGCAAAACGTTCATGTGAATCCTAATAAGCTGTTTTTCCTCATAGATTTCATATAGCAGTGAACTCCTTTTTAGAGAAGCATAAACCTGAAGTGGTAGAAATACATGTGTCGATGACCCCTGCTATGCTTGCTATCCAGACTTCAATCCTAGACATTTTGAATGCGTGTTTGAGAGAACTCAAACGTTACAATCCAGCTCTTGAAGTAGAAGATCTATCTTTAGAAAATGCTATTGGTAAACCTTTTGACAAGGTAACCATTTTGATTGTTTTGATATGCCTAATTATAAAGGAATGTAGATCTTCAAACTGTCCATCATGCAAACAAAAATATTATTTATAAAATAAATAAGTAAGCAGCAGGTGATGTTACGGTTACTAGCAGGATTTTTGATGAATTAGTATGATTGTTCGCCTTTCATTTGAAAAGTCCCTATATCAAGAACATCCTGATCTGTGGTTGGTGTAATAATATAATAATATCATTTAGAGATAGGTATGTATTATTCCCTCCCCCCATTCATTTGAATTTCATACCTGTATTTTCTATTTTCTTTATTAGAAGCACTGTAAAGCACATTTGTGTAAATAATATGCACGTGCATGCATCTGTTGTATTTTCAGCCATCGTATATGTCCATTAACTGTGTGTGCAGTGTTATAATGGACAGATCTGCAACATGTTTGGCATGCGTATGCTTTCTGTAGGGTAAAATCATAAATTTCAGCCATCATAGCGAAACACTTATTAACTGATACTTACTGTTGATGTGAAGCCTTCTGTACTTGAAAAAATCTGGAGGCTTTTATTCCTCTGGCTTTCTATGTTGTGTATCTGCATCATACTCATATTAATTTGCAAATTAAATGACATTTTAATGTTTTCTACTTTAGCTAAATAAAGAACGCTAAACACTAAAGGCATAGGCCAGTACCTGTAAAATAAGATTTTTCCTTTTTTTTTTTTTTAACTGATGCTTATATTACCTTTTTTTTCCTTAATATGGAAAGGAAAAGATGTACTGAAAGCATTAAATTGTATATAGCTGCTAATCGTTGAATTGCATGTATTTGTTGAATTTATGACTTTACATAATGGCATCTATATTATAACTTTGCAAAAAATGGTTACTCATCAAAATAAATGTCTCACCATCACATCTTGACTTGGCTATTTTTTATCCCAGTTGGGATAAAAAGTGGCAAGTGGCATCTCCTGTAAAGGAAAAAAAGGGCATTTCTATCTTGATTAGTATAGTAGAAATCTGACATCCTGAATTTTCCAATTTACATTTCTAGACAATACGTCACTACTTAGATCCTCTCTGGCATCAACTTGGAGCTAAGACAAAATCTTTGGTCCAGGATTTGAAAGTACTGCGTACTTTGCTACAGTATCTAACTCAGTATGATTGTGTCACTTTCCTCAATCTTCTGGAGTCACTGAAAGCAAGTGAAAAAGCTTTTGGTGAGAATTCAGGTAAACACTGAATAACCATACAAGTTAATGCATGAAACAGAGAAATGATGATATTTTTAATTAACATTCCTAAACATATGAAGGTATCTAATTAGGTTTTATGTAACTAGCCATACGGGCGTAGGTTTTTATTGACAGATAACGCTTTCATCTTCCCACTTAACTGCTGTTACTTAACAGCGTGAGATTTGCATCACATTTCTGTCTTTTATTAAGCTAGTAATTACATAGTAAGCAGGTAGCACAGGTAATCCAGATGAGAGATGTGAGGCTATTATTGGAAATGTCTGAAGCATGTACACTTCAAATGTCAAACTATTAATGTTTTCTTTTTCTCTTTAGGTTGGCTGTTTCTTGACTCCAGTACTTCGATGTTTGTAAATGCTCGAGCAAGAGTTTATCGCATTGCAGATGAGAAACTGAATCAGAAAGGCAAAGTCTCTGGAAACAGTGATGTAAAGAAGGAAAATGGTACTGATCACTCCTAATTTTGAGAGTGTAACACAATTTCAAACACTCTGTATATTATTACTTGTGCTGTGGTTTGTTACAGGATCTTACACAGCTCTAGACCTCAGTCTGGTAGCTGGGATATATTGAGACATAATCTTTGTTCAAAAAGCATATAATAAACAACATAAAACAGTCACGAACAAGTAAGGCATTCTTTTCAGTTTACTTAGCTGATCATTGGGAGAGCTTTTATGGATTGTTCTTGAATTACATAGATTTCAGCTTGATCTTTTGCATTTTATATGAAGGGATAAGAAGCTGCCATTACTTTAAATACATATATATTTTTTATTCAAGAGTTTCAGAATTGAAGAACAAGTCAATACTTTAACTTTTTGCTTCATTAGAGCGTTTTTCCCCATTTTTAAATGATTCTGTAAGAGTACTCTCCTACCCCATCAGCAAAACAAGTCACATATGTAGGCTGTTGAATATTGTACTTGCCAACAACCATCACACTATTGACATTGAACCACTAATTTAAAGTTCTGAAGGGTATTTTGGCTGTAAAAGCTGCTATGTTTAATCTTACTTTGTTTCAGAACTGAAAAGGGAATTGGTTCTAGAAAGTAACCCAAAATGGGAAGCTTTGAGAGAAGTACTGAATGAGATTGAAAATGAGAATAAGAACAGTGAAGACTTCGGTGGTCCAGGTGAGAAAATACTAAATGAAGTAAGTTTTCACAGTACATCTGATTTTCTCTTCTATTTGACTTTTGAAAGGGGTAGCTCTAATTCTTTACTGTGATTATACTAAAGAGCTGGTTTTAAACAGTAATTTGTAGACTTAAGACAAAGCGTTTTATATATCATCACCGGTAGGATAGATAGTTATAAGACAATTATCTATTCAGTTTATCCCAGTGCAAATCAAAAGATCTCATCTGCTGTGGTCTTTGTTCTAAATAACGAGGCAACTTGTACATGTTCCAGCCTTCTACAGCAATTAAATAATGCAGAAATAGAACTGTTTCATAGCTTTACAAGCTGTATCGGTCTGTTACGCAGTCTTCCCTGAACTATTCAGACAAACATAGTCCCCTTGCTTGGATTGCAGAGGGGTATGGACCTTCAGAGGGCTAGAACTATAGTAATTGAGGTACTGCTTGGTTCAGGTTCAAAGAAACAGAGGTTCCATCTTTTGCCCATTCTGTCTTATACATTTTCTTGGGCACCTAAAAACCACTTCTCCAGGAGGTGCAGCTTCTTGGGTAGAGAGAAGAAGGTGAGTGTGTATCCAACTAACTGCGTTGCTGCCTTTCCTATTTTAGGACTTTTCATCCCCTTAAATTTCACCAAGTTTTATTTTAGGAAATAGTAAGGGTAAAAAAGTGCTCTTTTCTCCCACCCACAGTGTTCTGACTATGGATAAGAACTGGCTCTCTAACCTAGTGTTGTAGGAGTTTATCTGAGTCAGCTTGCAGAGAATTGTTATTCAGGGCCCACAAACGTCGATAATACTGTGTGAAACCTGTGTTTTTTGGACTCCCTAACACAACTGACAAAGGCTGAAAACTAGAATAGTCTCAAGTTCTCTCTTATCCCACATTTTAAAAAAATAAAAAGTAAGCATCTGAGTATGTTTCAGCCCATGCTGTATGTGCTTCATTTCAAATGGTCAAAAGAAAAACCTTACTGTTTTAGATGGTGTAAGAATAAGGAATGCTGAACTTTTATTAACCTTCTCTAATCTTGGTTCAATACAAAATATGATGCAACTTACACTCCCTGGAAGTCCAGAACAACTGTGACCACCAACTGTAAAAGGCATTTGGCAGGCACGCATCTAGGATCATTAAAAACAATTTGCTCAAGGTGTCTTGTAGCTGGATTAAAAGAACTACATCATAACAGATTATAAACGTGATATTGTTTCTTGACTGCAGGGCAAGTGCTTATTTGTGCCAGTGATGACCGAGCTTGTGCACAGCTCAGGGAGTATATTACTGATGGAGCAGAAGCCTTTTTAATGGGACTGTATAATAAAACCTTTGGAAAGGATGAGAAAGCTGGAGATGTGTGGATTAAGGACAGAAAAGCCATCAAGTCCAAAGGAAATGCCAGACCAGACACAGGGCCTCAAGCCAAAAAAACCAAACTCGCAACTTCTTCAAAACAAAACAAACACAAGAAGCAGCAAGACCAGACTATAATCCAAATGATAGGGAAAACTGAGGAGAAAAACAAAGAGGAGTTGGATGTGGAAGATAACAAAGAGTTAAACAGTAGCCAAGAAGGCAGTATCGATGAGACCATTCCTGAAGATTTCCCTGTGAACTTACCTTCAGATTCTTTCTACGGTATTTTCAAAAACCCACTCACAATTATTCATCCGTTGCAGGGTTGCAGTGATCCCTATGCTCTCACCAGGGTATTGCATGAAGTAGAACCAAGATATGTTGTGTTGTATGATGCAGAGCTAACTTTTGTTCGGCAGCTGGAAATCTACAAGGCAAGCAGGCCTGGAAAGCCTCTGAGGCAAGTGAACTTGGTGATAATCAAGACTGTCCTTGGTCTAATTTTAGTGTTAAAAGAAAAAAAATATCTATTGTGCACTTCTGACAGTCGAGGCACAAAATGCATCTAGTGATCTTCTTAAGCTACCTTTTAATTTCTGTTTAGCTTTCTTTTTAATTTTAAACAAAACTATGTCGAATGTAATTGCAAGATAATTTTTACTTCCCACTAGGTATTTAGTCCCTTAATAACAGAAACACACCTGTAATAAAATGTCCATTCTATAAAAGGCAGTTTGTTCTATGTAGAAGATAAGATATCCTCATGCAAATACACAATTTGAAGTCTTATATGTTTTGGTGTTTTGTGTGGGTTTTTTTGTTTGTTTTTCTTTTTTTTCTTTTTCCTAAATCAGGACAATTGCAGATTGTAGTTAGTTATACATAGTCTTCTGGGAAGATTTTAAAAATAGTAAGAAAGTAACTTCTCCATTATATTTGCTTTGTGTCTGACTAAAATCTGAGTCCACCCTGGTTGAATCCCAAAATTTCAGTAAGCCTAATTCTTCTTAAGAAAAGAGGGAAAAATGGATATAAGGTTTTTTGTTGCTGATTCTGGAGTATCTTTGCAGAAAAAAAAATGATGTTTTCAGCTTACCTTTTTAAGGCAAATATCAACTTTTCAGGCACTTACTGCTACTAATCTTAAATACCATTTTTTGGTGTCTTTTTTTAATTTACTAAATAGTTTTGTGGGTTTTTTCCCCTCTAAACATACAGGGTGTATTTCCTCATATATGGGAGCTCAACAGAAGAACAGCGCTATCTGACAGCTCTGAGAAAAGAGAAGGAAGCCTTTGAAAAACTCATTCGGTAACAAAATTAACCTTTGTTATTAATTTCTTACATAATTCCCTTAAGTGCTCACATTTCAAATAGTGAAGTTCTTAACTGTGTGAAGGCTTTAAGTAAACTCCTAATTCAATTGCTTCTTAGATTCTTAAAGAGAATTTTCTTATCGATGAAAAAAACAAAACCTTCCTTTTCAGAGTACCTGATATTTTGGCTTTTTAATATGAAAGTTCAAAGACTACCCAGCATAACTGGTAGTTTACTTGATTGTTTAAGATTCTCCTTTTGAGAAACTTCTGAAAATGTGTTTTTGTCCGCAGGTAACCTATGTTGTAAGGTATTTCGAAGGCTTTCATTACTTAAGTAGTTTTCAGGACCAAACCAATTATTTTCTTAGACTGCATGAGATAATGTCTTCTCACTGGGTTATACTCCTAGTACTAGTCATTAGTTCTTTTGTTGTATGTGCTCTATGAAATTCAAAAAATAGAGAGAGATGTTCAGAAGTACTACAAATTGAAAATAAAAGTTCAGAATCTAGCCCAAACAATCTGGAAATCCTAATGAATTGCGTTTCTAGTCGGGTTTGCAATTAGTATTCAACTACATGTAATTTTACATCTCGGTGAACAGTACGTAAATGTTATGAAGTATTCATCATATATAATTGCAATTTTTCAGTGATTCTTTGTTTGTGGTTCCTTAGAGAAAGGGCCACTATGGTTGTTCCTGAAGAAAGAGAAGGAAGAGATGAAACAAACTTAGACCTTCTGAGGGATGCTAAACCTGCCTCTGTTTCCACTGACACACGCAAAGCAGGTGAGTGGTTTCTGAAGCTGGGCTCGCAGCTCTGAGCTGAGGCTTGTAACCTATTTTGTTTAAATCTTGTCCAAAGCATCTGGGTGGTAGAAGCACGTGGATTCTGCAATCCTGATGGAAAAGAAGCATTATCTACCTTAGTGCATCTCTCGCTGTCATTCTGAAATAGCAGTGAAGTATGTTTTTCTTTGAAAAGAAATTATAGATTAAGGAAGTATTTTACCGTTAAGACAGATACCATTTGGATTGTTTCTGGGCAGCCTGTTGCCTTCAGTGAGGTGGAAAGAAACTAAAACATTAAAACTGAAGTCTACAGATAGTCAAGTGATGTGTTTTGTTCTTGAACTAGTCAATGTTTGGGACTTCTGATCTTGGCAAAACAGATTGCCTGAATGAACAACTGCAGATCATGTATTTGTCTTTCTTTCCAATAAAGCATCTTTTTTTTTCTTTTGTTGCATTTCTAACTGTATGTTTGTTCCCTTCCTCTGATGTGTACTGTGTCTTCATCTTTACAGCTCTGCCTCTATTTTTCTTAGCTGTCATTTTTTGAAATTTTGCTCTTCTTTACCATATGCTCTCTAATCTTTGCTGTGATGTCTTTAGTCACCTCAATGCTGCGATCTTTTCATGTGTCCTTTTACAGATAGATCTATAGAAGTTAAAATATATCTTCTACAATGAAATGCCATATTTCTGTGGGAAACAGCTGGAAATAAAAAGCAGCAGCTTCATTATCTGATTTTGCAGGAAACATTTTAGACATTTTCATCACACATTTAAGTAATTTTCCTCTACAGTTTAATATATCTCGTTGTCACTACACAGCGTATAGAAGGTAACATGATAGTTCTATTAAACTGCAGAGCATACTCCATAAACTATAGTATGTAATGTGGCAACTCATTTGTCTTTAAAGTTTAAAATTAAATAAAGTCTAGATTTATTATACTGCTGAATTTGAGGTATAATGTGAAAGGTGAAGTTCATCCATTATGGAAGTGTTGGCATCACATGGGATAGCTAGAGTTGGAGGTCATGTGTTAGTTTGGTTAACTCTTTATTTTGCTCTTCAGGTGGACAGGAACAGAAGAGTACTCAACAAACTATAATAGTGGACATGCGGGAATTTCGTAGTGAGCTTCCATCACTGATTCATCGTCGTGGTATTGACATTGAGCCTGTTACTTTGGAAGTTGGAGATTATATCTTAACTCCTGATGTTTGTGTAGAGCGGAAAAGTATCAGTGATCTTATTGGTTCCTTAAACAATGGAAGACTGTATACACAGTGCATTTCGATGTCCCGTTACTATAAGCGACCAATTCTTCTGATTGAATTTGATCCTAACAAACCTTTTTCCTTGATTCCACGAGGTTCTCTACGTCAGGAGATTTCCAGTAGTGACGTTACTTCTAAACTAACTCTTCTTACACTCCATTTCCCAAAGTTACGTATCCTGTGGTGTCCTTCTCCCCATGCTACTGCTGAACTGTTTGAAGAGTTAAAACAAAACCATCCACAACCTGATGCAGAAACAGCAATGGCTATAACAGCAGATTCCGAAACTCTTCCTGAGTCAGACAAGTATAACCCTGGCCCTCAGGACTTCCTACTAAAAATGCCAGGTATTAATGCAAAAAACTGTCGTGCCTTAATGAACCACGTAAAAAGCATTGCAGAGCTAGTGACTCTGTCAAAGGATAAACTCTCTGAAATTTTGGGTAATACCATCAATGCCACACAACTGTATGACTTTATTCACGTGACCTACAAAGAGGCAATATCTAAAGAAAAAAACAAAAGATGACTAATGGAACTGAACAACATAAGTTATAGATGAGCTTTTCTCACACAGGACTTTGGCAAGGTACATGAAATATTTTAACAAATGCCCTCTAAGTTAACCAGCTGTTTCCTGCTAATGCTGTTCCATCAGTTTTAACATTTAAGTTAATTATTACTGTAGGCAAGCTTTATGAGGAAAAGAAAGTTTTAATAGAGGAACACAAATACTTTTTATTCTTTCTATAGTACATAATAATAAATTCTATATTAGCACTGAATGAAATAAAATTCTTCATCAAGCCCATTAAAATTAAGTGCTAAGACTAATAGATAGAGGTGTTTTCTTTTGAAAGCTATGTCTTGTTAAAGCAAAAAATGTACGTTTTGATTAATTGTGTCACCTGATGCATCATATATCACTTTGCTTTTGCCATTTTTATTATTAACGTCTTGCTTTTTTGAAACTGCCAGTTTTCCACTGACAGTGGTGGAGCTGTTTGAAACACATCATGATCACTTGTCAGGAGTTTAACTACTTTAGAAGAACATACTTGGAATCAATCATGAATTTTAGAACTTTATCATAAACATTCGCCACAGTAAACTGTAATTGAATGGTATGTTATCCATTATATTTGCCTACTTTACTAGAAGTTATAGTCATTTTTGACATTCCAGAATTGATACAGCTCTGTCTTACTACATCTTGTAAAGTGCATTCCTTTGGTCTTGATTGGACACTGTGACATGTCCATGATGGCACAATACAATATTATTCTCAATGTGCCTTATTTATACTTATAAGATACTTTACTTTTCAGTCAGTTTTGATAGCTCTTTCACCTCATTCACTTGAAAGTAGAAATACAGGTATACAATTGGGACAATTCTTTTATACCAGAGAATATTTCCTCTCATATAATGCAGTAGTTTTCTGAAAGTATTAACAGTTCTTCCAATATTGTCTTATTCCTATGTCCTATTGCACTTGCATTTTAATATCTTAAATAGACCATCTGTCAATAAATTCAGTAAAGCTATTGTCACTTTGGAAGGTATCTTTTAGCATTCTATGTAGCATAAAGCAGGGAGAAAACATGATTTTTTTAATAGTTTGTGAATACGTACGTTGTTAAAAATATGTATTATGCACTGAGCTTTGATATGACAGCTATATAACAAACTGCAATTGCTAAGAGATGGGTCATTACCAATTTCTCTAACGTATTCACATTGGCTGTTTACAAAATCTTTGTCACGACTTGCATATATATATATTTGTAAGATTCTAATTCTAATGACACGATTTCTATAATTAAAGGAGAAAGTATTAATTTTTTTGTATTCAAGTTCAGAAAAAAACTGTATTGTGCACTTTAAGATTTAAAGTATGCTGTGCATTTTAAGGGTGAATTATGAATTTGTTAATTTATAGTCTTGAGCTGTGACAGATTTCCAAAGTGAACATTATTCTGCAGGTGCAAATTTCTGTATTAAATAGATCAATAACAAAATTTAAATTGATTAATTTAAACAAATTTAATTTAAAATTATGGTAATCATACATACGTCTTCTTTCTGATTTGTTTGTATTGAGATTTGAACATTTTTTATGTTTAATGTGTAGCTAAGATGAGGGTTTCTGTTGCCCTATATTCTAATTTATTTCATTTAATATAGAAGGAAATCTTTCCATGAGATTTTCTTATTCAAAGCAGTAAGGTCAGAAATGTTCGGTGTTGAGAATGCCATTAAAGTGGTGCTAAGAAAACAGAAAATGGTACTAAAAGCATAACTATCTTGAATGCGTGTCCTATAGAGCTTGGTACAAAAAAAGGAGCTGAACAACCTTTCCAAACATGTATTGTTCATTAAGATATTAACTGTTTATTTGTTTTGGTTTGTTTGTTTGTTGCTGGTTTTTTTTTTCCAGATGTATTGCATGTCAGCTTTGTCATGCAATGTTGGGGTTTTTTTGCCCTTGGATTTGTGTAAGGCAAAAATGAAGGGTATGTGAACAGGTTAAAAAAGTTGTAGCTTCGTTTTGTATGGTAGATCGAAGTCATATAAGGCAATCAAGAAATAATTAGATTAAATTTCGTTTGTGTAGAATTACTGTGACTTTTTTTTCTGTTGCATGATTTTTTTCTTTAAAATATACTGCAATTATTGCATGGCTTTATTACTTGTGAGTGGGTATCTTATGTTATGAGGTTAGATTACAGTTTAGGTTATAGTAATATGTAAATGCAAGTCAGTGGTTTGAACTTCTGGGGCAGTAGGTACTAACTGTGAACAGATGGGGGAGATACCTTGTGTTGTGAAACCCCTTAATGCTGAAATAACCAAACCACCGAGTCACACTTCACCTGTATGCAGACACAACGAAGTATTTTGGGTAAATGATGAAAATCCGTATGATGTCTTCCCTGGCCTTACAGTGTTCTTTAGCTTGCTTTCATCAAAAGTAAAGAAATTGCACATCTGTTGTCATTGCTTGCCTCTAAGTTTGTGCTATCTAAAAACAAATAGACACTTAATACATGAAACTGGGGTGTTTTATGCACTATTTGGAAGTTAAGTTAGCAAGCTGCTTTTTTCTGAGCTTTCTCCTAGGCTTTGCTTGCTCAATGTTTCTTGTAGAGTAACAATAAAAACAAAATCTCTTTGGAACAAATGCAGCTTATATTGGCAAACATTGTTTTGCACAGGATAGGTTGTGTTGTAGTTCGTATGTTTAAGTTATCTGGTTATCTGGATACTATTTCCAGTAGTGGTGACACTTGCAGTTTCTAGCTACAACTGCCAAGAAGGCCTTTTGCTTGCCCTGTTGTCTGAGCAGTTCCCTAACCAAAACAAACTTTATCTTCAAAATAACTTTTTCTGCATGAACATTAATTGCTTTCAAATTTATGTTTGCAAAAGTTAAATATAAGCCAGCTGCAGAGAAATCCACACTGCTTATAAAACATACAGCCATACTGTGGAAAAGCAGCGACTTCTAAAAGAAGTGCAAAAGCTTGAATGCGAGTATTTTTATGATTGTGAGGCTTTCTCATTTGCAGTGACAGCAAAACCACAAATAATTTTTAAAAATAAAAACATCTGTCTCTGAAACTTTCCTCAGTCATCCAGAATTCCACTTCTGTGACTGCAGAATAGAATCCAAAAGCTGCCATAAAAGTTACTGAATGAATACATTTTTGTTGTGCCAAACAGCATAAAGAAACATAACAGAGGATTGTTAAAGAAACTTGTCATGCATTGCTTAACCAATTGACAGCTTTTATTTCAGGCTCCATAAACTGGGTGCTACCAAGGTTTACGATCCTTTTGTAAGTGCTATTTTAGGAAGAAGTTCTCTTTAGCTCTTACACAAAGACAGTCTAAATTAAATTAATATTCAGTTGATCTGTTTTCTACAGTATGCAGTTTTAAGAAATGCAAGTAGGGTTATAATCTGAAAAAAATCAGAAATTATTGCTACAGGATTTCATAATACTTTGTAATTATATCACATTTACTCTTTCTGGATATAATAGCAAAAATCCTGGATGTTTGCAGAATCAACACAAGCATAAACCCGTTGTTTTTTTGTTGTTGTTGTTTTTGATATAAAGTCCTTAACATCTACTTGACTGATCTACCTTCTTAACCTGAAAATATAATCACTGGCAAAATATGCAGTAATTGTTCATAACTTTGATTGTATACACTTTTTCCTCACAGTGTTTTTTTTCTTTAAGTCATCCTCTCCAAAACTTCTATTCTTGAATAGTATTTCTAAATATTCTGTTCCATGGTTGGCTAGCAACCTAGTCAAGAATAATCCATAAATGATGAATGCATTTGCCAGTCATGTTTCTCCTTTCTGCTATTTTCTAGCTTGTTCTAAAGTTAGCATGAGAAATAATATTCCTCATCTACAAGATATGGGGGAAGAATTAAATATAAAGAATCTCTCTTAATTTATCAGTTAAAAATGACTTAACTGCTAACAGTAAGTTTGGTGAGACTAGTAGTGTGTAATTGTTAGGTAAATCTCTTGTAATCTGTAGTTGGTTTGGTCTGTTTATTTTAAATCAAGATGTAAGTTCTAAAGTATAAATTTGAAAGGTTGCCTGACACGTGGCACAGAAAAATAGTGAAAACTTTTAAAGATACTCTATTAGCAAATATTAAACCTTCCTGCCTCCCTCCACTGGCCATTAAAAATCATGTTCAGACACAGTCATGTTGAAATTTGACCCAGAATGTAGTGGAGTGATAATTCAGAGCCACAGTTCTCTCTTTAGCTTCAATAGATGAAACATTGTGATTTGAAGTTTGTTCCTTAGCTTTAGCTTCTCTTCAGCCTCTTCAAGGGAAGCAGAAGCCTAATTACTGAATATAAACAAACTCTTAGCTCTTTTCCCTACTAACATGATGCAGCTAATTTTACGTATACATTGGAAAGCTCAGAAAAACAGATACTAAATAAAAAGGGACTAGGAGAATTCTCTAGAAAACAAACTCTCTAGAACCATTAACTTCCCTTTTATCCTTGAAATCAGCTAGTAGAGTCTGAGGGGGGAAAAAAGTTACTCCATTTGTAAAAAAGCCAGAGAGAGAGAGAATGTACGTGACTAAATGTTTTGATAAGGTTGTACAAGGAAATACTCGAGTATGTTTTAAAGCTTCAGTGCCTCTTATTTTGAGTACAAAATGTTAAGAGTTCATCTCCCAGATATTTCAATATAAGTAGGATAGCCATTTTTACTTTACTTTTTTGATCTGTTCTTTACAATCTTCTCTGCAAGAGATGTTCTCAGCAGCACTGTCTTGAAAACCTGGAAGAAATTTTCAATAGCTTGGCTAGCCGACGGTTACCTAAGGGACGAGTTCTTTAGTTTTACAGAACTTAGTGAGTGTAACCAGGGCTACTGCACTGCTATGGTGATTTGTTGTCTAAACAGAAGACGTTGCTGCAATACATCAAAATGGGCCTGCACGTGTACTAATCCTAGTGTGATTTTTAGAGCATGGCAAAATGATCTTAATCCACAACTGCTATAAAACAGTATTCCCTGGAATATTAAATTATGGTTAAATAGATACTGGTTTTTAGATGGCATTTACCAGTTCTGTTTGCAAAAGCTTCCCTCTGTAAATAAAAAGGTGATTCCATTTCATGAACTAGGTTCAAAGAAATTACTTGGTTCTGAACTAGATTTCAGAAATGGCTAAGTTAGCAACCCCAACAGGGAATACTAATCAAAGGTTTTTAGATAGGAGCCTTACAGGAGGACTTTTGGGAATGCCAGAATAAAATGTATACTTTTCAATGGTAAATTTTTCAGAATAAGTACAAATATATATTGCAAATATAGTATAAATTTGTAAGTTTTATTTTAAAATCACTATTCCCAACTGCTGCACCTTCCCTTCGATAACTAGTTAATTGAATTCAAATTCCATAAGCCTGTACTCAGAAAGCTCACACATATATGCTGGAATAATACATAATTGGATTAGCAAGAACAGAAATTTCCAGAGTAGATTCTGTGAAACAGGTCTGTAATCTCTCTTCAGCAACAATTGCACGTTGTCCACAGAAACACACAGAAACTGGCTTTATGGTTTCTTTGAAACTTTTTTCTTATGATTGCTGTGTTTGCATTATTCTCAGGTTCTCCATTCAACTTCTACCTTTCATACGCTTTTCCTATGTTTTTTTGTTGTTGTTTTTTTACCCTAACTGTATTGTTGTCCACTTGTTTGCCTTTCAGCAATGCTGCTACTGTACTGCTGCAGTTTGTGATGTGTACTGAGCAGAAGTAACACTGAGCTCTTTGTAAGACTGGCTGCACTGGAGCCTTGTCCAGTTCTGAACATCAAAGGGCTTATATCAGAAATGTATTGTGCTTCATTTCCATGTTGGTCTCAGACTCGAGGCATGTCACTCTTGGAAAACTGACATGTAGAGAAAACACAGAGCAACCTCTTGGCAGTTCTTGCAAGATGTAATCTTTGTGTTTTGGATATTATTTTTTGGAAATGAACTAAAAACAGACCAAATATAGATACAATTATAAAATTATAATCAGTTGATAGTATAAAATATTCTTAACCCTAGAAATAATGAAACGTTTAGCTGCAACAAAATTCTTAGAATCTGAAGCGTAAATAGCAGAAGTTGCAAATTTTCTTGTGGCATTTATATCACAAGACCCTTTTAACAAATTACAGTAATATAATTGTCAAATATTCAGAGCCTGCAATAACTTGTATTCCATGCATAATCATTTGTATCAGGACTTTGGAGATCTGCAACAGCTAAGAATATTAACGCTGACTATGTTTCCTACTTCTATTTAAATTTTCTTCCACCCAATCCCCCTACCTGGCTCTTCTGGTTGCCAAGGTATGCTTTGTTCTTGCTTCATCTTTAAAATCTGCAAATGTTCAGAGTTGGAAAAAACTACAGACTTAAAAATTCACTGTATGTTTCTGTTAAACTGTTATGTGAGTCTAACTGCTAAAGCATATGCATTCTGAAGTGTATCGATCCACTTTTTTTGTAACTTACAGAATGTTATACTGCATTTATTATTCTTGCAGTCTGAAAGTATTGTGCTGTGACTACTAGTTGGAGACAAGAGATGCTCCTAATGGACATGTAAATGTTCAGATCATCTTCAGCTACACCACAACAGCAAAAATTGAGAGATCCTTCAAGAAACTCATGCAAAATACAAAAAACACCTAGAAACGTTTGAGGCATGTTCTACTGCAAATCTTGATGCATGAGATGCTATCTATAAAGAGTCTTTCAGAAAGTGAAAATATTTCAACCAATGCCCTGAACTGCAGCAATAAATCTGCTGTATTATATTTCCTTTAACCATTACAGTAAACTATTATTTATTTTTCAATAATAGAAGGCGTTATGTTGTGCATCACCCACTGACAGGTCCAAAATCACGATTTTCTTTTTGACTTGTATTTACTTGATGGGAAGGTTTGAATGATCAAATTGTGATCTTAATCTTCCACAAAGATTTACTACCACTAAAATGTGATTGATTTTTTTTCTTCCTTGCCTGCAGCAGCAGCTTAGGTATCCCTGCCATATTTCTGGTGCTTTGAATAACATGTGCTACCCCTGACAGAGGAGTTTCAACTGACATCCACTGGGAATCTCTGACTTTCCTTCCTTCATTATCAACTTTTCCAGTAGTGTGTAACTACATACATACGCATTTGCACATGCACACACACACAGAGTGTCTGCTATGTTGGGTAATACGAGCCTGCACTTCTTCAGTGTCTGTCTCTGAAAATGACCCTGAAAAAGTAAGCTAAGCCCATCCCTGTTTCTATATATAAAACTGTTTGTTTAAGTGGTGGACTGCACCAAGAATAAATAATGAGGTAATTCTGAAGATCATTCCCAGAACAGTCAGCTAGGATAGTTGCTGCAAATCAGAGCTATCTTCTATCCTTTTTTAATGGTTTTATTGTCTGAAGATGAACAGCGTCTTATCTAAATGCAAGTTTATGAACAGCACAATATTTCAAGAACAAAGCATTCATGCTCTTAAGTGGGGGGTTGGAGTGTTTGTTTACTGAATGTAAAAATTGTTAAACGCTTAAATCAAAAACAATTAAGGATTCTAATGGGGCAGGGGAGGCTTCCAAGTATTCTCAGTCAATCAGGGAAGACTATCATCACATTTTTTTCCAAGGTATTGTGCAGATCTTATTTACCTCGAGTAATGATTTAAACTAGTAAATTAACTACAAATTTTATCTCAGAAAAAAATACAGATTTTAGAAAGATTTAAACAGGTATATTGTTTTTTTTAACTCTAGCTGTAATAGGTGTTAAAGGCTTGATAAGAAAATCCTGGTTTTGCTCTTTTGCTTTGTTTCTTCAAATGTATCAGAAGTATACATGGGTCCTCACTGTCTTGGTCTGTGCAATAATGCATAGATGAGGTAAAAAGTAGCATATCGAGTTCAGTTCAGTAATTCAGGCACAGTAATGGGGCAGGCTTGCTGGTGATTTCTTATATGAATATAGTAATGGTCTTTTTAATGACTGTGTGAAGGTCTGTAACCTGACCCTTTTGGGGCTGAAAGAATAGAAGTTGTAGTCAAATACCAAACAGACTCTCATGAGGAGAGTATTGTGCCTGTTTGATAGATAATAAAATAAAGAGCTTAATTCTGTTGTGCACTTGGTGATGTATTTATGTTGTCTGACAAACAGGGAGCCAGAAGAACTAAAGGCAAAGGGATATTCCAAAGTTGATAAAGCAAGTCTATGATGAAGCATGAAACTGAAATTACAAACTGACTCATAGATCAGTTCATACCTGATTAGTCTTATTTTTGTATCCCTCTCTATGCTTCTTCAATTCTGAGATAGGGTTATTTATTACCACTTTCAGGTAAAAGTCTTAATATTCCTTTGACTAGCATACACTGAAGAATTTCTCTTGATTCCTAGCACTGCTGCATCAATTCACCTTGAGCGAGCCTCAGCCACAAAAGAAACATTCTGCCACCTCCAGTGTGTCAGCTAGCTGTGGTACTGCTAGCTCACTGGGAAAACCTTTCCAGAGTCAGCCTCTTCTTACCTTCTGGGTAGTCTCTAACCGTACCCCGTAGAGAGGACGAACAGGTATTAAGTAGTGGCATGGAGTCAGAAGCCCAGACGTTACTGTTCAGCTATGACAGCAGCAGTTCCAGCCCTTGTTCAAGGCATCAGTTTTGAACGCTACAGAGAAATTCAGGCTGGCAGGTGGGATCCAGCTCAGACCTAGAAAATCTACAGCTCTTAGCAACTGTAATTAACTTGGCCCTTATTGTTAGGGTTACTCTGCTTAAACCAGCAGATTCCAAAACAGGATCAAGGCCAAATCAGTTATGAACTGTTTTCATTTATCTAAAAAGCTCGTGTGGACTCAATTTGTTATTGTGTGTTAAGAAATAGTAAGTACAAAGGATTACGAACATATGTTTGGCCTAGAGAAGAAGGAGAATGCAGTCAGTGCTTCAATTTTGAAACATCTTATTTCATCATAAGCTTAATGTTCAAAGCTGACACTGGAACTTCAGTAAATAATGCCTCATTTTCAACTAATTGTGTCTTCAAAACATCCAAACCTTCAATTTGGAAACTCGAATTAGCAGTCAGGTATATAATGGCTTTTTTCTTCACATGTGCAGATGCCAACTAGAAGATCAAGGCATCTTATAAGTACTGCATAAAATAGACTGAAATAGAAATGAGAACTCTTTATTTAACATTAGCAAAGGAAAAAGGGAAAACATGGGGAAGAAATGGTTATGCAACACAGGAAAGGAGAGAGTCTACCTCTCTCTTTTAGCAGAGAAGATGTGTCCTATCTCCTCTTCTTACTTTAACACTTTTGCTTTATCACTCTGTATTTGAAAAACTTATGCTTCCTGCACTCGTGATCTAATATTTCGTGATCACATCTCTCTGAATCACATCTTACACTAGGAAGGTGCTTACTATTAGCTCTTATGGGTCACTAGAGCTGGAGGAGCAATGGCTTTGTGCTTTTGGTAGGGCACACCTGAAGCCTAAAAGCCTAACAAATTGTTTTTCATTTCATAATAAAAATGCTCACATGGAACCAGTGAGCTAACTGCTGACTTTAGATTGAGTATGGTTGTGAAAAACATACAGCCACCAGAAGAACTATGTAGCAAAGCCTTCTGAACGTTTTTACAGGCAGCATTTTTTTTTTGTATTTTTATAAGATTTCTTCACCTAAATTAATAGTTTCTGGTAATGACAGAAACCTGAAATTTGCAAAAGCATAAATTGTAACTCGCGATCTAGTCCACCTTTACTTTTACTAACTAATTAGGACATTGGAGAATTAATATATAAGTAACCACAAAAAAAAAAAGTCATTATTTAGCAGTTATTGTATTGTAATTTTTTAGGAGCCAAAAATAGTACCACTATATCACTTTGCAAATGCACTGGTACATCAGACTACCTTCCTGTCAAGAGTACCCCAAATTTTACAGTTATAAATCCACCTTAGTTCCCAGTAAGTGATATGCCAAGATGGTCTAAAACTCTTAAGATGGACCTATATGATCTCCAAGACAAGAGCGTGGGGTTCCTTCCTCTACTGAACCAATAGTAGATCATGAACAGCTGACAACACCATATACCACTTGTCCACTTGAGCCTTGTTTTAGGGCTAAAAAGAAACTAAGAAAAATGTAAATTAAAAAAAAAAAAACTCCTATGCTACATTGTGTCAAAACTACAATTTAAAGTTGAAATTCACCCCAATAAATTTATGTGAATTCCCCAGTACAAGCATCCCTTTAAAGTATTTGAATTGAATGATTCGAATTTGAAGAATGAATTCTTCACTCAGGTATGAGGTACTTACATTCTAAGCCTGGCAAAGTGATTAATGGCACGAGCAATGTAAGTCTTGATTCACACAGAAAGCATCTGCAGATTAAAAAATCAAACACTAGCCAAATTATAACACTCTATTTATGCCTTCCACTCTGTGCATGTTGAATGATGGCTGTGGCAAGTGAATCAAAGGGGAACTTTACAGCTTCCCAAATGCCCCAATCAGAGAGTAATTAATTGGCAATGTTTCTAAAATATTTTTTTCGACCTGGGGTCCAAATAATTTCCTAAAGAAAATCAAACCTAGAAACAAAAGCAACCTTGTGCTCTTTGAAGTCCCACAAAAAGACACATGAAGCCAAAGTGTTTGGACTTTGGTGTCCAAAAGGAGGTGTGAGAAGCTGCAGAGGAGGAGTTATAGCAAGGGGTGCTGAGTGCTCCTGGTTGAGACTAAGTATGTGCTTCATAGAACAGCCATCTATAGAAGCTGCAGTCTGTGGTCTCCATCCTCCTTAGGGCCCATTTATGTCTTGGTCCATGAGGATAAGGACACACACGCAGCAGCATGGGACAGAGAAGAAGAGAAGCCTGAGCCAGCGTTCTTGGGCTGAATCACAGCTGCCTCAGCATGAGCATTGGTGACGATAAGGCTGGGTTACACCACTCCACCTGTCACATCGTTCCGATCACAAGGAGCAAGCAGAACAGGGACATGCAGAGGATGGTGCCGGAAAGGTAGGATGAACATGAATAATTAATTTTCAGGGAGTGCAAGATGATGTGATCACCTTCAGATTTTCCCCCTTTGTTGCTAAGCAGCATTCCTTAGTCACAAGCTCTGACTTACAAAATGAACAGCAGCCTCCGCACATTTTGCTATTTTTACATTTTAAACTGTTCTTTTGCCAAGCTCTCATTATAACCATATTTCAAAATGCTCTATAACGAAATAAGATGGCACTGAGATATTTGCATCCCTTGGGAAAAGGTCTTAATTACTGCTTGGGACAAGTAGACCATGAACTCTCCAGTCTCCAATGAGGAATGAGCAGAGCTTTCATATCCTGTGTACCATAGGAAGTGCTTTTTGCATCTCAAACCAGAGCTTTACATGAGAAACTGAACTCACATCAAACAAAAGGCAAGAGTATCATATGGTTGGTTCTGTATTTTCATCATCAGTTTCAATTTGCACTAAAAACATCCCAGATTTTTTCCTGTGGTGGTGGTGAACTAATTGTAATAATTCTTCCAATCTGTATTAAGGATGTCGTTCCAATGCTCAGACCCCATTCAATGCTCTGGGCATTCTGACAAAAATGAAAATTAAATTAACTACCTCTTTGTGTGAGGAATTCTCTCTCTCATTTAGACAAACAGCTGGCCGCCAGTGTTCCAAAACTGAATAACTAACATCCCCCCTAAAATATGCTCTCCTCAAATGCTTTGGTGCAGAACCAAGCATTTCAGAAATCCTAATTCTCAAAGACCAAGAGAAGCAATTGACAAAGAGTTCAGGATCTTTCAAGGGCAGGAGGCTCTTGCAAGGTCAGCTAAACTGGCACCAAGATGATAAATAATACTAATTCTTGGTAGACCCTTTACTGAAGACCAATAAATAAGTAATATCATTAGAACTTTTTTTTTTCCCCATTGGCAAGAAGACTTAATGGAGATTCCACCACAGAAACACAGAATCCATCATTAGCTCCATAGAAAATCATTTCCCCAAGGGATGCCCAGAAAGCTCCCTAAGTCTCATCAGCTAACTGCAGCAGCCTTTCGAGCCACACAGCTAACAACCACTTCTCATACCACTGCTGTCCTGACACCGCACACATCTGTCTACATCTTTTTGTGCTCCTTCAGATGCTTCAGCACTTACAGAAGCAACAGTTGTGCCCAGACAGAGCGCAGCCACCCCTCCACACTCCGAGCAACTGGATTGTTCTGCCACTGACCAGGCCATTGCTATTTAGGGTACAGAGTATTGCCTGCTGAAGAAGCTTTTGGTTTCATATAACCTTTCAGATATTTCATAAGGTGCAAGATCACTTTAACAACCTGGGCATTTATAGTCACCTGCTTCCTGGGAATAGCTGTGGGTCTATGCTTCACATCTACAGAGCAAGGATATGTCCCACGCCAATTTTTTTACAGCAGTGACAGTCAGCAGTGCCTGCCTCCCTCTTTTTTGGTATACCTGGAGGAAAGAGAAGCAGAGAATGTTTTATTTATCCGTTCTTTCCCACCAGCTGTAAGTAAAAGGACAAGAAGCAGGCAACAATAACTGCAGCCTACGGGTAGGTAACTCCAGTCTCATCCCTGCACGCTTCAAACTTCTACAAATCTGCAGGACTAGGGCTGGGACATGAAAGAACAGGGGGCTCTGGCATGCTTCCTGTTGCTCAAAGGAAGAGGCAGTGGAGGAGAGAAGAGGCATGAGGTGGCAGACGTGGAATATGCATGTGTTCAGAGGTGGGGCTGCACCCACACAAGAGGAAAAACAGGTAGAAAAGCGTAACACAGGCACAATGGGATGATATAGGGGATTCATGTACTGCGTAGGAAGAAATTATGAAACAAGGAAGCTATGAATAGGATTAGAGGAAAGGAAAGAGTGGGAAGATCTGGATAAACTGTATTCAGACTACATGGACAGCTGGCACATTGTAACAAACCATTTTTGTTGAGCCATACTTGATTCCCGGTTTCTGCTTTTTAGGAGATACCATATAACATTCCATTTATATAGCAAATCAAAAACTCAGTTCAAAAAAAAGAAGATATAACTGTGTACGGTACTAATTCAAACCATAAACACACGCCTTCATG
Source organism: Cygnus olor (assembly GCF_009769625.2). NCBI lineage: Eukaryota > Metazoa > Chordata > Aves > Anseriformes > Anatidae > Cygnus > Cygnus olor. The sequence continues at coordinate 36,917 of NC_049183.1, forward strand.
TGCTACAGAAAAAGCTAGCTACAGGAAAAGTTTAGGCAACTTGCTTATAATCAATGACAACGACTGCTTCTTAAAGAAAACACTGTCATAACAACCTGTGCATTACTATTACTGCTAAAGGCACGCAACACGCAGACCTCAGTATTTTTCATATGTTAAGAAAAAGCTTAAGATGACTATTCATATCATATTTCTTGTAGTTGCATATATTTCTACTTTTAACTTTGAATTTCAAAAGGTTATAAATATTTTCATTTTTTCAGAAACAAAACTATTTAGTGAAGGTTCTCGTGCTGGTTGGTTTGCTTGCTCTGTTATCTGGAGAAAAGAGAAATGCAGAAGCTTTTAATGTTTAGCATCATTAACATTCAACCTTCAAACAGATGAAAATACAGAATTTAAATTCACAATTAATATCTGTAACTGCTGTGTTTGTTAGTGCCACAACCTCAGGCATTAACAGCCAACCTCTGCTTACTAATTTAACCAGTTATCTGCTGGGGGTTTCCTTTGCTTCACTCTTAACTATTCTGCTGACAAATACTGTCTTTTTCTCTTTCAGTCTCCTTATCATATAGAAATAAGCGCTACTGCTGCAGCTTGGACCAGATGTACACCTGGACTAGTGTCCTCCCTCTGAGAGCAGCCACAGTAGGACATGTCACAGAAACACCCCTGTCCTTTGTGTCCTGGTGCACTCAGGAGCTGTTGGACGTACTCTCTGTGAGAACCATCCATTTTTAACTATGCTTACTTTTTGTTACAGCCTTTGTAATAAAAGTGTTAAAAGCTTATTCAAATCCAAACACACCGTATCAACAAGTCAGCTTATCCACTTTCCCCTCAATTATTTCAAATTACTCATAAAGGCATTAGACCTCTTACAAAAGCTCCACTAACTCCTCTAAACTATATCCTGTACTAATGTATGCACTATTTTTTTTCATTCTTATCTTGATCTCAAGCCTTTAAGGAATATTTTGGAATATAATAATTACTATTCATTTGAGAGTGACAGAAGACAGAGTTATTATATGCCCCTTAAAGACCTAGCCAAAGAAATGTGGATTTATTTCTCTGGAAAGTGAAAATAAGGTAACTACATCTGCAATGTGACCAGAAAGTTTCCTTCTAGCTTGGACACAATCAAAATTTCCTACCAAGCAGTTTCTGCAGACATACCTTGTATTTGAACTACTCTTGGGCTTCAGTGGTCTTCCTCTGAGGACTGAGTATGCTCTGTAGATATGCTGGAGAAACTGGACTTACTTTCTGACAAAAATGCTTGCAGCAATGAAGAAGTATTATAAAATGTTTTTCTCATCTGATGGATTCTAATAACACATAATTAAACTCCTTACAGTTAATCATTCAATAACCATTCAAGATCTCAAATCCTATGTACTAACTGAAACCTGAGCAGAAAAAAATAAAAATGCTGTGGTTCAGTGGTGCTCCTGGGTAAAGACAGATTTACAGAAATACTCTGAAATGCATAGGTTTTCATGGTACATGCAGAAATTGATTTTATGGATATGGATATATTGTTTCCAGTGCTTCAGTGGAGGTATATTTCCAACACATTCTGCAACAGCATTTAAAGAAGTCCTAACAGCTTCAAGATACTCTTATGATGAGAAAAAATAAGAAAACTATTTTTATGGTTAGCATAATTCATTTGTATGGCATTTCTGTTTGTAAAGAGGTGTAGCTGTATGATACACTTCATCTGAGTGGGTGCTAATTGTGGTTGGCAAGGTAACCCATGAATAAAGCTTGTCTCTAAAGCAGCATAAATTTGGCTATGTTTTAAACCAAGTACTTCAGTTATTTGTGTTAGGAGATGCAGGCTTCAAGTGCTTTCTTGAGAAGGATGTTACAAATGAACATCACAATGCCTGAAGGAAAAAAAAAAACATTACTTGAAAATGTACACTAATATTTTTAAAAACTCCTTGCTAGAGATTACACAGAATGTGGTTTTATTGAGTGGTACACATCAATTTCCTTCCCAGAAAGCCGATGTGATTCTTCTATATATTTAAAAAATACTTATATGTCAGATACAGAAAAATATAACTGAAGACCTGCTGGATACATGTAAGACCATGTGTTTCAATAAACAGCAGTAGGAAGTTATTATTTATAATTAGTCAATCAGATGCACTGGTTACTGTATTGGCAGCAGTGAAATTCCACGTTCATATTTAGATGAGGAATGACAGCAAGACATCCTTAATATTTCTGGACAACTGAATATGCTTCTTCTCTGTATCAACTCATATATGGATTTCTTGCCTGAAAGACCCATAATAAAACCGCTCCTGTCTGGTATGCTTGAGAAAAAAACTGCTGGGAAGCTTTTGGAAAAGACACCACTCTGAGCACCACGTTGCATGTAAGGTTTTTACAGGCACACCTCAGACAAATATGCTGATAATTGTACTAGCACAGATTGTGTTTGATATGATTTTGAAATGTGTAAAATTACACAAAACTGTAGGAGTGAATTTGGTAATTTTGTGCTAATTTAACATTAATTACAGAATATGTTTATGGTGTGCTTTAATGAATTTTCTCTCATTAATAAAACTGATCAGTGTCTACATTTCTAGAAAAAATTCTTTACATAATGCTTGTACTAGAACTAAAAAGCATATATAGTTTCTGAATTTTTTTTGCATTTTTTCTTTAAATGCTATCCTCTAAAATATACAGCTTACAATCTCACGATGAAATAAATACTTGTTATAAATCATAACAAATATTGAATTTATGTAATATTTTGGATTTTGAAATACTGACATCGTATAATTTGTCTGCTTTTTGTGTTTAGCAGTTTATAGCAGGAGAACTCACGAGCAGCAGAGTGAAAGGAGGCCCACCTTTCCTTTCAACATCATTACTCTACCTGTTCAAATTGTTCCACCTCTATTTACAAGTATTGCAAGTAAGGGCGTAAGGGGCTCACTGTTATTCTTGGAGGCAAGTGCTGAGTTCTGTGGTTGAACTTTTCTGCAGAGAGAAGGAAGTTTTGTAAAAGTTCATGCCTAAGACAGGAAAGGTGGTGCTCAAAGAGCAGAGCTATTGTGTTGTGTTGGACATTTCCAGGGAGCAATTATAAGTCAGAAATTGTTTTCAAGTAGTTATTTGCTTGTTTAAATGCATTTTCCTTTTCATGCACTGTCTAGTGCCACTCGGTTGTTTAAAAAAAGTCCAAATACCCTCAAGAGATACCTTTGTGCATTAAACTCATCTTCAGTACCAGTTCCAGCCAAACTTCTTTACTATAACATAAATACATCAGTTTCCTCTATTGCTGTAGGTTTTGTGTGCACTGTTGAATATGTAGGTGGGGATTTTTTAATTGTTGTTTAATTATAAGTTTTCCTAGAACTCTCTAGAGCAAGTTTTTACTCCAGAACTGTGAAAAAAAAATAGATTTGAATATTTAGTCATTTTGAAGGATGATGTACATGTTCTAGGCATGGTCGTTGGGATGACTTGACGAAGCCTCCTTGATTTGTCCATAGAAACTAAATGTTAGAGATAGAGATGTAGCCATGTTCAGCTGAATCCCTGGTTTGTGTTAAAATGCAAATATTGTTGAATAAATGTCAGTTTGTAAATGTCTTTCCCTTATCATTACAAATTTCTGACCAAATTAAAAGCATCATGTCATGGAAAAAGGCCTTGAACTAAAGGAACTGGAGTTTTTTTAACTGCAAGTCTTCCTACTTCCCTGTTAGGCACACCACCTCTGCTACTCTTTGTGCTGTTTCTGTTAACAACGATGGCTGTTTGGTTGGATGTTATAACCAGCCCCGAGTTCAGCCTGGCATTTCTCTCAGTGTGAGATAGTAACATTTGGGCACAATGGACACTCACTGAAATAATGCCTTTTATCATTTTCTCTGTTTAGAAGTTTTAGGATCATCTCCAAATAGCATAATGGCAAAGCAGGAGTAAGATCTTAACCTCCATACCATTATACAGCCTTTTCCCCATTTTCTTAGAAATATGCAATTTGAGATACAAATTGATTTTGTTGAATTTCACCGTAATTGCTTTGGAACCTTAATTTGATTTATTAAATGCAACACATTGAGTACTTAGCTGAAGTTGTTTGCAGTGCTGCTTCCAACAGCAGCCACACATCTGAACTATTTTACTCAAAGGGTGGCAGAAATAAATCTGGAGTGAATCACAGGTTTTAACGAGATCTGCACACAGCTCACTGCTCAGTATCTGGGTCATTGCTCTTCTTAGGTTGTTTCTGAAACTGGTTAAAATCTGATTAGCTAAGTGTAATGTAGAGGAAGGTAAAAGATACGTATCCTATTTAAACAGAACAGAAGTAATACCACTTCCCAGCCCGCTAAACAACCCAAACAACTCTTTAAATGCCCAAGTGCCGCCCCCTCCTCGCCTCCAGCCCGCTCTCACCTCAGCACCGGGGCAGCCCCGCGGGCGGGTGGGGGAGGGGCTGAGCTGCACCATCCGGGCACTCACCGCCCCCTCCCTCCCCACGCGTGAGGCGGCCGCGCAGCCCCGACGCGCGCGCGCACGCCGCCCTCCCCGCCCGCGGGCCAACGGCCGAGGCGCGCGCCCGAGGGCGGTCTCGGCCGCAGAGCTCGCGAGAGGACATGGCCGCGGCGGCGAGCGGGGGTGAGCGGGGCTGACGGGGGCCGGCGGGGCGGGGGGTGGGCGCGAGGCTTGCGGGCTGCGGGCACGGACGGGCCCGGCTCGGCCTGGCCCGGCGGGGAGCGGGCTGCCATGAGCGCTTCGCTTCTGCCTCAGCCGGTGGGGCTCGGCCTGCACCGCCCGGTGGTGCTCCGAGCTGGGGCGGGCGCTCGGTGGGTCGGGAGGGAGGCGGGTGTGTGCTCGTCGCTCTGGAGGGGAAGCTGCCTGCAGCAGCTGTACGGGCACGGACGGAAAGGAGTGGGGTGAGGCTCTGAATGAGGGAGGGAGCAGCGTACCTGTGTGTGTCTTGGGTGCCATAAACATCTGCCTTTATTCTGCCCGTGGGGTTGGTGCTGTGTTCGAGTACAGAGAGGTGCTACTGGGGCTTCTGCGACTGCAGCACAACAACGTACAGGACTTAAAGTGAACAATTTGTTAAATTGGGAAGTAAATGTTATAAAATCATCTTTTTGTGCATATTTGACAAACAGCGCATAACTTCACTGTCAGCGTCTAAAAGATCGAGACTGACTGACTGTGCTGTGAGCCTGCTGTGTTCTAAAGTTCACCTTTATGGGAAGGTGATAGCACCCCTTCTTCACGCCACTTCTTTTGCCTTGTGGTGGAAGAATGCCCGGGTTTTGAGTTAATTGGTGTTTTAGAGCTCTCAAAGGCACAGCTGGCATTTCATGAAGTTATTTTCTTAATGTTTGACATGTTATCAGGTTCCTTCCTGAAGTTTTCTTTCCTATGTAATTAGCTGGGGCTAATTATGATTTGGTGGTATAACTTGTGTTTAAAACTTGACGTTATCAGTGCTGTCTGGTAATCACACTGTTTTTTAAGAAAATAAAAACACATGGAAGCTGAAAATCCATAGTATGTTACTGGAAGCACAGGGCAACTTTCACAACTTAAATATATTTGGAGAAAAGTAGAAGACCGGACTTGGTGATTTTTTAGGAGCAGTTACACAGTAACATGAAAATCATGTAAAAATATTTACCATTTTTAAGTTGTGGGATTCTGCTGAATGATTTTTTTTTAAAAAAGCTCTAAAGGTGGAGGTTAATACACATATTCAGCCAAATTTAATGTTTATATACATAAGCCATTGCTTGTCAGCGTAGAAATCAACATAGATAATTCACGATGATATTATGGATTGATGTGTTGTTGGATACGGAATATAGTTGGTAGTGTTTGCTTTTTAAAAAATAAAATGACATTTTGATTATTGAATAATTAATTATTGGAAGGAAAATGGGATACGTCTTCGTATTAGACCATTTCCTCCTGTAGTCCATTTTGGTATTTGTCTTTTAACCTCTTCCTCTTGCATGTACGTTTTTTTATGTGTTGTAACCTCTGTCATTGATACATATAGAAACCATAACATCAGCTTCAGCCTTTGGGCATGCAAACCTTTACAAGAAGTAAAACCCTATCTATAGGACTCATCTCTCAGAACAAGAACCACTCTGCGAGGTTGAGTTGTCTGGGATATTTTGATACCTATGGGATCAAAGCCAAAATTGGAAGAACTCATTAATGTTGTATGAAATGGCATTTAATAAATGCCAACTCTAAAGATAACTGTGATTTTTGAACTTTCCTTAATTTAGTACGCAGTAGGTTTCTGCTGGCATAATCATGTGTGTGTGTAAAGAATCAGAGTCATTCAGGTTGGAAGAGACCTCTAAGATCATCTATGTACAGACATATTCTAAAATGTACAAATAAATTAAGGATTGATGATTGAGGAAATACGTTTGTGTTGTCCTAGCAAAAAGACAAACTTTGTGAACAGTTTCCTTTTTCTTCATAAAGGTTCCTTCATATTGGAATCTATACGTAACTAAAATATATTTCTGTTAGTAAATGAAGTTCAAGTGATTAGATACAAAGAGCATTTAAACTTTCAAGTGTGGAGACATTCCAGCTATAAGGGATTATGCAAGTAGGACTTGAAGGAGCTAGAACTTGTCTTTTGTACTGCACTTGAGTTAAAAGGGGTGGGTAATGCACTGTTATTCTTGCCAGAGGTAACTAGAAAGACAAAATTAGTGTGTTAGTTTGGGCAGTAATGTGAAAGGTGCTAAAGAATGAGTCTAGAGCATATTAAAATTAGTTTACCTTCAGGGTTTTTAACCCAAGAAGATACTTCAACGTCAAAAGTGCAAAAGCTAAGAAAGAACAACTTGTATCAATGTATTAGTTTCCTAGCCAAAATAACATATGTAATTTTTAAAATAAAGAACCTTTGTGACATTTTTTGTAACTTTTGTTTTTCTTATCTTTACTTTCCCATTGACCAGAAATGTGCTGAAACAGACACTATAAAAGGAGGATAAAAATACAAGGTAAGTGCTTTATCTTAAGCCTATTAAAACTTTTAAGTTATGTGTTGTTTTTTTTATTTAACAAAACTATTATGTAGCTGCTATTTTTTTAATGAGCAGTGTATCACTTTAAGTTATGCTGGTTTTATACCACCGTCAGAAAGGGAAGGTTTTCCAAGAGATACGTTCTCATACAAGCAGGAATTTGGGGATACATATTACCCATGATATATAAGCTAAAAGCAAATCATTGTGATACTTCTGCTTAGTTGTTGGGTATGAGTGTTTTTTAATCATCTCTTAGAATTTTGCTTTAAATACTCTTATGCTGATTAAATCATATTTTCTCTTTTTTAAAGGACTGTCATGCTTGCAAGCCTTTGCAGATTTTGTTAGACTTTTTCTAAATGTTAGTTTTGATATTGGTAATTGAAACTTTGGCCAATACAGCATTTTGTTTATTTTAACAATTATTTTACAGCGACTCAAGCTAGTACCAGCAGAACATGTTACAGTACAGCACTTCCACAGTACCACCAGACCGATGCATTTTGATTAAATACATCCAGTTATAGATGAGAAAACTTATTTCTCAAAGGGAGTAACTAAGAACGTTTAACGGCTGCTGCTAGAATTGTACTTCAGTAAGCGTTAGGGTAAGACTAGGGGCTCAAGTAGCTTCATAAAATAAGGATGTAAGTTATATCAAATATTTGCAGTTTTGAAACAGCATGCTTCTGATGTCCAGCTGCTACAGAATTGGTGAAAACTCTGATCCTGTCCCCTCCCTCCCCATCTTTTTGTATGAGAAGAAGCAAGAGCTTTGTTTTGGGGAACTAGGAAGGGATGGTTTTATTTTCAGAATTACCAAGGCAGAGCACCAAGCTTAAAGCCTCCTTGATTACTTCCACTGAGGCCCTTCTAAGATGTTACAGAGTGTTGGCTACACCTCTACTGAAAAAGCCAGACACTGCACACAAGTTTGATGGCTAAGAACTGCTCCAGAGACTGGAAGAAGAGCAAGAAGTACAAAACCTTCTGGATGTATGCAGAAGGTACGATGTATCTGCAGCACTGATGTATTCCAGCAAATCTGCTTACAAACTGAAACAGACCAGAATCTACCACCAGAGTATCCTGGCTAGGGAGTGTGATGTAGTAAAGATAAGCACACGTACAGTCTGACTTTAAAAAACAAAGACAATTTCCATTTGTAGTAAGAATTGTTAAGCATGTCTCTAAGAGTGTGGTGGTCAGCCTTCATCCAGACTTACCATATGTGTAAATGTACTGAGTAATGGGGTAAGTTCGACTTTCCTGGTTTTTAAATGTTATCAGATACTTCATCGACTCATATTTATTCCGTCATCTTAAGATGCAGTGAACACTACCAATAATGCACTTAGAAATGCTCAACATGTCATTTCTCTGTGCTACACCTAATCACTTGTGAAAGACTGTTGAAAAACTGTTCCTTTGAAGAGCACCAAAGATGTGACTTGGATAGCTTCTAGATGGTTTTGAGTTGGGTTGCACTATCTGCTGCCTTGTCTATACATTGCCTTCTCTTGTAATTTTTATACAGGTCTTACACAAGTAGCTTTAATCACATTCTGAGAAAATTATCTCAAACAACTAATTTCTTAATAATATTCACAAGGTTGAAGTTAGTAGAGAAAACCCCCAGCAGCCTCATCAGGGAAAGGCAGACAGAGTTCAGCAGTTATTTACTGTGGTTGGCAGCAGCTGGCTGGACAGTCAAAATACATTTACTCTGGACTACCCATATAGCACAAGTGAGGCACAGCTGGGAACTGGAGTTACAGATAAATATTTAGAAGACAGAGGACATAAGCTTATAGGAAACTAAACTTTATAATTTCCACTGTACTTGGAACAGATTTATCAGTGTTTGACCTTACAAAACATTAATACATCCATCTCAGAGTTCAAAAAAAGTCCTGACAATTATTTGGTATTGTATGAAGAGTAATGATGTTTTTTCCAGTAAGACTTTTATATACTGTACAGGTATATGACAGTGACAAGAGAACCGATCAAGTAGTTGTTAGGGATGGATGAGATCTGAGTCTAAACTGTTGGAGGAAACAGGAGAAGAAATCATTCAATTGCATGTACTTGGAAGAAAATTGTGGAAGATTGAACTGTTAACAAATCACTGTTTTTCAAAGACTAATTGTATTTGGTGATAAGCATTCACCTCTAAAAACAGTAAGAAATGAGGAAACAGACTAATTAAAAATAGTATTTCAGTTGCTGTTGTACCAGTATCGTGTCAAATCACTTTTAAACTCTTAACTGTTGTATTAAAAAAGGCAAATGTAGCATGAGAAATGAATAAATTATGTTCTTAGTATAACAGGAAGGTGCCAAAATGAAAATGTAATCATAGTCCACTTCAATATTCTATAACTACACTGCTGGATTTGTTAACTTACTGTCTCTTTCTAACCACAGTATAATAATTTGCAGTTTATCTGCATACTAAAGGTAAATATGAAAAGTCCTCTCAATTTTGTAGTTGTGCCAAATCTTATTCTGTGTTGATTAATAATCATTCATTATAGATGTATTATTCGTCTCTCATGATAACCAAAAATACAGACTTAGGTGGTACGTAGGAACAGCCAGTACACCATTCTGCTGACAATGGTGGGAATTGTGCTCATGTGTAGTTGAAGGGGTGAACTTAATGCTGAGCTGCTTTAACCCCCTGAGGCAAGACTCATGTAAGTTTCCAGTATTTGTTGCCTATCCAGCATGAGGGAAGGGGGTTGAGGATGACAACGACTTCCTCTGTCAGTAAATACAGTAAAAAAGTAAAAAAAAAAAAAAAAAAAAAAAAAAAAAAATGTAAATACAATACTTTGTAGGTTTATGTTGCTGCTGAAAAAGAGTGGCCCAACTGTTGCTGTATCTGTGATCTTTTGGTCTCTTTTCTATGCAGTGAGAGCCACATAGTGGGTCAGATGAAGGAGCTGATCTGATGGAAAATTAAATCCTGTTTCTAAAAAAAAAAAAAAATTAAAAAAAATATATTTTTTGCAGTTCTAGTCCTCAAAATTGGTAGTGGTATGTGAGTGCCAGTACCAGAAGCAAAACAGAGGGCAGAGCCAGAAACAGTATTGGTGAAATTGGGGGGAAAAAACATCTCAACTTAGGTCGGTTCAAATACTTGTAAATCAGCACCCTGCAACTGTAGTGTTAGGCAAAAAAAATTAGCAACTGGAAACACTTAAAGATGGAGGAACTTGTTTTAATCTGAAGATTAGGTGTGGTTTTGGGATGCATTCAGGCTACTTGTAGACGAGGAGGTTGGTTGGCTTACGTTTGGCAAACCACTTCATGTTCTGGTTTAGTGTATCTGCAGCCTTTGATTCTTACAGTGAATCTACCTGCTACTTTTTTAGCAGCATGCCTAAAAAGATCAACAACTGAAATTAAGCCTACTTGCACATCACAACCATGAACGTTTCATGTTTGCATCTTTAAATGAAATTATTCTCTGCTGCACTAAGCACAGTGAACCCATCTTCCTGGCATCAATTTGTAAACAGTATTCATCATCTGAAGTTCGAGAGCCTAAATTCCATAATAATTCACTTTGGAACAAAGTTTTTTCAAACTTTTCTTCTGTGGTAAAGATTGACAGCTGCTGTAAAACTACTCTTTAGTGTTGTTGAGGCTCTGTCTAAGCTACTACCACAAAAATCTTCCACATCCTGAATCTCCAAAGCAAATTCACATTACAGAATTTATTAAACAGTGTTCAGATTACTTTTATTAAATCCAGATGTTAATATAACAGTTATGCACTTGTGCAATAAGCTGAATCTCTGTGATCGTTGACTCAGTATTTTAAGATTTCATATTTGGGTACTTGGCTAAAGTCATTATTTAAATGTTTGAAAACTGGCTTAAACCTGGGCATGATGCCAAAAGCAACAAAATGAGAGAGAAGTCATAGTTGAGCTCCTTTTTGATCTTCACACTGAATGTAACACAAATGAACCAAACATTTAAAAAATAATAAATAAAAAAAGACAACACCCCTGTTTTTCTTCTTTTATTAAACAGTGGATTTATAAGGTAATCAGCCCTAGATTATAGCCCTGAAAAGTGTGGACAATGGCATTTTCATTTCCGGATTTTGTTTCTAATGTTAGAAGTCTACTAGAAGGCTAGGAAACATTTGCTGAAAATTTGATTTAAAAATTCTGGAGACATTAACATTAGTTTGTCAGACATTCCTTATTTTAAATGAAGGAGAGGTAGCTCATAAAAATTCAGAAGCAAAGAAACTCGTGAAAATAGAGTTCAAGTTGGTGTATTCCACTGAAGTCCACTTAATACCTGTAAGTGGCTGTTGTTTCTCAGTATTTCCTATGCAAAAAAAAAAAACAAACAAGCCAGCTACTGACATTCTGTCTAATTACATTGCAGGCATAATCCTTTATTTTGTTCCCCTTTTTTTAAAAATGAGAATGTATTCTTTGTTAAATTAATCCTGAAAAGCTTTAAGCGTTCATTTATGATGTTACATGCATTACACAAAGTTGAATGTACGCTTCAAGCTTTTCAGGATTTAGGACCAGATGCTAGTGAAGCTTTAGGAAAATAATAGCTGTGCCTTAGCATAGGCAAAGAAATCGCTGTATAAATATCATTGTGGTGGATGTATTTGTTCTTGCATCACAGTATCATAGATGCAGTAAGTTTTATGTACAGGTGATCTATTTTACACCGAATATTCATCAATCTAAGCAGTGAATTATGGTCTGAGTAAGTGTTTATATTTAAATGTTATCTATAAGGAGGTGTTAAATCACCAGTAATCTCGTTTTGTGTTTTAAAATGCTATCTGCATAAGTGGTATGCGTTACAAGTATTTTTGTATGTAGCGAATTAGCCATCCTTCTCAGCAGGTTTGATTTTTTTATACGTAAGTAACTTTGTACATGTGAAAGCAAAGGGGTGTGTTTGTATTTTATTTATTTGGTGCTTCTGCAGTGGAAAAGGGACTTGGAATGTGTGCATTTTGAAAATGGAGCTTGCTAAATATGCTAAAATGATAGAAATGAATGGGATCTTTACATTGATTACAGTTGAACTGTACTATTTGTGTATTATTTAAGGAGTTTTTGAATGGACTAACAAATCTCTTTGGCTATTTTGGAGCATTTGGTTATTCATTATGATATCGTGTTACTTGGTAGGAGATACTTTTATAGCATATTTTTAGGGCTGCTTCTTTAAAAAATATCATCACAAAAACACATTGGTGGGAAATACAACTCAAAACAGGTAACCAAAAGGAATTCCCTAATGATTCTCTACTTTTTTTCATTATGTAAGTTGTACTCTTTGTATAGCTATCCTCTACATAAATATATTCAGTGTAAGATTTTTGTTAAAGATTTATATGCCATGTGAATTAGAAAATATAATTGTAGAAATCATTTTGAAGCAGCTCTTGACACCATTGAGTAGTGATGTCTGATTTTGTATTATTTCAAATCTGTACCATAATTTTCTTCGATGGCAATATGCTTGTTCACACACTGTCATTCTTAGTTATCCTTGTGCTTACTTCAGCTCTTGTTTTATAGCTTTGTGTCCAACAACAGAAGGAAATGTGTTCACACCTATTAAGACAGTTCTGAAGACAAATTCAGATGCTCGTTGACTTAATACTCCTGTGCAACAGCACCATTGAATGCAAAATTGACAATAAAGTAATGTCTTTGCATGTTAGTTCTCTGTTTTAAAGTTTATCTTCACTTTAAGTGTTTTTGTTTGTTTGTTTAGTAAAATTATGGGTTTTAATGCTTGTATTCTAGGGCAGTAGTTGAATTTATAGTGATGAATGTATTCTTGAGAATCCTGCAGTAAGATATAAATACCAACTGCAAGTGGTGAAAGTGACAGCAATACTTGCTATCATGGAATACTGAGGAATAGGACCAAAAGCAAAATTGATCAGGTAATGGGTCATTTGTTTGAGACTTGCTGTTATTTCTTTAAACAATTCCAATGTTTCTGGAGTTCGGCTATGGTTTAGGTAAATAATGAATATAATCACAACGTCAGACAATTATGTGAATTTATAGGAATAATGGAAAACCTCGTTGTTTTCTGCTTAACGTATGACACACTACAATTTCATCTGGGGTTTCTGTACAGCAGAAAAAATTAAATATCCTGTTTGAGGGTACTAGTCACCTTGTTTCTAGTAAATATTTGATTAAAGAGAAGTTGCTGCTTACACAGTCTTTCTTATTTCTGAATTTGTATGGGTTATTTATATTAATGCTCCTTTGTGTCAATGTCAGTATAGCAGTACTCATTCTTTCACTTGGTGCGAGATAAAGGTTTTAGCAAATGCTATCAGTTTGTGCAAAATGTAAACCAGCCTTATGGCTACAGGAATTATAAATCTTCCAAGGTGAAACAAGCTTCAAATAATTCACTCTACGTCTGTAGACAGTTTAAACCAACTTTCTCCGCTTCTATGAATAACAGCGTGTAATGGCTGATTTCTCCTGGAGTCAGATCAGCATGGTGAGGCAAACTGTTCTGGCTGCGGTAGATCCGAGTTGAGTGGTTAATGACTCCCTCCTTCCTCTGCCAGATGTTCCACCCTTCCTCTGTTCTGCCAGCTTAACCATTTGACTGCTCTCTTACCAGGTCCTGTAAAATGAGCCTAATCTTATAAAAGCATTGCATAAAACTGGGAAATACAGAAAGGTCGACTCTGGGAAGGGTTGAAATGCAGATGGTAGCAACCTACTTCAGTGCATCTTTTTCTGCCCTCAGGAAGCTTTGAGCAGAAGTAAACAAAGACAATAAGGAGAGAAACTAGAAATCTGAAATGGAGGACGGAAAAGACACTGTACAATACATACCATTCTCTTTCCTTTTTTTCAGACTAAACCAGATCAACTAACTGAAAGGAGACTTCTGAGCCTAGGCACAGTTATAAATTTACAGTTTCTTAAATATTTGGGGGCAGTAGCAGGGCCAGAAGATAATCCAAAAGATGGAGATCTGTAGCAGTATGTGGATGTAGTCAAGAGAGTTGGTTTCCAGATAATCTCGCTCTCTGAGGCACGTGCTCATGAGAAGAAAAGATATAGCCAGGAAACACACAGAGCACTTTTGATGGGTAAAGTGGAATCTGAGATAGGTGTGATATGAGAATTGATTTAGTGATACATGGAGGATAGAAGAAATAGCAAATACGGGAAGAGGAATTGAGAAGGAAAGCAGTTACTGAATTGATCAAGAGAAGTGAATAACTGTGATCTGTTGCCAGAAAAAAAGTAATGAAATAAAGCCACAAGAAAAAAAATGGGGCTTAGAGATTATATGGTCTAGAGATTATATCTTAACAGACAATGCTTGATGAGTGTCTTGTTTTGATCAGATCATCAGTAGTTTCCCAACAGAGTCTCGAACAAAACTTTGTAGTATTTTTGCAAAAACGGTTTTAATGGGGTTCAAAACCATGTGTCTTTCGGGAAGGAGTGGCACTGGATACATTTTTCAGCCTTTTTGACTGCTATATTCATGATTAAATACTTTGTTTCAGAGTTAGTAAATTGCACTAGCCAAAGTGTTTTAGAACATACCCTGATAAATTACATTTGATGACTGTTAGATGATGGAAATGTCTTACATATCAGAAGGAATATTAAAGCAAGTACATTTCTTGTTGTGCTGTTGGAAGACCAACAATGTCTATTGCATGAATAAAATTTAAATTACTGTGTAGGAGAGATATTATGGCTTGAACTATATTTCAGACTTAAGAGTTTGTAAATTGTCTGTTACCCTAGTTTTGATGTGTTCTCGAAATGTTCAGTAAGAGCTTTTTCTGCATCATGCAGAAGGATACTAGGAAAATATATTAAAAACATTTTTTTTGGTCTATGTCTTAAGGGTTTTTCTGCTGACCCAGCAGTTTAGACAGGGTCATAATAACCAGAGATAGGACGGCGCATATCATCTGACAAGGGGGTAATTTGGTCATCCAGCATGACTGCGGATGAACTTGGTGCTTCTAACAAAAATGACCTGTGTTTAGTCATCAGACCTACTTAGTCAATAACTATAGTTTAAATTATTTAAACCTTTGAAGTAGATGTTCTAGTGGTAGCAGGTGTTCATTAGGGAATGACCTTTAGTAAGCTGTTGAAGTTTGGTAATAATAAGGCAATGTTGCACTTCTTATATTAGTATAACAGAAATTCATTAACAGTGTTTTCCTTTTTTATTTTAGAAATGCTCTGTTCTTTACTGGGGGGCAGTTTACAGACAGTCTGTCTTTCAAACTCATATGAGTGTTAAGTTCATTCTTTGTGTTATCACTTTAACTGGTAAGTTTATAAATATTATTTTCCTTTAAGAAGATCTTTGGAAGTAATCAGTCTTAATTGACTGAGTGAAATAATTTGTTGCAGTCAGGCTTTCTCAGTCTTCAGACTACACTTGTAAAATTTTTTTATCCTCAAGTCAAGAGGCCTTCTTTCTGTGTTTATTAACTTGCTGTTGAGTGGTTTTGAAGTATTTCTGAAGGCCAGTATGTTCTTCTCTGTATCAGCTTATTCTTGAAATCGGCCATTTCTGCATAAATGGAGGACCTTTTCTATTTAATTTAAAATGGAGAGGCATGAGAATGATAATTGTTTTACAAGGGGAAGATTGAAGGCTTTACAAGGGGAATTGTTTTACAAAGGGAAGGCTTTTCTCATTTGAAGCTCTAATCAGAGAAAATCCCAAGAAATAGAGAATTTAGATGTGTTACAGCTGCTAAGTCTAACAATTTATGCAGAAGTCTATAGTAAACAGTTTTATAGTTACCATCTTTTATTTATTTATTTTAATCAAGCAGCTTTGTAAAGAATGAAATATTGGAACATACAATAGTTTAACAGATAAGACTTCTTTTAAAGTGGCCTTAGGCAACATAAACTCTCCTGACCCAAAGTTTCTACCCTATTAGTCTTTAGCTAATTTCAGTATGGAAAATGGAATTCCAGTTCGTTTTAGTCTTGGAGATCGTGAGAAATTGCTTCTTAAAGCAGTGAGGGCATGGACTGTGGATTATAGCATTAAACTGTTTAGAACATCAGAGTTTTCAGGCACCATATTAATAACATACTTTTTCTGTTTATTTTAGAGTATGGGTGTAGATCTGGGGATTAAGCTTGATCTACTCATAATCGTTGTTCAGTACTCATAAAGAAACAATGTAATACGATTTCCCTTCCTGTGGTCTTCCCTTGGTAGCAGGGAGTATTGTGGGTCTTCTTAGATGCATTATAGATTTGAGAAGTAAAAAGGTTGGATTTGTAAAAAGTATTGTTTTATTTTTAAAGCCAAAATATCCTGTTTCTGATATATCTTCATGCTTAATTTCCAGTGTTTAGGAAGTTGGGGTTTTATTTTTTTGTTTATTTTTACCTGAAAGCTGGTGATTATATATATATATAGATTTAGCATTCTCTTGGTATACTTCATGATTGTATCTATGAAAAAAAGGACTTCAGGTCTTGGGAGGATGCTGTGAGGTGTAAATCTATTACGGCTGATATAATTGCAGAGACTTTTGTCTCTGCTGCATAAAAAATGAGGTCACTTCATACGATGTGGGATGTGAGCAGTAGAACCACTGTTAAACTGTTCACTGTTTTGGTTCACTGTTACCAGATTTAATATGAAACTTTGTACTGTTTGCTTCTAGGTAAGGTGTAATAATTGTTCTTTGGCTCTGCTGTATTAGTAGGTAAAACTTTGAGAACAAACAGGAGTTGAAGACTGGGGAGGAAAGAGGTTGTCCTCCTAAAGCCATGGTCTAAATAACAGCTGATAAATAAGTGATGAAACCACTGTGCTGTTTACCTTTTAAGTGTGTTCTAAAGTTTGTAGTAGATTTGGTAAGCCCTGGTTAATACTTTTAAGCCAAACAGTCATATTTGTCCAGTTCCAGTAACAGTTTTGGCTAACTGGAGTAGGAAATGTGAGAAGTATATTGACTGTTGATCTCATTCTGACTCTAGAATAATGATAAATACAATGGAGAATAATTCACATGTTTAGTAGAAGAGTAGGCAATAGAATGAAGTGGGACCAGGACTGCCAAAACTTTGTGTCACTGCCTCAGGTTAGCTGAGAAAGGTCGGCATTTATATTCACACACCATTCGTGTGATGAATACATGTATATAATGTATGTAGCTGTGAGTTATCCCAGGGTAACAAACTCTGGGAGTCTTCAAAATCTTCCAGTTGTAGATCATCGAATGATTTGGTCTGATCAGGACAGCAGCACTATAAACATTATCTCTAAAAACTTAGTTTAATTATCTTTGCTTGTACTTTTGTTGCTACTTAAAATGTTACATTGTCCAATGTAAACTAAGTTGTTAAAAAGAAGAGCTGATCCCTTGAACTTTTAAGTCAGACATTAATCTTTTGGTACTAGGCCTCTATTTTATTTCTAGTTAAAAGAAACAGAATGGAGGAGATTAAATACTTCTAATTACTTTCAAAGTAAACCCAGTTGTTTGGGACAATTAAAGACATAGAATGCTCTGCCATGCTTTTTACAGGGAGGTTATATGATCATAAATGAGAGGAGGCCAGAAAAGACAATCCTTACTTTAGAAGAACTCTAAGCACTTAGCATAAATCATATGAAGAAAGCATGGTAAACAGCTGCTACTTAGGTTTTACAGAACGTTGATTTTTTCACACATTAATCTGTCACCTTCTACGTTTTTCTTTTGTCCGCTAGTGGGTTAAATTGGACAAGTTTTAGAAATTAAGAATAACAAGTTGACTAGTTTCCATGGGAGCTAATTCAAGTTATTGTTTGCATTGTTAATATCTGAAAATAGTTGTGTTGGTACAAGTTAACAGGCAACAATAGGTTTGTGAAAGAGATTTTCTGTGCTGTCTTGAGGTTATGAATAGGGACTGCTTAACAGCATCATCTGGCTATGTGCATTGAGTTGCAGTTCAGACATACTTGCTCTGATATTTGCAAAATCTCTTATATTGAAGTTGCTAACAAGCCCTAATTATGCAACGTGATTTTGAATTCATGTCAAACTAGTATTTAGTTAATGGTTGAATGTAATAATAATTGAAGTTCTGTCCTGTATAAGTTTATTGTATTTTTAAAGGTTAAATATTAGTCTTTTGGTATTGAAATACAGTATTTTGCTAATCTCTGTAACAGTGTGTAGAAATAAAAAGAAGCAAAGTATATCTTTTTCAAGAAATTTCATTTTACAGAAATCATTCTGTGACATTCAGTCATGCTCGTGAAGGAAGGTAGAGGGTAGCATGTTTAATGGGAAACAGTCCTGCAGTTCCTTCCTCTTTGACTTGAATCGTAATGCTTTCCTTGCTTTGTTCAATTCAAGGGCTTGGTTTACAGGCACTAAAGTAAACAGAATAGCACCTGCAGCTTAGTCATAAATGGGAACATCTTGAAGTAGCTAAGCAAACAAATGAAATCATGGAGTTGTTTAACCTTTTCTGAAATGCCTTGGAAGTTCTACCAACACTTGTTTTTAAAATTGAGCAACGTTTTGGCTATCAAAGGACTCTGAACGTGTTAGAGTTTGATCCAATTTATTGATAAGTGTTACTTTCTGAACTGTCAGAGCTCTTCTTTGAAAAAGCACTCTCTCTTTCTCTCTTAAATAAATGCACACTTCTAGGACAGGACATGACACTAAAATATCTAGTAATCATATGATGTGTTCATATAAATATTTGACCCTTACTCTGGACTTGAGCTATCAAGTGCTTTTATAATACCAAAATGGACATTTGTGTTTTGATTTTTATAGGTTGTCAACTTCAATTACATAAATACATTCTGCTAGCTACACTATTTATGTTTCCTAGCCACAGAAAATCATGGGACACGTTATCTTATAAAGTCCTTCCACAGAGTTCTGTCATAGTCCAGAGGAACTGAACTTGCTTTTTGGCAGGTAAATTGGAGTTGATCTTGCAGTTACATTTTCTTGCTCTATTTAGACTTTGTGTAGTTTTCTAAGTTGAGTATAAATTTACTTGCTACTTGCGTTAACACAGACATTTTAAATTTTGGTACAGTACTAAAGCAAATGCAAAGAAAATGGTGATCAACATTGACGTCTTAGACTGACAAATAGGAATGTCACATCTGAATTTCACTGACCATTTACAAAGGGCATATTTCCATCCCCTGTACTATGTATGTGTGTGCATCTGTGTGTCATATCTAAACAAGATACTATTTCGTGTTTTACCTGTCTATTTTAAGGTATTTTTATGAAGCTGTTTATTTTTGTAGAACTAGTGAAGGTGTGTTATAACAGCCTTACATGTATTTTAAAAGTTGATTCAGCTGAATGACTTAGCCAACAATGCCCATATTGAGACAATACTAACAATATCCATAAAAATGATAAGATGATATTATGTCTGTTCATAAGATGATCAAAATTAATAAACAAATAAAATGTTGAAGACTGTATCTGGATGTCCTTTCCTAATGACAAGCCTTTAAAGTGTTGTTGCCATAATTCTTGCTGGTACTGAATGCTTAGGTAGCAGCTGTTAGGAAGGATGGACTTACTAGTTGTAAATGAAATAACAAATCTTCATATCCTGATCTGGAGTGTTCAACATGAGTTAAACCTTCATGAACTTACTGGATTTCTGCTACAAATAGTACTGTACTAGAAGTTAAGCATAATGTAGCTTCTAGTTAAAAAGGACTGCGTCAGCAGACGTTATGTTAAAAGATGTTCTGGGTTATCAGAATGGGTTAATAGATGCTAGCATCGATGCTTAATTTTAAATAGCTTGCACAACTGCCTAGGTGACCGTATCTCCCTTTCACATGATAGACTAGCAAAGCAGTTCATACCCTTCTTTCAAGAAAGTTGTTAACCATACGTTATCTTTGAGAGGCAGCTAATCCTAGACTCAGCTTTTTTGTTTGGTCTGTCAGACCATCTATTCATGGATTTTGGTGCACACTGCATTATTTTTGTAACTGTTTCTTAAAGGAAGTTGGTAGATTTGAAAAGTTCTATAGTCAGTAAGCAATTCAAACATTAATACCATCTTGAGGGATTGGTTTGGTTTCAGTGACTTGTATGCTACGCATATTGAACCCTGTCTTGTTTTACTTAAAATATTTATTAGAAGTTTATCATCTTGGGAAAACTTTATTAATTACCATTTTAAAGTTCACTAATGGTAAACACAGAATTTTTTTGTAATATACCTAATTACTTAAAAAATTTCAAGAGACCTTGAAGTATTTAAATACTAAGCTTCACAACATTGCCATGAACTACATCCTTTCCGCTGAAGGTTTATGGGAGACCTAGAAGGTTCTACCAAATTATATTCAAATAGATGAGTTTTGAGGGGTCAATAATGTGAATAAATCATCTGTATTGCTCTACATGACAACTGGGTAAGCTACCAGCTTTGGGGTTTAGCGGAGCTGTGGGAGGCTGCCATCACAGAATCAAGCTCTCTGCCTGGTAATTAATTTACACTTAGAGCAGGCCACATCTCCCATTATGTACCAGGTGCTTTTGTTTGGTCTGGAGATGGTTCAGGGAGGAATGCATCACCCGGTGTTCTGTTGACTCATTCCCTGCCTCTGTCCAGATACAAGTAATTTTCAGTTCTTTACACAGTTAGCTACTGTAGCACATTGCTTTTCAGACTTTAATTGGTCATAATGCTTAAGATTTCAAGATTTCCATAAAGAGAAACTCAGTTTAGCATTGTCTTTGTAATATGCAAAAGTGGTGAAGTTTCTGGAGGTCTTGTAGTGTCTGTTGAGTTGTATTAATATAGGTAGAGTAGACAGTTATAAAAAATTAATCTCAATAATTTCCCATCCACTATGGAATTATGTAAAACGAGGGACATAAATCTTAACAGATAACAGAGTGAGCATTGTTCTTGCAACAGAGGCAAACTCAATTTGAAACGTTTAATCAGTAAAAGTCTGAATGTCAAAAATTAATTAGATGAATCAGTTGATTTACTGATAATGATTATTAATAACAATTACTTTCCATGTCTATGTTCATTTTGTACTCAGTCACGTATATTCAGCTTTGCTGGTTCTAAAAGCTATTTCAGTAAGTGGATTTGAAACCTACAAGGAGAAGGGGGGGCAACTTTTCTGTAACAGTTTATTCTTATAGTGTTGCATGCAAAAGGGTTGGTTGTTTTTTGTTGGTTTTTTTTTGTTGTTGGTTGGTTTACATCCTCACTATTTTTAAAACACCAATATATTAGAATTTGTATAAAAGACACAGGCTAGTGATTTCGCAGAATAGGTCTAAGTGTCTTTTAAATACTTTATAAGTATTTCCAAATTTTTTTTATTATTGTTTATCTTTTGATTTTGTAAGTCTTTAGAATTTGGGGAAAAAATCTGTATACACAGGCAGAAAAAGGTATTCAGAATAACTATAAAGGGAGGCCTAATAGCTTTTCATGTAGGAATTTAATATCTCAGAAGCATAATAGGATGCAAGCACAGCTGAAATAAAATTGTACATAGAGGTGCTAATATCTTCTAATTAGAACACATCATAGAACATTTTAGAGGCCACCGTGAAATCATTATGTAGTAGCCTGAAGAGCAGCACCATGTAAATGCATTATTTGTTTTGGTAGCAGACACCTGGATCTTGTATTTCTTCAGAATCACGGAATTGTAGTGGTTGGAAGGGACCGCGAGAGATCATCGGGTCCAACCCTCCTGCCAAAGCAGGTTCCCTAGAGCAAATTGCACAGGTAAACTGACTTGAGACGGACTTCAGCAGCCCGGTCCTACTTCTTTCTTAATTTTCTTTTCTTAAGGGGTGCCTTGCTGATAAGGTAGCATGCCAAGAGGAGTCATTTTTTTTAAAAAACGTTGCATCTTTTCTTCTCCTTGAAGTGGGTAGTTAATCCCCAGCTCTTCTTTCTGGGAAATCACTCTTAGCTCACTGAACCCTATGGCAGATGTTAACTACAAATATTCCTCTGTATTTTGAATATTTATGTCCAAGTGCTGTCTGCACTGATTCTGTGGAAGAAGGGAGGTACTGAGAGCCTTCCAAGAGTCCGACCACTGGGACTCAGCTAATTTGAAGATTAGAGGAAATTTATTGTAGGCATATCTACACACTTGATAGGGCCAGCTGCATTGTGATAGCATAGTTCTTGCCCTTATGAGAGTGGAAAGAGGAATTGCCAAATTAGTCTCATATTGTGACTGAGCACATTATCACAGATACAAAATGATAATGCTCGCTGGGCAAATTGAAATGATATTTGAAACTGTAGCTGTCCTCTAAATGCTTATTACCACCCTAGAGTTAGAGACCATTGTCCCCAGTATGCAGATTTTTGATTCTTCCAAGGCACAGACAAGGAGATCAAAGAGCTTAATGGAAACGACTTTTGTTGGCAGTTGTTACAGTAACCTGCTGGATATGGTGCTTGAGCTTTTACGAGTCTTTTTTAGTGTTTCCTGAAACACTGAAAAACAAACAAAAAACCACACCCATTTGCAATTCTAGTATTTTTCCCACTGAAGATTCTGGTGTATTACAAACTGATAGCTGCATCATTTAAATATTCTTAAGTTTTATAAATGGAGAAACTGGAAGTGACCTAAGTTCCTTGCAGGTGTAAATGAGTGAAACTGTTAAAAACCAGCCATTTGACTTGGCCAGTTAAAATGCACTGTGATTCTTGAGCTGTTTTTTACAGCCAATTTTGTATAACGCAAGCTGACTTAACTACCTAATACCATCCAGATTTCACAGGTTATGCTGAATAAAATACCAGCTCTGGTGTCCCAAGTGGCAGAGAAGTATGCATTTTCCCCCTTCTGAAGGTTTTTCTAAGGAAATGTACTTTGTCTTTTGAAGATAAAATGTTTAAAAATAAAAGAAGCGTTTGTCTTCAGCAGTTAAGAAAGATAGCAACCACCTACAATCTGCGGGAACACTTACATAAGACGGGTACACTGCACAGCGGCTCCTTGCCAGCACTGGCACATTGCTTCTGCATGCCTGTCAGATAAATGGGAACTGAAGCCTTGCTTCCAGGGTTGGTGCATATTCTATTTTGATAACCTATTCTGAAGGTTAAGTAGGAAAATAATTTTGTTCTAGTTTTCACTTTACTACTCTTTCCCATTTTTCCTAATTCTGTGTAAAAATCCCCCAAGCCTGAAAGCCTTTGGGACAGTTGGTAGAGCGGAGTAGTTTTATTTTAATTGCTACAAACTAAAGAGTATTACATTTTTCAAAATTTTGTAAATAGAAATGTTTTTCATACCAAACAGAATGATGGTTCATACAACTTAATCAACTTTCGGATGCCTTAATTTGAAGGGAGTGGAAACCCTGGAAGTAACAACTGACTGCTGTCTGTCAGATTGGCCTTGTAGGAAATGGTGCTTTCTCAGGTTGTGCAGAGTAGAATATTGAGACTTCCATTAACAGTCTAGATATTTCAAAGAAAGAAAGTATTTTTTCATGTACTTTTTTTTTTACTGTTGCATTTGAGCTTTAAGTTACTAATACACTTTTGTGTCTAGGCCTGCCTAAAGTCAGTGGTTACAAAGATAATGGTTACCATCTGTAAATGCAGATGACAAATATGAAATACTTCTTCAAGACTGAGGAGGGTTCAAATAAATGAGAAAGAGGAGGCAAATGTATTTTCTTTAACTGTAACGGTATTACAATTGTAATTGTATTATGGTATGGTACACTAAATTGTAAATCAGATAAGAGTTTCTCACATCTGCACATGATGTCTGGATAAAGCATTCATTGGTCAGGGCTTAATTTTAATCAAGGTAAACTAATGTTTTCTCCTCCTGTTTTTGTGTTTCAGTTGCTGATTGCCAAACAGATGTATTAGAAGTGTTAGAAGCATTAGAATGTAGTTTGGCTTTTGCTCTAGTGTTAGAAGACCACTTGGGAATATACCTGGACTTCTAACAGCCAAAAAGTGAAAGGTCTTACAACACCCTTACAGCAAAAGTTGAAGGAGGACCTTCTGCACGTAATGATGTGTTGTGACCTCACCCAGCTCTGTCGGTCAGTGCAGACAGCAGCTTGAGGAAACAATAGGAATAGCTTCCTGCATCTGCTGTGGTACTTCAGGGGGCATTTGCTATTGCACGCTACAGCCTCTTTTGGTTTTGCTTCATAGAGTCCTGTTGCTGTGAAATTCTGTACTGTTAAAGGATGATATACCAATAAATAGTGGATGTTTAGGCTTAGTGTTTGTTTAATTATTTTTTAAATTTACTTTTAGTGGTTAAAATGGTGCACATTTTTTACTAAGGTTTTTCCAAAGTTTTTAAGACAAGGAACCTGCAATATCTGAGGCTTTGCTTAACTTTCAAATTAAGGTTAGAGTTCTGAATTGGAGAACTTTGTTTTTAGAGGCTTCCTAGTAACCTAACCGAGTTTGGATATTGTATGAAACCATAGCAATAACAGATTTGAGATGCACAAACAGCAGTATCGTCCTGTGTTACAGCAAAACAGCAAGACACAGCAGTCATAGGTAGCAGCAGCAGCAGTTCTTTTCAAAGAGGGGGATGCAGAGGGAGAATTTTCGGTGAGGTTTCCTGAAGGTGGTGGAATTTCATTTTCAGAACTTACCAAGACAAGATACGGAGCAGCTGGTAGCCCTACTCTGGGGCAAGGGCTCATTAGGTGACATCCAAAAGGGCCATTCTCACCTGATTCAGTCAGAGTCGAGCTGCTTTTTGTGTAAGAAGTCACTTTGAGTTACAATGCAGTGCAATGAGGGATATCATTTGACGTGGGTTGTAATTCAGGCCTGCCTTGTGCTCAGTTGAATCAGGATAACTGAGCCACGTTTATACACAATCCTGGAAATAAAAGTAACGAATGGACATTTAAGCTAATTTATCTGCATGTTGTGGAAGTGATAAAAGTTATATTGGCTTAACTTCAAGATATTTAGTTATCTGACATAGGGAATAGAGTCAAAAGCTAACATGCAGCATATAACAGATGTTAAACCTTTCATACAAGGTGTTTTATTAATTTTCATATGGATTTAAATTAATGAATACAGCTGATGTGGTTTGATCTCTTTGAAAAGTGACTCCAATGTGTAACTCATAGCCAATACACCGTGGATAAAATGCCACGATTACAAGCAGATAAGCAGCTAAATTTTCACTTAAATTCTGCTCTGAAGAAACTTGCTTGGTTAATAATGTACTTAATTTGTATGTGTGAGTGGGAGTTTGAGGAGAGTGTAATGTCAGTAAATCAAATGAGAGCTGGGTAAATTATTCTTCTAAAAGCTAAGAACAAAGAAAAAAATCTTGCATAACAGTAAGTTAATGTCTTCATTTAATGTGAAAGCACCAATTGGTAACTATGGAAAATAATGAAAAATATGTACTTAACCATCATAATTGTTCTACTGAAGTACATATCAAGCAGTACTGGTCATATTGCTTACTTTCAAATTGATGCTTTCAGCAACAAGATTTTTACCCCTTTCTGTAGTGTAGACCATTGTTTTTGTCATCTTTAATTTTTTTTAAATGTCACTTGATATATTCTGATTGTGGTCATTGAAACGTGGATTGCATGTTAATGGCCTTTAAATGTACACCCCAACACATAAGGTTTTTATATTGTGCAGACCTAAAGTTTGAAGTTTAAGGCTGAGTATTGGCAGCAGTGGTGT
The DNA here is from genome assembly GCF_009769625.2 of Cygnus olor. Classification (NCBI taxonomy): domain Eukaryota; kingdom Metazoa; phylum Chordata; class Aves; order Anseriformes; family Anatidae; genus Cygnus; species Cygnus olor. The sequence goes on from NC_049183.1 coordinate 62,748, forward strand.
TTCTGAAGAAAAATAACTATAACTAAACAATTTAACAATAGTGAGACATTTCTCTGGCTTTATGTGTCCTCGTGAATTTTCCTTATTGTGTATTGCTTATGTTTCCAAGAATCCATGGATGAACTTTTTTGAAGTCCATAGTGATTTTAATGAAGTTTTAATGATTTGATAGAGTTCTGTGAGCTATGAAAAGCCTGTACCAGTAATCCATGCTTCTGTATTTTCTCACTGCCAACTAAGTACTACATGAATGATAGAAAGGAAATAAATAATAAATTAGGACTTATATTCCAGTCTGTAGGTTATTTTACAATGAGTGGCTAGTATGAAGTACAATTAATTTGAAAATTTTCATGGCAACAACCCTTCCTTGTTAGAGAGATTAAAGATTAACAAATCCTTATATGGCTCTTTGATGGTATCAAGTCCTGAATTAATATCAAAGTTGATTATTAAACCTAAGGAAAATTGTGGAGTGTTTCAGAAAATTAAAAGTTGTCTGTATGTTATGTGTTAATTCAGCATTCCCTAATAAAAGCTAATGAAAAAAGAAATTTCACTGACAAACTGTCTGTGTCATGTGCTAGAAGGTAGTGCACGGGAGCTTCTGGACATCAGTGCTGAAAGTTAGCATTGTAGGTCTTCTGTAAAACTGGCAGAGAAACTGTCCTGCTTCTCAGAACCAAATGACTGTTAAATTGCATGTAAATACGTTGCTTAACTGCATTTTTGCAAACCTGTGCTCTATGTGGAAAAATTTTAGATAATTTATCATTTTAAAGTAGAATTTTGTGTGCAGAGGAATTGACCAGAAGCCAGCAGTAACATGTCTACATGATTTTTTTTTTCTTCATTAGTTTTTATCAACTGTAGCGTGATTGAGACCACTTGCTCTCCCTGTGTCCAGCCGATTTTAACACAATGGATCACCTGGGGACAGCAGATGCCGAGGATGACTCTGGCTCCCTAACCCGGCTTGCTCCTAGCCCTCACAGCGAATTAGTTGCACATGAGTTCAAGGAACTCTCCTTGCAGTCCAGTCAGTACTTACCTCCCCTCAACGAACGGAAGAATGGTGAGTGCAAAAGTGACTGTTCTCCTTTACTCTGGGGTGCTTAAATGTATGCAATGGGAATAACGCAGTTTGTTTGCTTTCTTCAAATAATATTATTGACTGCCTTCACTTGCTTTTCCCAACCCACATTATGTAAAGTGCTACAGTGATTGCTTGCTATAAAATCTGTCCTGATCGGCTTCACCTGTCATGACCTTAAAACTCCAACTGGAGTACTTTGCTGAGGCATATAGAATAGAGAAGTTTATATTTTTAAATATTTTTTAAGCCACAGATAGTATATAAGAGACGTATTAATAGGATATTTTTGAAAGGAGTTGTGTTAATACCAGACAAAAAGGGAAAATTACCAAGAACAGATTTTTCTGCAAAAATAATAAAGAATTGAAGTTTCACATTGTATCCTAGAAAGTTTAATTCACCACATAGTTTAAGATTGAACAATGAAAGAGAAATAAGACTTACATTTCGGGAATCTTTCCAATATCTGTTCTCATTGTTGATGTTGGCATGGCAACTTAGAAAAAAGGCGTTTCCACTGTTGCAGTAGGCATCGGGAAGAATTACGTCTGAATCCAAATGTAGGCTCATTTTTATTGGGAAGAAGGCAGGAACCTTTTTTGTTGTTTGTTTTCTCAGACTAGTATCTTATAATAATGAAGATGTGTTTTGTAATATTTATAGTAAGTATTGGGAACGTCGAACATATGTAAATGCAGTATTTTGTTTATTAAATCAGTTTAGCTACAGTAAGTTATTAATGAATTCAGTTGTAATGGTACAAGCATTAGTTCATAAGAAGGACAGCTATCTGAATATCCCCACTTTAAAGCAGAAAAAATTGGGATATGTGTTAGTGGGCTGCATGTGTATCGAATAGCTAGGGACGGGTCCAAGTCATGGTATTCTCCATTTCAGAAAGACACAGAATGGTGTCTGTGATCAAGATGCCTCTGTTTATGCAAGTCCGTGGTGCTTTGTGTGCGTATCCTCAGTACTCCAAGAAAGACAAATGTAACGAAGGGAAAATATGACGGGAGAGACTTAGGCTTAGCTTAAATAAATGTGGAATGACTGCCACTTTGAATGCTTGAGCTTGTCTTTGACAGTTGTTTCTTTATTTTTGTCCGTGTATGAAGATCCTGAAATACAGAATACTGTGTTAACCAATATATTAATGAAGTATTTTAAACTAAGGGATCTGCAGCTAATTTATTATTTTGACTCTATATCCTTAAGAATTATTTTCTGTAAGAAAACAAATCTGTAACTTGGGAGACATTGCTTTTTGTTGTCTTATTATAGAATCATAGAATATCCCGAGTTGGAAGGGACCCATAAGGATCATCAAGTCCAACTCCTGGCACCACACAGGTCTACCCAAAAGTTTAGACCATGTGACTAAGTGCACAGTCCAATCGCTTCTTAAATTCAGACAGGCTTGGTGCAGTGACTACTTCACTGGGGAGCCTGTTCCAGTGTGCGACCACACTCTTGGTGAAGAACCTCTTCCTGATGTGTAGCCTAAGTCTCCCCTGCCTCAGCTTAACACTGTTCCCGCGGGTCCTATCACTGGTGATAACGGAGAATAGGTCACCTGCCCCTCCACTCCCACTCATGAGGAAGCTGTAGACTGCAATGAGGTCTCCCCTCAGCCTCCTCTTTTCCAGACTGGACAGGCCCAGTGACCTCAGCCGCTCCTCATACGTCTTCCCCTCTAGGCCCTTCACCATCTTTGTAGCCCTCCTCTGGACACTCTCCAACAGTTTAATGTCCTTTTCGTACTGTGGTGCCCAGAACTGCACACGGTACTCGAGGTGAGGCCGCACCAGCACAGAGTAGAGCGGGACAATCACTTCCCTCAACCGACTAGCAATGCCGTGCTTGGTGCACCCCAGGATACGGTTGGCCCTCCTGGCTGCCAGGGCACACTGCTGGCTCATATTCAACTTGCTGTCAACCACAACCCCCAGATCCCTCTCTGCGGGGCTGCTCTCCAGTGTCTCATCGCCCAGTCTGTATGTATAGCCAGGGTTGCCCTGTACCAGGTGCAGGACCCGGCACTTGCTTTTGTTAAACTTCATGTGGTTGGTGATTGCCCAGCTCTCCAATCTGTCCAGATCTCTCTGCAAGGCCTTTCCACCCTCGTCTGAGTCCACAACTCCTCCAAGTTTGGTGTCATCGGCAAATTTGCTCAGAACACCTTCTAGTCCTACATCCAAATCATTTATAAAAACATTGAAGAGGACTGGCCCTAAAATGGAGCCTTGAGGGACCCCACTAGTGACCATCCGCCAGCCTGATGTGGCCCCATTTACCACAACCCTCTGAGCCCTGCCCGTCAGCCAATTGCTCACCCATTGTATGATGTTTGTGTTAAGTTGTATGCTGGACATTTTGTCCAGTAGGTTCCTATGGGAAACCATGTCAAAAGCTTTGCTGAAGTCCAAAAAGATCACATCAGCTGGTTTCCCTTGATCAACTAGATGGTGATCTTATCATAAAAGGAAATCAAATTTGTTAGGCAGGACCTACTCCTCATGAACCCATGTTGGCTGGGACCAATGACTGCCTTGTCCCCCAGGTGCGCTTCAATAACTTAAAGGATCATCTTCTCCATAGTTTTACCAGGCACTGACGTGAGACTGACAGGCCTGTAATTGCTAGGGTCTTCTTTCTTACCCTTCTTGAAAACTGGCACAACATTTGCCAGCTTCCGGTCTACTGGGACCTCTCCAGATTCCCAAGATCGTTGAAAAATAATTGAGAGAGGTCCCGCGATGACGTCTGCCAGCTCTTTAAGCACCCTGGGATGAATCCCATCCAGACACATGGACTTGTATGGATCCAGGTGGAGCAGCAAATCCCACACACGTTCAGGGTCGGTTGGGAGTTTGTCATTCCCACCGTCATGGTCCTCCAGCTCAGGGCACCCTGGGTCCCGAAGTCCGTCATCAGTGACAGAGGCGAAGAAGGCATTAAACGTCTCTGCTTTGCCTATGTCATTGTCTGTGAGGAGACCTTCCCCATCAAGTAGCGGACCTATGTTTTCTTTGGTTCTCCTTTTTCTCTTCACATATCTAAAAAAAAAAAAAAAACTTTTATTGTCTCCCACAGACATGGCCAGCTTCAACTCTAGTTGGGCTTTGGCCACACAAATTTTCTCCCTACAAATACGAACAGCATCCCTATATTCCTTCCTCATCGCCTGACCCTCCTTCCAGCAGCCGTACACTTTCTTTTTTGCCTAAGCTCCAGTAGAAGATCCCTGGTCAGCCAGGCCGGCCTTCTGCCCCGCTTGCCTGACTTCCGATATTTTGGAATCGCCTGATCTTCTGCTTTTAGGAGGCAGTGCTTAAAGACTGACCAGCACTGATGGACGCCAATGCCTTCAAAAGCAGTTTCCCAGGGGATCTTGCTGACTAGTTCCCTGAGCAGCCGGAAGTCTGCTTTCCCCATATCCAGGGCTGAAGTTTTGTTGACAGTTTTCCTTCTGTCACCATAAATTCTAAACTCAACCAGTTCATGGTCACTATGACTGAGACGGCCGCCAATTGCCACGTCTCCCACAAGACCCTCTCTGTTCTCCAGCAACAGATCTAGGAGGGCACCTTTTCTAGTTGGCTCCCTTAGCACCTGCATCAAGAAGTTATCATCTAGGTGCTTTATGAACCTCCTGGACTTGGTTGTGTCAGCCATGTTGTGATCCCAGTTTTGATGTCTGGCAAGTTGAAATCCTCCATAAGGACAAGGGGAGTCGATCTTGAGGCATCTCTTAGTTCTGCAAAGAATAATTCATCAGCGTTGTTGTCCTGGCCAGGTGGTCTGTAATAGACTCCCACAACAACATCCCCTTTATTTGTTCGTCCCTTAATCCTTACCCAGAGGCTCTCAACTTTGCCATCGCCAACTTGAAGTTCCACACAGTCCAGCCCATGCTTCAAATACATCGCCACCTCACCTACCCTGCCTGTCCCTCCTGAAGAGCCTGTAACCATCTATTGCAACACACCAGCCACAGGACTCATCCCACCAGGTTTCACTTATGCCGATGATGTCGTAGCTGTGGGACTGGGCCAAGACTTCCAGCTCATCCATTTTATTCCTCATACTGCGTGCGTTTGTGTAGAAGCACTTCAAATGTGCCTCCCTATGCGCAGCACCTTGTGTAGTCGACCAAAGGACCTCACTAGTACACAGTCCCTCTGATTCTAGCGCACCATCTCTTAGCTCATCACCAGCGTGCCTGGTTTTATCCCCTTCCCCCTTCGACTCAAGTTTAAAGCCCTATCTAGTTTAAAGCCCTTATTATTTGATGTCCAACTGATAACCTGTTTTTCTGTACCAAAAGCTCACAAGATAGCTCACAACCTTTTACCATTTTGTCAAGGAAGCACCACAAATACATATTTAAAGAAAGCTATTCCATAATGAGACTAAACATGCCAACACTTAACTCATAAACCTCATGAAGAAGAGAATGCAGTGGGTTTATGCATTTCCTGTGTGTAATTATACCCCTGGGAAATTTGTTTAGTTTTTTAAATTGCCTGTAAAATTGAAATGGATGACTCAGGTGTGTATGTTGACTCTGAAGTCAAACCTTGCATTTTCTGAAGGCTAGTAATACAAGATTCCACTAAATTTAAAAGCAAAAACGCCTTCTAAGATCGTTAGCTTCTAAATTTCTTTAATGAGCAACCTTGCTACGAGTGTGTTAATTATATATTTACCCTGTTCACTTAATTTCATTCTTCTGTTACTTTTCTGCTTTTAGGAATACAAATAAATTGTCAAACAAGCAGTAAAACGAGGTGTGCAGCATCAAATCCTAAACGTAACCATGTTTGTTGTTGAGTATTTAATTTTTAGTTCTTCCATATCAGACAGTTGTTTCTTTTCTCTCTTTCATGAATTAGTGAAATAATTTATAGGTAGGTTTTGCGTTGTCTTCAAATACAAGCTGCTAATTGTTTATTTTCCCAAGAAATGGCAGCAGCAAGAGATTCTAATGCTTGGCTTGTGGAAATAAGAGCAGAGATTTTCATAAATAAAGTGTAGGGGGGGGAGGATGAAGATTTTGAGAAGCTGCCTTTCATTCCTCTGTGCCAGTTGACTTAAGAACAGTTAGCCATCATTATTTATCACAATTCTTCTTATTACTTAGGATCCTTTTGGGCATTTGTCTGGAGTAAGTATCAGGCCACCCACAAAGATTTTAATGTCCTCTCTGACAAAGTTTAATTGTAGAAAGTTCACGTAATGGGCCATGGTCTCACATCATCTAGGTCTTTTTAGAAGACTAAGTCATCTGCTTCAGAGTTGTTTTCAAGACAGTTGTAAGCATAAGGTTATTGATTTTTAAAAAAGAAAAAGCTCAAGAAATAGAACTGCAGAAGAGACAGAATTCATAGTGTTGGAGCATGTTTTTTGGAGGAATACAGTCTGGTAGACACAATAAACAAGTGTTTGATGGGCACCAGTGCAATTTCCTATCCTTTTCAGTTGTATGGGTCTTTCTAATACTGTTTAAGCATCCTGCCACAGAGAATACTCTTTCAGTAAATTCTGAAGTGTACTTAGAGGAGCATCCCAGTACTTTCCCTGTCCTTATGGGGAAGAGCTGACTATATCTGACTTTATACTGATAGATATTTCTTCCAGAAACACAATTTTGTGTTCAGATTATTTTCTTAAAAGAACAGTCAGAGTTGTGGGCACTGTGATCCTCCAGAGCACCCAAACTGTTGCTCACCTGTAATTTCAAATTTAGTCGTTTTGGTTCACAGGAGAATCCAGACTAAAATTTGGTAGAAATGGTGAAAGTCAAGAGAAAAATCATAGAAGTAAAATGTGAATTTGATGTATTCATACTAAAAGTAGCTTCAATACTTACTATCTGTTTGGACAAGAAGAAAATCCAAAATTGGATTTCTTCTGGAGTATTTTAACATGTCAGTATTTTATAAAGTCTGTAAATATATGAGACTTCAGTACACAAAAACACAACGGCATTCAATAGAAAAATATGGAATATATAAGTTTTTTGTTGTTGTTGAATAATTTTATGCAGGAAGCATTATAATTACTGTGAGCTTCGGTAGTCATCCTTTAAACTTTGTTTACTTGAGGGAGACTTTTGGCAGTAGTCCAGTAGAAGGCTGAATTATTCTAGTATTGTTCTGCATAGTGTTAAGCTGACTTTCCCAAGTCAGTACAGAAACTGCATTTCAGGCTTTGTCATTGACACTACAGGTGTGTGAGGTTTATGGTTTGGTTTGGTTTTACATGGAGGCAATTACAGCAGGGTAACAGAAACATGCAATGAAATTGCAGGCACATGCCTGGTGAGTTTGAGATGATACTACTTCATTCTTTTTTTACAGTTTACTTCCCTTCCCCTGCCCAGTCTGTCTCCAGCAATCAGTCATAGAGCAAAACTAGCATTATGGTTCAGGTGAGCATAGCTCAATATTTTTTGGTTCAAAATCTCATGGTGCAGATTAACCTCCACTGGAAGTGTTGTCCTTTGAGTTGACAAAGAAACATTTACGTGCTCTGCCAGCTCTGTTGAAGAGGTTGTAACTTCCAGTAGAGGACCAATGACAAGCAGTTGGAGGGAAAGAGAATCTTAAGCTTCTCCAGCCATTTACTAAATGCAGGAGTTTACTCCCTGAATAAAGACAAAAGGGTAAATTCTTCAGGGACTGTGAGGGAGAGAAAAGAGCAGCAAAATATTCTTGTCCTGTCAAATGTAATTCATTCCATTACAAAAAGACTCTGAAAGAGAAATATTAACTCATTAACGTTTCATATTCTAATTGTAAGGCAAGTAATAGGAGTTTTCAAGTTGATTTGCTAGATAAAAGTTTTATTGCAGGGCTGAAATACTTTAACGGAGTCATCACTAAAGCCAACATTTAATTTTGGGGGATTAGAACAATAAACTGTTTATAAAACATTGTATGTGTTGATCTGTAATAACAACTCAGTGTATGTGTTTGTGTGTAATAACAAAGAATCACCTTTCTAGGATGTTACATGGTGGTCTTCTAGACTGTCACAATTTTAAAGTTTCCCTTTTAATTTGACCAACTTTTTTCAGGGTGACAGCTGTGGGGAATACTGAATTGCTGATTAAATTTGAGTTTCTCATTAGTCTGCATCTATTTCTGGATAATTAGTCAATACACACAACACATTGATTGTGTAAACTTGTACTCAGTTGATTGCAGTGAATTATCATGCCTGTTTTCTGGAAGCCAGTTCTTGTTCAACTTGTTAGAAAGCAGCAAAAGTTATCTTTTCAGTGCTTCTGATTTTCATCCCTGGTGATTGGACACTGAAGATATACCTGTAATTCTGGCAGTCTTAACAGCAGCCACTGGCATATAGTCCATGGCTGTGGCGTAGCAGTTGGACTGCTCACGTAAATGGAGATTGGGAAGCAGAGTGCCGTAGTCTTAAGAGGCTCCTGGTTTGCATTCCTGCCTGCAGGATACTTGACTGTGTACAGTTCACCTGTGCTTGAAGCTGGAAGGACTCATCTGTGTCAGGCTGCTATGTCCTTAGGAAGGCCAGCAGCTGGGGGAGGAGAAAAGTGACACAGATGAGGCTCTTTGGGAGCGAGAGGAAGAAAAATGATGACTAGGTGTTGTGTAGCTGGACTGCAGTGGAGGAAGAATGACAAAAGTGGCAGGCAGCATGGCACAGCTGAAGTACTAGTCAGAACAATGTGCTGCCCACGTACTGTACCGCACTTTCACAAGCTTCTGTCTGAGAGCCAGGAGGTGGCAAGGGAGGGAAGAACAGGTTGTCTGCTGCTGACAGCAGGAGGGTGGATGGGGATGGTGCTGCATGCAGCCTTTCAAACTGCTGTTCCAGAGCCAAAGGGTGGGAAGGGATCGCACATGCAGATGCCATCAAAGAAAAGCAGTACTGCCAGAGCAAAGCCTTCTGCATGCTGAATTAGTACTTTCCCAGCACTGGTGAGCATGCCATTTGGGCTGGGAGAGGTAGGTGTGAAGGTCTTACTGTCAGGAGCTGTGCAATCAGAGTTGTTTGAAGGTTACCAGCAGAGTCAAAAGTTTCTAGCTTCTGCCTTCAATAGCAAACTCTCTTGGCTTTCCAGTGGCTTCCTAACCTATCCCATTGTGCCAGAATTGCCTTCATGTGACAATGGCTACTGGTTTCTGAAAGAGAGACAGTAAATTACTTCTGTGCAGTTATTATCTGCAGATGAGTGCTCGGTTATGTTCTTGTGAAATGGGTAATTGGTTGGATCCTATACAGGCCATTGACTGTCCTTTACCACTTTATCCGCCCACTTCAGCTCTTGGTCTTGGCTGTAAAACAGATTGTGTGTGTGCACATGCTCTGTCCTTTGCATTGTGTGGCAAAAGAGATCTGCCCCGTGTTGCTCGTGGGTGTCTGCTTCTCGGAGTAGCTACATACAAGGTTGCATTCGGTTCTGTGTCGAATCGTCCAGTTTGTGCTGGAGGAGGGTAGAAGAAATTGTGATGTGTCTACCGTGGCTGTCTGCTAGATCTTGTGCATTAATCTTTAATGGCCAGCAGCTAATGTTTTACAGGAGAATTGAGCTAATTGAGAAGAGATAAGAATGTTGGATGGTTTGTCAGGAAAAAAACCTTGAGGGACATCGAACATCTTTATGTAAAAGGCAAGACTGGAAAAATCCCTATTAAAAGAAATTAGTCTTATGAAATTAGTGCCTTAGGCTGCATAAGAACAAGAGCATTCAGGAACCAAGACCTTAAGGTATTGAGTCAGATGAGAATGACAGCTTCCTATAGACCACTATAGCTCCTATAGGAATTGGGGGAACCGTAGTGAATTACTGTGAAGATAAAAATAAAAAATCCAAGTGGTGTGTATTGCATAGTCCTAAAAGATCCGTGGAGCCAGCTCCGATACAGACAGTTCTCAAAATAACTAAATGAAATCTATATTGCACTTAACCTAATGATATTGTTCAGATAAACTTGATGCACCAGGGGAAATTTTCTGGCATCTAAAAGAGTTGTGGGCATCTCTTATCTTTCACTCCCTCATTAAGTAGCACTGGTATCATACGTTCTTGGCATAGCTTTACGGCTTCTGAACAAATTCTTAATCCTCTCTGCACTTAATAGATTTTAACCTGCAAATTTGATGCTAGGGAATCAGGTCAAATTTGGGATATTCTCCTTGTGTTCATCTACGTCAGTTTTTCCCCCTTTAAGTTCTCTGATTAGGCATGTTTTTTTCTCTCCTAATGGTACAGAGTAGGCTACTGTGCATAGAAGTTACTTTCTGGAGACAGTTTGGAGAGACAAGAGCAGAGAAAAATGGATAGTGGGAACAACAAATGGAAAACTTAGTTCTGATTAAAGTAATAGAGTGGCACAGAAAATAATTGGAAATGTCACCTTAAATTTAAAGTTCCACAGTCACTAAGCTGTAAGCAATGAGATCTGGAAAACAGCATACAGATGTGATTAACGGCAAAGCCCTCCTGCAAAGAAAGTCAACAACAACAACAACAACAAAATGAAGTGTATTGTAAAAAGACAAACCTAGATAAAGAAGTATACAATTTATGAAAGTACACTCTAGAGGTGTATATATGTAATACCGTAGGTTGTGTGTGCATACGTGTATACTTCTGTATATAGTATGTACCATATAGATGTATAGAGTAAGTTATAAATGAAGAATGGTTGCCCAGGGAGGTTGTAGGATCCGTGAAAACCCGAGTGGGCACAGATCTGAGCAACCTGTTTCAGCTGACCCTGCTAGAACAGGGAGGTTGGATTCGATGATCTCAAGATCTCGGCTGTTCTGTGATTTCTCTCTCCTTTAAGTTTTAATAGTCCACGGAACATCCAGTACAAATATTCTACTAAAGAATCCGTTGTAAGAACACACGATGTTTTAATTAGTATATGTTCGTATGTTTGTTTGTTTTTTTTAAGGCATGGTGTCAGCAAAAAGAACAAATGACTTCGTGAGGATTCTTTTGCCTCCCCCCTCCCCCCATAAAATTTGAATGTTGTCTCATCTGTTATAAGATGAGAGAGCAAAATGAGTAGGTACTGATTTCCCAGTAAGTCTGTCTTTGTCATTGGTACTGCCAATTCCCACAATCCTAGCATTCCCAGGGCATCAGTCAGTGTCTACAAGGAACAATTTTCAAATATTAAAGCATGTGAAAAGACATACAGGCCAAAACTCAGAGCTCTCTAGGGACTGTGACCTCTTAAATGGAATATATTCTGACATTTTCACAGGCTACATGAAAGAATTCCAGCAGGGTCATTCCATTTGGTAAACTTCTAAACAAACATTCTGTCATTTTAGCTTGATTTATAGATTTTTATTTTAATTGTCTGCTTATTGTGAAGAGATTAAGATGGGAGACATGACCTGTGACTGACTCAATTTAAGGCATCTGGTATATATGAAAAAAATCCTGTTAGAGGGCTTGGCATTTGACTGATTACAGGAGATATGGAAAGTATGCTTTCTTTTAAAGAGATCTGTTGATCAAACTGACTTATTCTGACTTTTTTTTCCCTGAAAAAATTCCTTGTGGATAACTACATGCATAGCTAGAAATGAATGTTAATTTTAAATTCCACTGTATAATTATTTTAAATTGCTAGAACTAAATCCTAGCTGCCTATGTTATCATTGAAATGTTAGCTTGTGATACAGCCACTACAAGATGGTAAGGTGGTGCAAACAAACTGGTACGTGATGTGCAGAATTTATTATATGAGCCCTTAGCAAATCATAGATGGCATGGTGGGTGACCGAATACTGGCCTTAAAAAGTTATGTTACGTATAATATACTTTTATATAGGTATATAAATTTATATGCTGTTAAATGTGTATATGTGCAGTTAAAACTGCATATAAATAGTATTTATCTAAAAATAGTTTTTGTGTGTTTTTTACATATATACTTTTATATATGTATTTATCTAGATGCATATACATGGGTGCAAAATGGTGGGGAATCTTTCATTTAGACAGTGAACATTGACAACGTTAATTTTTTTTTGTCCACTTCAAAATCTCATGGTAGTGAAACAGCTTAAATGCCTACTTCTCTTATTTATTTATTTATTTGTCTAGAGTTTAAATTCATCTGTATCGGGTTTTCCATGTGAATGCAGAGCAATGAATTCCATACGATGTGACGACTTGGAATGTACTTTTAAAGCAGTTGTTGCTTAGTTATTTGTTTAACGAGGTTAAAGTTGCACACTGCTAGTGCTTGGCTCACCAGGCCACTGATGCATAAAAAGGTACCAGGGCTATGCCGAGTGGCAGGCAGGCAGGCACTGTGGGGAGCCTGGTGTAGCTGCATTGTTTCCTCCTGTACCTTGTGATTTTGGAGAACCTCAAGCAGGCAATTCCTCTTTCTAAATAGTGCTTTTTCTATAGGCTGAAGGTTGGCAGAGCACTTGAAAGTCTGTCTTGCAGGAGGATGGGAAGAAACAGTACCACTTTGCTTAGATTAAAAGCAAACAAGCGTGTATGAAAACACTATGCAATACATTGTTATTAAATTAGATGTTGCTTGGTTTTGGTTTAACTGACAGAGACGTTCCATTCTGAAGCCTTTATTGTTCATTTCACCCACTTATATGCAATATATACAACTTAAATTGAAATTAAAAGGAGAGGTACTTCTACCCTCTGAATATAACGCAAATTCCAAGAGGTGTATTCTATATCAAAACAAAAAGCACCTCATGTATCTTTTACTTCAGCTTCCATTTTTGATCCACTGATGTTATTTGTACCCCAGTTTAAACCTGCAATTGATAGATACAATACACATGGCTTACGATTCTCTTTTAGCTGTAAGAGATGGTTGTGTTTTGGTGTTTGATAGAAACTGGTGTTTTAGCCACAGTTTTGATTCTAGCTTGTTATGTTTTTTGTATGATCCTCAGCGTGATCCAGCTATTTGTACTGCTGAAAATATTTCTTTGGAAACAGGTACGTGTTTAGATCAGAGAGGTTATACACCCAACGTTTACTTTGGAAATGAGTAGTTCTCTTTCAGATATTACAGAACATTCTGTATTTAAGTACAGTCAGCAGCAGAAGGATGAGGTGAAAATTTAGCTATTTGAAAAAGGGTTTTGGCTATTGAAATGTCAGTACAGAAGAAAATCTGTGTTAGTACTCATTTAGCTTGAAGCTACCTTACTGCTGTTACTGAAATCTGAGGATGGTCATTTGAAATGACACTTAGAAACAGTTGATAGTTTCACAAAAAGTGGAGGTCCCCAATCTTACCTTCTTTTCCACTCCTTATTTGTTCAGTGCATTTCTTTTATTGGCTCCTGTGTACATCCAGTTACAGGATTAGCCAATGCAACTGCTTAATGGCATAATTTCCTAGCAAGAAAATGAATGTGTTTTTGGTTTTGTTTTTTGGCAGGCCAACTATTTGAATTGGGTTACTGTGAGATTAGACCAGAGCCAGTACAAAGGAGGCGAGATGATTGTGTGGTTAGAGCTGGGGGTGGAACACGGACAGAGAGCAGGGAGAAGGAGAAATGGAGAGAAGTTGGAAACATCTCCTTTGGCAGTGGCAAAGGTGTAATTTGGCTTTAGAATGAAACTACAATTTTGCATTATTCTTAAATGCTGGGTTGCCACTTGCATATAGAACACAATAAATATTGCAAGTAGTAGTCACTTTAGGAGATGACAGTGTAATGAAGAAATTTTAAAAAATAAAAAATAAATTCCATCTGCAATGATTTAAAAATCAAAATGGGAAATGGAGTATCATAGAGCACTAACAGTTTGTGGTATGTCCATCCTGCAGACGAGCGGTAGGTTGTTTTTGGGACATAATCCACTGGTCCTATATGAGTCTTTAGCTCTTTTGTACTCAAGAAGTTGGATATTGTCCTAAGTTATAATACAATAATACAAAATAATAAGGTTGAGATGGACCTGTGGAAATCATCTAATTAGACTCTCTAATGTACATGAACACAAATCAACTTGATGCAAATTAAAACAGTGTTTTTTTACTTAAAATACAGCATGTACAGGGAATAGTAGTAGTTCTCCAAGCAAAACTGCTTCGCTTTTTTTAATGTTATTGCTCATATGAGATTCCCTGAGATACAAAGGTATCATGAAGTGTCTAGTTACCTTTTTCCTTCCAGTCATTCTTTCCCCTTCACTCTTTTCTATTGTTAGCAGATTATTCTTCTTTTGCCACTTTAACGTTTGTTCCCTAGTCTGCTCAAGCTTTCACGGTTTCTATTGTGCTGTATAAAATACAACACATAAGATGTGTATCCACGTAAGGTGTTTTTCAGAAATAATCTGTGTGTCTTTGCACTGTGCTGTACCATGGAGATCCAGCCTGTGAATCTTTTTTATTTTATTTACTCAGATTTCTTATTTACTTAGCCTCAAAGTTTCTCTATCGCTCTGTAAGCCAGGAATTTTCTGCACTAAACCCCTGCCACTTGCAAACACACAAGAAAAAAATGGTCTAGCTTCATCTTGATGTCTGCCCCTGCACTGATCTGTACAACTATAAAAATGACTTGCATCTGTACCTGATCTGGGGTTAGACTATAGCCATAGGAATAGATTTTTTAAATGTATTGCTACTGTGTGAATCTGCAGTCTACTGACATGTCCTCCAAAATGTCTTTCTCTGCAGTTGTGCAGGTTGAGTCTTTCTAATAGAATGAATGGGAAACCTCTATCACCTTCATCACTTCTTAAATGTTCTTTGGTATATAGTAGGACTAAATGACATTTGGCAATTTTAAACAGATATATAGCATTTCATTTGGTAGTTGTGTTATTCAGTGAATATGTAATAAAACAGCCTAATTATGTTTCCTTTTTGTAACTTTTCATTGGTAAGACTCGTAAGTCTGTTTTGTAAGAAACAGGTGATGTTGGAAAATAAACACTGACGTTACAAAGAGATAGTGGGTGAATCCTCCATTCTCTGAACTCTGAAATTTACTAGGATTTCAACAAAAGTATTATTATCAAGTGGCACAGTCCTATATATATATTTATTTTTAATGTGACCAACCTCTTTCAGATAGAACTTTTTTAAATTTGTGGATTCAGTTCATTTGTTCTGCTTATTTTTTTCCTCTGCTGTTTGAGGAGGTTCGTGTCCTATACAAGATAACCCTCCTGAAATCTTTAGCAGCTGTGGTATCGATACTTCTTGCTTAACGGATTCTACCGCAAAGTCTTGAGGTGAGAGGTACTCTCTTAAAATTGCAGAAGACACTTAAATAGTTCTTCAAATGCTGTTCAACTTGGAAAATTCAGTTTAAAAAAAAAAAGATTTAACATTTCTGTCAAACTGTAGATTAGATTATATTGTTTCTTTTCTCAAGAGCAGTGTGACTCACTCCTCTCAGGTAGCATGGTATTACTAAAAATAACAAAACATACTTGTGGTAGAGAAGCAGAAGGACTCCACTTCTGCTTGTGAAGTCTGTACTTTGCCATTGAATAAAATTTTAAATGCTGGAGTAAAGTGCCATTCAATATGAATAAAAATGGCAGGGAAGGGCTTTAAATTAAGACATTTGTTTATCAGCTCAACTGTTTTCCAAGTCAGATTCCAATGGATCTGTGTCCAGCTTTACTTGCAGTAGTAGGGTCTTTCCTTTATTAACCTAATGCAAGAGAGACATTTTTCAAGTACTGGGCTTGGCTGATAGCACTGTGGAATATCCTGCTCTTAAGGAAATCTTTTAGTTTTTGATTGGATGAAAAGTGATTGTCCTTTAATATTTTTTAAAATTCAGTTTGTACTCAACTATTACTGAGGGCTAGCTTTTTTTTTTCCCCAAGGCAAAAAAAAAAAAACAGTACTTATTTGCATTCTAGAAAGAAACCTTTATATTAACTAGACGGTTATATTCACAGCAGCAAAATTGCAACAGATTTAATTTAAATATTACAATTTCATTAAAATGTGTATAAACACAGAAGTGCTGTGAACAATCTTTAAAATATGCCTAATGATTTAAGTCCTAAATGTAGAATTCAAAGAAAATCTGCACACATACTACACTTTTTAACTACTGGACATTAAGATACTTTTGTTTCAATTTTTCTCAGTTTGTAATTTTCAGTATTGGAAAATGACAAACTCGTTGTTAATGCAACACTAAGAAAAGATGCGACTGGCAATCTAGTGTAATAATACAAATTGTGTGGAATGTGAAAGATGGCACTTTAACTCCCATACTTCTGTTGCTTTGAAGAGTAACTATGAATAAAGCCGTTAGCTGTTGAATATTTTCCTTTGAAACCAGTATTTCGTGTGCCTGAGAAAGGCATTTATTTGCCTTTGCCTCATGGTCATCTTACTCACCATGCCATTGCCAGCCATTTGTGAGCAGCTTTCTTGAATCTTTTTCCTGCACTCACTTTTGCATGTAGTATTTTCTTTCGTTTTGCCCACAAAGCAAATTTCCACTAAAATTTTGTATTGAAACCAACTTACATGTTGAGAATCCACTACAAGAATTTGAAAAGAAAAAAGTGACCAAAACCTGAACCCTAATTTTTTTATTTTGCTTGGAATTTATTTTCTGGATATGTGGAGTTTCTCAACAGTAGTTTTGTTTCTTATGCTTAATATTTGGCTGGAGGCAGTGAGGAAGTTCATTTGATTTATGATGAGTTCTGTGGTCATTTTTCTTCTTGTGTTTGAGAAAAATCACTGCAAAAGTAGATGTATGGGAATTGCCTATAATTAGTCTTTAAGCAAACTGTAATTTAAGCTGATAAATTTTAAATACGCAATATGCAAACAACAAATCTTTAGGCTGGGAAAGCTGCCTCAAATCATTTATGCTGCAGGAATTTTTCTTTTGCCTGTAAGCTCACACCTCCTTCCCATCTGCAGATGGGAGCAGTTCTGGCATTCCTCCTCGCAGCAGCAGGAAGACAGTGGAAGAGAGACTTTCAAGTGGTGCTACTTGTTGTGCAGCCCCACCACAAGTGCCTGGGAGTTCACTGTTCAGGCGAAGAACCTTTGCACTCCTTTGTGTTGAATGATGCTAGTCTTGCAGAAAGATCCAAAGAGGCAAAATGATTTTTCTCTAGTCTCCAGTTCTGAGTCAGGAGTATGTTGTTGCATGTAGATCTGTTCAAATCTGATGCCGTTAAGAGTGAAACGTGTTTTCTGAGTGGAGATGGCCTTCATAATTTCATGCTGAAGGATTTAAAATATAAAGTAGGGATATGGAAAGTCTGTATAATGATGTTTTTAGGCCAAAGGGAAGGGAAAATGCATCTGCTGTAGTTAATTTTGACATACTGTGACTATTTAAAATGATGTATAGTTTATTTGCTCTAGGTAAGTGAAATGTGAGTTAGTCTTCTAGTCTTCTGTTCCTGTACGGCTCATGCCAGGTAATTTGGGGGAGATCCCTTTCTCCAAACCTTCCTGATTGACATTGAAATTGATGACTCGTGTGAGATGAATGTAAAATGCTGGAGAGAATGGCAGATCAGAAGCTGTGCAAGGTAATATTCCTAAAACTGCTGGGAACAATAAGAAGTGTAACTGTAATACAGAAAGGAAAATAATAAAATACTTGTTTTTTCAATATGTACAGAAAGGAATAGAATCTCTCTTAGATTGCAAGGAAGCACATGGGAATCATGAATGGCTTTTCCCACTTAGGTCTGCTAGATAAATCTCTGAAACAAAGCCGGGGATAGCAGGGAGGAGGTTCCTCAACGTAATTTTTTCAAATACTATTAGGCAGCTTTGTTTACTGATGAAACTTAATAAGTAATGAATGTGCCAGTCAGGCAAAGATCAAGTATTTCTGCTGCCTGCAACAGCGTGCAGAGAAGCGGGGGAAGGGAGAGAGTCCTCAGCATTAGTTTGTCTTAGGTATCAGCGAATGCTGCTCCTTCAGCAACTGCTGGATTTATTTTTAACTGCTTGACTCATTCTTTGTCAGATGATTGACCATCAAGCTGCGTATTGAAACACGAATGTGCAGAGGAAGCAAACATAAGTAAAGGAAAAGGGGGAGTGGTTGTCTGGGAAGAGAGGTGGGGATTTGGGAGTTGTGCTTCACATGCTCTGTGCCTGGTGTCTGAGGGAGTTACAGCCTCCAAAGCAGACTGAGCGTATTGCAGGTCAACCTCAAAAGTGAAGGATGATGGCTGCTTTCGCCTGTGTGAAGATGCAATTGCTCATTTGTTAGGAGAAAGAAACTGGAAGCAGCGTTTGGGGCAGCAGTGTACTGCTTGGTGACTTATTAGTATTTTTTCCTATGCTGGATGTTGCCATTCTAAAGGATTCTCATCATGATTGATAGCTCCAAGAAGCAGCAACAGGGCTTTTCCGAGATTTTACCTGCAGGAGATGTTAAGCCATTGAAGGAGAAGGAATGCCTGGAGGTGAACAGCCAGAAAAGTCTCAAGGAAGGTTAGTCACTTGCTGCTTGGGGACGGGAAATGCAGAAGTACTGTGCATATTCAGTTCAAGTATTTGCGGTGTCATACTGTATGTCAAGAAGTATTTTTGTTCATCAAATTAGGTATTGTTTACCCTCTAAAAGCTAAATTTAGAAATTACCTGAGACTGTTAAAATAATGATGGTAATAGTTTGATAGAAATTGTATGAAGAAAAATGAGTGATTACTCTCTTCAGAGTAAAATGTAGTGCTAAATTCATGAAGGACTCTGAAATTTTCTGTAAATATTGCACAAAATGCTTCAAAATGGCACTGTTGAAATAAATACAATGAAACAATGATCATAAAATATAACACTACTAAAATAAAACCCCACAAGGCGTTACAGACATGTATTGCTATCTTATTGTCAACACTGCACTGCTTTTCTCAGCTACTGTCTTTTGTAGAATACCCTCCTCCCTCTGACACATTAGATTTGAGCCTGCTTTCCAGATACCTGCTTATCAAATTAATTTATATCTCCTTATATGATTGCTTTTAGATTGTGCATGAAATTGACACAATCTACAAGCATTAGTTTGCAAAATGTCAATAGTTTGAGGATACTTGGAGCTTTATTTAAGGCTGACAAACATACATTTAAAGTATTTGCTAGGCTGTGGCAGTAATACTGCTGAGACATGGAAGTTGTCTCATTCCTTCTAGCTCGAGGTATTCATCTAACTGGCCTGTGTTAAGGGGGAGAGGGAAGAGACCTCTGGAGGTCAGCTGCCAGCCCTGCAGAGGACACTTGGTTAGCTGGTGCATGTTAACATACCAGGCTCTTTGCAGATCAAGACTCAAACTCCAACTTTGTAATGAGCCAAAACCAAGCTGTATTTTGTAGCAGATGAAATCCCTTCACCCCTTTTCCAGCACTCAGCCTTGGCTTTTGCTCCAGATATCATTGGGTTGTCTGGTGATGCAGAGATTTTTTCCTCGTTCTTGTGACAAGACTGCTTTCCTCCCCTACCCCTGCTATGCAGGATGCCTTTCTCAGAATTTCAGTGCTGGGTTTGGTTTTGTTTTTAATTTGGAAATTAATAACAATTAAGATAGTGAAAAGATACCCTGTATTCCTTACGGAATTTAGTAACTGACAGTTTGTTTAAACAGGAAAAAAAACGCGTTACTTAGCTCTTAAGTTAGGGCTGGAGAAACACTGATCAAAAAGATAGAGAATGAGTACAGCACTGATGCATGTAACTGTCTGTGGCTGAGAGCATAACAGTTCTGCTTCCATTACAGCACAAAGGTACTGCCTGAAAGACAGTGATTGAGAGAAAGGGCCAACAGTGGCTTCTTTTTCATGGTGGATGCCTTGTCGACCCCCAAGCAGGTTTACTCAAACCTGCCGCTGCGACCTCTGAAGCTGTGTGGGGCAGCAGGAACAAAGGCAAGGAAGTTTGGAGAGGGACAGAGGAATAAGCATACAATTCTGGAAAAAATTGTAGGAAAAATGCTAACAAATGCAAACTACCAAGAAAAAAGGGGAGAAATAAGTAAAATAAAAAATACTAGCATGATGTATAGTGTAGGTGGGCTAATAAGTAACCACATTAATTTTTGTCTTCAGTCTTTTTTGAGTATGTCAGTTACATAGCAAGTGGCTGAAAGAATGTACAATAATGACGGTCTGTCAGAGTAGGAAAAAATCTACAATTAGGGGACACTCGTACAGTCTAAATTCATGACTGTTCTGGAGTTTATCCAGTGCATAAAAGAATATGTGATTGTTTTCCACAATCACTATTTTTGCTTCATTTTCTCTATTTTAGTACCTATTCGCTGCTTTCACTTTTCATGAGTGAATATTCCTAATTCTTTTATCTTTCCTGAATTTTGCAACCTAATAATTAAAATAATGAACCTGTTTTTGAGAGTATGAATGGACTATAGGATCTCCTTCCAGCCTTTCTTCTTTCTACAGCTAAGCAAAACCAAGCATTTTCTTTATTGTAAAATGAATTATCAAAGGCATAGCAAGTGTGACTGGTTTTAAACAAGAGACGCTAAAGCAGACCTTCACCTTTTCCATTTATAATATACATATGTAGTTCAGGTATTTTACAGGTTTAGAAAAATTCAATTGCAGTTAATTTTAATAAATTATTTAAATAACAGCATAAATAGTTTTAAAACACTTCTCATTTTACAGAATATATTAAATTAGCTCATGGTGGGATTCTTTCTCTTTTTAAATTCAAATTAAGATGTGACTATTTTAGCACCTGAATCATCATCATCCCTTTCTTGTTCTGAAACAACAATACATACGAATACCATCTGTATGGTTAAAATTTAAAAAAAAAAAAAAAAAAAAAAAAATTGGGGGGGGGCTGGGGGTGGAGTCCTGGATGAAATATGTAGAGGTCTATGTAATTCAGAAGGTGGCATAACCGTTGCTTCCTAATGTATTTTGCACAGATTTGATAAATATAAAAATCCTGAGATGATAGTTTGCTTATTTCAGCAATTAGTATTGTTAGGTACAGCCCTTTTTTTGCTTGGTATTTCTTTACAGGGAAGAAGAGTTTTGGTGGAAACACAAATCCGAACACTGACTTCAGCAAATTAATACTAAATGCATTGGAAGGTTACATTACAAAAATGATTTTTTTTTCTTTGCTTATGCTAATGACTTCTCTCTCTCTCTCCCCCTCTCTCTTAAAGTATCTGATAGCATTGGAAGAAATCCTCTTACTTATCCTACTTTCTTGTAAAAAAGATAAAAATAAAAAATCTTACATATTGTCTGTTCTGTGAAAACAGAATTTCTTAATAAGATTTTCTTAATTTCTTAGTAAGATTTCTTATCAAAATTACCTTTTGCATGAGCAAGGAATAAAAAAGACTTCCTCTCTAAGGCTTACTCTACAATGATAGCTAAATAACTGTTTTAGAAATTCCTAAAGCATTGACTTCTAATGTTAAATGAGCAGCCATAATATTTAACAAATTCAGGTGAAAAGCTTTGGATGAAATCAGGACATCTTTGTGCATACTTTTAGGAAGAAAGAGGTAGTGATCAATGATGTGTCTATTAGGAATACCTTTTAGCTACAGATGAGGTTTCTAACTGAGGAGTGAAGTGAACATTGGCAATTTTACCTTGTACCCTAAATTGTTTTGATACAGAGATTGCTGAGCTCATGCAAGAGTGTATGACCATGCAGGAAAATTGTTGAAGAGAGTACAAAATTGATGAAACCAATCAGTATGGTCCTATCTTTCATATATTAATCTGAGCTTCAGAGTTACTAGTTGCCTGCAGGTTACTGTAAGGAAAAAAAAAAATCAGGAAGGATTTTTTTTTCCACCTTAAAGCGTAATTTATTTCCTGTATTTGTATTCCTTTTCCATTTTATGGCCTTAAGGAGGAACTGGAGACTGGTAAGTGCTAGAAACAGGATACAGGGTAGAATGAGTGAAGTACAGGGACTTCTCAGGTGCTTACTGGAAGTGTCTTCATGCTATCTGGTTAATAGATTACCACATTTAGGCAGGAGTGGTTTCTTCCCTTCCTCCCATGCAAACAAATCAATATTGAATGAGAATTGTTTTTTAACAGATTTCCTGCTATTGATGGCATGTTGCATATTGGTGGTACTCTTGACCTCTACTGCGCTCCTGTGGTAGCATGTAATACTTAAGGACTTTGCTGGTATTAAAAAAAAAAATTAAAAAAAAAAAAGCTCTAAGTTTTCTTTTTATTTTTTGAGGTGTTTTATGTCCTCGCTCATCAGTGGCATTCTATCAGATATATTTCTCAAGACACGGATGAGTAAAATGCTGAAAAAATAGTATGCCTGTTGACTTAGTAAAGGAAGCACTATAAATGCAAATATCCTGATCCTGTGAGGCTGTATTGAAATTCTTAACTTTATCTACCGTAAGCAGTCTTTGATGACAATGAGAGAATTGTATGTCTTACAAGTAAATCAATGCTTATTCCACTTTTTTTCTTCAGTATAACACTTGAACAGACAATAAGTATATGGTAGTACTATTATAATAGATACACGCTTAAATACTTTAATAAACCAAGGTCACAATGTATTAGTTTGATTTTGTATGTAATCTATATACAGTTAGAGGATATGAGGGATAACCAGGAATTGTAAGGAAACTTGCTATGGCAATTCCAGTCATGCCAAGATTTCTTAAAACTTTCACAGAATTTAGGCCTAAAACTGCTGCTGCCAAAAGTGGGCATAGTCTCATCTGTCCCTGCCAACCTCTTCCTTATGTTGGTATTAGTGACTATGTAACCCTGAAGCAAGCTGGATCAGTGAGTAGGTATCACTGAAGACTCTTTATTTCTGTAGTCTTAGTTTTCAGCCAGATTGCATTGACCTGAGAGCCTGCACCTTTGCCAGTATTGATGCAAGAGGAACAGCTGTGGTTGGAGAGAGGAAGAGACCATTCATTGTCTTTTCGTCAGCATTCTGGTCTTAGATCACATTAAGATATGAAACCACACTCTGAAACCACTGTCTGTTGTTGCTGTGCTGGAGGGTTTTTTCTTTCCTTTCACAACGCATCCAACAATGCATGTATATACCTCAGCCTTTTTAATGCGACGTTCTTTTTAATGTAGTGACTTCGCTGTCACTGCAAGCAATCTGAGTCATCCACAGAGCAGGCACCCACAGAAATTGGATGTTGTCTACATAGCAGAGTTGACACAATGCCATAGCTTACATCTCAGTTTGCGATCAGGCACTTAAGTGTAAACCCACCTTCTTCATTGTTTTAAATTGACGTGTAATCTTGTGACCTGGATGATCTGCTTGGGTATGTGTTTTGTTTGCTTGCCCTTCTGTGCCTCGGAAGAGCCTGGAAAATGGAGGTAGTACCTTCTCTCAAGAGGGCTTGCCTGGAAATCATCTGTCATCATTTAATGTAATATGCTCCAAACTATCACAGAGCAAGTCTGTACTAGATGTAGAATTTGAACCCAACTTTCATGAGTCCCTTGACAGTACATTTCTTGGCTGACAGCAGTATTGGAGGAAATGTCAAATAAGTTTAAAAAAATAAAATCAGAAGACTGTACTAAGCAGAGGAATATTGCAGATTTAGAATATGTACTTATTGTTAATATACTGAATATATGCAATTTTACAAAGTGCTTGAAATGAAAGCTTCAGTTTATTTAGACTTTCTACCCGAGATGGTAGTGATTTTTTTCATTTTTAAAGAATTGTGAAAATACAGGTTTTGCTTTTTAGATCTATGTACAGATATATATATATATATATATATATATATGTATATATATATATATATGTATATATTCATCCCAGCAGACCTTTCAGTAATTTGTTTGGAGGCTTTTGCGTGTTCTGACTTGTTTCCAAGCAACATATTCCATAGCAATAAGATATGATACAGATTGTTCTGTTTCCTAGTCATTTAAGCTTCTCAACTGATGATAAGTTATGCTTCATAATTTTTTTTAAATGTTAAGTTTACATCTAGCTATTTTTCCCATCTAGCTTTTTGTTTTCTAATTTGTCTGATAATGTTACTTCTAGAAACAGTTATATGTACAATATTACTGGCTCACAGACAAAGCTTAAATCACTGCGGTATAGTTTAAAAGATTTGGAGGTCCTGCAGGATTTCCCTCCAGAGCTCTGATGAGATTATCTGAAACGGCCCTCAGTAGTCTCACTGCTATAATTTATATGCCGAAATGAAGTATGACTGAGTAACTGCTTAAAATGAGTATGAACAAGAGACAGTTTTACTTTTCTTAAATTATGTTGGATATAGTCTTAGCAGAAATTCACATACAAAATAATAGAAAAAAAATACATTAAAATATGAAAGAACGAGTAAGGATATTTTTTTTTGTAAAAATAAGCAGAAAAGACTTTTGTTTTTTAAATGGTACTTTGGCATACAAGAGGATTTTGAAGGTTTTTGAACCTGAGTAACACACTCACAGGTTTAGATAGTGTCAGATTTCTTTGAATTATTTATTTAAAATTATTTAACATTATATTATCATCTTCAGGCTGGTGGGAGGTGAGTACAAAAAATTTAATGTATTTTGTGTACAATTTTAATGCATTTGTATATAATGCTGTAGAACTTAGAATCACTTCCAACAAATTACAGGTAGCAAATATTTTCATAGCTTTTCCCTCACCTTTCTTCCTTCTTTGACGTGCCATACAAATGAAAAGAACACTACAAAATCAAATTTTGGGGTTTGGACACATACAAAATGAGTAATACTGGGTGCAAACTAGTTACCATATTTTGTAACCTTCCTCGAATGTGCACATTGTATAACCTGTTCTTTATGTTACTTAGTGTATAAAACATTCAGTTTACTACATTTTCATTTTTATTCACAGAACAATTAAAATTAGTTGAAAAGTTTAACTGTTTTTGTCTCAATGAAGCATTTAATGAGTTATTTAATATAAACTTAGCACAACACCATATAGAGTTCAGAGATAAACGTTTATGACTTACGCGAATGCAAAACATTTGCCTCTTAGTGTAAATTACTTTTTTTTTTTTTTTGCCTTACTTAGTGTAAATTACGTTCTGTTTAGAAAATGCCATGTAAAAAGTGTGAGCAGATGCTGTTCGGGGTTGCAAGGGTAACAACTGAAAGAGGTGTGTAGTTAAGTAGTTGGTGCTTGATTTTAGCAATTCTGTAATCTGTTGTGAGGTCAGTCCAGAATTCTAATACAAATCTGATGATTTGATTGCTTGTGTAGTCCACCTGCCATCTGATATAATACTCTCTCCTACTGGACTGCCACCCTGCCACTCCTATACTTGTATTAATCTTATAGTCCTGGTGCCAAATAACTAGTTATAAATAACTTCTGATTGAGGATTGTATTTTACGATATGCACAATACGATAGAATTACCTTCTGCAGCAGTCCTTCACTGCAACTAGAACATCTGTTGTTAACATCTATTGCTCTGTGCTTCAAGCCCAACATGTTAGAGACTTTGGCTGTGTAAAAGCTGCTCTAAGCTGGCAAAAAGAAATTGAGGCTTTCTGTGTAACGGATTTTAATTTAAAGGAAACGGCCCTGTTTCCAGCACTGTCTGTTCCCATGGCAGCCAGCCTAGCAGCCCGCACTGGAGTTCCTACCACTCTTGGAAATTTCCAAGGGAGTATACAGGAATGTTGGGGATGGCATTTTCCCGTTTTTACTTGCAGTTTTAAGGACTTAAATAGCTCATATCTGCTGGATTTTAACTTTGAAAGAAATAATGAGTTGATTGCATAAAGAACATTTTTGAAAAGTCAGTACATGATTTTTCTTCTTGCTGTCATTTGAAAGAACTGTGCACTGTCTAATGAACACCTCAGTGATTTGGTCTTTCATCTCTAATTGTTAAATGTCAACAATTATTTTAATACTTTCATAGTACCTCTGTAAAAAAGACAATTTAAATTTGATTAGAAATTAATAGGATACATAATTGTGTTAGATGTGGAGTTAGGGCTAGAATTACTGCACACAGTATGAGTTCTGGTATCTTTTCAAGACAAGAAGCAGTGGTGAAAGCTTGCCAGTCAGTGTAGATAGTGTTGTTTCTGCTGGACAACTATCAATTTATTTTTGGCCTCTACATTCCAGTGCTTGTGATTATATAGTACTACTTTGAGACACCTTTTCTATAGGATACAAATTAGAGATTTGTAACAGAGTGATGGCTGCAAATCATATGCAAACTTTGTTTGCTGATTAGTAATACACTTAATTTTCACTTACTCTGCTGCTCACACTGAGTAAGACCTGACTGGACTATTCTAAATTTCTTACCTTTCAAAGGATCTTTTACAGAATGGGATGTATACTTAAGTGCCTATTTATTTGGGCTTTCTTGCATTCAAACCAGCATAGCAAGGTGTTGAGGATCTGCTCGGTTTGCCTCTATAGGCCTTAGTGTTTGTGAACTTGAACAGTAGTCAGTGTTTGAAAATAGAGGCCATTAACTTGGTAAAATTTACTACTGTATGAAAATATGTTTCAAGATGAGACTTCTCCTTTTTGTACCATCCTCTCCATTCCCGTGGGTATTGAACTGGTGGTTCCCTGGTATGCTAACATGGGAAGAAAATGGTAAGAGTTGGGAGTGCCAGCCTCTGGCACTCATGGTTTTTCAGATGGTGAAAAACCTATAGCTCCCATGAAGTCAGAAGACTTCTGACTTTGTGAGTCAGATAACCTGGTCTCCTTACTCTGACGAAGGATTATGCATCATCTTTCTGTCATTAAGTAATAAATAAACTATGTAAGTTTGAATGATAATTGCAGTGCCCAGAGAAAACATACAGACATTTTGGAATCTCTTGGCTTGGTGCTAAAGTGTTAATCTTGAAATCATACACTGACTTGAAAATAAAACAAAATGCCCTCATTCCCCTGACAAAACAGGAGTTTGGCTGACCTCTCTGTGCATGGTTTTTATTCAGAAGCAGTTCGAAGACAATTCTGTAGCATGGCAGTGGTGTGAAAGGACGTTCCTGCCAGATAATGTAAAGTGCAAAATATTTGTTCTGTCTTTTAGCGACTATATTTGCTCAGTGGTGTTAACATAGCCCTTCTTTTGCACATGCATTTTAAAAATGAGGAATGGTATTACTGAGGTTTGCAGCATATTAACATATTTAAACCTTTGTCAATTCTGGGCCTTTATTTTGGAGATCTGTCTATGATTTTAGATGTTATGTAGGTAACTGATTTTAAAAGTGTGAAAGTGAGAAGCAAGCAATCAGGCAACAAGCTGAATGGGTGCAGCCAGATAAGAACAATTTGTTAAATACGATGTTTGAGTAAGAAGCACCCCAGGGGGACTTTGTTTTATAATACCTTGTGTCTTTTGAATTCTCCCTTCCCCAGATGTCACTGTTTTGTCTGTAAATGCTTATTAAAAAATAATAATAAATTGAACAAAAAATACAGTATAATAACTTTGTCTAATGCCTCAATATGTTTCACATTATTTGGAAGCTCTATTCTCCTGTCTCAACCATCATTATTAGATTTACCTTGTTATGTGCTACTGACTGTTAAAGAAATCTTTTGCTATATGGATTTCTACATCTCTATATAGTAAACAAGGTCTGTATTAGATTTAATTACGTTAAACTAACCTGCAATCTATTGTATAGAGAGTTTCTCACTGAAATACATCAGCAATTCTTTGCCAAAATTGCAAAGCTGAGCTCCATTCTCAATCTTTCATTCATCTTTGAATATAATTTCATCACATTTTCCTTATTAAAAACTTGTGATTTAGTTTACGTGACTGCCTTCTTCCATACCATTCTGGCTGTTACTTCAGCTGCTTTGTGGGTTCATATTTCCTTTCTAGCTTTTCACAAACTTCATTCTTAGTTCCCTTCCTTTATACCTATTACAGGCTCATCTCCATTATAACGATACTAGTCTGTCTAAAATGTGTGTCTGCTCAGTTGTAGGGCTCAGTCCGTCTAACTACAATGACAATATAAAGGTCATTACTGCCTGTACCATGACCATCTGCTTTGGCACTCAGACCTAAGTCAAATATCCTCTTTGACTGGACTTTTGTCTAGATGATTCAACTCTTGTAAAGATATTGCCATTTCTTCCTTAGAAACATCTCTGCTTCCTGATTTTTGTCTCCATGTGGCTAAAGTTATTTTAGTTCCTTACATCTTGTTGATGTATAAATACTAGCTTTTTTCCTGGTTTGCTTGCTTTGGAAAAGTAAATTTTTTTTCAGCTTTTCAATTTTTAAAAAAATACATTTTTTTCATTCACAGTGAATTTCTATTTAGAAACTTTTTGTTCTTTAGTAACACATTTAATTGTTCAATATTTAAACAACAACAACAATCTGACACCAAACTTCTTTCTTTCCTTCTTAATTTTTCAGTTGATCGCAAAAGCAAACATCTGGTTTTCATCCAACTTTGTTTCTGTTGAACCTGCTTGCTCTGATCAAGTCAAAATATTCAATGATTATCTTCTGATCCTATCTTTGAGTCATCTTTTCTTCAGTATTCTCCCTGCAGTGCTTCCCTATTAGTCATGCTACAGGCTGTCCTTTCTTGACTATGTAATACATATGTTCCTGATATTTATTCAGTGAGTGAGTAACATCAATTTTGATAGCTTTCAAAATCCACAGTTTTTATGACTGGTCGAGACACACATGGGACAACTTCAAAAACATATGTGATGTCCAGTGTAGGTTAACAGGTGATGGGTGTGCAAGTAGTATTATCAGAAACCATAAATATTTGTTACACATATTTCTGCCAAAAAATGCTAGAACTTAACATCTATGCACATACAGTTTATGTGCAGCTACTTACTTACAGCTTTTCTCATCCTTCTGCCATAGTACTCTACATAGTATCCTCTAAGACTACGTTGTTGAGGATATAGGTCACTTTTCACTCTTTCTGCAAAGCTTAAGCCAAATATCTGATCATAATTGAAGCCACAAACCATGGATACAATACATTCATAAATTATATAGCAGGATTTCCCATCATCTACATTTGGAGTAAATAAATGTTCATTAAAGAACTGGTTGAAACCAGGTGGAAAATAAGAGATAAGCTACCCATATTCTTAGCGTTATTTTTTGCTGAGTAGATTTACTTTGTCTCTCCTTTCCCCATTTCCTGTGTGAATGCTGCCAATCATAGCCATGGCCAAGCTACATTAATTTCAAGAACTGACAAATTCCATCAGCCACAAATACAAATAACATATCCACTGGGTATGTTTTTGCTGTGTTGATGCTTCTGTGGTGTAGAGCCGCGTGCAGTTGCATGTAAGAGGGAGTCGGACCCTTTCCATGTTCCTGACTCCCACCATGCAGAAAGCAGAAACAGGAAGCTGCAGGAACTGCAGCACACCTAACAAGTCACAACAGCCCACAACAGTGGGCTTACAGCGTTCTAAGTGTGTTCCTCCTTGACAGTGTACCAGTGCTGCCATGTGGTACCTTACTACAGCTTGCATGTTCCTAGTGCTGGTTCAAAACAGCACTTTTACACAGAGACTTTGGTACGCTGTGGGGTTTTTTGATTTTTTTTTTCTTCCAGGGAAATCTCAGCAGCTGAATGCACCTCAGGCAAACCTTTAAAAATGTTTCAAACGAATACAAGGAAGTATGTATTACAAGCATTGGAGTAGTTAATTAGCTTAATTGTATTGGCAGTCTGCAGTATGAGGCCTTTTCAACTTGCTAGTGAAAAATTAAAATGCAATAACTGCTAAATGCTGCGATGGTAGGATGTGTTTAGACTGTGCAATGCAATCACATGACCTAGTGGTAAGCATCTGTGTTAGTGCAGTAGAATGCCAAATAGAAATCTGATCCTGTTCATATGAAAGATGGAAAAGCATTAGTCTGAGAGTCATGTCAATATCTGGATCTGGGGCAGGCAGGTCTAGGAGTAATAAATAAAAACAAAATGCTGATAAATCTCCACTCCTTTCTTTGCAATTTAACAGTTAAACTAATTTCTTAGAAAAAAAAATACTTACAAGCTACGTAAAAAGCATTCCACATACCACAAATGCATTTTTTCTTAATAAATGTCTTTCCTATTATGTATTGGTAGGTGACTCACATCAATGATAGCATTCCCATGCTGGTTGTAGTTCTGCTTGCATTTGCTACTTGACTCACTGCATTGCGGGTAATGGAATTCTTCAAAGAAATACTAGTTGATTTACATGCTGTGTCCAATGAGGTGTATCAGCTCCACCCTGAACACAACTTATGGTAGAGGAGATAATTTTGCGTGAAGACCTTGAGCCTGCAATAAAGAAGCATGTGTTTCAAAATTACCTTGTAACTAACTAGGTAAAAGGTTTGATAGACGATCTGGGTTTGTAGTATGTTTAGTGTTCCAGAAAAGTTAAATCTAAGTATGGTTTAAATCTGGACTAAATACAGCTGCATAGCATAAATGTGATTCCTGCCCAGAGCAGGACATGCTTTTCAGCCCTTTTTTCACTGCTTCATAGTAGTGTAAGAGAAAGCATAGCCATGAGCAAAGAAAGAAGAAACTCAAGTTTTAGTCTACTCAAGACCACAAATATTGGGTCTGAAATACAGTAGTCTTGGCATGCTGGTTATAAATTGTCTCACGTCATTTGGGTAGGTAAAACTTATTTAAGGTTCTAAAGGGGTTGCCCATCTAGTCTTAAGACTAGCTCTCAGTTCCAAGCAGGAGAATCCAAACCAAGAGTGTACCAGAGTGTTTTGTTTTCCTGTAAATACTACAACTGCTAGTGGATTTCTCAGTGCTTAGTGATACCGCAATACATAAATGCTAGAGAAGTAACCCCGGGGATAGAAGTGTGACATTACAACATTACACTGCATGCTTAAAATGAATTTCCATTGAAATGTGCATTTCTTGCAGTTTTCTCTAATAATGTGCTAAGATGTACATTAATAATGTGCTAGTAATGTACATTATTTTTCTTAATTCACATATACTTGTATAAACTTTGTGGACTTTTAAAGTTGAGCATACAGTTGCATAGGAATGTGTTTGCACATGATTATACCCTGTTTTTTTGGGGTCAGATTGGACTCTTCTCAAAACAAAACAAAACAAAAAAAAACAACAAGCGGCTTTCTGCAGAAAGATGTGAAGAAAGATGCTGCCAAGCCCAACCTAAGAACCAGCCCTGGAAGGAGTGTGCCACCAGCACCATTTGAGTGCTTTAATTGGTTCAAGACTACAGGCAGCATAAGTTTGCTTCTCATAATAAAAGACACCATGTGAAGAGGTCACAATTTACATGGAGCCACATGAATTAAGGAAGACCAAAAATAAATCAATCAATCTATTATAAAATAATTCTGCAGTTAACTTCTTATAGCCATTTAATATTACTTGGAAAGTACAAAAAATTAAAGCAGGTATTTTTAAGTTTTCACAGGAATGCAGGAAATTTTGAATAACTTTCCATCACTTTACTTTCTACTGCTGTTGCTTTCATGTTCTCTCATTTCTGTCCTTTGCAATTCTTGTGTAACAATATTGTGAACTCTGAACACAACTGCCGTGGCACAGTCCTGAAATGTTTGTATTTAAATTCTCAATGTTTGTGTCACATAAGAAAATAATGCCCTTGTTTTCAGGATTTGCCTTGCTATTCCTGGTAGTAACGCTTAAGGCAGAGGAGTATCCTTCCTGTACTGCAGAACAGGAAATAAGCTGGTTCCTTTCAAATTCTGAAAACAATGAAGTTTGTCCTTAGCTTAATTTTTAGAAATTGCATTCATTTTGATGTTCTGGACAATGCATTAGTTTGTTTTGCTTCCTTGTGAAATACAATGGAAAAAGCATGTCATAATCATACATCCATAATAAATTATCAAGGCAGCATTTGAGAATGTAAATATTGCATATTCCGTGTATTTTTTCTTGACCAAGCATCTTGAACAAGAGATGAAATTTCACATTTGGGTAACAGTTATACATGAAGTCCTGTGTAAATCAGCACAACCACAAGGGGGAGTGAACAGTAGAATAAACAAACTTTTTTTTTCTGGGAAGATTTACAACAAAATGCTCTAGTTTTGGAAAGTGTGGGGCTTTTATGTCTAAGCAATATCATAGAATGGTTTGGGTTGGAAGGGACCTTAAAGGTCATCTAATTCCAACCCCCCCCTGCCACATGGGCAGGGACACCTCCCCCAGCCTAGGCTGTCCAAATCCCATCCAGCCTGGCCTTGGGCACTGCCAGGGATGGGGCACCCCCAGCTCCTCTGGGCAGCCTGGGCCAGGGCCTCAGCACCCTCATTTTAAAAAAATTTTTCTTTATATCTCATCTAAACCTACCCTCTTTAAGTTTAAAGCCATTCCCCCTTGTCCTATCCCTACACAGCCTGACACAGAGTCCCTCCCCAGCTTTCCTGCAGCCCCCTTTAGGCACTGGTAGGCCGCTGCGAGGTCTCCCCGGAGCCTTCCCTTCTCCAGGCTGAACAACCCCAACTCCCTCAGCCTGCCTTCACTTTGATCATTTTCGTGGCCCTCTTCTGGACCCGTTCTACTAACTCGTCATTTACCACAGCGGTGGCTTGCTTAAAGATACAGTGTTGTAAGGCATCACTCACTTCAATAGCCCTATAGAATGAGTGGTGTTAATTTAGGCCCTTGTTGAGTCCTCTTTTTTAGTGAATGCACAGAACTTGGAAATGGCTTTAGTTATACATGGGTATCATGGCAGATTCAAGTACGTAACAAAGAAACAAAATGTTTTAAATGTTTCAGTGGTTCACCTGCACAGAAATGCCTAATTCTTTGGGCCTGTCAGATGTGAGACCCTGTTCATCTCAAACTGTGTTTGTCTCTGAAGCAGGGATAATAAAGGCAGAATAAACAGTGCCCCAAGTAAGAGTTTGTGATATCCTGGAGAAGGCTACTGAGGTGCAATAGCTGGAAGGGCTCAGTTTGCACTCCTGTTATTTCTGTGTTCAGTTAGGAGTAGCTCTTCCTATTTGCATAGCTAAAAATAGGTATTGTCAGACTCAAAAAATGCACTGCATGTTATTAACTTCTGATGATGTTGCCAGTATAAATAGGAAAAGAAGAGGAAGAATATTTTTTAAAAAAGTAATCTCTCAGATTTACTGATCTTTGACTGAAAATTTTTGTCTTCTAGATGATGGTGTGGTTTTCACCCTAAATAGTTGAAATTATATAGCTCAAGGGGAGACACTTATTAATCGGCAAAGTCTCGGTCTGTTTCCCTTTCCTGTCTGTGGCGTGTACAATTCATAATTATTTACGCTAAGAGGCTTTAACCAGACTTGTTTTGAACAAGGTACAACGTGAAGTGGCACTTCATCTAAGCCTTAACCCTAGGATTTGTATTCTCTAAAAGCAAAACACAGTATGTTTCTAAGATTATGTCTATGACTAGATATGTTATTTTTAATTTTTTTATTTTATTTTTTTTAAACTGGGTAGCTTTCAGGACTTAATATTTTAAATGTTGAAATTCATGCTATCTACTGAACTAAAAGTCTGGATCAGTTTAGATCCATTTGTCTCATTCCAAACATTTAAAATCATTTCAACTGGTCAAGCTAAGTTTTGGGCCACTCCTGCCCTTCCCCATAGTTTTTGTGTGGTTGTTGGTCATACTTAGAGTAGCAACGACAACGTTTGTACATTTTATTAAATGTAACGAACATAAATTATCTCTGAAATTGTAACCTGTTTTTCCAAATTTGACGATATTGGTTTTATTTGGTCCTTTAATCATTATGATAACAACATGTCTCTGAATCAGGAAAACAACATTTTCTGATGTTTAGAGAGAAGATAAGGACTCCTCCTGATTGTATCACCCTTTTTTTTTTAAAATAAGTCAGCTAAAATCTAGCTTCAGCTCCTTGCATTTCAACAATATTGATTGATTTACATGTACAATAAGCCTTCATGTTTTAAAAATAAAATCCGTAAGGATCAAATAAATGTATACAGCTTTTCTTTTTTAAATCCCTGCAAACATCATCTCTATCTCAGCATAGTGCAGTCATGTAGGATTGGTTTAACACGTTTACAAAGGCTCTATAATCATTGCACGTTGCAGTTTATGGTATGAACTCTTTATACCTCACTATGTTTTCTGGAATCTATTATCTAATAATAGTGTTACAAAGAAAAAGATCTAATACTTAATACCTGTTATGAGACCTAAGTGGTAGGAGGAGTGGACGTACGTATGAAATAGACCCTTTATCAGATGTGACTAAAAAGCAGCAAAAGCCATTATAAATAGGGATTGGAAGCAATTGTTCCAAATTATGTTAATAGCAGTTGATCATTAATGATAGTTGTCTTAGAGGTTACTATCAGGTTACTGAATGTAGATAGCAAAAATATTTCTAAAGTTGAAATACTTGGCATCTTTTGAAAGTTGGTTTTACACTTTACGAGGTATGCTTACATACAAATGTTGTCTTTTTTTAGTACTTCAGCTGAGGCTACAACAAAGACGGACACGAGAACAGCTGGTGGACCAGGGCATCATGCCACGTAAGACTTGCTTTATTTCTAGTAATTTTATTACTATACTGTATTAATTATGAACTCAGTATATAAAATAACGGAGATTAGCACTTCCCTGAGAATCATTAAAAAATAGCTTTATCATTTGAAAGGACCAGTGGGATCTTTTTGGTAATCTACACGAGCGTTCAGTTAAAACAGCCATTGTGATGAAAATGCAAGGATTTGCAGAAATCTCATTTTATTTTCTCTTTTCAAATTGTGACTAATCTTACTGAAATAAATTGAATTTTATGAATGAGTAGACATCAATATCAAAGCCAGCAGTCTTTTAAGAGTAGGATGGCAAGGGTTCCAAAACAAAAACAAAGGACACACAGAAGTTATGACGCATGCCAAGAAACGTCTTCTGTGTTAAATCTTGTATGGCGGTAGCTGTGATGCTACAAGACATGAGGCAATGACTTCAGCTGGGTATCATACTCTGGACCATATGACCTAATGCAGAAGGTGCTATGCATCGGCCTTTTTTGCCTTCACCTTTCTTGCTGTCACTGAGTATGAATACATTTCCAGGAATACACGAAGAGGCTATTTGTTTGTGGGTTGGTTTGTTTTTTTTTCTTTAGAAGATCATTTTAGAACATTTTTTCCAGTTGCCAAAAGTTTCTGGTCTATTTTCCACATCTAAGTTGGTGTAAGAGTTTGGTATTCTTCTCTTCCAAAAGAAATTATGTACTGGTAGACATCCAATGAGTGCCTTTAGATGCCATCTTTGAAGAGTTAAGATGCTGCTGATCACCTCTAGGGTAAAGTGTCTTGCTAAGGCAGCAACATCACAAAGTTCATAAATACAGCTGGATTGCTGTCAGAGTTCTGTAATGCTGAGCTCCTGACTCTTTGACCTGGCTACCTGCCATCCTTGACAGTTGTGCAAGAACTTAGCAGTTATTCAGTAAACCATTTTTATCTCTCAGTTCCACCATTTGAATTTAACTGCAGTTTATAGTAGTTTGACAAGCAAATAATGTTTGTAAATTTGGATATTTGTTACATTTGGATGTCTGAACTCACAGCACTTGTATTTTGAAAGTAATTGGCAAGCTTCATGTAATTGCACTTTATTGTCGGAATCTATATTCTACCTTATTGCTTTCAGTCTGCTAGAGATAGTGGTTGTTTCAGCAGCACTACGATACCTAAAATCAATTTAGGAATCATAAGAGGGTCCTCCTGAATAAAGAAATCAGTAGCCTAGAAGTCAACTGCATTTAACCCTTCCCTTAGATATCTTTTGGTGTTTCCTCTACTTGGGATCCAGTGACTATGCCGATTGTTTTGTATGATGTCTTCTAACTTGTTTTGGAGAGCAGCCTGGCCTTAGAATGAGAGGTGCACAGAGAACATTGAGAATCCATAAGCGGACAGTGGAGGATGAGACCAGGCTCCAGATAACAGATCCAAGTGTAGAAAACATTCAGATGCGCAAGTGATTTTTCTTGTTAAAAATATATATAATTATAAATAGCTCATTGTGAACCGGTGAATTCTAGCTTGAAAGTACAGTATCTTAAAGCTAATCTCATGTTGAATGTTTCTGAGTACTCATAAGGCTTCAGATTGCTTTGCTAAAGCATCTTCACCTTCTCAGGTCTGTAGTGTTGATTATCTTCAGGAACTGAATAAGTTTCATTCAAAAGGTGGGAGCCCTCCTGTTGGTCTTGCTTCAGCTTCACCTGAAGAATTACCAGGCTTTGTTCTCCAGTTAAAAGTTCAAGTCATTGCTTTTTCAGTTTTTTTCCCCAAATAACAGCCTCTGTTGTACCCTACAATTAATGAAGACTCCATCAGAGTATATGCCCTTTTGGGACCTAGATCTGCGGTGAGACTTGAATCCCATGATATGGACTCTGATGGGTACTCCTGGCCTCCTGCTCACTTTTGTCCTTGATGGTAGCTCTTCTGGTTGCTTTTAATTCTGCTCCAAGAGAAGGAGAAATGTATATATTTATGAATCGTTCCCCATAATGTCTTCTGGACTCTATCCTAAGATGATGTTGGTGTTACACTGTAACCAGGAAATAAGCCTGCCATCTTTCTTCTCTAAGCCTCCTGTTTTTAGGGCAGACTCCATACTTCACACTCAGTGTCAGGATGGCTTTCTAAAACTTCGACTGGCAGATTCTTTTTGAGCTGTTAGTATCCACCACTAAGAAATGCAGGATCTGGGCTTTTTGCATGCAGCTGCTGTTAAAGCAGATAGTGAGCTGTAGGCAGACCACCTGCACAGAGCACAGTCTGCCAGAGCTGAGGAGCTTTAAGTTGCTATGGCAGGGCTGCTGCTGTCTGTGGCCACCTGCACTCCCAGCCATACCAGCACAGAACACGCAGAACGTGCCGAGGGTTGGTGCAGTGTGCCACTGACCAGTACCAATCACTGATTACAGAAAGGACACTGAAATCTTCCTCCTAGATGGAGAGGTTTATCGATTATTTACCTTTCACCACTTGCTGTAATGTGCTTACCCACTTGGAAAAAGATTATTTGCTGTAACTGATATTCCGCCCCTTGCAAAGGTTCTCCTTTCCCCCATAGTTCCTCAAGATACTGCCCTATGGGTGAGAGCAATTAAATAGCACCATCTGCACTCCAACTTCTTTGCTAAGCGTCAAGAAGAGTGAGAGTTTGTCCTCTGTGGATAATGTTCTCATCTACCGTAGTAAAGCACAGATACGCTTACTGTTGGACTGTACCCATGGGCTGTATATCATAAAAATCACCACTTACTGTTAAGTAAGCTTGCTTCGTCTCTGAGGTAGATGTCTGTGCTGCAAAGAAGCAGTGGATTTAAATCATAGGAAGGAGGAGTCAAACTGTGCAACACAGCCATATCTTCCTTGGAAATGTCTCTGCAAGTTTTGAAAGACAATACAGATGGCTGTCAGTCAGCAGTGTCTGCCAGAGTGGGTTGTGAGTGGGTAGAGAAGAGCTAGGTGATTCCTCGAGGTCCTTTCCAGCTGTACTGTTCCAGCGATTTACCTGGAACTTTACTTCTTATTTCAGAAGTACACATTTTTTTTTGTAGTACAAAAGCTTTCTGCTGCTGTTGCATGGTTTTCGTAGTAGGGGAACAGGCTTTCTGAATACAACCTGTCTTATTGAATATTGCTTTGAAATGATATATGATGTAAGATTATCCTGTTTTCAAATCTGAACATTTAAGGCTTCTACAAAATTCTTAAAAAAAAAATCAGCACCAATAGTTCTTAAAGGACAATTCATCTCTCCCTAGAAACAGCAAGGATGAGGTATAGATGGATAGTAATACAGTGGAATAAATGAAACAGTGTTGGCACTCTAAACCCCACTTCACAAAATTTCTGCTGTGGAACCATTTCGGTAAACAGACCCCAGTACATAGTGAAAAATTTAACTGTTATGTGGTGCTTTCTGTTAAAATTATGTATTCCGTGTGTTCTGTATAGGAGTGATACTCCTCTCTGTTAAATATAATTGAATATAACTGTCATGAGTCGAATGTATGCCTGGTCAGATGCAAACACAGATCTGAGATGGTGTTAAACAGCCATACAATCCTACTGACTACAGTATTTCTTTTGGAAATCACTTCCTGGTAACTTAACCTTTACTTTCCCTTCACAGCTTTGAAAAGTCCAGCTGCATTCCATGAGCAGATAAAGAGCCTGGAGCGGGCCAGGGTAAACCACTTACTGTAAACTTGCTATTAACATCTGAAAATGGACAGTCAGTTTACAGGATACTAATTCTCAAATTGCTTGAAAAAAATAAATCCTACCATTACAGTAATAATATGTGCTTGTATCTTAGAAGAATCTGTTAACATACTTGTGTCAGGTCTCAGGGGAAGTTTCTTAATCCTTCACAGATTAAGCAGGTGTGCAGGATAAACTATGGTCAAATTGTAACACGTATCTACCTATAGTCTAAGGAAAGGATCCTTGGGTTAAATTATGCTTGCGTTGTATGCTTCTGTAGCAAATATCTGTTCTATAGCATTGTGATTTAGTGGGGGGGGGGGGGGTAAGGGATCAAATCCAGAAGTGTTCCCAACTTGTTTTGGAAAGATAAAAATTCATTAACACTGCTTGACTGAGAAACCAAAACATAGCAAAGCAAAATCCTCTCTAGTATCCCCGTTCTAACAGAGATGTCCACCTATCTGACTGCAACTGCAAATATGCATTGTTGGACATCAGTGAATTACAAATGTACCAACTTCTTTATGCTTTTTCTGGTAAATACTAGTAACATTTTTTCATTTCTTTGAAGACTGAAAATTTTTTGAAGCACAAGATTCGCAGCAGACCAGACCGGTCTGAGCTGGTCAGAATGCACATCCTCGAAGGTACGTACCCAGATGTATGTCCCTGTTCAGCTGCTGTTAGAAGGAACTTCTGCTAGACACTCAGCTTTCTAACTGAATTAGGCTTTGATGTGAATTATTTTTAAATGTTTATATGCTGTTTCTCTGCTTTTACAGTGTCTGTTGTAAACAGTATTCTCAATCACTGTAATAGATATAACTGTGGCTGTGTATTCTCAACTGTATAGTAGAACTTCAAGTTCTACTCATTACCCTAAAATAACCTGGCAGTTTTGAACATTTAAAAAAAAAAAGCCACCACCCAATCTTTAATAAACTTGACTTTTTGCTTGCCTTGTTATTTTCCTTGCTGCTCAGGTCATTAGAAACAATAGTCTCTTTTACAAATGGGGCTGGACTACTGTTTCACCATAATCTCACCAAATACAGGCATTACCAAATAACCACAATCCAAGTCAGTTTAATATCCATTAGTTTTCAAAACGTGCATTTGGATGCTAAACCCAGAGAGGAATCTCCATATGGACAGACTATCTCCATATTTTCATGAAATACAATTTTGAAGATTCTCTAATTGAAAAATCAGTTATCAGTTAAATCTTTACCATAGCTCACACTGGTAAACATCAGAGCAGCAAATGCTATCTTCAGATTATAATTAGCATTCGCTATTTTATATTCCCTACTTTACACTTGGACATGTTTACCAAAAGTATTACCACTTCTAAAGAAGAGGCTATATTTATTAAAAGAAAAAAAAAGCATGATAATGGGGTGGAAAACATCTATTCATAATATATATCTATACCCTTACTATTAGTTTGAGAATTTTTAAAATAATTCTTGAATGCTTTTAATACAAGTACAATGGTTGTAGCAAAGATAGATAAAGATAGGTACAAGTAGAAGGGTTATTGCAAAGATGGGACAATGCGGGTTGTCTTGAAACTGGGGAAGGGATGGAACAGAGTATTTAAATCAACATATCTTTTAGAGACCTTTGCAGAGCCTTCGCTACAAGCCACTCAGATGAAACTGAAGAGAGCTCGCTTGGCAGATGATCTGAATGAGAAGATCGCTCAGAGGCCTGGCCCTATGGAGCTGGTAGAAAAAAATATTCTGCCTGTAGATTCCAGTGTTAAAGAAGCAATTATAGGCAAGTAGAAGAGACGCAGCTTACATTAACTCTTGAGAGTAAAGTTCACTAGAAGAAAACATACTTAAAAGTTTACTAGTTCTTATTTTTCTGTCATGAATTATGACTGACATCATTTAATTGAATATAGTTTTTTATTCAAAACTATTTTAATTCAAAACTAAGTTAGAAATACATAGAGTATAATACTCTAAAAATACTTCTTAATAAAAATTCTAACAATAATGAAATAAACATGGCCATTAATCTGTCATAGCTGTCTGTGTGCACTGCAAATATGTTGAACATATCTTTTGGTCTCTTACTAAAAGGAACTTCTGCTATGCATTCGGTTTTATTGATTCATTTAATATGATTTATATGGCTGTAATTACTATTAAAAAATACAATTAATACTTAAATACATTATGCTCAGACTGTCCTGAAAACCGATCAGTTTCCAGCAACTAGCTAATTCTGCCACCAATGTCTAAATTTAATTTGTATAAGTAAAAAGAAATAAATTGTTTTGCTTGTTTCTTTGTAAACATTCTAGCAGTTGGACAAGAGAATTATCCTCAAGGTTTGGATGATTATTCCTTTGATGAAGACAGCAGTGATGCTTTATCACCAGATCAGCCAGCCAGCCAAGAATCCCAGGGTTCTGCTGCTTCCCCTGGTGAGCCAAAAACAAGTGACTCACCATCACCAGTAACACAAAATGCCACTACTTCAACGCAGGTACAGTTTTAAAATATTGAAGCAAAATCTCCACAGTATATTTTATTGGTCTGGCACTATAGATATGGGGTATAGTTTCATATGAAACG
The DNA here is from genome assembly GCF_009769625.2 of Cygnus olor. Classification (NCBI taxonomy): domain Eukaryota; kingdom Metazoa; phylum Chordata; class Aves; order Anseriformes; family Anatidae; genus Cygnus; species Cygnus olor. Next base: position 103,705 of record NC_049183.1, read on the forward strand.
AATACCTTTGTTGTTGCAAAGGAGTGTCTGGGACTCCATTTTTCTGTTAAGTGTTTATAAACTAGCATCCTGGTTTGGTTGTTGGCAGTGATGAAATTCCCATTCCATAAATTCACTGAAATTCAGTATGGCTAGTAGGACAGCTATGGCTTTCCCAGAAATTGCTTAAAAGGTCATATCCATGGTTTACTCCAGCTGTTATTGATTACTTAATGTCTGTCTTCATTCTGGACAAGGTCTTGAACTTACTTTAGAAGTATACTTAGCTGAAACAACAACAGTTGATGTCAGTTCCATTATCTCCAGGACAGTCCCTAAAAATAGAATTTCCCATATAATTTACATGTTCTCTCCTATAGATGTTCTATACTTATTAAGGAATTTACTATTTAACAATTGAAAGTAACCTCCATGTTGATTTTTCAAAGAGGTTTTTAGTATTTTCTTAAGTAACTTATAAGCAAAGGAAAATAACTGTGCCATGGCACATGAAATATTGTCTTTATAGTAGAGCATTTAAGTGTATAAGGTTTTAAAGAACAGTATATTCGTGGAATCTAAGTTTGATTTAGTGTTTTAAAGTTAAATTTACTGTCCACTGAACAGTGAGAGAGATCTTGAGTTGAACAACACTTCACTGTTTTTAACAAGAGTTCCAAAAATGAGTTTTGAAAGAGAACTATTCTAACCAAACTTAATTTTGTGATCTGAATTGGACATTAATATTGCCTACTCTACCTTAAACACGTTATAAAAAATACTGATGTAAAATAATTTGCCAAAACGGTAATGAAACAAACATCATGCTACAAATGAATTTCTTTAATGTTCTGTTAACTACTGAAAGCACATGGTTATGCACGTAGTCAATTACCTGCATGCTTTCTTGAATATACAAGGCACTTGCCACGCATATCTTTGTCTTCACCTTTGAGCTAGTCACTAAGTTTATTCATTAATAAAGAGATGGATGTATCTATTTACAGGATACTGTTTAGCTTAAGAAGATGAAGCTTGTGCTGTTTTCTGTCGTGCCTCAGCTAATAATTTTAAATTCACTGACTAACTTAAGCCCGGTTTGAAAGAGGTGAAGTCTTTTCTTTTAACTAGATTTCTGCAACTTCCATGAAATTTTTTGTCTGGATAAAGAGATGCAAATTAAGACTTCAGAGGAGGGAAAGGCAACAGAGCTGTTACATGTTGTCTGATAGCATCTAGCACTTGCCTCGTGTGGGTGACATGGAACAACTAAACAAAAGTAAATTTCCAGTTGACTTGTGACTGAACCTGAATGTTTTCTAATGAATTCACATCACAACACCCTCCCTCCTGCTGTATTTCACCTGAGTTTTTTTGAATTTTTAGTTCCCCTCTTTTGCATCTTACTAACACATTAAGCATTCAATTCATTGTCTTGCTATCTGTGTGTGTTATTCTTACAATAATTATTACGTATAGTAAATATGCATTGAATAGTAACTGACATTAAGAGTTAGGATCTATGGATGTGTATACTCATCCTGTCCTTTATGAAGTACTTGAAGATATTTTTAGAGACTACTATTTTTTATTGCCAGTTCTACTTTTCTTAGGATTGTTAGGTTAGATGATGATAGAGATTCCTCCAGAAGCGTGGATTTTCTAGGTGCAATCTTCTGTAAGGCACTCTTAAGACCTCTCTGAGCTAGATTCACATGTGAAGATTCAGCAGCATTCATCTCCACTCATTTGTTTGTTTATTTGCTTGTTATTTGAAACTGACAGCTAAACAACTGACAAATTGGTTATATTTTGAGTTCTACTTGCCTAGAGCAACCACAAGTTTGTGTATATGTGCTGAAATTAATAGTAACAAGAATTTTGCCTTGTATCAATGCTTAATTAGTTACTGAATCAAATACACATCTTCTGAGCAATTGCATATGCTAGAAGAAACTCCTTGATCCTGAACTACTATTTCTCCCAGTAAGCCCATCTTCCTGTTATGCGTAAAAAAAAAAAGCAGCTACAATATCACAGAACTATAATTTATATTCTAGATTGATGTGTTTTACTATATTTACACTTCGGTAGTTTCCTTGATGGAAAAACTTAGGTTTTCATCACCTAAGTGATTTCTAAATGAAGTGAAGTGATGCAGTGATTTATAATCACTTGGTGAAGTGATTTATAAATTAGATCAGTTTAATAATATTGCATTCAGCTTTGTGTACTTGATACCAATATGCCGCACGGTGTATATACAAGTACAGAAATTTTAGTAATGTTGTAAATTTTGTTTAATTAGCAAAAATGTTTTCCATTAAATACAGTAGTATTTTTTTTAATAGCGTGAATGGGATGGAAATTCAAAAGCTTTAGCACTTAAGCTTGCTTCATTCTATGCACATCTGTACCCAGTAAAAACAAGTTGGTTTAGCTTGTGTGGCACAAATATTAAATTTTATTTTTGAAAAATTTAAGAAAGGATTACAATTTGACCAATAGATGAGTGGTACATCTTCTTAGGTTACTGCTGATCAGCTATAATCTGTACTGGATTTTTTCCAGGGGGACTTCCTAAGAGGGTTCCTTCATCACTTTCTTAATTGCGCAAAGGAGAAAAGAAGCATAATTTTGCACTTCGTGTTATTTTCATGCCTCTCCTTTTAATAAGCATGCTTTTGGAAAATGTGTTTATGTATTTAAACTGCCAGAGGATTTGTAGCAAAGCCAGGGCTCTGCATAAGGAACTATGCTGCAATTTTTAAAATAAGACAAAAACAAAAGATAAGATAGAACTAAATAGTGAGTTCTTACTGTACAAAGTAAAGTTAAATTAAACAGCTATATATGAGATAGATACTGTCTGTCCTCCAAGGACGTTATCATGCAGTTGTTTTAATGGCCATGGACAACTCAGTACTCTCTCCTTGGTTTTCTTACTACTGCAGTAATTCAAAAAGTATTGCAGAATTCATATTCAAAAACAATGCTGGACACAAAGTACAGCACATCTGTTCCATTTCATTGTTCCCTAATATACAAATTAAGACATGAATTGAGTTTCATGTCAAGAGAATGTAATTTGTGTTGAATAAACTGAAAACAAACCACATGAAATTAGATTCCTAAATAAAGAGTTGGGTTCCTCATGGAGAGTTAAATAAAAATACTCAAAGCAATAGATGCCAAAAGCTTTTCAAGTAGGAAGCACAAGATAGATATGCGACTGCGCCAACAAAGTAACAGAGCACTTGAAGCTAATTGGAAAAGCACTTCAAATAGAACTACAATCCTCTGCTTATGGATTTGATAACACATTACAGCCACTTCCGTGTACAGATCTAAAACACAAAGCTGTTCCTCTGCAGAATAAAGCAGATGCTTACCTTATGGTTCCTTTTCAATTAAAGAATAAGAGCACAGCATGTCTCTACAGGAGAGGTGTCTGGGAAATTGGTCCTTCATTCCTTTAATTTCCTTTGATAAATTTTACATTCTATTGCAACAGAAAGTACAAAGAATGTTTTGAAAATAGTGAAGCACAGCCAGCGTTCTTTTCAAAGCTTCTTCCTCCACGCATTTCCAGGCCTCAGAGAACGTAACATAACTTTGAGAACCTTCAGCTCTCATTGACTGATGACCCGAAACTTGATTTCACCTGATGTATTTGCATCTGGTAAGGATTAGGTGCTTAATCACACCGCTCTAAACAGATCAGATTCTTGTGTTCACAATTCTGAAGACTTTAAACAGTTATCTTCAAAACAGTTATCTTTAAAACAGCTGAAAAAGTTTGCTTGATGAGAAAGAATGTAGTAACTGCTTTTGTAATAGATTCACTGCTAAGTGACTGCAATATATTGACCTGCAAACTGCTTGTTTGCAGTTAGAAGAAAATGCCTAGAAATAATATAATCTGTAATTGGAAATAGAAGATCTGTTCATAAGAAGTAATCTTTATATTACTTTATGATGTTAATTTTTTTTTAAACTAAGATTAAAAATATAAGTAAATGATATGCATGGTTCATTGCTTCATCTGGCACTTGCAATAAAATGGGGAAGCCTGTAAAAAGCTTTGTGTTTCATGTAGTCAACAATTCTTTGTAGTTTAAGATAACAGTGTAGTGAAAAAGTAATTTACTCTTTGACAATGAGATTGTTTAACACCATGAGTTTCAAGCAATAGAATTTAAGAGATTGTTTTTAGAAAGACACCAACTTTTCCATTTTAAAGGTTTTTATTGTGTTTTTATTGTATTATCATTATGCAGTTGTTCTCGTAGGCTATTCTCCTGTTTAGGGTAATCTGGTATGTGACGTTTTGATTCAAAGACCAACTAGGTGGTTTTTTTTAAACATTACTGCTATAATTTCAATAGGCCTTTAAAAATTGATGGCAACAGGAATACAATATGTTAGAATACAGCATCCATACACCTTTTTTAAAGGGTAAGTCCCTCTAAAGTCCCCTGCCAATTCTTATGCAAGTCCAGCAAATAACAGATACTGTGTAGATAAGGGATGCTTTCCAGAGCAAACACTTTGAAAGCTGGTTATAAAAATAGAGGCATTTATATCTTTAGCCTGACACCAGAAACTGACATGGCAGCAAGACAGGCATGTGTACAATGTTTCAGTGACTAGACATGGCATACTGAATCTTGCAATTCAGTAAAACACTACCAGAAGTTACTCCTCTGGATGGCTGGGGTACATTTTGCTTTTTCACCCAGTGGTAAGAGACAGAGCTGGTTTCTTGCAAATACATTGTACTGCATATGCAACTGTCTGTGCTTCAGTCACATAAGTTTTGAAATCACAGACATCTCACAGACACTGCTGTTAAGAAAGTGGGAAAAATATTACCAGAAATCAAGTTCTGTCTTATGGACAAAGTGAAAATTGCCAGGAGTTTAGCTGATTGAGACTTTGGAAAATATTTAGCTAAAAAAAAAATTGAAAGAAGCATCAAAAGCACTATATAGTTTAGATAGGTTAAGACAAGGTAGATATAGCTGACTGTTTGCAGCTGGCAGTTGGAGTTTCTTAACCAAGGGAAATTAATTATGTCATCTGTCTGGATAAACACAGTATAATATTAAACACTAGCAGAAGTGTTAATAGAACAGAAGAATAGAAGTGTAGAATAGAAGTGTTAATAGTATTAAACACTGGAGAAGATGGAGATCAGAAGAAATAAGACAGAAAGAGGAACTACTGGGTTGAAAGGAGGTTGATGATAGCAGTCTGCAGGAGTTGATTTGGGGACAGGCTGATTTCATATTACCATTAACAATTTTGACATTACTTTTAAGAATGGGCCACATAGCAAAAGTTGGAAGGCTTGTTCAGCAGAGAGTTGGACTGTTATTATGCAGAAGGAACCATTTGATTTGGTTTTTAGGGGTAATAGAAATGGAATAATTTTTAAAAGAAATGTATACCACATTTCCTTCCCATGAAAAAGAAATGTGGAAGCCTGGGGACTCTGACTTAAAGAAGACTGAGGAGGAAATTAGGGGACAGCGGAGTGACTGTGAGCTACAGTGTCCATCCTCTGTAAAAATGCAAGTGCATTGGAAGAGAGGATCCCAGTAGAAGTTTTAATCCCACTGTACTAGGATCTAGTGAGACTTAATGTGGAATATTCTATAGGTTTCCAGTTACTAATGTCCAAGAGAGACTACGGAAAACTGTAACAAACAGGACAGGATGAACATAGAATGGAAAATCTCTTTTATGAGAAAAGAATAAAACTAAGTTTAGCTAGAAAGACGAGGTCTGAGATCTGCTTATGTTTAGATTCTATATCCCATCTAATGGATATTCACTACCCAGGGAAATAGGTTTTAAATTAGAAAAATATTTCAGCACAGAATGAATGGATATGACAAAGGGAAGCTCATTGAAACTTTATTATTATGTTAAGAAAACATTTGGGAATTTTCTGGCAGGAGCAGTGGTGCCAGGAGAATAATAATTAAAAAAATACTAAGCCTATATGGAATTCAGTGAGTTTACAGAAGAAATTATACGCTTAATGCTTGTAACAGCAAGGGAACAAACTCAGTAAAGTCCAGGCTACTGGGTTATACCTGCATAGTAGCATAATAGTGTTGGAGGTCAAATACCAAAGAAATGCGCTTCCTGTCACAGTCAGAACTGTAGTTGCTGTGAAACTACTATAGGAAGTTATCCCTTCGAATTACGTGTCTGCTCAGCCGCTGTGTGATTGTTCTGAACCAAGAAGTTCATTTTCTTGTGTTGATGTTTGACCTTCATGAAGGATTTTCCTGAGAATAATAGCTTGGGCGAGAAGATTCTCTTTGCTTGCACACAATTCTGACTTTACAGATTGAAAACTGTGAAGGCCTCAACTGTGCAAGTAATAAAGTTGTGTTTTTCTAAATACTGTTTTCTTTAACTTCAGTAGGCACCTTCACTATAAGTGCAGTGTGTAGTGTACCCAGGGTCAAATTTTAATGTTGTATTATAAATGCTGCTTCAAACACAGTAATAACAAATGGTAGTAGCTCTGGTCACAATTAGTAACAATGCATTCCATTCTTCCTTCTGTTATCTTTAACTTTTCTCTCTCTTTTTATATTAGTAAAATTATATAATTAATAGAATTCCCTACACGGTTCTGTATAAAACGATAGGAACTTTTGACATCCTTAAAGTCTGTAATTCTCTGGTTGTAGAAGCCTTCATATACAAGTGTTTGGTAACACTACTAAGGAAAGAAATTTACAGCTTTTCCTGTAATTCTGACAAAGTTAAAGACATTATTTCTTCTTTTATCATTATCTTCTTTTATCATTACAATGCTAGGAACAAAGGTACTTCAGTGACAGCTGTCAGTTCTCGAAGAATTTTGCAATTACAAAGTTAAGTAGTAGCATCAATTTGTTGATTTAATTCTGGGGCTACCCACCAGAGACAAATATATGGTAGGAGTAGTTTTGGCAAAATGTTCCTGACTTAAATGGATGAGGTTACTTCTGAAGGTCCTTCTAACTCTTTTTTTTATGAATGTGTAAGAGAGACAGTTAGTAATTTTTTTACTGAAATAAAATTTTCTCATGATGCTTCCTTTCTGTTTGTTTTTCATGTATGTTAAGAGAAGAAAAAGCAAAGCAAACAACAACGTATAGGTTATGAAAAAGCCTTTTTGGAGGGCTTTTTTGGTATGTTTTATAAATCCTTTTGGGTTATCATGCTTTTAACTTTAAAAAAAATAATACTAATTAAGAAAAAATGTTTGTTGTAAAATATTATGATATACTATAAAAATTGGTATTAAAATCAATTACTATTTTGCTTTGGTGCAACGAGAAGTAAATCCTGTATTAATAAAAGCAGATTTTGGATACCTTTAGATGCAACATTTAAAATGCAAATAAGAAGTAAAGGTAAGAAAACAGTTTCTTACTTGCTATATTTGAAGTGTGCCAAAATGTGCATTTATAGCACACTTGTGTACATATACATGAAAGAGTCCTATTTTTGCCATTCCTTCTAAAATTATTTTTCAAATTTGACGTGATAGTAAATTGTCTTAACCTTTTCACGTTTTTTTGATTATTCAGATGGTGGATGTTTTTAATGTTTCTCTTTTTCCTTATATTTTTTTTTAATACTAGTATCCACCTTTAACCTCTCCAGTTCCTGAATTCCTCAAAACTCCCCCTACAATTGAACAACAGGTTACACGGTCTACTGCTACAACCACCGTGACCACAAATACTGTATCTGCGGCAAAGCCTGGACCAACATTAGTAAAGGTACATATCTAAAAGAATGGCATCTGAAGACTTTTCTTGATCTGTTTTGTTTTCCAATGCTATATTTAATGAAAAAAAGTGAATAATGTTATAGTGCCAATAACCAGCAACAACTGCTGTCAGTGTTCAGGAGAGCATACTGTGCTGTTGACTGAAAGATTTGGTATGCTAAGATCAGCTATTAACCACATGTAAGAACTGGCTCATTATTTCAGGAGGTCCTTACAGGACAGTTGACCAAAATTTTCAAGCAGAATTATGTGCTGCATAACTACTGAAGTATTTGAAAATGCATAGAGAAATACAAACAATAGATTTTTGCAATGTTGATTTTCTGTTGGAGAAATTCATATTCTAATCTAGTTTTGTACAGGGAATAATTTAACAGGAACAGAGGCAACTACATTGATAATCTATGTGTAGCCAAACTAGTGAACAGCATTGTTCCTTTTCCACAACTATTTTCATAGTTCATTTACTGTATGAGCATAAAGCCCCATTAAGTTACTGTATCCTTGTATTCGAAGATCAGAAAAGTGCACTTAATTCTTTCTTTTGAACTGACTTAGCCAGCAGCATGGAAAACTTTTTCAAATACAATTAGAAAATCGTTTGTGTTGAAAAATGTTTATATTTCAATTCAGCAACTTTGCCAAAGGTCTTCAGCTCTGTAGTGATTACATATATGTATATGTAGACTTCTACCTAACTACATGGAACTAATTCTCAGTTAAATTTACAAGGATGACTTGTAATAGGCAATTTGTAGTATAAATTTGGAGTTACCTAGTGGAATCTTTGGATTTATCTAAGCTTGTACCGGCTTACCTAATTGCAGGACCCTAATGACAAATTTAGATATCCCCAAAACAGGCAACCTGTGTAATAACTGTGCATGGATCAACACAGGATTTCTGCTTTGATACCTTCTGTATGACTAGGTAACTGCCTTTAACTTTTCACTCAAAATAATTTCAAAGAGCTTTAAAGGAAGAGGGTTTTACCAAATGTGCAGGTATTGCTGGTAAAAGGGTGCTGAAAGTTCCATTAAAGTATTATTGTAATATTTAGGACTGTCTGTCTGTGCTTTTAATCTAGACCTGTAGGCACTGACCTGCAATCCTGTTTACAGACGGAGTTTAAGGTAGTAGCTTTTACATGTATGAAGTGCTAGTTGCTTTGGATTTGGCTCTTTAAGAAGAATGTTTCTTTATAATGACAGGTCATGATTAGCAGAACCCCTTAGCTTCATTTGTGCCATCTATTAACAGAATGTTCACATATTATGATAACTATATTTAGAACACATATATATACAATTATTATAATATTTCACGTATTAGAACAACTGTAATTTCTGATGGCCCCCTTCTTGTGCACACAGTATAAAACAGCTCGAGTACATTAACTTTTCAAGGATGGTGAGAAATGCTTTTGAGTGGGGTTGCATATGTATTTGGCAACTCTCTTTGCAACAAACACATTGCTGTATACTTTGTATCTTGAATAACTGCTTGCTGCTGTGATAGTTGTTTCAATCTTTTCCATCCATAAATAGCAAAGCCACCCAAAGAACCCAAGTGATAAGCATCGGAGCAAGAAATGTAAGGAACCTAAGCCAAGGGTGAAAAAATTGAAGTATCATCAATATATTCCACCTGATCAGAAAGGTGAGAAGAACGAGCCACAGATGGACTCCAACTATGCTCGTTTGCTACAACAGCAGCAGCTGTTTTTGCAGCTGCAGATCCTGAGCCAACAACAACAACACTACAACTACCAGGCAATTCTACCTGCACCACTGAAGTATGTGACGCTCTGTTTGTATTTTCTAAGTGTCCTTTAACGAAGATATATATATAGCAGTTGCAGACTTTTTGCCTTAAAAGTAAATGTGTTTTGCAAATGTTGCTAGACAGTTGGAATCCAAGAAAACTTAAATGCTATCAATGTGGTTATTATTTAACCTCATTTAACAGCAAAGTGATGAGGTAGTTCTCTTCTTAAAATACTCTTGAAGTCTGATAAGCCTATAACTGGTCCTAGTTATTTTTAGTTTGATGTGGAAACCAAATCTCCTACCTGACAGATGCATGTTTTCCAACCAGAGGCATATATGAAAGAAGCTCAAAGGCATTTATGTGAAAGCCAGAAAATTTTGTAACCTTTTTCATTCAAATTTGATAGAGGTATGCAGAGCAGAAGAGAAACATATAGACAGTGGCTTTTACAAAGACACGTATTATTTTGGTGTTTTTATTGTCTTTTTACATCAGTTGCATAGGCCACTTTTGCTGTTTTCAAGTAAAAAGAGCCTTTAAATTAGGTGAAATTGCTTATTCTCTATAGCCCCATCGCTAATGCTTGTATGAACTCCGTCAGTGTTGATCTTCAGCACTTTCAACGCTGAGAAGTGTACTCTCTGATTTATAGCTAGAAGCAGAAAAATAATTCTTAGCAGAAAGAGAAGCTGACTGTCTGCAGTTTCATTCTTGCCATCTAAGACCAGCATTTTTTTTCCTAGAAGTGCTTCTAGTGTAACATGCCACAGTTAGTCACAACCTTAAATTCAAGTGGCTTTCAACTTTTTTTGAAGTGAGTTCTTGCTGAGTTATTTTTCCTCAGCAAGTGAGGCTAGAAAAGTAAAAGATACCATCTGTGGTTATATTTATAATTACCATGTATCCTAACATTTGGACTAGAGATGTTTCTGCCTGCTTACCCACGCTTCTTATGTTCCGTTTACTGACATTTCAGAAACGTTTCCTCATAAATCACTTGAAAGAAATAAAGAGCTGATTTATGGTATCCAATGTAAATGGTGGCATTTTTAAATTTTTTACAATTATTTTGAGATCCGTGTATGAGATTCTTTTTATGGGAGTACAGCTGACTCAACACATCATCTTCAGAGGAAACTGCCTTCACATTGGTCCTTATTCTGTTTCTATGGACACTGGACCTGTATGTACATGCAGTTCAAGCTTTTTTTTTTTTTTTAATTGACATCAAACAAAAAAGTAACTGGTTGCCCTAGTTGATGATGAATTTGTATAAACTGATCTTGTAGTCCATGGTATCTTTCAGGGATACTGTGACAATAGTAAAAACTATGAAGCTTAAATTTGTACGTTTAGCTACAAATAAAATATCAACATAATATTCTCTATATGTTTTCTTTTCTCTGTGCTGTTCTATTAAAAATATTTTATGTTAGTCATGTTCAATGTATATTTATGAATATTTAATATATAATAAATATGTGTTTTATATATTAAGTTGATAGATGCTAGATTCAGAATCACAGCTTCTTGATTGAAAACAATATATAAATATATATATATATATGTAATATACATTTAGCACTAACATTATTGTCCCCATTTTTCTTATCACTTGAAGGCCACTGAATGACAAACAGAATAACAATGGGAAAATGCCACTGAATACTTTGAACAACAATACACAAACATCAGCTGCCAACTCACCAAGACAAAACAGTAATATTCCTAGCAGGAAACCAGGACCTCTACCTTCAAGCTTGGATGACTTGAAGGTAAAAAAATAAATAAATTTAAATTTGTCTATTCTTAAACATCAGTAGAGGTCATTTCATGGAAATTGTTACTGTCAAGAATAAGCCTGGATATTATTTAACAAGGAAAAGTGTATTTTTCTCTTAACTGTTTAGAATAGAGCTGTGAAGTTTTCATACACGCCTCTTCTGGACTTAAAATATTTGTTTTGATTTAGCCTCCTCACAAGCACATGCTCTGACAATGACATCTCTTTCCCAAAGAATTAGAAGAGGACAAAGAATTTCAGACATTGTATAAGTACGTAATTTGATGGTAGCTTTGTTAAACTGTGAGGTATACTTCATGTCAAATTTCCCTCTGGCAGATTTTAACACTGGGACAATAATTTTAGTATATCAGTGAAGAGGTTTAGTTAAGCAATAAAATTGAAAAGATGTCCTAATACATATTCAGAGGGGTTACTGGTATAAAGTTTACGTGGAAATAACACTACTAAGAGAGAAGAGAAAATAGAGATTTTCTCATCAGAGTTCAGCACATCATCTGAAAAGAAATACTAAATTTCAGAAAACCTTGAAGTTATAAATAACTATAGACTCTTTTTAAATTCTAGTATGAATGTACCGCATATAATTCTTCCTTCTGAAAAACTTTAACAAGGATTAATACTGTGAGGGACCTACTGTAAATGAATCTGAAGAAAATTGGGGGCGGGAGGGGAGTTAGATTCAGATACTTTCAATAGCAAGTACTCATATGAGCCAAACTTGAGGAGTAGGGACATCTAGTGGGCAGTTAATTTCTCTCTTCCTTTACCAAGGCGTTGGGTTCTTGAGAGGTGGGTATTTTTTAAAAACTTGAAGGAATAAAAGTTGAGGTTTCTGAAGAAGAGATTCTCAGGACAGTAATGCATTTTTATAAAATACAGCTAATAATTCCATATTTAATAAGTCTACAAGATGCAATTCAAACTACGGTGTTTGAAATAAGCTTTGGAATCTTTAAGTTATTAACTATTAAGATATTAAGCCATATCAGTTAATGCCTGAATTTTTTCTTTGCAGAGATTAAAGTTCTTCTCTTACCATTTCTGCATAATTTATTGGTATTCCTGCTAGTGCGATAACAGTAACCTAAGCAATACCTGCTGCTGGTGGTGTTTTTAACACTGAGTCATCTAAATCAGTTCTGATAATTTAGAATTTAGAAATGCACTGCAGAAAAATTGAAAAGTTGGAATGCTATCTCAAGCAAGTCTGTAGGGGATACTAGATGGGGGCAGCTTGGAGGGGAGTTGATTATCATTGTTAGGTGGACAGACACTTAATATAAAATTGACGTGGTTCTTAGAAACTTGTTATGCACAGATATTTCCATGACTTTTCTTCATTTCCTAATCATGAAGATCTATACTTCAAAACCATAGACCAGCAAAGCACTGAAAGATTACTGAGATCACTCTACCTCAACTTCTTTTAGAGAGAGGTGTTTATAACATATTTTGAAGCACAGTATTAATTTACACTCAACACATTTGCACTCTACGTTGTCTGTGAGGATTGAGGATATTTTTCTATCAGAGATTAGATTAATTTTGACTGCTTCTGCTTTTTAATTTTTGAAAGAAACCCATTTAGCACATAGCTGTACCCGTTCAATTGCTAATTAGAACAAAGGCCTTTTGTGTTTGATATGTCTACTGAGCCATGCAAATTACCTGATAAATTTCAGGTAAAACACATCTACCTGTCCTGGTAGTGTGATAAAAGGGCTCAGCATGCTAGTATTCAGAGCTTTTATTTGTATTGCTGCCACCCTCTGCAGCTTTTCTTCAGAAGTTTTTAGCCCACAATTGAAGTGCTTTCATTTTCAAATTTGTAATAGGTATGAAAATTCAGCGTAACTCTGCAACTATTCATTGTACAGCAACTGAACACTACTAAGGTTTTGGCCAGGTAACCACTGAAAGTAAGTTGCTGGTTGTGGAAATGTGCTCATGATCATGCACACTGTCAGAACCCAGAGGTGGAATAACTAGTGAATATGCTGAAAAATATATTTTCTTACTAAAATGTAATAGGGTAAAATATATATAAATACGTTTTTATTTATTTATTTATTTTACTGTCAAACTTTATTTTATCTCAGGTAGCAGAGCTTAAAATGGAGTTGAAATTGAGGGGATTACCAGTGTCTGGAACAAAAACAGATCTTATTGAGCGTCTGAAACCATATCAAGATCTTAATAACAATGGAGTCACTACTACTAGCTCTGTTACAGTAACTACTTCTACTGGGGCCACAGGTAACACTGGGGAAGTGGCTGTAGCATTTCCTGTTGCAACACTAAATAAAACAGTGGCTAATACAGTATCCAGTTTTCCTTCAGAAAAAACAACTACTGGACCTGGCTGTGAAGTAGTAAATACTGAAAACATTAGCTCTCCTTTGCCTATATCTCCCTCTCCTTCAGAACAATCTAGTCTAAGCACAGATGATACAAGTATGGCAGATACTTTCACAGAAGTGATGACCATGATGTCTCCATCCCAGTTCTTAAGTACTTCACCACTAAGAGCAAACACAAGTGATGATAATCAAAATCGCAGCAGTGGAAGCATCTCAAGCATGGAGTTTGATGTAGCAGAAAAGGACCGCAAGCTTCAAGAGAAAGAAAAACAGATTGAAGAGCTCAAAAGGAAACTGGAACAAGAGCAAAAACTTGTGGAGGTACTGAAAATGCAACTTGAGGTTGAAAAGAGGGGACAACAGCAACACTCTCAGACTTCTGGTAACTCAGCTGCTTTGGAACAGAAGCAATTCAGTGCTGCTGTCAAGGATGAAAATGCTCTTACTGACTGCTTGAGCACAAGCCAATCTGTATCTGCAGCTAGTCATTCTTTAGGACAATCGGTATACACTAGTGGCCAGAATCCAGTTGCCAAAAAGGCGGTTGTTATCAAGCAGGAGATACCTGTGGCTAAAGCTGAACCTCAGAACGCCATTTCTCAATTTTATGTTAATCCCCAGAGGCAGCCACAAACTGCAGTTGTTGCCCAACCTCAAGCTTTACTGACTACCCAAGGAACTGCACAGCTGCTCCTTCCACTATCTATCCAGGGACCGAATTCTACCACTTCAGTGCAGCTACCAGTTGGAAATATAAAGTTACAGGTATAGGTGTTTTCATTTTTCATCCTGCAAACTACATGTCAATATTTGCTTAATTTAATATAGATAGATAAATGTGCTGTTTGTAAGATTCACTGGTAAAAATCAGTCTTGTTTTTGCTTTAGAGAAAAGCTTAGTAACATTTATTAGCCAACCTGTTTATAACTTCTAGTACTTGCTTTCTTTGTAATCTTGCAGTTTTGGCTTCCCAGACTCTTTTTCTTGAATAGTATTTGTCTTACTGTATACTGCTACTGCCTCTGTGCATGTGGTTTTAGATTTATACTTCCAAATTCCACCACTTTACCTCCAAAAGAAACAGCTTAAAAATCAGCATTTTGAGATATACCTGTTTTCAAAATGTGTTCAAACTTCCTTGTGTGGTGAGGACCCATTACATTTAAAAATGGGAATCCTAGATTATAGTGCTCCAGTGGAGTTATAAAAAGAAACCATGGTTACACAAATATTATTACTAGGCTGATTATAAGGTAGTATCACTGTGAATAAATACAGCATAAACCCAAATAGGATATAAATGCAGAGCTATGAGGTATCTGACCAGGTTGAAACAGTTTAACATCGTGACCTGTGGTAGAATGAAGGATATACCTCCTCGTGGCACTGTTATTGCCTGCTAGCTGGATGTAGTCCCCTGCAGGCCTCACGGTTACTGTGCTAGCAGACCACTTCTTCAGTGCTGGTGTGTGCTTGCTGGTTTGGCATGCTGTGAGTCAGGGCTTTGTGTTAGCATGTGTGCCGTCACATTTAGCAACACATGTGAGGGCTGTAAAGTTCTGATGGGGCTGGACCCTACCATCTACAGTGTAAGAGCAACTCCTGGTAACTGCCCACCCAGACAGATCTTTGTCTAAATTGTTCTAGAATCCTGCTAGAATTCTCTAACAACCTTAAGCAGCTTGTTCTGGTATTTTAACTTCACTGCTATTGCAGAAAGTTTTCCTAGCTTCCAACTCAAATGCTCTTTCTTAAAGTCAGACACGTCTTGCCTTTAAAAACAGCAGTGGTCACTAAAAGTACAATGATCTTCTTAACACAACTTTTATATGTGATGGAAGTCTTGTGTTGCATCATCAGTTTTGTCTTTCAGGTTACTGAAACACAGTTAATTCTTTCTTACTGGTTGTGCTCTCTGCATCTCCAGCTATTTTCGTTGCTCTCTGATGGACCCTCTCTAGTTTGTCTTCATCTTTTTTTAAACTCTGTTACCAAAATAAACACTATCCTCTAGCTGGGAACTCCCCAGTACCAGACAGAATAAAAACATTTTGTCTCCTGTACACAGTTCTCATTGATACCTCTTAGAATAAATGCTATAGATATTCTGCATAACCTATAGAATAACTTTTAACATAATGTGATTTACTGTGAGGTACAAATAATGCAAATATTTTATCTTCACCCTTTAGGCTCAATCACAAGCTGGAATACAGACCCCATCACAAATACCTTCCTCTGGCCTGGGCCAGACAGCACCTCAGATGCATACTCCACAATCAAAACCAAACACCATCATGCAGCATGCACTTGGTCAGACCCAACAAATCAGAAAGGTTTGTGGATAGCGATAAGCATTAAGCGAGGTACTATTGTGTATTCTAATTCTAGGCAGTGCTTTTACAATCTTTTTTGTCATGTGTGTCACATACAAATGATCAAAAGTCACTTAACATCTCTGTACCATATTTTTCTTGTGATAACACGGGCTAGTAACTCATTCTCTTTCCAAAATTTCAGTCCTTGTAGGACTGCTTTTTCAGCTGCAAATAAATATACAAGGCTAAAGACTTTTTTTTTTTTTTTTTTGGTCTTAATGGTACTCTTATGGCACACGCTCACTTTGTTCTTCCTTATGCTTGGCACAAGCAATATACTAGCTATTCCAGTCAGTTCCTCGTATTTGCCACCAGCTCAAAATGGAAGATTCTGGTAGGCAGCTCTTCAGAGGAAGCTTTTATCTGTAACTACAGATCTTCATTCATTTCCAGGAGTTCCTTCTAGTGCTCCTCCTTTCCTTGCTGATTTCATCCTTACTGATGAAGAAAGCTATGGACTCAAGCACTAGGGACAGCAAGTTCAGTGAGTCAAAACCCCACTATACCTAGGATACTTCTCTTAGAGAAATGCAGGGAACAATGCAGAGAGAAATCCTTCTCTTCCTCTGTATCCAAAACTATCAGCCCTGAAAGTTCCCATTCCAAAACGGATGTTTATCAGCACTAGATGCACAGCTTCGAGTGCCAACCCAGTCATGTTCATATGGTAACTGATACCAGCACCAGCCACCACAAAAGAAATAGCTTTCTCTTCCTTTGAGCCACATCCAGAAACCAAGAGATTGGTTTGGCTTCCTTATCAGTGCTGTGGTCTCTATGGCTTCCATGACTTAAGAGAACAAGGTTTTCCAGTCTGCCCCAAAGAAAGATAATTTAGAAACTATTAAAATTTCAAAATGAAGAGGATAATTTTGATGGTAAGTTATATAACTGCCACTCTCTAGACAGCTTGCTAGTAAAGGGGAATGCAGCTAAATGAGCATCATCATTCTCCAGGCTGCCAGGTAAAGCTGTTTAATGGGCAGTGAGGTTACCCTACTGAAGTCAAAACTGACTGACACATATCCAAAAAGCAGATTTCCTCCAACCTGTCTGGGATTTGGTAAGGGGCTAACCTTATTTTGGTAATTTGACAGCTCCCCTGTAGAAATTTTCCAGTCATTCTCAGGCACATACTTGTGCCAGAGACTGGCAGTTTGCTTCCCTTGCTGTGAAGGACTTCGTGGAAGTGATTGCAGGAGATACCCAGGAGTTGTACCCTCTGGTCTTTCCCCATTCAGCGCAGTTGCCATGGAGAACACCGTGCTGGATTGCTCCAGCAGGTTTCAGCCTACATCTGGTGGTGCTGGAGCTGAGCAGCCGGCCTGTACTGCTGGTCTGCTCACATCTACTGCAGTTCCTTACACAGGAAACCAGACAGTGTAATTGCATGATTTTTTACATCAGAATGGAAAACACCAATGCAGTACAATAGATCAGGACGGTTGTAATATGCATTCAGTATTAGTTCTACCTGGTTGCTGTTTGCGTTCCTGAGCCTTAGGTGTTTCAGCAAGCAGACTGGGCCATTCCAGCTAATGAACTGTGAGTAATGCTGTTTGTTAATTTAACATTTTTTAGTGAAGTTAGTCTTCCTAATAACAATCACCTCCATAAACAGTTGTTTTCTAGAATTAGTTTCCCTCAAATTCCTCCAGACTTTCTCAGGCAGCTCGGCTTTTTATGCAAGCCAGCTGATTATTCCACTTGGTTGCTGCTACATACTTGTGGCGTCTCTCCGCATTCTAGCCACCAAGTGGCCCTGGTTCTTGAGTTAATTCAGGAACAAGGAGACCTCTCCACAGAAAGGGCAACAGTTTTCACATAGGTGATCCACGTGGCCAACAAATTGCATTAATCCCTCTCAGAGCAGACCTCAGTTGGTATTCAGGCTGCACTCCACAGAGCTTTTCCTAGACTTATCTCCATCCCTGATCTCAGATTTGTCACACCTTTGTCACAAAGGTATCTGGGAGTGAAACTGAATTAAAACAGTCTTATGCACTCAGATTGCCTCATACAGGCATGAAGGCATGTTCTGTGAGGAGAGGCTGAGGGCACAGGGGTTGCCCAGTCAGGAGGAGAGGAGGCCGAGCGGTGGCTTCATGGCTCCACAGCTCCCTGAGGAGGGGAAGCGCAGAGGGAGGTGCTGGTGTCTACTCCTGGGAACCAGCAATGAGACGCAGGGCATGGCTCAGAGCTGTGCCTGGGGAGGGTCAGACTGGGCACCAGAAAATAGTTCTTGCCTGGGAGGGTAGTCAGACACTGGGCTGGGCTTCCTGGGGGGTGGTTGGTGCCCCATGGCCGTCAGTGGTCACAAGGCACGTGGATAATGACCTCAGGAACATGCTTGAACCTTTGGTCAGCCCTGAAGTGCTCAGGCAGTTGGACTTGGTGATCTTTGTAGGTCCCTTCCAACTGAACTACTCTATTCTCATTTGTATCCGGCTAGAAGGTGGTTCATTGTATTGACTACCCACTAGGTGGGGAAGTTATGCACACTGTATTAAACTGTTCCATACTCTTTTGAATGTATATCAGAAAAAATAAATTACACTACATCATGCTTCCTGGAAGATCACAGGAGAATATTTTACTTATCAGGGATGACTAAAGCATGTCATGGCACAAAGTTTCTTTAAAAGAATAATAGCTCTAGATTTACACATCAATCCACTGGAGGGAAGAACAGGTACAGATAACATCCCCTTAACAGGGAATTTAAGCAAGCAAGTATTCAAAAAAAAAACAGTCTTAAACTTCATTAAATGCCATTTACCCAATATTATTAATTATTAAAAATACTAAGACTGATATATTAATCCTTTACAGGTTTTTCCACCTACCACATCCAATACAGTATTTTCCTATCAGACTGCACCAGTTACAACACCTTCACAGTCTTTTATTAATAAAACATCAAATTCTAACATTCATACTGGAAGCAATCAGGCTCCGTCTGTTCAGAATGGACCTGCTACTCCTAGTAAGGTAAGATCAGTCCAACTGCGCTCCATGAAGTTCACTTTTATATTAATCATCTTAAATAATGTGTGACTGTATATATTGCAGGTCTCTCAAGAAGGAATAACATATTGTATATTTTAATGATGCATATGTTTATATATCATGTGTGAGAAAGTAAAAACTTATTTTATCCCTCATATTATACTATTGTTGTTTGTAAATATTTAGATTGGTATGGCAGAATACTATAATCTGTACAACATGATACATCTCAATTTCATTAAAATGTATGTTTAGACTTTTTTTTTTATTATTTCATGCAGCCTGGCTCTCCTTCTCAAGCCCAGCCTTATATCGTTCAGCAATCTCTCTTCAACAACACAGTATCCAAGACAAAAGATCCCCCCCGTTATGAAGAGGCTATAAAACAGACCCGCAATATTCAGACATCTCACCGTGAGGTAGTTATTTTTGCTTGTTTAGTTTATTAAAAGTATTTTGTTTCATCAGAATTATCAGAGTCATTGTTTATTGCAGTTTTTTCTTTGGCGTCAAGATTTTCTAATGTACTCTTAATATTCTCATAACTGTATTTAACTGCAGGATTCATGTTTTTTTGATGAAATTAACAGATATGCAAATAAGTCTTAAATTATCCAGCTGACGATAAATATAATCGGGATAACACTGCTATTGCTACTTAACAATAACTGTAATTCAGTGGACTTGTTTCAAGGATGTATGATACCCAGATTTCAGACATAGAAAGTACATTGAAAAGTACTTTCCCAAACTGAGGAAACTTGAGGAAAATGTGTGCATGTGTGTTTATATGCACATACGGATACATATATACACACTTGAACAAACGTGCTTGCTTGAAAGGAGGCTTTATTTAGTGAGCTTGGTGAATAATCCTACAGGGTGCTTTGTCAGTTTACTGTGATATCCTTCAGATTCTAAGAAAGTTGCAAACAACCCTAATGAGCATCCCTAACCTCATGCATTTCAGAATTATCCCGAAAGAGATACTTTCATATTGACTTAGTATTGCGTGCTATTTTTGTGGTGGCAGGCACTCAGACAGAAGCATGACTATCTAATGTCATTTCATATGTTACTGGCATGGGGAAAAAAAAAAAAAAACAACATACAAACTATATCGTATATGATGGTTATTCACAAGTTGTCTCTTAGAGAAAGCAGTTCAGGTTGCACCCCCATAGACTAGTTGCTATTCCGAATATTTCCCTTCTGCAAAACAGGGCTCGCAATTCCCCTTCTTATCCCTAGTTTTCTGCATCTCTCTTTTAGTTTGCCTTCATGAAAATTTTGTGTTGCTTTTCATATTTTTTTTCCTATTCCTTTGTACTGAAACCAACCAGAGGAATTCTACAAGTGTCTCTCCAAACTCTTTCTCTATTATCTAGATTGACAATTTCATAAGAAGAATTTTGGTCTTGATCATAGGTTAGTACATAGGTACTGCTTAGAGAGGCTAGGATCAATCAGCTTAGAAATACTACTTTCATATTGCATGAAAAAGAATAACCCTTTTCTCCTGCACTACAGATTTCCAGTGCACACAGTCAGCAGATGGATGATCTTTTTGATATTCTCATCAAGAGTGGAGGTAAGCCAAGTAACATCTGTGTGATGGAGAGATTTAAAACCTCATAATAAAAACTCAGTACTGTAATCAATGGATTGAAAGGAAAGAATCCTGCCAGTGACAGGAGGTATCCAGTCTGAATGAAGCTAGTATTCCTGAAAGTTTGTGTTAATTACCTATAAAAGAAAACATTTACCAAAACACATACAGTCAAGCAGCTGTGGAACTTCTTTTCTTGCAAATTAGCCCAGGCAGACTTTCTCTGTAATCCATACAGTATTCAAGTGATTAAAATAGCACCTTGCGTTAGCAGAGACATACTTTATAAAGATTGAAAAAGTTGCACAAGTCCATATTATACTAAAATTATACCATAAAAAGAATAAGGGAAGAGCAAAAGCATGTTAATACTACTTGTTTTCCAGTAGTGTATCTTTGATATTTAGAGCTGATAACACAGGATTATATTTAATGAAATGTTATGTATGAACTACATAGAGACATTAATGAGCAACAACTTTCTATGCTAGTTGAAACAAGACAGCTATCAGAAAGGAAGTGAAATAACCAAAGCAATATATAAAGTAGCTTTGCAGTTTATACAGGAGGCTTTTAGGCATAATTAGGCTTTGTAGACTAAGATGCCATTACAATACTGGGAAAAGTTCTGGTGCGAAGCAATTCAATTAACTTAATGTTTTGTACTACTGTCTTGTAAAGATCTTGACAGCAGTGAATGCCAGAACATAAGTGATTTGATTGTAGGCTATGAGAAGATTTTAGCCATATTCTAAACATCCAAGTATTTTTCTCTTTTTCAAAGCAAATTGCAAAGTCAGCTGAAGAAAATGGAGTAGACAGTGACAGTGTAAGATAAGTGACTTGCGCAGTGAACAACTCATACTAAGTTTACAAGTGCTTTCAGTGCTCTTATTAAAACATTGCATCAGTAGTTCAAAGAAGCTGTACCTCTGAAACAGAGGATGTATGAAACATTAGCATGCTTATTTAAGTATTTGCTTCAAATATGGCATTACTAAACCTATTTGATTTTAAGGTAACAACTGCTCTGTATTTGCCAAGTTGCCACAAAAAGCAAGAACATTTTCTGATTGTCTTTATGAAAAAGGAAATAGGTATTCAGGGCTATTGCACTTACATTGCAAGTTCTACATTGAAAAATGTTTAGTTTATTAATGTACTCTAGGAAGTGAGAAGGTTAATTTCCTAATGTTTTGCCTTTACTAAGCGATCATTTTATAGATGCTCTTACACAGATATAAAAAATGTACATTTTCCTTGGAAAACTGGTACAAAATATATGGTCAAGTGCATTTTTGTTGGCAGAAACATCATCTGTGCTAGAGGATTTACTCACATATTTTTGCCTGTCAAACATTCTAGACCTAATCTTATTTTTGGACTCCATTCACATGTAAGAATTAATTGGAACTTACCTTGCTTTATTTCCTTTTACTGCTACTACCACTAAATTACTCTTCTTGACAGAAGAGTAGTTCTCAAATTCTAGAATCAGTTATGAAAGCATCCTAATCACATTAAATGATCTCTTAGACTAATTCGTCACAGTGGACACAGTATGAATTAAACAGGTATGGAATTGATAATTGGTTCAGATACTCTTTCCTATGTAGGGAAATAGATGGTTCTATAATTATCCTAGTTAGAAGAACTATAAACATGAAGAAGGTAAAGCTGTCATCTAGAGAACTATTCCTTTTCTCACTGATACAAGTATTCTCATCAGCTGGAGTATTACTTGAAAGCAGAACTCCAGAATTTGTTTTAAAATATTTTGTTGTTCACAGAGTATCTGGCATACTTAGTCTGATGTATACGTAGTGTTTGTACTATCAGAACAGCAAAATGAGTCTTACTCCATTGAGTTTACTGTAGGTACATCTCAAAGTGGGCAAAAAAGGTGTAGAAGTTTTACAGTATATGTCATTATCTTTTTTGAATTCTGGTTTGTTTGTTTTATTACAGAGATTTCCCTTCCAATAAAGGAGGAACCATCTCCCATTTCTAAAATGAGACCAGTAACAGCCAACATCACTACAATGCCAGTGAACACAGTGATATCCCGCCCCCCACCCCAAATCCAAATGGCCCCTCCTCCTGTGTCCTTAGAACCGACAACCAGCTTGTCTATAAGTCTGGAAAATCAGCTTGAAGCCCTCTTGGATGGAACTTTAACTTCAGGTAATGAAATTCCTCAATTGACAAGCAGCAGTGAAGACAGAGAGTCATTTTCTTTAATTGAAGACCTCCAGAATGATCTGCTTAATCACTCCAGCATTTTAGATCACTCTCATTCACCCATGGAAACATCTGACCCACAGTTTACCACTAATAATTCTTGTCTATCTCTTGACCTTCCTGATACAAATTTAGACAATATGGAATGGCTAGACATTACAATGCCCAGCTCCTCATCTGGACTTACCCCTCTCAGTTCTACTGCCCCCAGCGTGTTTTCAACTGACTTTCTAGATCCACAAGACCTGCAGTTGCACTGGGATTAAGCTATAGGCAATGAGAACGTGAGCGGCAAATCTCTTTCCAGCAGAGGTCCATTATTACACTATTCTGATTGCAGTTAAGATAATTAAGATAGCAATGTTTGGAAGAACAAATGCTTGAAAGTAATTCCTTATTGATGTTCAAGTTTACAATGGTGAATTACTTTATGCTCCTATCATTAATGCAGATCAGGGCCCTCTGGAAGCTGTATTTCACAAGTCAAGAAAGGATGATTGTGCTTACTGATTAGAAGTACCCCGTGGGAAACTCATCACAAATATATATGAAAAGTTATGTCTCTGAC
The DNA here is from genome assembly GCF_009769625.2 of Cygnus olor. Taxonomy (NCBI): domain Eukaryota; kingdom Metazoa; phylum Chordata; class Aves; order Anseriformes; family Anatidae; genus Cygnus; species Cygnus olor. Next base: position 127,234 of record NC_049183.1, read on the forward strand.
TTTGTAATGCTTAAATGAACAACACAAAGTGGATAATCTTAGAGAAGAAAAAGTGAGGCTTAAATGTCTGTATTGACCCAGTGAGATGTCGTTTGAGAGAGGGTGAGGTATCACTGCACTTCATTGTTCCTGTGGATAGCCTGAGCCAGGTTCAAAATGAATTGTGAGGGCAAAGGCAAGTAGAAGCACTGGCTGGTTCAGTGAAATTTCATATCTCTAGTCTCTAAATTTGTTCAAGTTTTTTTATATTTTGGTTTTGTGGTTTTTAAAACTCTTCCCCCATTCTTTAATCATGAGGGAAGAATTTAACTGCATCCAAAGGGATATTAAGTGTAACTGCAAGAAATCCACTGTAGCTAGGCCAGGTAATACTGAGAACACTGAATTTTCTATTGCAATGCTCTGGATTTAATAGCTAGGTTTTAATGTGTATATCAGACAGTTATTTGTATACTCTTTTCAACTTTGTATAGCTTATTTTTGTGAACAGAGGGGAACAGTGGTCTTTAAGCAACAGATTACCATAATGAAAATAATAAATGTCCTAATTTAATTTATCATTGAGGATATTTGTTAGTTCATCGAATACAGTATCTCAGCATATTAGAAGATATGGAGGAAGTAGAAAAGTTTAATTAATGCGGTTATGCTCTATGATCCTGCAAACATCTGTGCAAGAACAGTCCCAATGCCCTCAATGAAGGGTGTTTGTAGGATCAGGCCAAGCTGCAGGACAGTACTGACAGGACAACCATCATTTCTAACAGAATCTGTATCTATTGAATAGCCTTGTCTACCACTACATAGCATCAGGGAAGCTAAACAGAAGTTGCTCAGTAAGAATCCTAAATAGCACACACAGAACACTATAAAAGACAAATAAGCAGTATCAGGATATACTGTTTTGGGATGAGAAGGCATATTTCATACGTATAGACAACAGTGGAAATAAAGTTCTTAACTCATAGCACAGCACGTAAAAATACACTTTTAAGCCCTGAGTTGTTGTTCCTCAGTCTATTATGAAAGCAGTCAGGAAAAAAAAAAAAAAAAAAGCTAGTATAAGCAAAATACTTCAAAATTCCATAGTTGTATCTCAGGTGATAGCTGTTAAATGTTGTCATGGATGACGTAGGCTTATAATCAAATACAATTTGAATTATTCCGTGAGGAAATTTCTAAATTAAGAGAAAAGGAAACAGTCCCCTATTTCATGAACAATTGAAAGGAAATATGTGTTCCAGTGTGAAAACTGATCTTATCTCAGAACGCCTTCCTCAACACCAAACTTCAAAATCCAAAGTTCTGTAGGAACAAAATTTGAGATGGCATGAAGCTTTTGCTTACTTCTTGGAGTAACAATATGTATCAAACAGTACCAAAACAAAAAGTACCTTTTAACTGCTTAGTAACCTGTATCACATCAAAAAAAAATCATGTTAATATCAAAGTAAATACTTCTGTCATAAAATTTTGTGGAATTATCTGCAAGTTCTGTGTCTCCAGATAACCAGTGCAGTCTGTTTTACCAATGTTAGAAAATTCCATTGACTTCAGATAAAATACTGAATTATATCAATGATTGAGAGCTTAAACTGGCATCACATCAGCCACCTGCGCTTTAAATCATTATATATCTTCAGTAGTTTTACTGGCCAGGATTTACTTCAAGGACAGAAAAACAATCTATGAAGATTTTCACTACAAAAGCTGAAAGACATACATCCATTCTTGCTGTGCCTACTATACTTGAGTACAATATCATGTGTGGACTGTCTGCCTTAAATTTTGATGCTATATGATTCTTTAATAACATTGGACAAATAGATCCAACTTTTTGCATTCCTTTTCATCATATTATCTTGGGAGCTAATACTCTGAGATACTAAGTGCCCTCAGCTATTACTAAAATAAGAAATAAAGACTCTTGGTCTGATAGGAACAAATCTGAATGAAATTTATATTGTTCTACAGTACTGTCAATGTATTATGTGTGATTCACCACACATCATACACGTATGTATGGTTAGAATGACCCCTTTTTGACCCTGCCTCCTGATTAAATAAGAGGCAAGTAAATTTATTGCTAGAGGATAAATTAACCTAGAGCAACTGTACTGTCATTTTTTATGTGCGTGTAAATATTGCTTAAAACTGGCAAAGTCATCTTGCTACAAAACTATCCTCATTGGCAGTGTAGGATGTTAATTAATCCATAGGAATCTATGTGCAGAAATAAACTTAAACAGCTGAGATGTGTTGTTACCAGTACAGTATAGCTTTCTTACTCTAAAAGTCTATTTGCAAAAAATAATAATAATAAAAAAAAAATTAAGGGATCATTTTAGTTTTTAAAGTACAAATACTCTAGTGTAGGGAATGTGTGATTTTTTTTCTTTTTTGTATATTTCAGGGTTATGTGTATTAAAACCTTATATATAATGGTTTGCTTTAGACTTTGTTCTGGAATGTGATATATTTGCCATAGTTATATACGCCAGTTATGGCAGAAATAGATTTTGCTTAGATTTTTGTGTGTGCATGTTTTACATGACAATTTTTGTAACACAAATACAACACATCTTAGAAATGTAATCATGACTGTGCAGTTTGACTGTACAGAACTGAATATTTCTCATTAAGAGAACAGTTGCAAAGGAATGCACTGGCACTAAATTTGCCATAAAATGGCTGCAATATGCAAACAGAGGACGTAATATTAAATGTGCTGTTAGTAAATGCTTACAAAATAATTAAGAATACCGTTTTATCAGTGTGAAATTCAAAAGTTGGTGTTTACACTTCTAGACATGGAGAGAGCTTGGCCATGTTTTGCAGGGCTAATGTTAATCAAGAGGAGTAGCATCCTGCATTTAATACAGAAATGGTATTTGTTACACACTTTTAGTGCCATACAGCATTAGTTAAGGCAACTAAGTTTACAGTCAAAATTTTATTTAACATTACAAATAGTTAAGGAATCGTTGTCATAAATTTAGCAGTTGTATCTGAGAATAAAATCAGTTTATGCAGTTGTTCTTTACAGAAATTTAGGGTCTAATCCAGCGGTGTGGGCTTGCAGAATCAGCCTGTTAAAAAGCTGAGGCCACAGCTTTTAGAAGCAATCAATGCTTAATGCTGAAATTTCTTTTCAAGGTATTTCTAAATTCACCAACAGGGTTTACCTGCAAGGAAGCAGGTGATCAAAACAGAAGTTTCAGCTTTAAACTTTTCTGTTACATAATCTCAAACATTCAGTTGCCTGAAAAGCGTAGGCACCATAATTGGAAACCAAGCACAAGCTGTTGAACTGCTTTCAAGGCAGAGAAAATGCAATCACAGAATACATTTAACTGGAAGGGCATTATGTAATCAAAACACAATAAAGCTCACTGATGTATACAATTACTTGGATGGCATCTTCAGTATATTATAAACTTACAGCAAATTCTATTAAAACTGGAAAAAAAGATCTTCCACTTATCTCTAGTAAACGTTTTGTCGGATCGCTTTATTTTGTGGTCTCTTAAATTGCCTTTTGATGATTTCTAGACCACACTACAAGTTTTTCTTTTGCATGAGATACGTGGAATGAACTTGCATATAGTATATACATGGCCAATAAAGAATATCCATTAAAACCTGAAATAATCTCAAATACTCCTTTTATTTGCTACAAAAAAAAAATATAAAGTGCAAAAAAGAGACACCTACATTATCCTGTACTGTCTAATACTGAATATATAGACATATAACTTAAAAGCGCATGAATGCATTTTTAGAAATCTAGCCAAAAAAGCCATTCTTGCTATGAGAGCAAATTCTCACTAAGAGGCAGGGAATGGTTAAAAACTATATAATCACACTATTTTTATAAAAAAAAATACAGCTCAGATATTCAAAAGACAGTCTAAATTAAATTATAGTAATATAAAAATTTAAATAGGAACCAAAGCATTGCCATTTATATTGCCAAAGGAGGCACTTTGTATTTTGAAGCATAGGAAAGTAAATCCCCGGAAGTATTACCCATACTTTTTTAAAATTAAGTATGTAGATATTTTCAAAGCTGTTTTTGATGTTTAACAGTGCAGATTTGTTTTTGTTGTTTGAGAAATTTGTATTAAGTATTAGCACAGGCTTTTTTTCCAGATGGGATTTTCCTCACAGTACTGCTTGCAGTAGAAATAACGCTAACCCTAGTAGGTGTTTCTCTTCTTATTTTCATAGTCATAATTATGTCTTAGCATCTCATTTTGTGAAAAGAAGAAGATAGATACCTGTTTCTAGGGCCATCTTCATTTAAGCACTACTTTACTAAATGCAAATTATGGCAATCAGGGCGTCAGTTTATGTATTGCCTTTCTATAAGAAACCATGATGCCTTTGTATTTGCTGTTTGCACCCCTAAAATCAATTCCATATGTTTGAATGCCATATGTTTTGCACATTGTACTGTATATATGTAATGCATACTGTATTTTTATATGTGTAGTACATTTATCAAATATTTTGTACATAGTGGCAATATTGTAGCTACTGAGGAAATGTTTGATATTTCAGCATTTTTGCTAAGTGTCCCAAATAAAAAATGAAAACTGTGTTTAGTTGTCTGTGCTTACTTACTAAAAGCAAAAAATGCCATTTCAATAGTTACTGAAATTTTGATTCTTGTGGGTCAAAAACATTTTGACTATGCTTCCCAGTACCTTTCTCACAGAAAGGAATGAGAATGAAATCTGGACTTAGACAACAAACTCCAAAAGCCTGACGGCTTGTCTTTAGAGTCAGACAAAATCTGTAAGGGTAAAGACGTCCTGAACTTCCAAAGTTTTTGTTTATTTTCAAAAAACAATACCAGTATGTTAGCTCCTTCTCTGTTTTATTCTTGTCTCGATAAAATGTAAGGTAAGAACCCTGATGCAGATACCCTGATTTATAGAGCTATTAACTACCTTCAAACAGATCAGGACAAAAGCAATAGGCAAAGCTTTCTTTTACCTTCAATAAGTGTTTTATTCAGTATTTCTGTCATGAAAAAAAAAATCCCGATTTGTGTATGAATTCCAAACTATCTTATGTAATGCATACATCGGACCTGTGCTATTCTTCAATATATTTGAAATGAAGTGGCTTCATAAAAATTAAAACAATTGTAAACAATGACCTTTTACACAGCTTGTGAGCCATACAGTCCTTACTTAATGTCATCTCACTTTCATGATGTGCACCTGCTGAGGTTCACCATCCCCTAAACCTCATCTATTTACTAGTTCACTAAAAAATGACTTTTTGTTTGGCTCAATCCAATCTTCAAAAAATAAGCTTTCAAAAAATATTCCAACATTTACACAGTAATTTTTAGAAGGTAAGTACAGTTTGGAATGGATGACTTTTCCTGGGCTATCCAAAGAGTAACCATGTGGTAATTGCTCTGACAGCATACTAACTGCAGAGATGTATTGAGTAATTTTGCATGTTTCCTAATTTTTTTTGTTTTCCATTATGAGCCAAATAGCCTTTCATGTAAGTCCTCTAAAGTCTAGCACCAGAGCAGACTTTAAAATTACATAATGTATGCATTGACTGTTTGTGGGAGTACTAAAAAGATCACTGAACAAGCACTAGTTTAAACCCATCCCATCAAAAAGAAAAATCCATCAAAAATCAGGAAGCTGTGGTAAGACTAGGAAAAAATTAGTATGGGTAATGATTCTAGTACATGTTTTTGTCAGCCACTGAGAGTCAAGTCTCTTGCAAAATTCTCTTGAAGATAATCTCGGATTAGTCAACATCCTTTTCTGGTAGAGAGGGGAACAATAGGCCACGCATCTTAAACCTGCCACACATCTTAAACGCATTTTAAATCTGACTTTGAGTCAGGTGTAAAAGCTAGAGCAAAAGCGAGACGATACTCTGATATTGCTCTGCCTCACAGTGCCAGGGTGAAAAAGGAAGAAGGAAAAACCTACAGCTTCCTCCAAGTGAGGTTTTTCAGGGAAGAAAAAGGACAACTCAAAATACAGAACAAAGGAGGCATTTGATCGGCACCCACTCCTGTTGTGAATGATTGCTGCCTCGGGCATGTCACTGCCCTGGAGCAGAGGGATTGGTTCCAATGACCTGCTCAGATCAGGCCACAGCACTACGTCTCTTACAAAGCTGTGCCTGTGAGACCAGACAAGCTTATGAACATTCCCCAGGTAGGCTGCTGTGTGTGTTTGACTGTTAGTGTAACCTCAGCTGTTACCGCAACATTTTGCTCACTTACGCAAATGAACCTTTAAGGCCTCATAGAATTAAGTCAAAAGCTGTTAAAATATAGCTGCAGATTACTGGATTGTATTTCACCTGTAACACAGACTTCTGCTCCCAACTGAGTCACAGTGTCACTGACAGAAATAATGCCCAAGTAAGTTTACAGGGGTGTTCTCATCAGCTACAAGATACTTTATAGTACTAATATTGGATTAAACAAGAACAGAATAGTGTTTGTACCATTTTTCTGGTTAGGACCTACCTGTAATTCTTGAACAACAGAAGAGAATTTCTAAAACCCAAGTAAGTACAAAGCATAAGTCTATCCTATGAGAAAATAAGGGATATTTCAAAACGGTAAGTCACAGAAAGGATTAGAAAGTGATTTGTGATGTAGACAGGGCTATACCAACTTTCATTCATGACTTTCCTAGATTGTTCCAAAGTTTTTGAGATGTGCTGGATTGTGGGATTTCATATTTGCATTTTGTATTCTGCTCAGCTTATGTTTTAGAACAAACAGCCCTATGCATTTCTTCAGGAGAAAGTGCTATGAGCTTTTCAACTTGCACACGATTATTTTCATCATGAAGCTGCTTCATTTTTTGCTATGATATTTCCATGTGGAAGCAATCCCCATAATAGATCACCCACCCTTTCTTTATTAAAGGCTGTTTGATGCTGATGACATTAGGATTTATTACACAACCACATCTACTATCAATATGGAAGTAACCCATAAAACTGAACAATATGCCCTGTAAGTTTTGTAAAATACCTTTTCTGTATGAACTTAAATCACTCTAAAAGTTTTTAGGCTGTATGTGCCACAAACTCACCTTCAGGTATCACACTCCGAACACAAACATCGGAAAACAAGAGCAGCAGTTTTTCATTATGCCTTTGTGCATTGCAGAATTAGTAGTATATAGTTAGAGTGTATCAGTGATAAATCTCTTGTTGGGTCCCAACTGGCAATTTAGTATTTTGATAATGTTACAGAGATATATAAACACATAACCCTCCCCCACAAACTGTGCTCGTTTTAGTGTTACAGAGTAAACACCAACATGGGGAGGGCTGTTGAAGCTTGCGATCATGCTGAATTGACTTCTTCCACAAGCTAAAGCCTGGCTTTCAATAAGAACTGAATATATTAGACCATGCTCTACAAATGGCTATCAACACAAGAACCTTTCTTCTGTACAACTTTAAATGTTATCTACTTCTGCCTATTTGCTGGTTGTGTATTATAAAAATGGTGCTTAAAAATGATGGATTTCTTAGAACATTTGTGTTTGTGATTTTTCCTTGATAGCAAAGAAATCGTACACATTTCCCCATGCACCACAATATAGTCTACAACCCCTTTGAGAACATTCTAAAAGAGAACCAAAGAAATAAAGGGGAGCATCTAAGATGTAACTTTTTTTTCCCTTTAAGTGTTGCATGAGCTCAGCAATACTGTCATTCTAGAGCAAGACAGGAGACAAAACCAAATTGATCCACAAGTTACCTGACAATGAGTCTCCAGCCTTCTCTGCAGAACTGGGACTGCTGGATCACTCTGCCATAGCACTTCATTGTTCTTGAATCCCTCCAAGACAACTGCTGTTGATTAAAAGTGAAAATAGTGTAAAGAAACATTCTTTTATAAAGCGAGGACAAAGTCTGACCTCCGCTAATTGGTAACTGAGGAGCATAGCAGCACCCCCACAGCGTATGAACACAGTTATACAGGTGCACAAATACTGTGTGACTGTTGTCCCGTCTCCTTGGAACAGGGAGATTTTCAGAAAGCCCTAGTCTTGTACATTAAAATAGACAACAAAGATCTGTCCTAAAGCAACAGCTTCATTTCATATGAATGATGCTTAGGAAGGAAAAAATAAATAAATAAATAAATGCTGTTTTCTCTTTTTGGGCAAAATCTCTGACATCATCTTTTCAGTGTCAGAGCCTTCTAAAGACTTTCCTTTAGTAAATTTGGGTTGTGTTTTAAAGCAGCTTTTGTCAGAACAGTAAGCTCCCCAAGGAGGATTCAGCACAAATAATAAGGGCTTTCAACACAGAGCTCAAACAAGGGTAATGACCAGCATAAAAGACACTTTCAAATAGAACTATAAAGTGATTCAGTCTTTTAACTTCTGTATTAAGGTAGCTGGAGTTAAGCAAAAATTAGATAATATCTGTCACCAAAGAGATCCTGTATCAAAATCCTGAGAAACACTACAATAGTGTGTTGGGCAAAACCCTCCAAAAAGTATAAATGAGACATGAGCAGAAACCTTTTACAGGAGAACTTTCCAAAACTAGTCAAATATTCTCTATCCTAAAGATATGATAGCCCGAGATAACAAACAAAGACTGGAGTAAGTAGCCAAGAATCTATCTGGTCCTCTGCTAACTACATTCACCTCAAGTCCTTGTAGCTATAAATTGGAACACCAAAAACAGAAAAAAAAAAAAAGAGGATGAGTCAGACAGAAACCATACATACAGCAGAATGAATGAAGAATCAGAAATCTATTATCTGACAGATCCAAAGCACATGTGAGTCCTCTCCATTAATCTCTGATGTGAGCAGGTCTGTCTCAGCAAGCCCCCTGCCCTCAAAGGTAATTCTGGGAACATCGTTCTAGGATGTCCTACTCTCAGTCCCCTCTCGAAGGGGGTAAAGTCACGAAGCCACAGTGTCCAAGGAACCCAGAAGGTAAAGCACTGACACAGGAACGCTGTGTCAAATACTCTGGTCTCAAGGACTCCCATAAAGAGAGATCTCACTCGCTTTCAGACATGCTGGTTTTGGTTAAGGCATCACCATCCACAGGGGAGAAATGCATGGCCTGTGTTTTGCCTAAGTATGCACCGACCCCCTGCAAAACTGCCAGGGTGAGCTCAGCAACACTGTCATTCCAGAGCCAGACAGGAGACAAACCCCACATCTGTTTGTACATCCTGCCACCACTGAGAGGTTGCCAATAGAGAAAGAGGCATGGGAATGATGTTAGGGATCTAGATTAACCATATCAAAAGTGCCACACAACCCCCCAGGTTCTCTTTAAAAATAAAGTGGGCTGTTTCTTTGTGGATTTCTGTGTTTTTTGTTTGTTTGTTTTGTTTTTGTTGTTTTGTTTTGTTTGTTTGCTTGCTTGCTTGTTTTTCTTGGTTTTGGGGTGGTAGTGTTCTTTTCTTAATTGATATCTAGGAGCTACCCAGACTACAACATAAAAACTTCATTTGGATTTTAAAATGTGTAATTGTCTGTGGTGTAAGTCATAAAAAACTATTGTTCCTAAAAATCGTCCTTAAGCAGCACTTTGTTTAGATAGATACTAACATTCTTCTTCCTAGAAGCACCGAGGAAGTTATGCTCATGAAGAACGGGAACTTTCTTTAAACCCAATCAAGTATTTCTTCTTAGTCTACTGACAAGATCATTATGATTTCTTCTTGAATGTCCCATCTCCCCATACAGTTACACAAGAACTTCAGCATTAGAAGTTGCTTTACAGTTAAATGCTATTTCTGATGCCATCTGAATAAACTTTCAAAAATGTAAAGAGATAAAACCTTCATGAATTTCACAAGTCATTCAAATATTCCTCTTGGATTCCTCCCACACAAAATTACTTCTCACCTCACAAAGAAGATACAAAAACCACCAATAAATCAAACACAGGTGGGGCCTCACAGGAATTGTGATGACAAGTTACAGCCGGCAAATACAGCAGATAAAAGTCCACATTTTCAAATAAGCCAGTAGGCCAGAAACAGCAAGGACATCAGTCATACATGATTTATTAAAAATCCGTCTTCATCAGCTAAAAGCGTTGCCCCTGCATAGTCATTTGTTATCATCGAAGCAGCAGCCGTGAGAGCAGAGCACAGCAGCCTTCACGTCCATTCCTACACATCGTCACACCGTGAAGCACTGCAGTGATCAAATGACCAGACAAAACAGTACTGCCCTGGCTTCGTGAGCACTTCATTTTCCATAGTCCAGAGCTGGGGACGTCATTTGAGACTAGCAACATACAGACTAGTAGATACACTCCAGCATCTGGGCTGCCCAGACCATCAGCTCTCTGCCCCAAGGGCTGGAAGAACAGAATGAAACACCCCTGGGACAGCCTGCCCAGTGCAGCACTGGGCACACCCTGGGCTGATTATCCAGGAAGCTAAGTTAAATTAGTTTAGACATAATTGACTGCAAGCGAAACTAGTTCAAATTGCTCTGCATTTGCTGAAACATAAGTGTGCATAGAGTAATCGTGGAGATGCTGACACATGGCAATTCCTAAACAAACTGAAGTTTAGTTGTACGTTTAGGCCACAGGCTTGCCTGGTGACTGCAGTTCAAAGAACATCCCACAAGCATGAGGATCCTTTTGGCACACCCACTTTAGGCCACCATCAGATTAGCAATGCCAATCCCAACTTTTTAGTTGAGAAAGTGCCTCTTTTAGCAGATTTACACGCTTCTTTCACACAGACAGGGATGACCAATGGTGGCTGGGCCCGATCCCCCCAGGACAGCAAACAAAGCTCCTTTCATCCAGAAAGGACCAACACTCCCTGGCTGCCCTGCAAAGGCTTTGCAGGGGGTTTAAAAGGTTCTCCACAATGAACAGTAGAAGAAAACTGAAAGCTTTGTGTCCCACTGACACTAGGAAATATCCAACGCAGATCCAGGAGATAGAAAAACGTCCACTGAGGAACAGATGCATCTTTTCTGCATTGTACACTACGTTTTTACACTGTACAAGCGCCAGGCACCTAAACTGTATTTCTACAAAGTGCGCTTAATTCACCATTTATCGTGTAATTATGCTAATGCTCGCATTTATGCTTATTTTCTCGGCGGAGGAACGTTTTACTCCCGCTTTTTATTCCTCCTCTCCAAGCTCCTCTATTCGGGCCGAGGACGACTACTGGCTTCTAACCTGACTAATGTAAGAGTGCCATCTCCCGGCAGAGGGAAATAAAATTTAATAAAAACGGTTGCAGCACGGCCTCGGCAGGTGCGGCCGTCCCAAGAGCCCCGCTCAGGTCCCCTCAGACCCCTCAGATCCCGCAGTCCCCGGCTACTCCCTCACGGCGCCTGAGGGGCCCGGCCGCTCGCATCCCCCCGTGCGACGCCCAACGGTCACCAGGTGCCCGCGCACGCGCACGGCCACGGGAGCGGCGCCAGCGATAGAAAGGCGTCGGGCGGGCCCTCCAACGCAGGCGCGGTGGCCAAGTGGTAAGGCGTCGGTCTCGTAAACCGAAGATCACGGGTTCGAACCCCGTCCGTGCCTCGGTGGGTCCTCGTGGCTCTGGGGGTGCAGATCTCGCCCCTCGATGCTTTTTGGGGGAGGGCGGCGGCGCGGAGCCCCCGTCCCCACACGCAAAATGCCGCGGGCCGAGCGAGCTGCGGGTGGTGCGGCCGATCCCGGAGAGGGCGAGACGCTGAGGAACCGCCGCGGCCGCGGCCGTGCCCGCCAAGCCCCGGCCATGAAGGGCGGGAGGGGGCCCGGCCTCGCCTCAGCACCCCGGAGGGTCGGGGCTCGCCCCCCGCCTGCCGCCGGTGGAAAGGCAGCAGCCCCCCGTGAGGCGACCAGCTCCGTCTGGCGTTAGGCGAGAACGCAAAATGCCGCTGAGCTCCGGCACCCGGCCCAGCGTGACGGGGTTTTTTGGGGGGTTTGGGTTTTTTCCTCATGTATTCTGCAGCGTTGTTGTCTGGAATTAAACGAACGCAGATGTTTTGATAACTATTTACATGAGATTTTGTGAAATCTTTTACACTTGGTGAATTCTGTTGGTAGGTCAAAATCATCCTTCAGGTTGTATTTTGATTTAAATAAGGGTGGTAACATTCATTGTGTCTCAGGCTTCTTTGTGTGGGCTTATTGTTAAGAAAACAATCAGACTATATTCATTACATGTAATTAAAATTTAATTTTTTTACACTTAGCTTACTGCCAATATTCACGAGCCCACAAGCAAATGGGGCCTCATGTGATGAAGCGTCCACAAAGACGAAATCCTCGTGCACACCTTCCAGCTTGGTTTTGAACTCTTCCACATGTGCAACCAATGACAACACTGCCCAGGCTCCCTGGAGAGAAGAAAAATGTAAATTATTAATTTTCAGCAGTGACACTTCCAGCATGCAGAACATGCAAAATTACAACCCAGAATGTTCTAAACCAGTTTCTGTTTTCTCAGATATTTCTGCTTATGGATGTGAAGGACAGGGAGTGTCCCTGAAGCTGCTCTCATGGAGGGTTTTCAAATCCAGACAGGAAAATCAAACTCAAGGACAAAACATGTATCTGATAAATGCTGTTTTGTGTTACTGCAGCCTCGGGGATAAGCCGAGAGCGGAGCCACACACACAATACTTGCTTGTTTCTTTAAATACATTTATGAGACTAAACCAGGTACGCACAAGAGCTGCAGCTGCATCTCCGCAGCACAATGGCTTGAGGCCTGTGGTTCTGCGCTACAGGGCACATGTGTAGAAATTAGGGGATACATCGTGTCAAGATGAGCTTCCCTTCAATATCTTTTGCTGTACCCTGTACTGCAAGTTCATTGACGACATCACCTCTGTTTCCAGATTGATCTGCAGCGTTTCTAGCCTTAATAAACCCCCCAATTTAAAAATTCCTAAAGATACCCCTGGAGTCCATCAGAAATGGTGTCCTTAGTGTCCAGGCAGGCTGATGAGGTGTGTTAATCTAGGGTGCATAGCAGTGGTGACAAGCCATGCCACGCTGAAACAATGTCATCCTTCCAGTGGGGCCGGGGGCATCAGCGCGGGTTTGTGGGTCCTCCGGCTGCAGTGTTGGCCTCTGCTCACTCCTCTGGGCTTGTGGTGAACCAACAGGGAGCAGATCAATGTTTCCACCCAGTGCGACTCGCAGAAGGACACTGCCATCAGCAAAGTGGGGAGTGGCATGTGTGCATCCTGTCACACCATGGCCTGGGTGACAACCACCCAAATTGGCACACTCAGTCTCATCAGTGAACATCGAAGGCAAAGCAAATTCAGTGTCATTTCATCACCTGTGTTCTTTTAACAGTCTCGTGCTGCCTGAGTTAATTGAATTTACATGTGACAACCAGTATGACCAACAGAGGACAGCACATCCATTTCTTTCAATGATCAAAGATCCCGAGCTTGAAGCTGCCATTCACTTTTCACTCAGGAAATGAGAGTGACTGGCAGAGGAGAGCGGCGTGCCACAAATAAGCCTGCCAGCTTAAAAAGCCTTTTTGCAATTAACTGGAGCTGGTTTGAATTCCAAGAGATTACTTCCAATAAATCTACCTCAACCCCGGCCTTACTGCTACCTAAGCACCATGGGTACGCCTCTGCTCTCTGTGGCTGGGTTTTGACGTGGTTGTTCAGGGGGCGCCGTGGAACTGGGTAAAACATCCTCAGGAGTCAAAGCGCATTTAGGACTGCTGGGTGACATCTGCTAATTCCCCTTCAAAACTGCAGACGGACAAAGTGTCCATTACCAAGTTTGATTAAATGTTTTTATAAAATAAAGACGTAAAGCCAAACTCAGGTGGTTTTATTGCATCTGATTTGGGGGCAGAGAAGACTTTGCCAGTCATAATGAAATTCAAGGAACAAAACCAAGGATTTTGCATGGCTAAGGGGGATTTCATTACAGGAATTCAATTAACCTGCAAGAGTTGCACACGTTGAAATCCATTATCTTTCCCCAAAAGCTGGCTATTGTGTTTTATATAGAAACCTTTTCTATAAAGGTTGCTGAGTAAATAATGCTTTATTAGAAATGCATTGACATCTTTATAGAATTAATAGCATATAATTAAATTTTTATGTTAGTGCTTTGCAAACATTAATTACATTTCTGCTTCCTATGAAATGTAAGAAATGGCTTTTTATTGAAATGATTGACAGGACTAAATAGGGACTGGGTGTTAGGCTTAAGCAGAAAGCAAATACAGAGCTTTAGGAGATAGACAAGGAATAACAGAGGCTGGTGGACGATATGTAGGTCCGCTGCAAGTATAGATCCACATTGTCACTCTCGGCCCAATCCTGTGAATTGCTGAGCAGAATTAATTAACAGACTAAGACAGCAGTAAGGCCACGGGGACTGACAGTGCTCAGCAGTTCTTCGTATCGGGGCCTGTAAATAAAAGCCAGCCTACAACATTCTTGTTCATGTGATCAGCAATATTGTACACATCTACTGCAATCACATGAATTATTCACACTGGTGTAGCTTGAAAGATGTAACCCACAAAGCCTGTTTAAAATAACACAGGAGCATTAATTAGTGTTCCTGGGGCACATGGAGGTGTCATTACCATTTGGCCCATTTTTCACTCATACCCATGTTTCTTTTATTTGCTGTGTGCGCAGGGCTGATATGGGGACAGGGGGAGAAAGTAAATACAGGAGATAGACATCTATAAACACTGGTCAAAAATGAGGAAAGGGGGTTACTGATTAGCTTTCTTCCCATATAAAGCTCCCAGATCTTATCACAGAAACGCGAGTTAACTGTTTTACCATTCTTCTTTTTTTTAAGCATTATCTGATCAGAGAAGCATGAAAAGCACTTTATTGCTCACTTGATTTTTTTCTCCCTGTGCTGGGAGCCCTCTGCAGGAAGCGAAGCTGAATTTCACAGATCTTCCCTTTCTGACGTCTCCCGAATTTCTAGGAATGCCCCTTCCTTCGTACTATATTTGGAGGTAGTTTCTAGGAAAAAAAAAAAAAAACTGACAATTTTCGGCCGGTGCCGGCCCCACCACCGCGGCTCGGGGAGCCCGGGCCCGGCGGATTTGGGGAGCCTTCGGCTGCTCGCCTTTGTGGCGGGGCTGCAGGAGCGAGCGCGGGAGGGAAGGAAGGGGAGAGGTGTCTTTGTGGCAGCCAGGCGTGAACATCTCCACTTATTCCTTTGGTCTGCCTTTTTTTTTTTTCCCTACACTTTTCTTCTTTTTTAAAAGGAAGAAGCACTTAGGGGGGGAAAAAAAAAAAAAAAAAAGAAAAAAAACAAAACCAAACCCCCACCTTCTGGATTTTTTTATTATTTTTTTCCCCGTCTGCTTCTCCCCCTCCCCTCGCTGTGGCCTCTTGTTTAGCTCGTGGCGTGACCGTGATGAAGAAATGTTTCTGGGCGCCTGGCAGAGGCGATCCTTTTTATGTAATGAGTCAGGATTTTGCCAACGGAAGGAGCCGGCCGCCGACCGAAGGGCTGCTGCCTCCCTGCCGAGCCCGGCACCCTGCCGGGCCGGGGCCGGGGCCGCCCGCTCCCCCGGGACCCGCGGTAAGCTGCGCGCTCCTCCCGCGGGGCCCCGCTCTCCCCTCAGCCCTCAGGTGGGGCCGAGCCGCTGGGGCCGCGCCCTGCCGCCGGCTTGGGGCCGCTCCCCGCCACCTGGGCGGCCGCTGGGGGCTGCATCCCACCTGCCCCGGGCCGCCGGGGGGCCGCCGGGGCCCGCCGCAGCTACAGGTGCCGGCGGCCCTGTGCCCCGCCTGAGGGGAGGCTGCAGCCCGCGCGGCGCGGCCCCGCCTCAGGGCAGCGGCGGGAGCGCGGCCGGGACCAAGCCGGGCTGCTCCTGCTCCTTCTCCTCTTTCTCCTCCTCCTCCTCATTCTTCTCCTTCTCCTCCCGTTCCCTCTCCCGCCCGCCAGCGCTGCCTCGTTCCCTCAGGAGGTGTCTCCGAGCACGCAGGGTCGGCAGGGACGGACGGCGTTCCTCGGGATTACCGAAAGCAGCACAAATGTAATAGTGGTTTTTTTGTTGTTGTTCAAGCGCGGCGATTGGTTTCTTTTGACGTGACTGACAGCATTTACCTGCCTCAGGTCTCCAAGTGGGTCTATAATGAGTAAAACTCGGGTTTATTTAGAAGTTCGGTAGGGATTGTAAAGGAAGGATTTAGCAGTGTGTTCCTTTTGGCTGCAGATCTCTGCTTTTCTTCTTAAAAAAAAAAAAAAAAAAGTTCTTAAAGCTGGGGATAGTCAGATTTGGGCACCCAGCTGAATACTCTAAGCTGCATCGTCAGTAGGAAGCGACCCGTTTTGGGTAAAGCGAAAGTACCGTAGTGTGCTATACGGATAGCAAAGATAGAATAATGTCACACATCTCTATAACGTTTCAGCTTTACTTTGAAATATGGAGGAACAGACAAACGAGTTGATACTTTGAAAATATCTTAATAGATACTTTGAGTGCTGGGGCTAATAAATCCCTACATTATTCTGGGTGAGTTCTGTGTCATTGTATAGCCACTTGCAGAAGGTGCTGCTTAGCTAAACAAACAAATCATAAAATGGGAATAACAGCAAATAATAACTGCTAGCAACTCCTGCTGTCCAGTTAGTTGAAGGAGTGTATACCATGACTTGGCTACAACGTCCTCTTTTATCAGTCCAAAAATCAGCTCCTTTGTAAGCGCTGATCCCCTCAGTTGATTGGGCATATCTTACAAAGATACTTTGCTTACAAATTGAATCTCAGAAGGTTGTGGTTCCAGAGTCGGGGTTTTGGGGGCGAGATGAGCTTATGTTTTATCCAACTGGCCCACAAAGTCCCGCTTTTGGTGGTCACTTTGTTCTGCAAAAGAAACCAGTGCATTATGGCTCTTACAGAGGACACTAACCTTACCACTAAACTACGGCCGTGCTCAGAAAGCTACTCACTACTGCACGCTTTAAATAAGTAGCAATATCCTAACTTTACTGGTGTCATCAGCAGTAAGAAGCGGATAGAAAATACTAGCATTCCCCAAAGTTAAACAGAAATAGTTTTCTGACTGTTGTTGTAGCCTGTAAAAACTTTTTTTTTCCTTAAAAACACAGCAAAGGCAAAGAAAAAGTTATGTTTCAAAGGGTGGTTATTTGACATAAGTAAATTGGGAGAAAAAAAGAAGACTTTTCTAGGAAAGAGAGGCAGCTTTAAACTTGAAACCAACATACAGTCCTTAGGAACATGCATGCTGTCAGTCCCCTCCTCAGGTCTTTTGCTCACAAAAGGTTGCAGTTCTGATGTTTCTCTCTCTTCAACTGACTTTTTGTTTTGTTTTGTTTTCATTTTTGTTTTTGTTTGTTTTTTACTTGTGTGCCCACGTGCCTACATGTGCATGGTCTGTATCTATAAATCAATGTAAAGATTACTAATTGCTGTGCTGAGAGGAGCTGTGCAATATATTTTTATGAGTAAGTCTGAGCTTGGTAAAGCTGTTCAATTCCACGCTACTATTTATTTTTTGCTATCAATAGTCTGAAGAATCTCAGCATAGTATTTACTTCTAAATGATGTAGTTTTACTTTTTTATGGGATTCCAATAGATGTTTACCATTTATAGGTAAGCTGAGCTTTCTTGAGGCTCCAAATATAACATATATATTTAAGACAGAATGAAACACATGCTAAGTGATATTGTGTGAGAGAGTATAATGGCTCATATACAGAGCAAGCACACACAGGAGCATCCTCTCGGTTGGTGTAAATGTGCCTGTCATAGCTTTGACATTTTATACTAGCTAATCACCTGCTTACATTACACGTGAATATCTAGACATGGTACTCACGTTAAGCTTGCAGTCAGATTCATTTTAAGTGCTGATCTACTCAAACCGAATCGATTCTATTACTTCAAAAAGGCCTGGAAATTCAGCTGGAGTTCCACAGCAGTGCTCTGCTAAAAAAGAAGTTGTTGGTATGTGATATCTCACATGACTGTGTGCAGGATCTGTGTACTCAGGCAAATGGATATTGTGCTGAATTATCAGTATTTTTCTATGGAATTCTGGCCTTTTACAATTTATAGCTATATAATCACTATACATATGAAATAGGACATACCAAAACCTCAGTGCAACAAATTACTCACTTGTTTAAAGCTGAAATCTACCTTGGGAGAGCTTAGGTCAGAATTGTGCTGCTAACATGCCTTTTAGCCACTATTCTGCATGAAATAATGCAGCTCAAAAGCAGCATTTATGAGAAGGTTAAGTTTTCAGGAACCAATTGAGCTACAAATTTAACTGTAGAAATATCATTTTTTTTAATAATATAGTTTATATTTAATAATACTTAGTTTGTGAATACATTACAGATATATCCAGTACTACAAGCTGTCAGATTTGGACTGGTTTGACTCCTATGGCCTCTTCGCTAGTCTTCTGAGAATACTCTGCTCTGCTGCTTGTGAGCTTTTTCTTTAAAGCTCTTAAATTGGAACATGTAATTTTGTGCAGCTACCTTCAGTAAGAGGTGCTGTACACCCTGTTAACCAGCTGTGTTTGGAAATCCTTTCAGATAGGTTCTCTTTGATTCTTTATTGATGATACATAAAATTCACAGGTATTCAGTTGTTGAGCACAATTAATATAGACATGGAATTAACTATTTAAATGACTACTGAGCGCTGTTTAAGAACGTGGTTATAGTTCTGCAGGCCTTTCTCATCCAACATTTTTAATTACATTCTTTCCCATTACTAAGGCTACAGAAAGAGCTCCTGTTTCTGTCTTGTATGTGGTAAAATGGAGTGTTTTCTGCTCAGATGGATGCCACACATATCTCTCAAGCTTTAAATGTATATTCACCTTATGTGTGTTAGCCAAATATTAATGATTGGACAAAATAGTGACTGATCCCCTACACACTTAGGCTGTAAGAGTGTGATCTCTTTCCATCGCGCTGGGTTTTCCCACAAAGTTTGCTTGCAGGATGGGGTAGTGGCCTCAGAGCTGTGACTCCTGGAGTGCACTGCGCACCCAGAGCATTAATAATTGATGCCTGGGATCAGTTTATTTGAAATGGAAAAACAAATAAAAAAGAAATTTATAGAAGATTAAAAAAAAAATAGACAGTATGGAGTCAAAATTAATTTTCCTTAAGATAAAAACTCATGAATTATTGAAAAAATATTTTGAAAGATCAACTCCAATTATGTATTGCATTCCTCATTTATAAAATTGAAAGCCCTACTAGCTATGTTTTCTGTTTAAAATAATTTTAAATCTACATTTTTAGAATGACTTTTCAGTATTTTAAAGCAAAACTTAAAAAAAAAAAAGCAAAAAAAAAAAAAGCTTATAAAACAGCTTATAAATACTGAATCAGCAGAGGATTATCAAGTGGCCTGATCTATTTACTTTTGAAATCAGTGGACACATTTTACCAAAAGCAGTAAGATCAAGATCTCCATCAGAACCTGCTGGCATGGTTTTGGGGATTGCTCTGTGGTCTGAGTTTTCTGAAAGCAGGGCCTCAGCCTTTGACACTTCCTGACCTCGTGTTACAACAGAAAAATTTTGTGACCCCTCTCTGATATAGCCATAGAAAAGGAGAGGGTGGTAATGACCATGAGGTTGGAAACTCATGACCTGCAACAACTTAAAATTTTGCCTTACTAAAGGCTACAAGATCAACTGTCCCTTCCTCTGAAGTTATCCAGAGTTTTTCCAGGGCAAGAATGCAGATGTCCAAGGTGTGATTCTTACATTGTGCCTTGTTCTTCCCTCCCAATTATAACATTGCACATCAGCAGTGCTGTGCCTGATGCCACACAGAAAATCAATGTGAACACATATTTAAAACATATCTTTCAAAGGTGTCATCCCCAAAGTCTTCCTTATTTGCCTTAAAAATCATATTTAGCAGGTTAGGAAGGAAAAAAAAAATGTTGCTATGACTTGGAAGCTGCACCTGTAGTGGAAGAAGTGCTAGAAAAGTGGTTACATTACAGGCATAAAGACACTTCAGACCATGCAGCTTGACGATGAACTGGTGAAATTAGTGACTTTAATGAATTTAAACACTTGCCCTGTCCACAGTGCAAATCAGTTAATAATTACACAGACCTCATTGCAATGTCATATGCTTGTCTCTGTCAATATTAGGGAATTTGTTAAGGCACAAACATGGAAAAAAGAAACAAAGATTCAGCTTTCTTTGCCTGTTGTCACAACACCCAAATAGTTTCTGCTTTTAAGGCTTCAGAGCAAGGGTGATGTTTATGTGGGTGACCTGTGAACGCATAGATGCCAGCTCAGGTTGTGGATTTTTTACATTGCAGACACACATTGATAACTTTAAGCAAAGCTATTTCCAGCTTTTCTGTTAATACTGCTGTAATATTTTAATTTAGCTGTTAATGGGAGAGGCTGCAATTCCCCAGTGTAATGTAATATTGATGCACTTTTGCTATTTTAAGTAGCTCAGCTTCAGTCAGACAGTCCAAATCCTTCTAGTGGATTTATGGCCTTTCTATATGAAGTGACATAACACAGGAGCTGGACATCAGCTTTTGAAAGTAATAGTTTTTCTTTTGTTTTGTAGATCAGGAGAATTAAAATAAAACAAGTAAGGCAAATAAAATGTGTTCTGTCATCTACAAGACACATACAAATGTTTTTTTTTGGAAAGGGTAAGAAAAAGCCTTTCAGGATGTTCCAGCATTGGCCCACAAGGGTCAGTAAAAATAATGGAATGCAGTAATTTTACCAAAGGAGTATTTCTATTTCTTATCTATTGATATTGTTGAAAACATCTGACTTGAAGTCAGATGAATCTAGATTTTTGCTTTGCTGTTGCTGCTGTTTGCATAAAAGCTTTCTTTTGTAACAAAAGGCCTGTCTCAAATCACACAAGCTGCACACACCTCTGGCAGGAGGTGCCGGGGTGCTGGTGGAAGTCAGTAGTATCTCCACTGAAATCGCTGGAGCTGCATCAACAACAACAACAAAAAACAATCAAGATCACAATAAAATTTCTGGAACCTGAGGAAAAAACAGGGTTTGTTTGCTGCACTGAAACTAGAGCAAACAAAGAGCAAATGCGTTACAAAGAACAACATATTGAGTAATATATGAGGAATTGATCATTGTTTTTTCAACAATATTATATTTTGTATGTTATGCTACAGGAATCCATTGAAGAATACCCCCGTTAGGTGGTATTAGTGTGGATTACTTGAAAAGTAACTTTTCATTAGGCGCGTCAATTGGATAGGCATAACTAACGGCTCAAGTGCACTACCTGCTTTGCTTTAGAGGTTATAAATATGGAGTACTCAGTCTTTACTAAAGTGGCATTCCTTTTTGCATTTGTGCTCTGAGCAGTCTTTGTGTATGGAAAACTGCCCACACGGTTGTTTTTTGAAATCCTTTAAAATGAAACGTAACGATGCTGTAGGATTTTATCATGTATTAGTTTTTCCCATAAACTTAACTTTGGACTGTCACTGAAGTAAATCTTTAAAAACAAGAGATGCAGGTCAGCTGCTAATGATGATTATCCTGCTTTATTTTGTACTTTTTTGGTAGCCAAAGGAACAAAAATTGCCCTGGACTGTCTGTGCTTTCCACATAATGTTGTAGCTTCCCAGTACTAACAGTATTTCTAAGAGAGGGGCTTCACAATTCACTCTGGTGGACGGACAGAACCATTTAATACAGCCAAAGCATATGAGCTAGGGACTGCTTGGAAAACTGCAGTTTTCCTATGGACTGGACTCACAGGAAATTATGAAATCCTGAAGTATTGTTGGAAAAGTGCTCTAACTCAAAAAATTTTTCTTTATAGTTTCGTTCTTGATGTTCCACAGCATTCACCACTTCCTGCATGGCTCTTTACCGCAGGGAAAATGAGGGACTTTTGGGGGCAGATGTGTTTCCATTACACTATCATAATGCCCCTAAAAATCCTTATTGCTCTTGCAGTATTCTTCTGTGTTGCTGGGCCTGGTGTGAACTACTTGAAGACCTAGCTTATAAGTACATCTTTTCTCTACAAACACTTTAAAAAAGCCACGGAGTTTATTTTGTTTATCTTATCTTATTTTTAGTGGTGTTTACTGTTGCTTAAAATATAAATGGCAAGATATGCAACCACCTGTTGATAAACAAATGTCATAAGTCATAAATCCAAGGGACATGCTGATAACTGCATGGTACTTAGGAAAAGGAATATATTTTGGCATAGGGTGAGTGCTTCACTCTATTGGTATGATTAACTTGTTTTTAACGTAAGAATTCAGTGTGTATGTCTCTGAAAGTCTGATTCATTTTGCAGCTAATTTGAATGACTTTGTTACAGTGGACCTCACTTAGAATGTTAACTGCTTCTAAGAGCATACAGCAGGTTATTTTACCAAACGAAAGATCTGCCCAATGTTTTTATTTAAATTAAATACACACACACAAAATCATATCTTCGTACGGTCCCCAAATAAAGAAAATTGAGATGAAACCTAGGAAAGACACTGTAGGTTCTCAGCTATTCTGTGCTTTTCCAATCAAAGGGTCTTTGTGTGGGCACGGCTCTTGCTGGGGCTTTTCAGGAAGGAGTCAGCAGAGTTACCTGGGTGCTGCCCAGCTCCTCTCCGTACCCCTCTGGGTAGGGAACCTTCAGGACTACAGTGCCTACACTCAGTTTCCCAGGCACGGTTTGTTCCTGCTAGGTGGCAGGTTACCCAAATTCTGCAGTTTTCCACAGGTTTTTGCAGGAAAAGGCAGAACACCTAAATGTAAACATTGTTTGTTTTTGTCTGGGTATCACAGCGCAATATATCATCATTTGACATGTGCAGTGCCAGTAGCATTTATTTCAGTAGCTGTATGTAGGACATGCAGAGCTGGTTTGTGTAAAATGCACTCTTGACTTCACTACCTAGCTTAAAAGAAATAATAAATGTATCACATAACTTTGCCCCTCTGACAGGGTCAATTATCTTCAAATAGCCTTCAAAATCCTTGGTGACATAGGAAAGAAACTAGCCAGGAGATTCGCACACTACCCCCCATTTTATACTAATGTTTTATCCCCAAGGAAATTCTCATCTTTCTCCTAAAGGAGCGTTTCTCATTTTTCAGGCAGGAAAATCTTACAGGTAGGTTAAGTCATGTCCTACGGGTCACAAAGGAAGCTTACTGTTATGACTGGAACCCAAAACTTTTGATGCCCAGATAAATACCGCAATAACAAGAAAATCACTTTCTATAAGGATTGAATGAGCTGTGTTGCACAACAGTATACCCACAGGTCAAAACATGCTTGTGTATACATTTCAGCTTACAACATTTCAGCATGGAACAGCATCTCAGGTATATGTAGAGGCAGAAAGCAGAAGAAAAACTAGTCATTGTATTAATTCTAAATGTTCGTATCAATACTTCAGTGTTTCTGTTTGGGCTGTTGATCACAAGATGATTCCTAGCGCCTTCTGACCTGAATGAAAGGTACTGTAACACAGCCTGGCTTGAGGATTATACAGCCTTTAAAATGATAAAAATCACTTTAAAAAGTATTAGAATAATTCAATTATTAATGTTATTAGTAGAGTTTTTTGTTCAGCAAACTTTTTATTTCCACATAATGATCCTACCTAAAGACTCGGCAGCTAATTGAAAATGTGTTC
Source organism: Cygnus olor (assembly GCF_009769625.2). Taxonomy (NCBI): domain Eukaryota; kingdom Metazoa; phylum Chordata; class Aves; order Anseriformes; family Anatidae; genus Cygnus; species Cygnus olor. The sequence continues at coordinate 150,893 of NC_049183.1, forward strand.
AAAATATGGGAGGCTGCACAGATTCTGTAGAGTTCTGTGGTATTAAAGATCTGTGAAGGGACCACACCTAGAGCTATAAATTTTATCACCTTTATATAGAATACATTGTTAATGTGAACAGACTGGAATTTTAATTACATTTTAAAGGTCTTTTGGGGTCTATGCTTGTGACAATACTACGTAAAGAACACTGTGATAGTTTTGAGCATTAAAACTGATCTGTTTTTGTATTTGTGCTATATTACATTCTTTTATTACCTGTAATCTTTCAAGAATATCAGAAAATGTTTTGTTTGTTTGTTTTTTAACATAAGCCATCTTTTGTAAAATCTCTTGGAGATATAGCCTGTAGACCTGAACAGCTGATTCTTACATGCACACCTATTTATATACAAAGACTTTAGGCCATAGCAAAAATAAGATTTCTCCCTGAAATTTGCTCTGTACATATATAAAATGTATTTGTCATATAATAGTGCTGTCACACGAAAATTCTTTAGACCTAGCAATCCTGAGGATAAATTAAAGGAAGGGAATAAAAATTGGTAACACTATATTCCAGCCCCTTTTATATCTAATAGGAATCCCCTGACATACAATTGCCATTTTGAAAATGTTTTTAATCACTGGATAATAATCATTAGAAAATGATTAGCCAAGCACATGGTTTGTGATATATTCTTAAAACGTCAAATTCAAACACTTATTTCATATTATTTTACTTATTTTATGTATCTAACTTATTTTGGTTTGAAATAGCATGTTACAAAAAGCTCAGGATCTGATACAGCCCCAGAGGAAGGACTGCAAAACTCATCTGCAGAAATGTCTACTGCAGCTAACAGCACTTTGTCACTGAATAGGTTAGGAATAGGTTTCAATATGAAATATTTTGTAAATGACAGTTTTACCGGTTGGTTGTTTTTCAAATATGAGCAAAACGAATATTTCCATTAGACCCTTCTTAGGGATTTTGATTTCTTTGAGTTATAGGACCACGAGTCATTTAACATGAACCAACAGCTTCATCGTATTGCTCTGAAAGCTAGAACGGTAGCAAGTAGGTAATATTTTTCAACTAGAACTTCCACAGTGGAAAAGATATTAAATGTTTGTTATGTGCCAAGAAGTGAGTAATACGAGAATACTTTCATTCTTTCACAGAATGCAAGAGCATTACCAGCGTTTTAGTTTTTAATTATATATATAGTTTTTGTGATTACCAACAGCCTCATGAGATAAACAAAAAGAGCAGAAAAACATATGCAATTATTAAATGGAGAGCCTAAACAAAGTAAAGCAATCATTTCATTTATTTATTGAAGCAGCCCATTATTATCCCAGGTTTTGAACAGTACCTCAAGTGTTATGTGTACTGATTCTTTAAAATGGTATTCAGAATACAGCACTGGGCTCATCCATTTTCATAATATTTATTTACTATGTTGTTGGACTTTGGATTCGTTAGGTCCGGTTTCTTACTGAATTATGACAGTATCAATTCTGCTTCAGCAAGTACTGAGGGGATACAAGTGCAGCACCCTGTACTGCTACCTGGAGGGCATGTGGCTTCACAGGTAATCAAAGCAGAGTTTTAACACGGGAAGCAGGGCTGTACCTGTGTCGCAAAACAGCTGCTCAGAAAAGCTCAGATATTTCGTGTAGTTTCACACTATGTTGGAGAAAGATGTAGGAAAGCTAAGAACTACAGCAAACGGAGCAGCAAGTCAACTGCAAGAGAGAAATCACTGCACAGACGCTGTAAGTAAGCCTATAGAAAGATCCAGCTAGTTTTCCAAACAGAGGATGGGAATGCGGCCAGAAGTAAGGGTAAGGGTAGCCGACTAGATTCAGTGTGAGTCTGCAATTTATCTTTCCCTTAAGTGGTTAACTATGGGAGCAGACATGTTTACAAAAATACACTCCATTAATAAATGATCACTACCGCATTTCTCAATAACACTAAGCTGTTTCTAACTTTGTTAATTTTTTACCATCGACGTCTGATTAAATGTGTAAATGGGTTTGTTTTCATTTTCCTTAAGTTTTAAATGCATATAAACATTTTTAGTCCCAGATTTACACCACCAGTGCCAGCATTCTGACTGAAGTGGATTTTTATGGTTGTGTTATAAACAAGTGCAAATGTAAGTCATGAAGTACAGTGCTGACAATCTTAATTATAGCTGGAGGAAGGTTTGCCAGCATGTATACAGTGCAGAAATACAAGCAATCATTGTAAGTTAATAAAGGTCATTAAAAGAAATCACATATTTCATAATCATGCTTTCATCAAGATAGTATGACCTATTTTACACGTAAGCAATTAAAATGGAAACTGAAGTAGCTGGAGATGATTAATTTATCCAGTAGTTAGATTTGACAGGTGCTATTACCTGATAAATAATCTACTAGAATTTTTAACCAAAATGGTTACTGGGTTTTGTTTGTTTGTTTGTTTGTTTGTTTAAAAAGCTACTTAAAAATTTCCTTTACCTTTCCAATGACAAATTGGATTTTGTATATTCATTTGAAAGAGAAATCTGCAGCCTTGCTATGACTACTGTCTGTGGCTTCCGGATACCTCAATGGTGAGCACAGCATACATATCTAACTAGATTGCAGCAGGTTAATTTTGTAGCAGAGGAAGCACTAAGATATTCATATATAAAGCCAAAGAATCTGTGCTAGTCATTTTTGGAGTTCTGAACTGATCCATAACAAAATTATCCATTGCCTGGAGTTGGCAGTAAGGAGAACTGAATGTGTCCAGAATATTTTTAGATTGTAGCTTGAATAAAACATAGACTGTGATATAATCCAGATTCATATGCAAATAGTCTAGAGTCAATATCTTGATAATTTGCACAAAATCATCTTATCTGATAAAAATCACACTAATTTGTACCAGAATCTTACAATAGTATTATTGTAAAACTCTGGATACATCTAAAATCAAAAAGGAAAATAAAACCCTTCTTAGAACATATCGGAATGGAAATTGTGGAGTTTGTTTCCAGGCTGAGCACTAGGACATGGATGTTCAAAATTCAGGAGGTCCTGGGTCCAGGTCTGGGCCCTGATTTGTCCTCGAGCCACTCCCAAGGCACCTAAGCAAGGCGAACTGCTGTTGCATGTGCTTCACTGATCAGAGGGAGCAGTTACAGCCACAAACTCATTTCAGAATGCAGTTTAATCTGGAATAGTGGGCCAACACAAGTCATTTCTAGCCTTAAACATAGTATCTTCCTGTACCAGCTTTATTCCTATCTCCTCCTTTGCATGCTATCCAGTTAATAAACAGAAAGTTCTAGGAAGTCAAAAAAAAAAAAAGTAACTGTTTCAAGACACTCCTGCCAGAAAGTAAAGACTGCACCACAGCTGCAATTTGCTGATAACGCACCTCATGCTAACATCCCAGTGTGGTGTGTGAGTGGAAAAATTACACCAATTAGCCAGTTCAAGCCTCTCGATTTTCTTGTAAAGCAGGACACTGAGTGCATCATGTCCTGGATGCAGGCATGCATCCAGCGTGGAGGGCTGGCAGCCAGAAGCCTGCCTTCGCAGGGGCTGCGCAGCACCGTGGTTTGCCTGGCAGGTGGGGAAAGGAGCTGGGGAATGTGCACAGTGGAGGCTCATGCTCCTCCATCACTGCTCTTTGAAGGGTCTGGCTTTATTGGCTTTTTCTTGGCTGTGACCAAGCTAGCAAGAAATGGAGAGCTGCTCTAGAGAGAGCTTCACCTTGCCTAACTGCCTAAGAAAATTTCCTTTATCACTGTTTATATGGGATTGAAAAACAGCCCACGACGCTGATCCTTCATGACAGACAAACATTGTAGTTGTAGTTATAATTGATTTCACTAGGAGGTAACATCAGCAGAGCAGTATATTGAATGCCAAATTCTGCCGAGTATGTAACAATACCTCTAACAGCAAGTTTTTTATCTTATTTTAAAAGTTAACATTTCCAGTGCAGCACAATATTAGACGTTATTAACATTTAAACATGTCCCAAGGACATATTCTCACCTTTTATCTGTACCACAGAGAACTTGAAAATGTACTTTCCTGTTCTATCTACAAAACATTTAAAAAACCTTCACTATCTCACACTAACACCTCAGAATACAGCAGTGTTAGAACAGTAAGATGCAACGTATTTGGGGGAACAGGGACTTGGTTTCCAATCTGTGATTCCACGTCTCCTAGTCCTAATCTATGTGTTTGGTACTAAGGTGTTACAAAAACTGGAAAGAATAATTAATAATTTTTAGATCCTGTATATTTATTTTATTTTATTTTACTTTATTTTACTTTATTTTATTTTGGTACTTCATGCTGTAGCTACTCATTACCAATCTTTAGCATCAGAGTGTAGAAAAAAGGCATAGGAATGAAAAATAAAACACTGCAAACCAAAGTCCCTCTTGACTGCAGGCCACTTGCCAGCTGCTTCTCACAGGAACTTTCAGTTCTGCTGCTTGCTTTGAGTGTAGCAGAAAGATAAACATTTTCTTGTTGCAAGTTAAGAAACACTGCCATGCGTGACAAGTTGATAAGCAGTATCAAGAGTTGTATCACGAGTTTATTAGCACACTTGAACAAGATGGAAATATGTTGAAAAGTTTTCTGCAGCTGAAAAATGAAAAATAATTGGTCAATGCCCAAATCATCCTGCTGAAGAAAACATTTTCTATTCTTAGTAACTGGAGCTTTCACTGCTGTAGACAACTTTTTTTTTTTTTTTTTCTGTCTATGGTGAATTCCTCAATGTATCTGCCTCCTTTGTACACCCTACTCCACTACATCATGGTTACGTACTTTCAGCTGGTACAGATATAGGAGTTCAAATTCTACATTGATGTGCATAAGCAACTACACTAAACAAAAGGTGCGATAAACAGAATTTGACTAGTGACTTCATTAGATTAAAAATAAGCATTTCCTGCTTATCTTTTCACTTTAACTGTGGATATTGGGGTCCAGTTTCCACGTTTTTGCCTTTTGTAGTTACTGTAAATTAGACACCATGTATTTAGATATGGTACAAAACAGGTGCTGTGACGGGTTCTGCTGCACACCTTCAGTTCCTTTCTGATTGTTTCTGTGATACAGGCATACCTGCCTTAAAACAAACAGATTGGGATCGACTTGATATTGCCACTAAATCTGTATTTGAACTAAAATTTGCCACAGAAAATATTATTAGAAACCTTTCCATACATATCGCAAATATCACTATCATTTACCTTTTTGTAATGGTATATGGCATGATATAAACAGGGAGAAACAAAGGGATAACACATAATGAAGCATTATCGGGGCTACTGGTAAAAATTTGAGGTGAGTACACTAATTACAAATGATAAAAGCATAAAGAAAACAAGGTTTCTTCCTGTGTTGCAGGAGACTTTTATCCTACACCCTAATTAAATTTTGGCATATTTTATTGAACAGTTATTCTAGAAAAGTTTTTTTTTTGGTTATTTTTTTCCTTGCAAAAGTATCCATACTATTTTTATAGTCCTTTTCCCCGCCGAGACAGGCTTTTAAGCACCATTGACATTTGTGGTATGCCAGCTTTTATGGCTGTAGAGAAATAACAATACACTGGAGAAAGTTGTGACACATTTTGCCTGGAAAATGTTGTTACACTCTGTCAAATAAATATGAAGAACTTGTTTTAATATCCTGTCTCACAATATGGGGTAAAAGGAAAAGAAAATCAGGATGGATAGATGAAAAATATACTTTAGCAAGATAATCAGTAACCAGAGGTCTAATATTCTAAATTATTTGCAAGACTTCAATGATTCCCAGATGTCTGAAGTAGGGCAAGAATGAGGACCAGGAATTTCTTCTGGATTTGATGGTTGCTTGGCACTGTGGAATGTGGATACCTTTGCCCATTTCTATGAGAATTGTGTCCTTTGCCTTGGTTTCCCAGTGGGAGCTCACAAGCAAATACATAGGAAGTCTTTCAGGACTTCCTTCCTCCTTTATTTACTGCACACACACGGGAGACATATGCAGGATGTTTATTGTAAGGAATAAAAGTCTTACTCTTCCAGCAACTGAATGCTCTTAAAAGACAGCGTCATACATGTATGGCTATTTGGTAAAAGTAAACATGCTCCTGTCTGTCTCCAAAGAGAAAGAGCAAAGGCTTTTTTCCCTCTGTGTTCTCAAACACAGAATAACATTCTGCTGTAAGGCAGAAATTGTTTGTGTGCAGATGCTTGGCTTCCTTAAAAACACAAATAGTTTTCTTGGTGGCATATTTATTCACCATAATAATATTAGTCTACTAGAGGTAATTATTTTTTAAACTAGAGTACTCTCAGGCTAATAGAACAGAAGTATTGCTATTGGCATGCTAAATATTTTCAATTAATTAATATGTTCCATAACTTAATATATTAGTAAATTCCAATTAGTTATTTATTAAGTTCATTTCTTTAATCGCTTTTCCTGTTGTTGATGGTTTTTTTCTGATTCACAAATTTAGAGTATTAGAATTTAAGTGACAGACCAGACACTGACCTTTTACAGCAATTCCTGTGGTGTCTCTATAGTAAACCCTAACAAGTTGGGATTTTCCTCTGGTACAGAGATCTACACATGTAAATTCAGGTACAGGATATGGCCTTCAGAAGACAACACACTGAAATTAGATGTCTAGTGATATAGGAGAATGCTCCACAAGTAAGCAACTGGTGCTAAGCGTAGCTCAGATTCAGAATGCGAGCAATCTAGTAAGATGGCCAATAAGATGTACATTTCAGTTAATTCTTCTGCAAGGTCAACAGATTCTTGCACTGCAATGCGATTCCTCCAGAGTGCCTGTTATTTCATGGCAGCAGACTTCTGTATTGTGCAAATAAGCAGATAATCTGTTTTCTGACATTCTATATTGTGATAATCAGCAGATAGCCCATGCCTTGAAACTCTTGTACCTTGACTGTAGCACAAAGGAAGGAGGATGTGAATGGGTCACCATTCCTCAGGGTTTTTAGCTCTGGAGCAACAGAACTCATGTAGGCCTGTGTAGAAATAAAGAGTGAGAGTGCAGAAGCAAGGAGGAAGGCACCAGTTTAGCTGACTGGCTGCCTACAGGAGCCATGCACTGCTGAAAGGCTAGATTGCCTTTCACCTTAGCACCAGCATCTTTGCTGCATGTATTTTGTAAGACAAATCTATCACATGTGGCAAGCACAGCCACAGATGGCATTGCTCTTTTGAGGTCTAAGAATGCATTTCCTTAGTTTGTGCGAAGTACAAATATCTGTGAGGAGCTTATAATTCATCTATTCTAGGTTAGTATTTGTTTCTTCTTTTAAATGGAAGAGAATATTGTTTAATAATGGTTGTCTTATATTGGGTATGATGGATTTAATGTTCAGGGTAAAATAAAGTTCATACATCATAAAAGACTACTGATACAGAACTTTAGACTCATTATCCTGGAGATTTCAATTTTATTTTTTGTCATCAGGTTCTATTAGGTTAGGTTAGATCTCCCAAACCAAGTATCATCTTTCATGAGGAAGGCTGTTTCAGACACAAAATTTGACCTGAATGATCTTAAATGTCTTTTCAATTTTAGAGTAATGAAATGAGATCTTAATGGGGAACCTGTTACTCATGCTGTTACACTGATTTATCAAGTCTAGAGTAAAAAATTAGAATTAGACATTGGCTGGTATACATCAGCATTGAGTCAAGTGATATTATGCCAGTTTATATCAATGGAAATTTTGGCTCAGATTGTCTTGGACCCTGGAAAATACCTTAGCACAATTTAGAAGCAAATGTCTCTTCCAAAGAAATGTATCAAACAAGCCAATTCTGGAATATCTGGTATATCTAATAAATCTGGTATATCTGATAAATCTAAATCTGTTTGAACCTTTTCCAGAAATAGTAAAAAGGAATGGGCACACAGACTTGTATCTGCATGTTAGCTTTATGTTGAAATACAAGGCTGCAGGAATGTAGCTAGAAAGTATTTTACAGCTTTTAACTAAGAGATATTTAGATTTAGCCAAATATATAATGTTTGAACACAAGATTTATTTAAAACTAAGATGACTTTCTCTGAAAATAATACAGTTAGTGAATGTTTGTTAAGGGTTTTTCCTTACCTAAGAATTTACATACACTGTTCCCAATGCTGACATGGCTTGTAGTTATTATCATTTATTTTAAAACAAAGTTCAGCCTTTTAAAATATTTGAGGCGTATTACAGGCAGGTTCCTTGCTCTCATCAAATCTAAATTGTGCAATTATATCCAAGTCTTTTTACACAATAATGTAAATTTACTATTAAGAGTGATTAACTAAATATTCAGGAAAAAAAAGACAAAAAAAAAAAAAAAAAAAACAACACAGCTAAAGCAGAACAATAAAAACATTTATTTCCCTCCCTTTAATATTTGATATAATTCTGAAAGGTTATAAATAATGATTTTAATGCATTTAAGACAACATGCTGTTGTCTTATTTTCATTTCATCATCTGATTTAGTATTTTATAATAACTACCATGTCAAGCACCTTCCATTGTTAAAGGTGACCACAGAAACTTGGAGAGGGAGAGAAGACAGTGACTAATTGGCTGAAATGACATACAGTTTTTCAGGAAACCACTCTTGCTAAGTAACCTGTTAGCAAAGTAGGAATTAAGAAACTATTCCTAAGGATCTGCATCTTTTAAAATAATAGATAAATACACAAATGAAATAAAATCAGAACTATTTTATCTGTAAAGGTATAAATGAATAAATGGAAAAGTTTGCCTTCACACATTATTCTATTTCTAAATACAGTCAAATGCATAATTCTTCTATAGTCAACTCTTCCTTTTGTTTTGTGGATTCTCTCACGCTAACAGAAAAGACATACAACAACAGCAAAATACCAGTAGGGATTTGCACGTTGTTTTGTTGAGATATGCCAAGTGATATTGCATCTCAATGTACAACAGGATTTGTATTAATTTATAGTACAAGGGATTGTATTGAAAATTGTAGCATACACTTTTAGTGTCCAGAATATTCCTAATTGTCCATATGTTTGCATACACAAATTATTTTCAGATACCATAAAATATCCTCTCCATAATGGATGAAAACAGAATCATCAGAGAGTCATGGAAAGGACCTTAAGAATCATCCAGTTCCAACCCCCTGCCCTGGGCAAGGACACCTTCATACATTTCAAATTCCCACTGCAAACTCCTGCCCTTTTCCACACACCTGTCATCCAAATACTTTACAAAACTTATTGCAAACTTAATTTTTGAGAAAGAAGGCTCTGCAACTGCTCAGGGAGGTGAGAGAAGAAAACAAGTGAGAAGAGAAGCAAAAGGTGTATGCCCATAAATCATCACCAATTCATGGAGAATTAAAGTGACTGAAGAATAATAACAATTAAGAACCATTTTCCTTCATTTCTGCATCCCCTGAGCATATCCAGTATTCCTCATATATGACGAATATGTATGTTGGTACCTCTAACGTGCCTGTTCATTTGCGGTTCGTGTGTATCTCCCACAGTAATCAGCCGTATTTGTATCTTGTCAATACAATGATATCTTGAAATGTTTTAGAAACTGCAACATCATAGGCCTGACTGCACAGCTAACTTAACGAGAGATTTGCTTCAGAAATGAGAGCAGCTCAAAATAAAGATCTGGGTATGTGAATCTTGTGAATGTGCCCCAGTTCCGAAGCAGCTCATTTCAGAATGCCTTACAGGCAGGTCTGTTTATCTGGATCTCTCTTGGCATGTGCTAGAAGTTCAGAACCTGTTCTGAAGTAACGCTCAGAGGTGGTACACCGGGAGTACTGCACTGCCAGTTCATCCGAATGAGCTCTGGTGTTCAGTTCCGCTTGAACAGATAATGCACCTAGTCTGCTCTGTGTATAATGCATTCTAGCACTGATAGTAATTATATAGTTAGAATTCTCTTCTGAAGCTTTAACAAAAATAGAGTATGAATTAAGAAATCTCCAAAAATTTCATGAAATTAAGGGGATAGACAATAAATCTTGCAAGGTAATAAAACTTTGTTGGAAAGGTGCTATTTAGTTGTGCTTGTAGCTTTACTCTCTTTGTACAAACCCAAAGACAATTTGGTCCTCTAGACTTAAAGCTGAATTTTTCCATATGGACCTTGTTTTAGTAACAAAAGACATCTGTGTTATTAAGTCAGGCTTTGATAGCCATGTATTACATCCTGGAATTAGAACTCGGTATTTATTACTGTAGTAATAAGGCTCTAAGACATAAGAACATGGCAGCAAAGAGAGAGATCTTCCCAAATCAATGCTAAAAAAGTAATACCAGAATCATTCTTTAATGGACTACGTGCTGCTTCAGTATGCAGTTTTTAATCGTTAAAAAGAGCAGTCTTTTGTAACTTGAAGATAAAGATTTTAATGAGAATTTTTGTGAATGTGTTACTTTCCTGTTAAAATACTTGGAATGCTTTGTTAATCCTAGTAAGCAGCAAATGGAATGTAAAGATGAATGGAATTGAAATAATACAGCCTTGCTCTGTGGAGAACAGTACTACAGAACTGAATGATATGTTCTCCACAGAAAAAGTAGAAACTACACAGACTACTGAAAAGAAGTTCTAGAGAGCGCAAATAATTTAAGCCTTATTGAAGGAAAAAAAATTAAAAATTTAGCAAATCCTTATTAAACAATTTTTGATAATACAAGCATACCTCATCTGTACTCCAAAGCTGGAATACCCATTTCTACTTGACTTGTACATTTACAACCATGTTGATTGTTCTTAGCCACGGTCTAAATTAAAAGTGATTTAAAATAATGAACAAACAGTTCAGTATACAGGTAACGGATTGTAGCTGGTGCTGTCCCACTGCAATAAATGATTATTTAAGGAGTTAAGACCGATTATATCTGTATCTACATCTATCTGTACCTATCTATCTGTCTGTCAATGGTTTTAGTAGTTACAAGAGAAATACCCCTTCCTATAAAATCCATCTTTTCATGGCCATAGTGTGAGTTAACAGCATAATCTCCCTAAAGATGGCAGTCTGGATTTATAGAATAAATTCAGATTCAGGGTAGAGTCTTTCAAAACTCAGCACTTTGTTTTTAAGTCCTGCCTAACTGAGCTGCTTACTATATGAAAGGATGTATAGCTCTTTAGCAGCTATACACTTCTCTTCCCTGATAACAGGGTAATCCTACGTGATTTTGTCCATCATGGTGCCTAAGTTTTAGATGCCCAAAGTAAGGACAGGTTAATTCTCCTTAATGTGGCTACATTCCATATTATTCTTAATTAAAGATCAGAAAAAATACTGAAAGGACTACTCTAATATTGTCTGATTGTGGCTGCCTATTCTATTTATGGCACCACTTTATGAACAGCCCAAATGTATTTGTGCAACCTACAGATACTCTGAATGAAAATATCAAATTAAGCATGAATATAGAAAAAAAAAACATGCATTTGTAAACCAAAACATTTCAATATATAAGCGCATTCTTAATTGTACTAGACAATAATCTAGTATCACATAAGAAAAATTAAAGCAACTAGACATTTGGCATATAAAGAACCAACATAAAAAATATAGTTGCAAATGATGAACCACAGATTTGCTTAGTAATTTTCTACTTAAAGAAAATTACTGGCAGTGGTATTTTTATGTCATTATAGTTATACTGATATAACTTTCTAGAGTGAAAGAGTGTGCATGAAACACTACCGTGGAGTAAGTCTTGGAGTATAAGTTTAGAATCAAACTATTGAACTTCCTTATTAAGAGAAGCCCTACTGAAAATCAAAGAATGCAGCAATAGGTCTCTGTCACTTGACATCTCCACTAGGCACAGATCCCTTCTGAAATCTCAAATTGATGCGAACAACCATAAGTTTAGCATGTCTTTAACAACTACATTTATAGATCTTTTTTTTTTTTTTTTTAATGACACATAGCAAAATGCTGGATCTGAACATCACTGAAACATGTAGTATCCCAACTGTGCGACCTGAACCATTCTTCTAAGTCCTTCCTAAGTCTTCTAAGTCTACTTCTGTATTTTACCCTAAAACCACTTATATAAATGGTGGTTGCCACATAGAAGGATGTGAAATACCCAGAAAGAAATATCTTTCTATGGAAAAGCATCTTCATAGATTTTGCTTTTAAATCAACTGGAAATGCAGACCACATTCCCTTTAACACATTTAGTATGCCTGAGCTGCTTTATGGTTTCACTTCAACACAGTGAAAAGCTAGTGCTAATGACAGGAAATAATATGAAACTCCAGAGATTTTGGCCAAGATTCATGTGGAAACTGGAGTATTAATAACTACGGGGTGTGAGAAACCAGTGCAGAAACAAAGGATGCTAACCTTCAGGAGGTTCAGCAGGATCCATGCTAACCTTTTGATGCAACGTTATTTACCAAAACTAAAAGTTTTTGCTGTACTCATAAAGCAAAAGTTCCCAATTCTAAAGGTAATGCAAATGCGAGGAACAAGCAAGGTCCCCACTCTGAGTAAGTGCTAGTGATTAAACAATGGAGACTATAAATAAAAATGGTGCTGCCTGTCCCAGAGGAGGTTCTCTCTGAAACATTTAGACTTTGTTAGATTAACACATTCTTTAATAAACAAACATGATGATCTTCCAGATATGACTCGTAATTCCTTCACAGTGATTCTTTAGGAATACTCCTGTTGTTTTAGGCACAGGGAGCATAACGAATTGACCTTAAGCCACACATTTAATTCATCATTTCAAATAAGTTCCTTTGCTGCATCAGGAGTTGCCTTTCTAATCAGCATGTATTCTGCAACAGGGCAAAGTATAGTACAGCCCCTTGTACAGGTCAGTGGCTGGGTTGGCAGCGGGAACATTATACAAAAATGAGTGTGTTAATGCAATATGAGGAACTTGCCTTATAAAATATCATGTTGCTAGATAACTAGAAAATTATTTTTACATTATTCCAGTTCTTAGGACTGAATAAAGAGAAACTCTGACATGTTATTCTGAGGACACATCTTAGGTACTTGCTTTGAGCTGCAGCACATGATGAAATGGCCAGCTTAGTCAAGAAACCATCTAGGACAACTATAACTTCTCCTTAAAGCTTGCATTCCAGGGTAATACTTGTAGTCATTGTTTCACATTATGCACAACAACATAATGTTTCAGTTATACAAGTAAATATTTTCACTGAATATGTACACTCTTCATACATGCCTATTAAAAATATAACTGTTACTCCCAACCCCAAGCATGGATTTCCTCTGTAGCATAAGGTTTAACCTTAGCAACTGCTATAGAGAGAATATGTGAAACCACACTTTGAGTCTAGCCACTTTAAACACTAACCTAAATTAATCACTAACAGCTAGTGGCAGAAAACTAAGTTACAGTTTACTACTGTTTGGCATTTAAAAAGGGTCTTTTAATACTGAAGTTATCTGCCAAACCTTCACCAACTTGATTAAAACACAATAAACACTTATTCACAAAATGAAATACTTACACATACACAATTCTATCAACACTCCTTAAGTCTTTTGGAAAAATTACAGTATGAAATCTGAAGGATTTACTGGAGAAGTTTCTTTTTTTTGTGTTGAAGGTCCACATGGACTGCAGCACACTTACCACTGGAGCAGGGTCTTTTCTATCCCCACCAACAGCAAGAGACAAAATACTGACAGGTAGCTAACATCCGCATTCACTAAAGCTTCTGCCTGAAGAACGTGGAGATGACTGTCAAATGAGATTTTTACTCCACTTGGCATTAGACTTTTGACCTGCTTTGCAACATTGAATATTTTAATCTAGGCAGAATCTGTCATTAGGCCAGCAGAATCTGTCCTGAAGAGCAATGGTCCAGTTAAAATATATAGGATATGCCTGCATAGTGCCTCTCTGCATTAGATTTGGCTGTAGCCAGTACTATTAATCCTCCTATGTCATAAATACCATAGGAGAGACACGCTAATAAAAAAGACAGCACTGACACCATCAATCATGTCTAATACATAAATACTGCAGCAATCTCTCTTACTTTTTAAAGAAAATTGACATGGCAACACTTTTCTGGAGAGATAGTTTGCATTTATTTCACCACGAAAAATATTCGTACTCTGGAAATAATACCGTCTTCTAAACGACCCCAGGATTTTAAGTATCATTGTATCTGCGTTAGCTCTTCGTGAAATAGCTATGGATGCCTTAGTCGTGTTTCTGCTCTCTGTTCTGCTTGTGGGAGGGCTTGATTTAGTTAGCAGTGCAGTTTGCTCCAAGCTGAAAAATGGATCTTAAAAATTCAGTCCAGCATTATGTCACAGCCATGTAAACCTGGATTAGGTCAATAGCTAAAGAATAACCTATAGTTGGAAAACAAAACAAAACAAATAAAAACAAACAAACATAAAATGTATCTCCTACTTAAAATACAATGCAATGAAATTTTCAAACTACTTCTGTGCTGACAGAATAGCCCAATTTATATTGAGACAAAGATTTTGCAAACTGTTACTCTCAGATACAGGCTAGCTGCTCAATACCTGCAGAGCACTGTGGAACACCACTCTTTTTGTGGAATTCAAGGGCACTGGTGGAATTTACAGAGTCCATACATACAGCACATTCCTAAAAAGCTGATAAAGACCAAGATTCAGTTACTTACATGAAGATTTTAAATATTGCCAAAGTAAACGCTGCAAGTTAAAAACTCACCAAAATACACCAGTGTTTTTAAAATAATCTCTGTATTATAGATATTTATAAAACTATGTTCTTCAGTCTATTTCCTATTATGAAGAAATCCCTTGTAATTTTGAGTTAGGGATAGCAGCAAAAAGGGGGCTGGGAATAAAGTGACATAAGATAACTATTCCAAAATATAACTTCTAGTGTGTTATGCCAATATATCTCATATGTTCTTACAAACATTTTTGTAATTATTATTACATTTATTATTACATTTATTACATATTATGTAATTATTAAAAAAAAAAATACAAATATTGTTTGTAAAAGCACAAAGCAACTTCCCTGAACCTTCTTGTCCCCACTCGCACTGAGATCTTTACTCTCTTTTACTCTGGAGTATAAGATGAGCCATTTTCTTGTGTTTTGATAGTTTCCAGTTGCAGCTAATGTCAGTAACGAATTGTGAATTCTCAATATATTTGAAAATACATTTCAAAGATTGAGGTGTGCAAAATTAAAAGACAGAAATGTTATTGGAAAATATGGTTTGTGTTGACAGTATGTAGATAACTCAAAACACATATGGGTATATTACAGTAATGTATGTTGAATCTTGCACCTTTAGATATTAAGTATTGAACCTGAATGCTAAAAGAATATATTAATGTATTATATTTATGTACTAGTAGGTAAGTAAATATTCCTAAATATTATATTATGCCTTCTTTCTTTTGGAAAGAAAGCCAGTTTTCCTTACTTGAGGAACTTCACCACTGATAAACTTAATTTCTCTTTGAAGTTATATACAAAAGTTGTAAACTTTACTGCATTTTTATAGAGTAAGTTCTTGTCAATCTTCTAAAGTTTGTCCTCCAGTCGGTCTTTAGCTGTGAGAATTTCTGCATGCAGATGATCCAGGTCACAGCAAAAATATTTTATTTATTTCAAATAAAACCCACTAAACTATTTTCCCATTTCAGATAATAGAATTCTGTGAATAATATTATTGCTTTGTACTGTACATCTAGTATTTAAAATAGCTTAATCTTATCTAGCACTATTCCTAATTTGTAAATCTATGTTCATTGATTTCCATATCCATGGGTAGTGTTCACTACACATAGTCAAAATCTCACCATAAGTACAGAGATGGCTTTGGATTGTTTTCCAGAATCTGAGTCCTACATTTGTATAACATTGTAGAAGTAGTTTTCATTTACAGTATATGAATGTATTATTCTTCCCTCTGCTTCAAAACCATGCTTCATATTCTGCAAGCAGACTTGTAATCTGCAGTGAACACAACGAAATCGATGGGATTCAATACAGGAATCAGACACCACCTGAATACAGTACCTTGCAAGGCTGAGGTCTCTTTTTGCTCAGCAGAAATAAATATGTTTTGCTAGTGTTTCACAATATTTTGGGATTAAAAGATCTAATTTTTGTCATAATCCTTGTTTCGCTTATTGCTTTTTATGTATAAAATATTCTAGAAGCTATGTTGAAACTTGAGAAAATTTATGTCCATACAAATGTCAGGATTATGTATGTGAGTTTTACATACCTACATCGGGTATAACTTTGATAAGAAAAAGAAATGTGTATCAAATATTTTTGTAATAAAAACTGTATAGATTTTTGAAAGAATACTTAAACTTCACAAATGTTATAGGGCCCACTTGTCTCTGGGGCATGTCCTCTCTTAATTTCAGGAATAAATGCTGATAACTAAGGTTTCTTTAGCCAATAATAGCAAAGATATAACTGACAGCACAAAGACAGTTGCCTTTTTTCCTAAAAGAAGCCCTGTTTTCCTCACATTTAGTACAATGGTATTATTCCTAGCATGAAGAAATCAGCAATGGACCAAAATATAAATACGGGCTACAAATATAAGAGTATTTCCATCAATTACAGATCTAAGATTGAAACTAAAAATGTTTTTTGTTTTCTTACAACTGT
Source organism: Cygnus olor (assembly GCF_009769625.2). Classification (NCBI taxonomy): domain Eukaryota; kingdom Metazoa; phylum Chordata; class Aves; order Anseriformes; family Anatidae; genus Cygnus; species Cygnus olor. Next base: position 167,594 of record NC_049183.1, read on the forward strand.
TGCTTTTACAGTCTATTATATTTACACATTTTTCCTGTATACCCAGTGAAATTTCCTTGCTGTTTTTAACTTCAGCTATTTCTTTACATTTTATAGCATAGGTAGCTAAACCACTCATTTCCTCCTGAAAACAGTAAGAAAGTGTTAGGGATCAGCAGAGATGCATTTTCTTTATGTGTCTCTCACCACAATTTAACTGTGCTAACACATCATAGACTTTTCCAAAGAAAACAGAAAGCGTTAGGCATTCTCAAAGGGTAGGTGACTGGATAGATTCTGGTGTATGGACTCAAATCTTTTACAATATGTGGCATAAAGAAAAAAATGGTAACCAAACTGGAACATGCTGGTCCCCACCTGCAAATACTGCATAGTTTGTACTACCTCAGCATTCTTTTTTCTTCCATCCTAAATGAATGCCATGACTGGTTCTGCAAGTCAGCCCACAAACACTGGTAGGGCTGGGCGAGGGAGCGACCCACTGCCTGCTTGTGCGTTGTTAAGCTTTTCGTATTCTCAATCATGCTTGTATGTCAAGCACATGAGAAAACTAAGTTTAACCCAGTATAAGAATGAAGTAAAAGTAGCAAAAGTGAAATTGCAAATAATGGATGCTTTTTAGTGTAACATTTTAAGTGCCTTTTCCTATATATTGCAATAGCAACTAACAAAAGGTGGACCGAAAGCAACAACATTAGGCAGCTATAGATGGGAAGCTGTCAATGATAAATGTTAATTGAGAATGAGAATCAGGGTAGTCATAATTACAAGTTCAGTTGGAGAACATACATTAAAATTTTTAATTTGAAATTTTAAAAATGTACATTTTAATGTACATTAAAAAACAAGATTCAGAGATCTACCAAGTTTCAATTTATACATGAAGTGATAACTGCATAGAAAGAAGGACAAGTTTAATGACAGGAACATTCATGTTAAACTTGTTATTTAAATTGTTAGATTCCAGGCAGCATTTAGCTAAGAACATTTTACAGCTTTGGGTTCTCGTTTTTACAATATCCCACAATAGAATATAGAAGGCTGTATAGAGGTAGTATAATAATAGGCCTTTTATGTTTATATATAAAAGATTTTTTTTTCCATTTGTAAAATGTAGTAGTTAATACTTGGCAAACCTGATAACAAAACTCTGGATATGTCCAAGATACAAATGGGAGCTAGGCAGGTTAGTCATCATGATATCATCATGACATCCAGTAGTAGTTTGGGATCTAATTGTCCTTTCTGCTTTTAGAAGTCTTCCATTTGAAAACATAAAAATAATGCATAAGGAATAAAAGTGTTCATTGCAAACACAGAAGAGCAAGAAATCTTTTGTTAATCTACACACTCACTCACACTTGTGTGTGTTTGTGTGTGTGTGTGGTTATAATGACAAGAAATGAGAATCCCTGCCCGCTTATAAAGGTGGCAATATTTGTAAAACCAACTAAAGAACAGCTCTGCTGGGCAAGGACTGCTATATGCTGCTTCCACTTAAAACAGTAATCTTATAACTTCAGATTTGTATTGCAGAAAGCTATTGCTGTCCTGACAAAGCATTTTTCCATCCTTCTTTCACTAAGGGGGCAAGAAGAGAGGCAAGGACGTGTCTCTGAAGGTCTGCTTCCACTTCTTGCCAAGGTTTGATGCACTGATGAGATTTAAGAAAAATGCTGAAAGATTTAGACTGCAATTCTGAAACCGTTTGAAGTATTTTTGTATAGAAATTGACTTTCTTAATGCTATTTGTCTACTTTTTCTCCAAACATCACAAAAGAGAATTAAAATTTAAATGCACCAATATGTTTTACACAAAATTTTAAATTACTCTGTTATTCAAGCAGTTTCTAGCAGCAGTGATGGAATTTGCTTTATGCACTGCAGCAGTTTATACATCTTCATCGTATAATTTGTTTTATTCCCACTGCAACTCAACAGCATTGCAAAGGCGGGTATGAATAAACATGAATTTGAGATGTTGCAACTGAGCACGGCAGTGTAATGATGGTAATTTGTCCCTACAGATCAGCTTCTCTCAAGAAGCTTTAAATGCACCATTTCCTCAACAGAACTCTAACCAAACCACTGTTAGCATGTTATTAAAATGACTACTGTCCCTTACAGCACCATCCCCTCATAACTGATTTGTGCAATACATAAGCCAGTAAAAAAGACTGCCCAGAAAGGAGTTGGCTGTTACCCACCTGTGCAGTTCCCACCAAATTTGCCACTGAAATTTCTCTCAGTACAGGCCAGGTATTTTTGCATTGTGAATGCTAAGGAATTGGACTGCAGTTTTTAAAGAAACCAACAGGATCATCAGATTTATATAACAATTACATTTTTGCTTGCTAACGCTCATCTTTCTTCAAAGTCAATGAAGGCAATATAAGACTGGAGTCACACTGAACCAATAATGCTTTACTTTTCTCATGCTTGTGAATGTAGGTTCCTATCAAAAAATGATGATAGGTAGAGTTTTTGTTCATTTTTTTTATTAATCTGTTAAATACAAGAAGATATCCTAAAATAAGGATAAAGAGAGAAGGATAGAGGTGGCAAGGCACCTGAATGTATATCTAAATATAACCCGGGTTCTTTATATCAGTGAGCTCTGCAGAAGGATAAGTATGTGTTAATGTGACTTTGTTGGTTAGGGAGTTAGTTCGCAATGCTCCTGTGCATTGTATCCTTTATTGTTCATATTTCAAAGGCCTTTTTTGCAACATTCTAAACAAATAAATGAAAAGCTAAATTATTATCCAAGTTGTGGAAATGGAGAGACTGAAATACTGAAGCTGACTGACTCTGTCAAGTCAATGGTTATTATTAGAAATGGATTAGATTTCATGTCATCACTCCAAATCTTGCATACATGTCCATGTGTTCATTTTTAAGTGATTAATACCCAGCGAAAAGCAATTTCCTGAATATCAGGTGACTGACTGGAAATCTCCCCAGGATAGCTCAGACACTGAAGATGAAAGACCTATCATTTCATGTTACAGTTCTCCTTTTTGCTGTTTCTCAGACATGCTCTGATTCATCTCTGTGGAATACTTCCTATACTGCAGTTTACATTTCTATCATGACACTCACAATTTGCCAAAACAGCAATTCCCCTTACACTGTCTGAGTATGCTGGCTCTTAAATCAAATGTATACTGTCTGCTTCCATCCCTGCTCTCTGTCTCAATTATTATTTTTGTGAAGATAAGAAAATCCCATTTTTACCACTGGAGATCCAGGCTGCTTAGGTCACAAGATTCTCTTGGCTTAATCCTTGAGTATGAATCATGAACTTTCCCTAATAAGTACTGGCATTCTTCAGACGATCAAGCTAGCTTACTAAGGCTTCCAGAGCTTTCCACATTAATTATCACTATGTTTAAAGTATCAAAAGCAGTGGCTGATTAAGAATTATTAAGAATATAAACTTTATATAATACTTTTCCTTTCTTTTCTCTCTTTCTCACTCTTATGTGGGTTGCTACTGTAAATGGCAATAATACAGCTCATTTACTGGAAAAAATATGAAAAATATGATGAAAAAGATAAATCAGACTGAAAAAAAATCCATGTGAAATACTGGAAACAAAATTATTTACTTTCTACACTGGATGGCTCAAAAATAAACTATAAATGCCCACATAACTCCAGTTAAGAAAAAGCTTTTTTCTCACATTTAATATCAGAAAAATTTGACGTAGCCAGACTGAGTAGTAAGCCTCTACTCTGCAAAGGATTTACAGTCCCTGCAGATCATACACCATTGAGATGTCATAGCAAATGCCATGTAATTAAGTGTTCTGTGAAGAAATAAATAAACTGAAGACCTAAAAGGAAAATGAAAAAAAAAATGGGAAAAAAAATATTTCTTAAAACGTGAAGGTGGAAACAGAATATTCACTCTAGATTAAGAATACAAAAAATTGCTGAGATAAGACTGGACTCTACTAAGCACTTACATCCGGAAACATGAAGATCCTGGGCTATTAAGAAAAGGTTTCATATTCATGCACCAAATTTAGATGCTAAATCTAGTAAAAGTAGAACAAATGTGAACCTATTCAGTCTAGCTACAAATGACATTTTTGTAACTTTTACCAGGATTAGCACATCTAAATAAAGATGGACGCACCCAAATAATAGTCAAAATCCCTTGGAAACTTTTCTGAAGACAGCAAATATTTGTATAATAGCAGTGATTAAGCCTGAAAATAAAAGCAGAAAGCCCTGAAAAGAAATCAGAAGTGAGTCCAAATGACATGTAGTTACTCTTACATTTATCATCAGAAGTGAGTTAAAATGACTAGTGGTTACTCTTGTATTTATGGTTCTGCAAATCATAGTATAAGAATGCAGCCAGGAGGAAGAGAAGAAGCAAAACAAACAGAGCAAATCCAAGAGATTTTTAATATTATTTCCAAAGCTGGCAAATTTGAGAAGAATATTACTGAAAGTGTCCAGTTTAAATACAAAATGCTTTCCTGAGTGCTCTGAAGAATGAGTTCTCAACAAAGACCTAAAAACAGTGAAGTAACATGCTTCTGAGAAGTACAAAAATCCTTTGAAATCAAATTTAGATACTATATTGAGATATTTACAATTTTTTTTCAACTTTCGCAGGCTGGATGTAATAAAAACCTCTGTTTTCAGTGAGTAAACACCATTGTATTTAGACTAGTGTCTAAATACACAACTAGTATAGACTAGTATAGTCTAAATACACAACTAGTATAGACACTATAGACTAGTGTCTATACACAACAACTAATTTCTAACATTTGTAGCAATAGCTAACTCCTGAAAACATTTGCATTCCAAGCAGTTAAGAATGTTAAAGAAAGCCAGAAAAATTTGCCTTAAAATCAGTACTAGCATAGTTTTCCTGTTTGTTGCTATTTTAAAAAGATGTTAGATCGCAGTAGTACTTTTCCCAAAGAATGCATTCTTCACAGCAGCAACATATCCTGTGGAAAGCCACTCACTGAAGTTTGTAGGAGGCAGTGTCATTTGAATACCCCTATGCAACATGAGTGTGAGTGGAAAAAAAATTCAAAATGTGAAATGAAATATTTTCAAATGAAAACCCTCTTGATTTACAAAAGTTACGCAGATCTGGTATGGATGGGTGGAGATCTGTGTCATCCATCTCTTTAAAAAAAAAAAAAAAGAGAAAGACTTCATACAGGAGTAGGCTTACTCACCTTAGTCAAGTATTATTTGATTCATTAGAGAAAAGTTTAAGGCATTTAAATAAGAGCTAGACACACCTAAGCAACACTTTTGGTGAAAAATATCATAAAGTCTTACAAACACCTTATGTTATCATGCAAAATTTAAATAAAAATTTTAGGCTATTGTTGTGATGACTATTTAGAGTTTAAAGTTTTCCAGGAGCTATTCTACCCAGCTGTTAAGTCTTTTTGTCCAATTAACTCTCAATATACTTTGCCCTATTTTTAAAGAAGTGTACAGGTGTGGAGAAAGCCTGTTTTACAATTCATATTAAAAAAAATAATAAAATCTATAATTTTGCATTCACAAGACACAGCATAATATCTTAACCCATTAAAGTGGCCCTAGGTTCTGATTTGCAGAGCTTGAAATGGGACTTTCAATCTGTTATTTCAGCAGTGAGGCAAAATTACATCCTAAGGGAAAAGACTTAGAAAGACTTGTCTCATTTGGACACTCCTTCCAATCCTACACAAGAACTGTAGAATGAGAAGATGTTTCCAGACACAGTAATGTACCTGATGTGAATTTGTAATGGGAGCCATATCCAGTTACTCTTGCACAATGGCATAAGCAAGTGGAAAAGATGACAGGAAAGAAACTATTACAGCTTCCATATGGCTGTATGAACATAAAAATAATAGTGTACCTGAGTAAAAACACTTTTTATTTATGAAAAGCAAGTTATTGATAAAACCCTTTTCATATAGCACTAAAAACAAAGATAAGAATATAGCAAAAGTGAAACAATTGTGAGTGCAAGTCAGGTATACAAATTATTTTCATAAAAGTTTTATCCATTTTTATTACTCATTTTATTCTTTATGACTCATTCTTGCTCAGACAGCTCCATCATGAACCCAATGCAGATTATTAATTCATTCTTCATTATATTATAAAAGACTAGAAATCTGAATTGTAAAATTTGGAAACTTACACTTTTGTGTTAAGTGAAGATACATATCATGGCTTATATGATCTTTCTCTTCATTCAGCAGTTATTTCTGTTGTTTGGTCACTTTGTTTAGTCTCTTAGAGGAACAAGGGAAGGGGAATAATCCTTCTGTAAAAAATAATGCTCTTAACATATCTGTTTGCCAATAATAAATTCAGCTTAGTATATGCAGTGATCGATAGAAAAGAACTTTATGGAGTGGGCAAAGGCAACACCAAAGAAACACCAGGATCAGTCTCAAGTACCAGTGGCAGGTGTTCTCTGTCTCTTTCCCCTAAGGGTTTTGTCTTGCCTGATATCCTTGTAGCTTTACATTGTATAGCTAAATCATTTTTTTCTCATGCCTATAATACATTATAATATATAAGTTCATCAGTGGTGATTACGGAAGTTTAACACTTAACACTTACCCCTTTAAATTATTTCCTCTCCTTCTGAGCTGTTCATTCACCTACCTTATTTATTATTGGATAATATATACCTATACACAATTCTTAGCAAATCCACCACCTTACAAATTCAAAAAGCAACTGAGTTAATTCCTTCCTTCTTAACAAAGAATGCAGCATGTTATTTTTATGTACCGTTAGGAAAAAAAATGATAGAGGGAATGAACCAGGGGAACAGAAAAACAAAATAGGAAATGAAATCCAAGTTTCTAATGCAGAGATGTAATGCCAAGAAACTGCTCCAGAGAAAACTGATTAACTGCCAGCTTTTCTACCTTTTGCCAAGAAAACATTGCTGTGTTCACTGATCTTGTAATTAAACTGAGTATGTTCTGAAACAACTCTTTCTGAATTGTGCCATCTTCTGTGAAGGGGGAGGGAGCTTCATTCGTATAATACACCAATAAAGAGATGGTTTTGCTCAAAAAAGTAGATAGAAGGGCAAGCTTGGTTTAATCATGTACATGCATCCTTTAAAGAAAAACAAACAAAAAACACACAACTGGAAAGAGAAATCTTGTTGCCTACAGACCGTTGGTGGGAAGCACAGGGCTATAATTTGCAATTTGCATCCCTGAAATGACTGATGTGGAGGGCAAAAAGTCTTAATGGTTGTTTTTTAATGCCTTATACTATAATATCAGACTGCACTCTTGCTGACTCTGGTTGTTTTCTTTAACAAAATTTAAAATAATTCCTTAATTCTAGTGTTTTGTAATATTTTCTTGCTAGGATTTTTAATTTGTCATTACAATTACCCATGCTAGTCAAGATATTTGCATTAGCTGTACACCAATAAAACATTGGCTCTGTATTTCTCCTCCCACGTTTTATCTTGTTCAGCCCTCAGTCACCAAGATTTAGTATGGGCTGACTATTTCATTCACTTCCACTATAGTCCTCTGGCATTTTCTTGTAAAGCTTTATTTTACTTAGGATTGCTTTTCTCCATTCCCCACACTTTTTGCGTTTCATAGGTTAATGAAGCACTGGCTTTACTTCTTTAACTCATTGTTTGTGATGTGGCTTGCTGTGCTAGGCAGACAGTGGCCCTCTCAGACATGAGGCCTAATAGTCTTTAGGATATCATGAAAAGTCTGGATCACCTAACAAAAGTGCAAGAGAGCCCTTGTTTACAAGACAGTTTCCAATTTTTGGCAGAGGGAATTTGGAATCCCCATGGAGGACACCTAAGCTTCCCTTTTACTCTCAATAACTCCCTTCTGCATGCACCCTAATTACCTTCCTATCAAACCAATCAAAGTAGAAACATCACTGTCAAGTCTTACAGTCTCTCTGAACTCCATTCAACTCATCCTTACGCTCAGAGCTCACCAAATTCAATCTACACCAACTTCACCAACTGCCCTCACTCTTCTGTAGCAAGCTCTGTAATAGCACTGGCTCGTCAGGCACTGGGAGCCCCAGCCAGCTGGTTGCCCCCACTGCCCAGCTGCAGCACAAACAAGTATCCAGAGAATGAGGGAATACAAACTAAAAATTCTATTTTTTTATTCACTGCTGCATCATGTAGCATGGGTTTTGTAGCATTATATTGAGCCAAACACCAAGAAACCTTCTCTTTAGCACATTATTGAGATGTTATTATCACTCTTGTTTTGCATTTTGCTTTGCTTTCAGCCAAGTGCAAACACTTAGAAAGAAAACAGGTGCCTTTTATTAATCTGTATATGCAATGGTATGACAAGTGCTCTGTTTATTAATGATTCCAGACTTCCACATTTTGTCTGCAAATGGGATTTCATCTACATATTGTTTACATGGAAATTTTTCCAAAGTTAATGCACACAACTTCCATACACATCAGTAATATCCAAAAAGTTTCATAAAAATTAAATGGTGCATTTAAAAAGTCTGAGCTCTTCGTTTTCCATTTCAAAAGGTGGTTCCCATCACCTCACATTTTACAATGCCTGACTTGAGCTATGCCGTTTAAACCATATTGCTACAGACTTTAAGCCATGTTAGTGAATTTTCTTATTAAAGATGCAAGGTTTACAGGAGTAAAAACTTCCCTAACAAACAGCATTTTTACTGCAATTGCAATTTTTGTAGTTGAGGCAGGTTTTGTTTTTTCTGTATCATTTTTGGGTTTAGTCATTAATTTCTTCAATATTAATTGTATTACCTATAATTTAGAAGCCAGATATTTTATTTGGCACAAAGAGGTCTAAAAAACAGCAGTAAAATGCCTGCTTGAAACAAAGTTCATTCTCTAACGGTTTTGCTGTAATTTGGCAAAATTATCCACTTGGACTATTTCTTCAAAGGAGATGGCAGGGAGGCAGCAAACAGATCCCAGAGTATGATATTACTGACTCTCAAACTCCACTATTTCCAGTTTTACTTCTCAGGAAAATGGAAGTTATTTACCTATTCAAAAAGCACACAATGTAATTAAGAGTGCAATACTAAATTAATTTTAGACATGGACGCATGATGTCAGAGAGAGAGATCTAGAAAACAAAGATAGCTTCAGAGGAAGAGTAGCATTAATCGTTGCTGATTATCACCCCAGGGACTGACGACTGACCATTAGCAAGGAGGCGCTGAGGAGGCCAGCTGGGGAGAGTGTGTGCAGGTTTGGTAGACAAAACACAAAAAAATAACAGATACCCCCCATGAGATCAAGTCAGCCTCTCTCACATGCACTAGCTGGTACAAACAAACTTGTGTTCTTGCTGTTGGTAAGCAATCCTCACTTCAGGCCCATTAAGGAAAACAGTCTGTTGAGCACCACACTTCCAGTCATAGCCCAAAGAGATCTCACTGACTAAGGGGCTCCGTGCTAGCGACCTAACCAAATACAGGTTTTCATTCTCGTGTTAGCCAGAAGCTTGTCTGATAGCTGAGAATAGTCAGCTCATAATGCATTTTACATTCAACCCTTCTTCTTGGCTGTACCTTGGGGACAGAGAGGAACTTGAGTGGAAATAATGCTGTTGCATTTATTTGGGGTTAAGCTGAGAAACCTTTTTGTGCCAGAAGTATTCTGTAAATGTCAACAGCATCTGTGGCAGAGAGCGTGACCTCCAGCCACCGAGTGGCTCCAAGCTAGGAAAACGGCTACTTCTAGAGAGCAACTCAGCCTTTGGGAAGGCTGAACTCTGCAAAGTTATTTACTCTGAACATAACTTTCTGATGATAATATGAGATCTCAAGATGACTACACCCCAAATTTACATGCCAGTACCTAAAGTTATGTGGGACACGATGTGGTCTGTGAATCACTAAATTAAGCTGCACATGTTAGCAAAAGAATGCGGAAGTATTATTCAACCTTTCATAGAGATTTTTTTAGTCTTCGCACATTAACCAGTCTTTGGAGTTGAAGACTCCAGGAGACTTTACTTTTGCTGTTTTCAGCATCTTCCTCTTTGATCCCTTCTCATGTAGAGCAGCAGCAGCTGTCAGAATGTGCGGGTTTACTGCTGACAGAGTCACTCTGGAGTAAATATCTGCCCATACCTGGCACCCACACTCCACTTCATCTGGAGGTGGTGAGTTGCTTTGGTTTTCTTCTGTTTTGGCTTGTTCAGTTGACAAGTATCAGATCAGTCATTCACCAGACAGAAACTCTGCTACTAATCTACCTCCAAAACAAATTCAGAAGCTGAGCCAGGCCACTCTTGTCTTCCTGGCTTGATGTTGTCCTGTTCTCTGTTGCTGATGAGCAAGTGACTGATATCAATGGATGTGAATATGCCCAGGGGGCAAATTAATGATCATTGCTTCTCTACCTGACACCAGCTGATTAATTCTTGTACTTCTGAGCCAAGCTTTGCTTTCTTGACAGTTTGTTTAGCAGAGAATGAACAGTTAGCTGTTGGTGCTGATTCATTCCTGCTCACCTGTTATTTCTCAAGCTGTCAGTCATGACTCCAAATGCAACTCTTCAGATTTTTACCACTGAGCAGCTCCACTTGCTAAGTAGCAAATAAATTATCCATAGCGTTATGTCTCATTACCTAACCAACTGCTTTTTTATAACCCATTCTGACCTTTGTTAGTACAACGCTTTACTGGGACAACTCCCAGGATGAATGCCCTGAGGAGTAAATGTTGTGAAACTGCACTTTGTGAACACATGGCTCCCTGAGATAATGCTTCTATAAATCTCTTTGATGGTGGTGTGCCTTAGGTGTTCCCCAAGATCTCCACCCAGTCTTCCCTACCTTCTGTTCTTGGACTTTAATTTTTGTGTGGCTGGGTTTTGCTGTGCTCCTTTTCAGGTGGCTGAGTTCCCTGACTCAGCACCACGCTAGCCCACAGGCAGCTATGCCAGCGCAACACAGCAAAAGGGTGCACGAGGGTGGGGACAAACAGCAGGAGGGGAAAACAGGGGCTCTCCAACCTTGTTTGAGCAGCACAGTTGCTGTGTGCTTAGCCATGACCTAAATTCAGCACTCAAATACTCCATAGTAAGAGGTAGAAACAACATTCTGTAAAAGCATGTAAGTTTTCAAAAATGTGCTTCCCAGCAGACTTGATTTTCAGGTGTAATGAAACCTAGCCACAATTTGTTTTTTAAAGACAACTAGTGTGGTGGTGCCAATTTCAAATGATAATAGCAGTTTTGAAAGGCTGAAAAGAATGGGAAAGCTATGGGAAAGCTCCCATTTTGCTTTTTTCATAAAGCATTGACATAGTCCATCTTCAGACTCTTACAACATTTGGACCATTACCTGTATAACCCTTGTCTTTTTTCCATAATTCTGCATGCTTGTATCTGAGTGGTTGATTATTTATACTTCAACATTTAGGTTTGTGTCTTCCATCCTAAATCGTATCTTATCTTTTTCAGACTATTTATTGAATTTGTAAAGAATATTCCAATTTCTAGTCCTGCCTTTCAGTGTGCTGGGAGCTCTTCTCTGTCTTATAAGACATTAACAATTTTATTCTAACTTCCAATTCTAGATGTTAGGGGATGAAAAAAAAAAAAAAAAAAAAGAGTACAAGATTTAGATACAGCCTTCTCATCCTGTATTTCTCACGGCTTTTTCTTGTCCTTTTCTTGTGCCTGCCCTGACAGTAGGAGGCACAGCACAGTAGGGATGTATATGAAAATCCCAATCTTTCACAAAGGCAACATGTGGCTAATAAGAAGCATCTTGTCTGAGCTGTAGCATTTCTCAACTTGTACTGAGTTTTTAATCGCCTAATTTGGAGGGGGAAATTAAATATAGCACACAGCACTTAATGTTGCCAATGCATGACCTAGATTGTATTTCCCTACATAGTTGGTGAGAATGCCATTTGAGACATTTTCAAAAGCCTTATTAAAAATTAGCATATGCAACTCCTACTGCCTCTCCCTCATTCACAAGAGCTGCTACCCTGTCGTAGAAGGAAATCAGACTTGCTTAACATACTTTGCTCTTCACAAAACTATCCTGTTACTCACCACCTACTTATCTTCTGGTAGACTGCAAATGATTTTTACTAGTTTATTCCACAATTTCTAATTTTTTTTTCTTCAAGTTACTTACATCTAGAAAAAAAAGGAGCAAGTTGCATTCCTGAATAAAATAAATATTTGCAGTTCAGTTAGTTACAGGAAAATTCACCTGTGCTTGCAATAGTAAAACAGATCTAATTTTATCAAGTGCTTTTAAAATAGATTTGTCTTTACATTTTTCTTGCTGATCTCTTATTGTCTTTAACTACATGAGTACCCCCTACAGGTTCATCATTAGTAATTTCTGTAGCAGCTTTGTGTTCCATTATCTCCTTTGTGTTTGAGTATACCCATGATATCCAATATCTTATTGTTCCATTACTAATGACCATTTTAAAAACCTCCACTTTAATAAAAAGCACAGCATTAATGGCATTACTATTTAAAATCTGCTGTTCGTTTCACTAATCTTCAAAAGAGATTAAAAAAAAGAATACAGTCAGTCCATCCAACATCCACTGCAATAATACTGTAATATGGTTTACAAGAACTCATCTAGTTCAAAGGATAGAAAGAAAACCTTTACAGCTGCATGCAGCTTTAAAAAAATGATGTAAAGCTTTGAGCATTTGATTTCAAGACATGTTCTGATAAACCAAAAATATCTGGACTTCAGACAAATTTTGCAACAGGTGAAATTGTCTTTGAGACAGAAGGCAATGCCAAGCTTTTTTTTAAGTGCTGGAGACATTTTAAATCTTCTTTCTGTAAGCCACGTTGCATACTGCTGATTGCATTATTAGTCTTTTTGGGTTAAAATTCATTGCTTGTCTCACAGAGGTTTGGACTTCTTTTTAACTTTGATTAACAAACTACTGAGACTGAAGTGTTTTTTTCTCTGTGTTTTTTTTTTTCTCTCTTTTTTTTCACATATGCTGTTTGGAATGCAGCAGTAAGAAGCACTTTTTATATACTTAATGCAAAAGCATTAGTTTGTAAGAAAAGATTTGACATGTAGTGTATAGGTTAGTTCAGCTGCGTACTTAACCACATTGATTGTGAAATGCTGAAATCAAACTAGCTCACACAGGATTTGTTTTAATTTATCTCTGTTGGAAGAAATAAAACATAATTTGAGCCAAATTCCAATGCTTTGCTCTGAGTTTTGCAGTGCATGCAATCTAAAATGTACAAATAATGCCAAAAAATAAAACGCTGAATGTTCCTCTATTTATCCTCCACGCATTTTTGTCTCATTTTGGTAATCAGCCTCTAAAGTGATGGCAATTGAAATAATCCAAAACATAAGTTTTCAAAACCTATTCCTTAGTAAAGATCTTGATTACCTTTGTGTGTGTGGGGAGTCATTATGTCTGCATAAAAAAAATGTCATAACCTTTTGGTGTTTCTTATGCCCTACCTACAACTCCCTTATCCTTCCAAAACATTCAGACAGAAAACTGTTCTGTTCCCTAGATCTCCTGTTAAATGTGACAAATGCTCTGAAAGATGAATATGCATTAATTATGAGAAAGTAATACTGGCACACAATTTTTTGGACTTAAATTATAGGGATTAACTGTTACATTTATAAAGATTTCTGGACTGTTACAGTAAACACTTCTTTGCTCAATGGATTTAGATGACAATTTACTAAGTAAATCTACAGGCTCATTCAATTATTTTTTTAGAGTGAATTACAGAAACAAATATGTGGAATTTGTTCTGGACAATGCAAAAAAAAACAAAAGGTGTTTTTTTTTTTTTTTTGGTTGCTCCCACATATGCATGTTTCAATGTTTCACGTGGGCTTTCCAAAGAGGATTCTGCCTTCATAAAATATTAAATGGGAAATCATCTCTTTATATAAGTTTTATGTAAGTTAGGAAAGTCAACAGTCAAATGAAGGATTCATCTGGTCTTGCAACAAAATTGCTGAATAGGTTACACTTATGTTCTTCATGAGTTTTGTGTCTTTAATACAAAATCTTCATTAGGAGTATACAGAGGAGGTACTTAAGATGTATGCATACCACAGTATAATTGTGACTTAAAATACACACATGCACATAAATAAATGGAACCAAAATTATTGACAACAGTAATATCTTATTGCCACAGTGCCAGGCTTGTGCCTAGAAGTTTAGAGCTCTCACTTTACTTTTCATATTAGTACTGTGACCTATGCAAACGGCACTGCTCATCACTGCAGCCACATTTTTACTCTGGTTCTGTCTGGGTGCCTTAAACTCTTACATAATCCCGAAGACTGATTTTCAGAGTCAAAGTGGGATCCTATATGAATGGCACTTCTGTTCTAGTATTTTTGAGCGTCAGGACTACTGTTGTTTGTTTTTAAATAACAAAGCTAAAATTATCTGAAATAATGTCATGATTAATAAAGCTGATCAAAATCAATATACCAGAAAGACAGCAAATCTTTTAAGTACCAACATGCCTCCGAAGCTCTAGGTACTATTCCTGGAAATGACACTCCTGTGTGACAATAATACTAATTTAAGATGTACCACCTTCTGAAGATAGCCCAGGCTGATTGAGGACAACTGTAATGACATATATGTGCACTAAAAGGCATCAGTTTTGTCCAACTGTAGTTATTTAAACTAGTTCCTTTCCATCTTTCATGTAACACAGCTTCTCCCCTATTGATATTGTCTTGCTGCTTTCATAAACTTTCAACATCTTTTTTTTGCTGTTCTGTTTTCTTCTCGGCAAGAGTAGCTCCTTTATTCTGGTAGACAAAAGTAGAATGCTATCACTAATGCAGTGTGTGAGTTTAATCCCATTCCCGGAAATATCAGTTTCAAGGACTTTTATATGTTAATTTGATAATATACTAATTTCTATGCATATTGCACATGTTCAAGGACAAATAAGATTTCTAATAAGGGAAGTGGATTGAAATACATGATGTGAAAATTGCTAACAGCTGGAGGGAAGGTACAGTAATGGCAACTGGCCATCATAAGACAGTGCATAAGACAGGAACAACAAAGAGGGAGGTAGCGCTCAGCTTTGATTTTTTGAGCAGTGGGTCAGCATTTCTCAGCATTCCAGTATTTCTAAGCATTCCTGATTAAGACCATGTCTTTTGTTTTTATTTTTGTTTTGTTTTTTACCTTTCCTGTCTGGGACAACGTATTTATATTCCGTGAGCTTCCAAGGATGAAGGTTTTATTTCTTTCTCCTGAGAAATTTTTTGGGAATGAATAGAAGGTATTTGGCCTATGAAACGTGCCCTTTTTTGGTTGTAACTTTCTCACATGATGTCATGCAGTTGTTTTTCTGAACGATTTCAATGTGTTTGCCTCAACAAGTCTGCTATTTGATTATTATTATACTTTTAATCTTTTTAAAAGAAAAACTCCACCCTTTCATCTTAAAGAACATTTTTTTCCTCTTTTTGTTCTTCATTATAAGTGGAAGACGCATTGTCAGGAATATACAAGGTCATAAGCACCATGTGTTCTGAAAAAATCAATTCTGTGTCTCCTGCTCCAATTTCTGCATTGAGAATCTCTGGTAATATCAAGTCGACGGCAAACAATCAGCAGGCCTCTTACACAGTTTCAGTATTACAGTTTTTCAATCTGTTGTTGCCACTACTTCTGTACTCCACTACGCTATATCATTATTAGGAAAGCACAATTATATTTGATACAATTGTATTAATAAGAATTAAAGAATGATTCCCTAAAGAAAGAAATTAAAATCCCTAAAAGAAAGGAATAAAAACAAAGGGAATTCTGAAGGAAATAAATATTTCTCTGAAGAAATTTTTTTGGTAACTGAAAATATACCAATATGAGAGCAATGCCCTCTCATCTGGCTTCACAAATGATGGGGACAAACTCCAGATTGCTAAAATGAAATTTTGGATTGCTAAAATGGAATTTAGCAATCTGGAGTTTGGAACAGCAATGTGGGATAGCAAACCTGAATTTGATAAGGAGATCATTCATGACATTGACTAACTTTCCTGCCCAGTTTCTTGGTAAAACAAATTTCTATAATCTGATTGCTGGCACCCCTGTGCCGAAATAACTGCAAAGTATTTCTTGAAAAGCTTGAGGAAAAGCACCAGGCTTCTATAAGCACACTTTCTGTACTAGAGAGAATTTGTAATAGTATTTAGTCCCTTGGGAATATATTGAATTAAAATGGCTGTTGTGTATGTATTGTGCTACTTGAGGGTGGATGCAGTTAAGCAACAAACCCAGCAAGGTGTCACAGAATCTGTTAGTAGCAGCTCTGAACTACTGAAGAGGTATGTCCTTTCCAAAGCAAACACTCCACTTACATGGGATGGCTATTTTTCAATAAACTACATGTATGTAGGTGACCTAGGACAAGCCACGTGGCTACAGATATACGGTGCTGTGGAGAAGAGCTGGATGGGGAAGAATACCCAGGACAGCTCTACAAATCTCTCCCTGATACCTCTGATGTACTTGTGATGTTGCTTTAAATCCGCCATGTGTCATTCATGTAATACTTCAAATCCTTACAAACACTCAGTTGCTCTTGGCTCCATTTTCCTTTCTCCACTCAAGCCCTTGACATACCACAGCTGTTCAAAGGTTCATTTTTGAACTTGAAATTATTTTCATATTTTAAAAATAAATTCAAAACCATACATATTCAAACAGCTTTTTGATGTTTCTCACTTTCTGAAAACCCTATGCAACTAAAATATACCTAGTAAGAATTTTCATCCTTTTTAACATTGGAAATATAGATTCTCCTGTATATTTAGTACTGACTAAATTATATACTTTTGCAAGGCCTCTTAAGTAGCTTTTAGATTAAAATAATTTAAAATAAAAACACCTGAATTAAACAAACTAAATCCTCCAAGAAATCCTGACTAAGCTTCAGAAGTTTTAAACAAGACTTTTCATTCTTTTTCCACACTCCCCAATCCCCTGTATGCTCCCCTGTGTTGAGACCTCTGCTTTCCAAAACTCGTTGTTTACCTCTGTTATTTGCTGTTGTTTTACTTGTAGTATATAGTAGTGCATTTATAATACACTAAGTAAAGACAATGAGCTGAACTGGTAATTAAACATTAGAAACAAAATCTCTGCAGTTCTTTCACGTTCTTCAATACCTGTCTAGACAAAGGCCAGAAGAAATCCAATTTAGAAGGGCCTAGAGGAAAGCTGTCAGAGATTCTAACTAGTCAAAGAAAGGTCCCAGAAAGCCTAGTAGCACAAATATGTGCTCTATGGGAATGTGGTAAGTGACTCAATCACTATGATATCAACACAAATTATGTTGTAACTTCCATTTCTCTTGTTCTCTAAGTTCCCAGTGAAATTCAGCCAGATGGTTAAGATCTAACCTTTTCCATCAGAGTTTGTCCGACTGCGGTCTGCAAGAATCAGAAGATGGTCTATGAAATTACGAAATAACTGCAAAACCTTTTCTTTTTCAAATCATACACTTTCATTCCCATTCATACAAAAAAGAAAAAAAAAACATGTGCAGGGGTAAATATAAATAAGGAAATTCAACACTTACTCTACCTTTACTCATGTATAAGTCAATGTTTTATAGCAGCAACACATGATATTGTCTGTACATTTTTTTCCACTAAATTGAGAAATGCAGTTTTGTATTTTATGCATATTTAAAATGCAACTCTCTTTCCCACTACCATAAGCTACCATTACCAGAAAAAGCTGCTTTACTTCTTATTGGAATATAGCTCGAGCTGTTTGAGTATTTCAGTTGTGGAGCAGGGGTGGGGCATGGAAAAATTACTCACTATATGGAATGCTTAAAAAAATATCATGAGCACAGAATGTCCTACAACTTTTCATTTGCTCTTCTCTTTAGTTATATTCTTCTAATATATTGACCATACGAATCAACTGATATAAGTGACAATGTATACATTTCTTTTTAAGTAACATCCTACAGATTCATATTTTCATATTTTTAATTCATAAATAATCTTATTTTCAGGAAATTTGCTGTTATTGAAGAAATAGTTTAGCCAAAAGATTTATGCAAGACATTTTAAAAGAAGAGCAACAAATTGAAGCTGACACCTTTCCTTAGGCTTCTGTAATTTCCAGAATCATTCCCTTAATTATCCATACTTCTTAAGTCTAAGACATTTGAAATGTTAAGCCTTCTCAACTAGTCTTTAATGGGAATTAAAAAAAAAATGCTTTACACACCTCATGGGAAGAGTATTTATTTTGCAGAATCCCAGTTTTATATGTATGATAAAATGGAAAAAAATGAGAAACAATAATGAGAAGCGTCTCACACACAACACAACTAAAACCCTTGAAACTTCATAACAGAGAAGAAAGTGAGACATTGCCATCCTCTTCACTTCATTGTACAGGTGGCCGGGCCTAAGGAGAGTTTGAAGCATGAAAGTTTGTAATAACTATTATGATTTTGAAGAATATCATCAGAATTATAAACTAGAAGACCTACTGTTTTAATAGGTGTCAAACAGAGAACACATACAAACAAAACACTCAATACTTTCAAAAATAAAGGTGGTGAAATACCACCTATGTGAGAATCACAAGGTTCAGCAGGACAACAGAATACTGAACAGTTCAATGGCTCCCCTGGAAGAGCTTCCAGAAAAGCAGCATGTAACTTCCTACGATAATTAGCAGTGCTGTAGCATTTTCAATTTTCCCTAATCTACAAGGAAAAAGGGGAAGGAAGATGAGTGTTTCCAAAGGTACCATACAGCAGTGAATTAATCTCTCTACCATGGTTTCCATCTGCCTCTTTTGAGGGTTAATGTTTCTTTGGAGTCCTATTTCTGCTTATTACAGAGGGTGCACCAGCCGAAAGTGAAACTCGGTATAACATGTTAACTACAACAGTTATTAGCTACCTAATGTGAGCGTGACTCAGTGATGGAACTGTTATTCTGTGGAAGATTCACTAGTAAATACTTCAAATATGTGCTACAAATCAGTCTACAGATGTTCTCTGTTGTAAAGACAGTTTGTTAGATGTTAGCTTCTGATAGCAATACCACTGCCACACAACTCAGATGGTTAACAGCAACAATTGTTGCAAATAATTTCATATTGTCACTTCACTCATACAAAATAATGGACTCAGAGAGAAAATAAAGAAGAATGTGACCTAGCCAGCAGTCTAAACTGAGAGGCCGCGCAACAAGAAGTAGAGAAGAAAACAAAAAGCACAGGAAAACTGAATATTTCATACATTTCAGAAATGATGGGAAAAATTAACAGAACCTTAGTCTGTTTTTAAAAAGTGGTATACAAGACCTTCACAATCCAAACTGCAAGAACATCTATTAAGTGTCAATGGGTAAAAACTACTAATATTTTCCCAAAAGTGCCAGGATCTGGTAAAATCAAAAGTATCCTGCAGCCTGTGTATAAAACTGTTAAACCTGAAAAAAACTAATCCAATTACACACCTGTAAATTTAGTGTCCAGCTTATTTTTAAGAGCAACTTTAAAGATCAATATTTACATTTTAAGACGTATTAAAATTTGAAAATGAATGCTGCAAGACTTCAAGTTTAAAATGAAAAGTGTAAGGAAATTTGCTTCCATCTCCCTATTGACAGAGAAGCCTAAGCTCCAGGGTTCTGGATCACATGGATTGAATATTGAATGACAAATTGGATTCAAGTTAAAGCCAACCAAAGCCAAGTAGGCTTCTTGTCAAATGAGGTATTGTAGGAGGAAGGTGAAACTGTTGATCTTATTCAGGTAAAATCACAGAAAGCTAGACAGTAATTAGTGCATTCCAAGAAACAAATAAAACCAAGCTAGTTTTGGACAAGCATAACCAACTTACTGCCTGTCAGAAGATGAGCCAGCCTGGAGTCATATTCACTGGAATCAACAGCGAAGTTGTACTTACTCTGGTTAGAGCAGAATAAAAAAAAAAAAAAAAAAAAGAAACAGATTCTGTTCCAAACTAGAAATGTACCAACACTAAGTTACACCTTTATTGAGGTAAACAAACCAAACTTAACAGAACAAGGGTGTATTTAGATCCAGGCTGAAGGCAAGTAAAAACTTTAGTCAAAAGTTTGCCTGTAGCTGCTATGAGAACCAGACAGATGTTAAGCTCAAAGAAATCTTCCAAGAAATAGAGAAAGCAGATACAAGAACAGAAAAAGTGTAATCAAGCACTTCACATAAATTAATTTTAGACTTTGTAAATATTCAATTATTTTTTTGCTCATGATTTTGATTTACCTGGATGATGCTAATTATCCAAGTTTTTGAGGTAGTAAAGTAAGTAGAAGTAAATATACTTATTTTCTATAGAGCCCTATTTCCTCAATTAAATTCTGTACTTCAACAAGTTCAGTGGCTGCTGCTATTGCTGGCTGTTGTGTTCATACCAATTTAGTAAGGTATCTGCTGCAGTGACAGGTGGTGAAGTAATGCTTTCGCTTTCAAGTATTTCCAGTGTGACCCCTAAATGCTCTATCTTTTATGCACTGGAATCCACTGGAGGTGGATGGGAGAAGATTAAGTAAAGCAACACACATATCTGAATAGAGCACAAATGCATGCAAGTATTATATACCCAACAGGTTTAATGTATGAATTAAAAGGAAATATTGAGTAGAATGCAAACCCACACACAGATCCACCATGTCATAACTAACAATGCCTTTACTGGGGTCTAAAAAAAGGTGGATCCAAGAGGTATTGGAAGCTACAAGATGCAAAGGATGCAGCAACCTCAGAAACTACAGTACTGGAGTGATGTACCAGCAAGTCAGCTATCCAAAACATTTGGAGTGACGTGATAAACAGCACTTTTCAGAGACTGATGGAAACTGAAATCTTTTTAGCACAACTGGAGAGAGTTATTAGCACAGAGCAAAATACTGATGAGCATCCTGGAATCCCAGAGGTGCCTCAGCCAGTCTGCCATGCTCATTATAAATCAGCGCTAAGAGAAATAACAGTTGGCTTACAGAGACTATTTTTCTACGGCATAAGCTTTGCAAAGATTCAATATACTCAGGAGAGAAACATAACTGATATAAAACAAGTTTTGAAATGCAGATTATTTAATTCTAAATGTTATGTTGATGTCAACAGAAATGAAAGCATAAAACAAAAACTATCTGAAGTTAAAACATGATAATTTTAGGGGCAATTTTAGGCTTATTCTCTCCTACAAATGGCATTTTATATACATATTAATTTCTATACAAACAGTGAAATAAACCAAGATTTTTTTACTCAGTATTTCTGACGAGTCATTTGCACTAATTTTATCTAACAGCCATTAGAGACACCACAAGGTGAGGGGTGACCTTTACTCAATTCCCCTTTGCAAGTTACACGTGTAACTTTATATGTGTGTTTATGTGTATATGAGACAATCAGAATTTTGCTGCTCAAGATTTAACCCACTGCGTTATTCTTTCGTCTGAATGATAAACTCTTTCTGCTCTCAGCTTAAAATATAAACACCCAGACTGCTCAGTCATACTGCAGGGAGGAACACAATACTTAAACAGAGTAATCACCAAAAAGTGGTCACCAAAAATGTTAATAATTAAAGATGATTAGGGCCTGAGGAAGGTCAACATCAAACTGATGTTCCAGTGAATTATTTCTTCTTGCAGCAAAGTTTCTCAAACATCTGGATTCTTACGAAAATCCTAACTGAAAAATTATTTTACTTAGTGTCTGCATAATAACATAGTACTTCAAGGAGTGACAGGTGTTACTAAGAGCAGAATTAATGCTAAGGCCTTGAAAATAATTCATGTATTGTAACTCACATAAGGTGGCTCACATGTAAAACCAATACTGTAAGGAAACATCTGATTTATAGATACAAAGAAAGTTCAGAAGTTTTGCAATCCAGCAGTTCTGCAGAGTCCCACCAGCAGGTTATCATCCTTAAACCGTTGTAATCAGATGTAAATGTCAGGTCTCATAACTCTCCTAATAGCAGGTCAAAAAGCTCAGTATCTGCCAGTTCTTCATAACCATTAACTGTTGGTCACCTCAAGTAAGGCCAACCTTTTACACACTGTATTCTTTTCACACCGGCCACAGATACAGCTTAGGTCCATAACTTTTGATGCCAATTCCTGAGAACAAAAACTAGAGAAAAAGCTACTACAGTTCACTGCTGGGCACATGAAATTAAACTGCCTTAAATTCATTAAATTTTAACATACAAAGCTGTGAACTGCCAGGACTGCAAAGCCAAACCTCCTTCGGTTCTGCAGCCCTGGTAAGGGACAGGCACTGCCAGCTGTGTGGCAGCACAGACAGACGCACGTGGTACCCTCTTTAATCAGCTAAATCCATCTCATCGGGCCCTACAGCCGTGGTCAAGCACTTCACAAACAGCTGCAATCTTTTTAAGATGTTACTTCTTTTACTGATTTCTTACTATCCCCAAGCCCTACCAAGTGAAATTGGATGACTTCCTGAGCCAGCTGGGTTAAGCTCAATCACTCCCCAAAGCAGTTAGAGCTGAGGGAATTTGCTGTGCTGCGGGTCTACACCGAAAGGCACCGGCAGCCTTGTTACAGTCCTGAAGGGGACACAGCACAGCCCGCAGCTCCGTGGAGCTGGTAGGCACACACACCAGGCAGAGAGGGGCACGGGGAGTTATTAAGGAATGGAACTAGCAGAGGTTTTGCTGGTAACATCTAGTAAGCCAAGATCTTGCTAGGAATTGTGTCCAAAAGGGTTAAAACGTGGTTAAATATGTAGATTTTTCACAGAAATAACAAAAAGCACATGCTCAATGGGCAGGCCAATTTCCTGCCAACATCCAATCTCAATTCCAAGCCTTTGGGTCATTCCCAGTATTTCAAAGAAAAAAAGCTGCCAGACCTTTGTTTTTTAAGAAAGAGAATATTGAACATTGGCCCCTAGCTTAATTTAAAAAATAATAAAAATAATATATTTACCACGTTTACACTGGAAATACAGAAGATTTCTGTTCTACATTCTCTCCTTTTTAATACTTAATATATGATTAATGCAAATCATTCCACAAACAAAGAATGGGTCAAAGTTTATTTTCCAAGTTTCGTGGTTTCTTTTTAAACAAATGTATCTTAAAAACTTAACAACAGTATCCACCAGAAATAGCAATGGCATTCATCACTGCCTGCAATTATTTGGTTTGCACAGCAAAAATTGCCTTTTTTTTCTTTCTTTGTTTGTCATTTTTTAATAGGGATCATAACAGTATTCAGAATTAGCCAACCTAAGTCCCAGCCACCACACCTGGATGTTGGGTGCAGCAACATAATTTCTAGGAATATTTATTTAGAATATTTAGATGTTTGGACCAAGTGCCAACATGTTAATCCTGCACAATCTAAGCACAGAATTTCTTTCATTCTCCATGGTATTCTTCATATGCAAGAAACACATTTAATGTGGGATTACAAGCAGATATACACTGTAGATGCACAAGCAGATGTACCCTGACGTAAGATTAAGACACTTACAAATCACCTCTTAGTATTTTTTTCCTACTAAATGCTCTATTGTACATCTATTAGCACTCTTCACTTCTTTAAACTTGGTCTATCACTTGATACTGGAAAAGTTTTTAACAAAGTGAGTTTTAGCTGATGAGTTCACACATCCATCAGTCTAGAAAAATCTAAGTACAGCAATTTAATTTGAAAATGTGAAAGTGTGGTTTGTTGACGGAGCTAAGTCAGTACAACCACTTGGTGCTGAAATAAAGGATCACCCTTGCCTCTGGCCACACAGTCTCATTCCTTCCCTTGAACCAGCATCGTCCAGCAACCATGCCTCTCTGATCTTATTCAGCAAGGTCAGGGAGTGAAGCAACTAAAAAATTGTCCATATAAAAAGGGAAATCAGGGGTGACAAAAGACAAAAACCACACTGCCAAACCTCTAGCCTATTGGGCTATCCCAAGTATAATCTTTTTATCTATGAAGTATTATAAAATAAAACTTGGTTCTTTTAAATGATGAAAATTAGTAAATAGAGCATATAGAAATGGATTATTCTTATTCTTAATTTACCCAGAATAAATTGTGATTTACAAGGCTGGATGCTGCTCTAGACCTTTATGAGGTGCTCAATGTGTGGTGGTTGCTTTTTTTTTTTTTTTTTTTAATTATCAAAAGTACACTTTACAATTCTAGAATTCTGTTTGAAAGGACTGCTGGAAGTCCCTAATCCAACCTCCTGCTCTAAGCATGACTAACACTGACATCAGAGCAGATTGCTCTGGAACCTGCCCAGTCAAGGTCCACTCACCCTGCTCTTTCCCCGACTGACCCAGCCCTGCTCTTTCAGTGTCTCTTTGCAAGCCTTATTCCATCCCCGGGTCTGGTTCTTGAGGTTATTGCATCCACTAGCAGGGCTTTGTATATGTTTTAGCTAGTCTGCATTATGCTAGATTATGGAGCCCATACCTCCAGTTTGTCAAAAATTGTGACAATGCCAGAGACCTGCCCTCCTACACATCCACTGCTCCTTTCCAGTTTGGCTTCATTTGTGAACTTGAGGTTTCATTCCATTTCACTGTTCAGACTGTGGCAGATGATGAAAATCAGCAGCCCAAATACTGATTACTGACACTTGCCACTGCTAACTAGCTGCCAGTTTGAAGCACTGATGTCCATATTTTGAGTCTGGGGTCCAGACAGCCTTGTCTGACCTCAGTGCCAGGGAAGCTCATGGAGCAGATTATCTTGAGTGTCATCACGCGGCACTTGCAGGGCAAGCAGGCGATCAGGCCCAGTCAGCATGGGTTTATGAAAGGCAGGTCCTGTCTGATGAACCTGATCTCCTTCTATGACAAAGTGATGCGCTTGGTGGATGAGGGAAAGGCTGTGGATGTGGTCTACCTTGACTTCAGTAAAGCTTTTGACACCGTTTCCCACAGCATTCTCCTCGAGAAACTGGCTGCTCATGGCTTGGACTGGTGTATGCTGCGTTGGGTTAGAAACTGGCTGCTGGGTAGCCGGGCCCAAAGAGTTGTGGTGAATGGAGTCAAATCCAGTTGGAGGCCGGTCACTAGTGGAGTCCCCCAGGGCTCAGTACTGGGGCCAATTCTCTTTAATATCTTTATCGATGATCTGGATGAGGATCGCGTGCACCCTCAGTAAGTTTGCAGACGACACCAAGTTAGGTGCGTGTGTCGATCTGCTCGAGGGTAGGAAGGCTCTGCAGGAGGATCTGGATAGGCTGGACCGATGGGCTGAGGCTAACTGTATGAGGTTCAACAAGGCCAAGCGCCGGGTCCTGCACCTGGGCCACAACAACCCCAAGCAGCGCTACAGGCTGGGAGATGAGTGGCTGGAAAGCTGCCTGGCAGAGAAGGACCTGGGAGTATTGGTTGATAGTCAGCTGAATATGAGCCAGCAGTGTGCTCAGGTGGCCAAGAAGGCCAACAGCATCCTGGCTTGCATAAGAAGCAGTGTGGCCAGCAGGGCTAGGGAAGTGATTGTCCCCCTCTACTCGGCTCTGGTGAGGCCGCACCTCGAGTACTGTGTTCAGTTTTGGGCCCCTTGCTACAAGAAGGACATGGAGGTGCTCGAGAGAGTCCAGAGAAGGGCAACGAAGCTGGTGAGGGGTCTGGAGAACAAGTCTTACAAGGAGTGGCTGAGGGAGCTGGGGTTGTTTAGCCTGGAGAAAAGGAGGCTCAGGGGCAACCTTATTGCACTCTACAGGTACCTTAAAGGAGGCTGTAGCGAGGTGGGCGTTGGTCTATTCTCCCACACGCCTGGTGACAGGACAAGGGGGAATGGGCTGAAGTTGCGCCAGGGGAGGTTTAGGTTGGATATTGTGAAGAACTTCTTTACTGAAAGGCTTGTTAGGCATTGGAATAGGCTGCCCAGGGAAGTGGTTGAGTCACCATACCTGGAGGTTTTTAAAAGACATCTAGGTGTAGAGCCTAGTGATATGGTTTAGTGGAGGACTTGTTAGTGTTAGGTCAGAGGTTGGACTGGGTGATCTTGGAGGTCTCTTCCAACCTAGATGATTCTGTGATTCTGTCTTGTCGTGTCTTGTCACACCATCCAGCCTACATCTTCCCAGTGGGACTACAACAATTGTGGGGGAGAAAACGGGGAAAGCTTTGCTAAAGTAAAGGCAATTAACATTCAGTCTCTACTCTTCCACAGAGCCAGTCATTTCATCACAGATGCCAACAAGGTTGGTCAGGTACAATTTCCTTAAGCATTTGACCTTCTGAGACCTTTATATGTTCTCAAAAAATTAAGCTATAGATATGCTGATTATTTTAAATGTTACAAAGTCCAATAAATAACATACACATTAATTTGAGACACATTACAGGTTTGTTATGGAAATTTTTAAGATCATACATTCACAATTTTCTTGTCAGTTCATCTTATAAACAAACATTGAATTGTTTAAAACAAATCAGGAAAGATATGGAATAACCTCTTCGTGCATCAGTTTTTCTGATATTTCTGATTCATATAGAATGTGAGATTCCTCTGCTCAGAGCACTAGCTGCTAGCTGCATCTTTTTAAGATTTATATAAAGCAGCTGCTGGCTTTGTAACTAACCCGTTTACTCAGAAGTTACACAGTATGTCAATTCTCACTTTTCATATTTTACTCCACCCTAATACCTGTTTACATACTCTGCATATAATAAGCACCCAGGTGAATAGTTTCATGTGAAATACAGAATGCCACCAGTGGAGTTTGTAGGTAAAATGCTCAGAGCTGTTAAGAAATGACATTTGAAACTGAGCACATCACAATGTGGGAAATCTATCCCATTACAAAGTATGAATCCTGGCTGTGGTTATGAAATTGCTGTATCATCATTAAATACCTCAGAGGATGTGAAGTCAACCATATGCTGTCAGGGCTCGGTCATGTGCATCTCAGACATGGGTCTGTGGAAAACGTCCCACCCTAGCAGCTCCCAGTCAAGAGGAAGAAATATAAGGACAATGGGGTGCCCAAGCCTCAGCAACCCATTCACCCAAACTCTTCCTGTAAGCCAGAATTTGCAGCTATGGAATTTCCCCCAAAACTGAAAAGAAGATAAAATGTTATGACTGGACATGAAAAGCTATGGAAACTCAGCTCTGGGAAATGCTGTGAATCACAGAGATGCAAAGAACTTGTGTGGAGAAGGAACAGCGAGGCATGCTTTGCTAACTGTGGGGCAGCCAAGTGAGAAGGAAACTGGCTTCAAAATTCTGACACAGACATGCATGCACCATAATTTAGAAAAGTTATGTACAGAAATGGATGACACAGAGAGCATGAACTATGCCCAAAACAACATTCAAAACTGAGGAAGGGAAGTATATACAGAGTGTTTAGTGTTTTCTAATCTGTATGATACTTTGTGCCAGCTCATATAAGGAGTCATTGATTTTATGGTATTTTTAAAAAATCTGTGTTGTCTGCTTCAACTATCACAGGTTTCTAAGAGGTGAATTGTAAACCCTGAGTGAGTAAAATGAGAGCTAAAGGAAAAATGTGTTTAATCTCTCGGGGAACCTAGTGACTGAAGACAAATAATCCTCACTAGAAACTGAACCAGGGAGAAACCTTCTGCTTCCAACTCTGATCAGGTAAAATTTAAAGTGATATGGGCTTAGTGAGGCAGAGCTGGAACAAAGCAATCCAGTCCATTTCCAGCTGATGGAACATTATCAAGCCTGTGACATACCTGGGTTTCTTCTTGATATCACATGAGTTGAAAATTACAGGTCAATTGTCCCCTTTTCACCTTTAATAAAAATTAACATGATGATTTTAGCAAACACTATGCAATCATGCTTACAGATGGCTCTTTATCATTTGAGTGCTTTTCATTAGTTAAATAACTTAAAAAATTGTGCTATTATTCATTTATCCTGCTAGTCTTCTTATATTCTTAGCCAAATACCACATGAAGATTTCCTGCCTAAAATCCTAAAATAACTACTTGATCCTAATGAAAATACATTTACATCAATATATTATAAAATCACACCTAAACTACTAAATCATGATTTCAAACCATTTGTAGATATACCAAAAATGAAGTCTCCAGGAGATAGGAACAACATTCACAGCTGTTTTCTTAACATCACAGGTAACTAGTTCTGTCCTTAACTTTTTCTTTTTTTTTTTTTTAACACATAAGTATCATTTGACTACTACTTTTAAGAACAATTATTTGTATTTTTAATATTCTCAGCTCTTCTTCATTATTATGTATTTCTGATGTGTTTTAAGACAAAAGTATGAGGGCGCATCGTCATATACTGTCTTCTAATTTTCTGAGTGGAGAACCACAAGCAGAAACTTTGGAAATCACACATTAGCACAATGTTCAAGTTAGACCGTGTCCAAATAGCTTTGACTGCACTGCACTTCAAAGCACTGGCAAAGCATCATGCAGGATTCTTCCAAGCACTGCTTGATTTCCATAGTGGTGAATCATGTCCATAAAAGAAGCTGTGGGTTTCTTTCTTTCTTTCTTTCTTTTTTCTTCTCTCCTCCATGCAGGAAACAATAAAACATTAATAAAAAATAAGGTCAAGAGAGAACTACAGAACTGTTCTTCAGTGAGGTCTAAGTGGCCAATTTTTTCCACCTGGGACACCAAGTCAAAACATTTGTTATTAAAGAAGTGTAATTTGCTCACTGTGACTCACATGCTAAAATTCCAGGTAAGGATTTAACTCACTCCTAACATACCTAACAAATCATTAGGCATCGATCTCTATAAAGTTTGTTGCTAGTCAATCCAGAGTATTCTATCTTCTCTATGAGAACTGTGGACTTAGAACAAATTTAAAATATGGCAACATCTTGGTCACTTAGCTCACAGAAAATTCAACATTTTGTAAAATCAGACATTAAGGTAATGAGAATAAATAGTGAAACTGATTTACCACAAATTCTAATACAGAGATTAAGAAATTTTTGTCTTTCTTTTGAAAGGCATTTCAAAGACTCATCAGATTGATACTAGAAGATATGCATGTCCTCAAACAAAATTACTCACCTTTCCAAACTTTTCAAAGCAAACCATTCTTTAAGCTGTATAGAAAAAAGACATCTGCTTGCAAAATCATTTTGTAATATACTGCTGCTCTAGAAATATTTCTTCTACAGCATTTTACTTTTTTCCTTACAGATATAAAAGCATTTAGTATCCCAACCATATAAAGAAATGTATGGCTCTCATATCAAATTCCAAAATCACACTTTAAAAAAAAAAAATGAAAGTTATGTAAAGCATATAGCTGTATAATTATTGTAAAATAGCCTAGTCCTGCTAGTGGTGCTCACAATAGTACAGGATGCATTTTAAACTTTTTTTTTTCTGTTTTTCCTATAGTAAGATCTACTTAAAAATACATTTGTATTTGAAGCTTGAATCTCAAGGGAGAAAAATGAGGAAGAACAAAGCTTAGTGAAATATGAGGTTCAGGTATCTTTTGGAACTCTGTGATCATTTAGAAAAAAGCCCTTCACTTCAGGATGGCAAAGTCAACATCTGAGATGAAAATCTTTCACTGAATTATCACTTTTGTATACCAAAAGCATGCAACAACAGCAGTCACTGTGTACAAACTTTTAAAAAAAAGCTGTCCTAAAGGACAGATTGTCAAAGTCAGGTATGAAAATATTAGGCACTGAAAGGTTTTTGTGCAGCCCTACATATCACCTTATTCTGTTTATTCAGTAATCCAACAAAAGAGTGATTCATCTCAAGGCTAATAGTTGAGCTGAACTGAAGCTTGTAACAAAAATAAATCCCTACCTTTGGAATATCTTTATCTGTTTTTTTTTTAATATTTTAATTGGTAAGAATTTGTGAAGGACATTAAAGCGTTCCTGTTCCAGCTACAAAATCTACAATATCAAGTCCCACAATCCAACAGTAAAAATAAGACCAACAATTTAATGATACACACAAAATCTTTCAGTATTTTGTCAGGTAGTGTAACACAATGAGTAATTTCTTACTGTGAAATACCTGAAACCAATCATTTTGCAAACCAGCTCCTTCCACTCAGTGATTGTAACACATGTACCTTTAGATGCAAAGCGCACTCCAGCAGAACTCTCAGACCTTCACAAGCCTTCAGAGTTCTCAACAAGCATGAAGGTAAAGATGACAGTCACTAGTTCTTTGTGTCTCAGAAAATTCTAAGTGGTATATCACCTACCTTAGAAAAAAGAGGCCACATACCCATTGCCACTTATACCCACATTCTGTAGCATGTGGAGTTACCACCTTTTCCTTCATCAAAATTCCCAAACTTTTAATAAAATGTGATGATGCGAAAGCTTTTCAAAAAAGCCACAAGAATATATTACAAAGGTAACCTGTAAGGTAACACAAGTGTCAGGGTTGCTGATCAGTACTTTACAAAGGAAAAAAAGTGTTTTAGAAAGTTTGGGATTCGTTTTGGTTCTGGACATGCACACAACACACAGAAGCATCAAAGACACCACAGAATATCAGCAGCTGTCAATCTGAGGAGACCAAGACTAAGCAAACTGTTTTTTATGTACACCTCCTCATTTTTTCACATAATGTTCGGTTGATGAATGCAATACAAATCATGATTAATGAAAACTAAATGGATATAATAGATTCTTTCATAAGATTATGTATTGTACTTTGTC
This sequence comes from Cygnus olor, assembly GCF_009769625.2. NCBI lineage: Eukaryota > Metazoa > Chordata > Aves > Anseriformes > Anatidae > Cygnus > Cygnus olor. Next base: position 198,323 of record NC_049183.1, read on the forward strand.
ATATGTGCTATGTGTCACCTTTTAGCAGTAACAGTGTGTCCTTATTAAATTGCAGACATTACCAAAAAAAACCTGTAAGATTAAAGTGTACATTCTTCTTAGCAACTGAATCCTACCAAGATATAATTATGTTAAGTAGCCTAGTGACTAAACAAAATGCTGTCTAACATTTGTTCTGGTAAACAGATTTGTTCTGTTTCTGAAAAAGAACCAAATTCATCTCTGTTCCAAAACAATTTACACGAATTACAACAATAAATGAGTTGGCTTAAAAAAAGTATATGATATACAGCTTATTTGTGGGAGTTATTTCTTAGATCAGTATCTTTCTAATCTGTTGACATAATTCTAAATTATTACTTATCTAAACTTAATGGTGAGACACATGAATTATAATTCTTTCAAAATACTATTTCATTATCAGAAATAACCCTCCTAGGTGGATGCTAGCTGAACTGGGCTTACACACTAACGGTTTTCATATCTGGGGAAATGCCTTTTATAAAGCAGACTGAGAAAAGTAACCACAGAACCACATTTGCATAAATGGGATGTCCATTTAGCCCGCTTTAGTCTCATGCACACCACACACCAGTAATTCTTCCTGACACAGCCGCCTGCTTCAGGCAGCCAACGCAGCGTCCTGGAGTTGTGAGCCCACTCCCGGGCAGTCACCGCCTCTTCTGCTGCGTCTGTGCAATCCAGCTGCTGTCGTGGAGTGCTGTGGGCAGGCTCCTGCCATGCCAACAGCTAATGGGGGTTACTTCTAAAATAACTGAGCAGGAACCGAGACTGTTCAAACCTTTTGTCCAGCCACTGATTGTGCATGTTGACTTGGGAGAGATTACACTGATTTATGTCAGAATTGGGCTGAACAGAAGAGACTCTTCTGTGGTGTGTTGCTGTCGTTTTTTCTAAGGATCAATAGCATCACTATCCCTCTCTGAGATAATTATGGAAATTTAGCTAATGGAGGCATAAGAAGACAAGTTGCAAAAAACAAGTGAAAGAATAAACAAGAAGCTTTTCTGTTAGGAAAAAATATCAATTAGGAAAAGTATTAATTGCTGAAAAAGTAATGAGGATACGTGTGGTTTGAAGTGTTTTCTAAGCATGTTGTCTTACACTCTTCTGGTGCAGATCAGCTGTGGTTGATGCTCACAGTCATTTCAGAGATTGTTGGGTTTTGTTTGTTTGTTTTGTTTTAAAATGAAGGTGACAATTAGGGCATTGCTTTTGTTTCAGAAGTGTGCCTGCCTATGCTGGTATATCTGGCTGTCAGATACTTTCCCTGTCCTTATTTAATTTAAATTAGTCCAACCACTTGAATGGACATTAGAACTCAGACATCTTGTGGATGCCAGATTAGCCACCCTCTTTCCCTGAAATTATATAATATTTTTTCCTCCTTGATTTGCACTATAGTTTTAGAAATATATATATATGTATATATATATAAAATATCTGCAAACCATCATTTATCAAATGTTTCCAAAAAAAAAAACACACCAAAACCAAACAGCAATAGCATTGGGTCAGGTGAAACTGAAAGTCTCTTTTCCTTTTTTTCCCAGTTACATGTACTCCTTTAAGGCTTTACAGTACAGATAGGAGGAGTGCCTGCTTCAAGTGGGCAAAGCTTTATAATTTCTCTTCCATGCAAACCAGCCTTTGATGAAACAGTTTTTCAGCATCAGCTCTTGTTTAAATTAAGAATATTTATTTAAATACTGTAAAAGCAAAGCTGTAACATTTCAAATAAAATATTTCCTGGACATATATCTGTTGGAAATGTCTGCTTTTGACAGGAGCTGATGACAGCCAAATGAATTCAGCATTAATTTACAATTGTTTCAAACATACATAATGCAGAACATTATGCCAAAATCAGATGAGAACAGAAAAGCTCCTTAGAAAATATAGCTTGCTCAACAATTTCCATTAAGTTGTTTCTTGGCACCAGAAATATTCCTATGACCCAATTTCCACCTGCTTGTTGGCTTTATGCACTGTCCAAAGTAAAGTAACAACTGGGAAATTGCTGAGCAAAAGGTAACAAACATGTATTTTCTAACAGTTTGCTGCGTGCATGACATTATTTCTCCACTTAACTTATGAAAAAAATAGTTATGGATTAGGAAAGTGATGGAGACTGCCACATTACAGTTCTTTAGGGAACTGCAAGTTAGGAGACTGACTGATTTTTGTTTTGGCAATTTATAGCATCAGACAAATAATCACAAAAAGTTATTGTAGTTAGTATACACCTCCCAAGATTTATATATCCTAGCTTGGGAATTTCACATAATCAGGAAAAAGAGAATCCACATTCAAAAACAGCCATGTAGTCACAAATATTAAATGCAAAGTCCTACAGCATTTTCAAACAGATGGGTTCATGGTTTGCATAAGCTTGTGAGGGAAAAATGGTTTAACCGAAAACTTGTTTCTAACTGTATGTAAGTAAAATAGTTCAAATTAATGCATGATAAGTTAGTAAATATCCTACAGAGTTGATAAAATACTGGCAAGCATAACAATGGCAAAGTTATGATATTTTAAAAAGAAAATTTCCCTAGGAAGTAAGACTGTTAAAATTCTCAGGAGAAACTTACTCATGACTCTCAGAATCACAGAATCACAGAATCGTCTAGGTTGGAAGAGACCTCCAAGATCATCTAGTCCAACCTCTGACCTAACACTAACAAGTCCTCCACTAAACCATATCACTAAGGGCTACATCTAAATGTCTTTTAAAGACCTCCAGGGATGGTGACTCAACCACTTCCCTGGGCAGCCCATTCCAATGCCTAACAACCCTTTCGGTAAAGAAGTTCTTCCTAATATCCAACCTAAACCTCCCCTGGCGCAACTTTAGCCCATTCCCCCTTGTCCTGTCACCAGGCACATGGGAGAATAGACCAACCCCCACCTCGCTACAGCCTCCTTTAAGGTACCTGTAGAGAGCGATGAGGTCTCCCCTGAGCCTCCTCTTCTCCAGGCTGAACAATCCCAGCTCCCTCAGCTGCTCCTCGTAAGACTTGTTCTCCAGACCCCTCACCAGCTTCGTTGCCCTTCTCTGGACTCTCTTGAGCACCTCCATGTCCTTCTTGTAGCAAGGGGCCCAAAACTGAACACAGTACTCGAGGTGCGGCCTCACCAGAGCCGAGTACAGGGGGACAACCACCTCCTTAGACCTGCTGGATCTCTCTGTGTATGTCGCCTCTCAAAGCGCTTTATTGCGGTCTCTTCCAGTCTCCTCAGAAATGTCAATAATCAAATCCCTTCAGATCACTCAAAATCAACCTGTTTGCATAAGGCATGAAGTCCAGCCTATTGCCTGAAGTTGCTTTAGTCTCCAAATATCTCATCAAATACCACTGTTTATTAAATCAGTCATAGGGCAGATCTGTTGGTTGCAGAGTCCTGTGCAATTAAGCTCAAACCTAAATTCATTTGATTTGTTGTCTTGTGCATTACAGCCCCCCCCATTGCCAGGGGCAGGGACACCTCCACTGGCTCAGGCTGCCCAAAGCCCCATCCAGCCCAGATACCATTCTGAATCCACGGCAGGGAATTATCAGTCACAAGGTCCAGTGCTGTTGCACCTGTCCACCCATAAAATCAAAATAATTTAGTGTTAGCATAGGCCAAAGGTTAGTGCGACAGTTTTCCTTGGGAAATAGCCCACCTGAGATGTTGCTATCCCTTTACAGAAGTCACAGGATACCTACAACACAATTCGCAACTTCTTCCTTCCCTGATCTTGGAAAGAGTCCAGGTCACATTTATGTGATCTACATTTAAAGAAACTAAATAAAGATTACTTTAAAAAAAAAAGGGGGGGGGGGGGGCTGTTTGCATTCCAAGTGTTTTTACTTCATATTAAGACACTGATCTTTGTGTAATGATTCAGGGGAAATAACCTTGAATTGAAGGAAGCATGTTAGGTGGTGTTAGGAGGCAATTTATCAGCCCTGCTCAATCACACTTGGCTCTTCTATTCCTCCTTTCTTTAACTCCATGGCTTTAAAAGGTGGGCAGTTTGCTTCCCATCCACAGTCCATTCCCAGCAACGTCTTTCATTCCATTGTCATACAAGGGTCCTACAGCCTGGTGCTGACAAGAAATATTTCTTTAAACGTTTTTGATCACAAATCGTATTCCTAGGAGTCTTCTTACATGACAGTTTTAACACTACATTATTCTTCCTCCTTCTAGTATTTTGTTATTTGAGAACGCACCAGTGACATTTAGAGAAAGCAAAGGTGTTCCTTGAAGAATGTAACACCGACAGCACATGGAGAAAGCAATGCCTCTTGAACTTTCTTATTTTTCCTTTTTTTTTTTTGTTTTCTTTTTTTTTATGACCTTCCCAATTTCCCAGCAGCCTTTCCTTAGCAGACCAAATATTAGCATGCCTCTCAGCTTTTGTAATCTATTACAAATTAACTTCATTTGCATTAATAGTGGTTTAAAACCGGCTGGAAAATAAAAAGGAAAAAGAACTCGGACTGCTTTGTTTCCTTATGTTCTGTTCTTCACCAGCTACTAAATGAGAAGAGCATATACCAGCTGGTTTCTCCCATACGGGACCAAGAACCAAGTTTTTGGGGGATGGTTCGTAGTATCTGGGAAGGTACCAAACCTTGCAGACCCCTGTACTTCTCACTGACACAGCACAGATGCAGAAGCACTACTTCGGAGTCACAGACAGAATTAAAATCCTTGAATGTGACATTCCACATATGGGAGCTCTTTACCAGAGCTACCTGGAAATAACTATTTCTGCTTAATGCTGTGTTTGGGTTCTTCAGGTAAGATTAATCTGTAACAAATTTGGTCATTTAAAGATAAGATTGGTTTGCCCCGACCGATGCTTTCTCTGCAGCTGATAGGAAGAGAGCCGGGCAGCTCCTGGAGACTGTTCATTCTCATCCAACACCTGTGTGAGGATGAACCGTCTTCCAGAAAGGGTTTTCCTACTGCAATTAGTGTGTAGCTTCAGCTAGATGAAGGTTTAATTGGATGTTTCAGTGAAATTAATCCTTTGTTATATTTGGATTATGAGTACCTTGGTGTTTTATTTAGGAGTAGATGTTTAAGTGTTTCTCATCCTTAGAAACTGACTAATGCAGAAAGAAAGTGTTTGAGAACCCATTTTGTTAACAGGTTTTGAGAGAAATACAAACTTTGCCCTTGACAAAGCTTACCCATCCTCAGCACCTGGGGAGCTGAGCGAGGGCTCACGTTTTATTGCCTCTCACTGACATAAATAATAGACGTTATTTCTGCCTTCCTCAGGACGGGAGAAATAAAGGGAAAACTAGCAACTATTCACCTTTAAAAATTGAGATGACTGTGTTCACAATGATTATAAAAGCTGTTAAACAGAAGTTTTAATTATTTCTGTTTATATATTTCTGTTTATATTTTATATCGCAGCAAAGACTGCAATTTGGAAAAAAAGTCAGCAGAAAGTCAGGGAACTCCAAATGCTGAGGTTAGTCTGTGCAAAAATTCTTCTCTCACCACACAGTTTCAACATTTAGATCACAACAAAATACTTTTAAAGTTTACACTGTAAATTAAATAAAGAAGTACGGTCAATTTGGCTAAATTATTTTCAACCAAATCCAGTGCAGGTAACAATTTGCTTGCTGTACGTCTGCTATAGAGTGCAATACTGCACTTTGCAGGCAGCACATATAAAACATGATGAATGATATTGCAAGTGGATGAAAAATATTTTAAGAGTTTGCTACTTTTCTTTCTGAGCCCCAGAGACTTTTTCTCTAAACTGAAAGAACTGTCTCACTTTCTGCATAACATGTGTTTTTCAACTTTCTATACTATACGGTTTCTAAAACTCAGACACTTGCAAGCCACCTTCTAAGTCTTGTCCTGGAGATATGTGGATCAGCAACAATATTCTTAGTCATCAACAAGTATGTAAACTTTTAAAAGCTCATTATATTTTACTTATAGGTCCTAATATATAACTTTTATAACTTTTATATATATAAGTTATATATATATATATATATAACTTATATGTAAGTTCTAATAAGACCTTCAAAATAATCTGTATTCTAATTCCAGCAATTTCTAAGTTCCAAACAAAGCACAAGTGAAAACCTTGTATAGGTATAAAACACAACAAAGTCTTCATTGGGTCTTTGGGTCTTTATAAGAAATCAACATTGAAAGTGAAATTAGTGTTGAAATTTTCTTTAAAAAAAAAAAACAAACTACAGACATAGAAAGAGAGTCTTTATGGACATTGAAATTGAACAAGAAATTTCTTGAAAACAAGAAATATTGAAGCATTGTTTCTTAAAAAAAAAAAAAGAAGAACAAAACAAGATGCAACTTACCCCAATTTTTAATATAATCAGGGCAATACAAATGAGAGGACTGGACTTTAGAGGATGGGTCTATCTGTTATGAAGACTAAACACGCTCAATACGAACTGAAGGGAAACAGTATGTTGAGCAAAACTGACCACGTGTAACTGGACAAAGCTTTCTCTTTGTGCTTGCATGACAACTTTAAAGAGGATAAGATCTGAAAGAACTGTAGAACTAAATTTCACTGGAAAGTTGTTTTTTTTTTTTTGCAAATTTATTAAATCAATTTAAAAAATAATGCCTTTTCCTACAAATATAAAAGAAGAAAGGCATATGTTGTCCCATGGTCCTCCACTCCTACACAAACACACAGTACTAACCAAGAAAACCTGGACTGCATATCCAAATCCCTATTCTGATCACTTTTACCTTTACTTTTATCTCCCATCTTCTCTGAGCTGAGTTATTCCTGTGCAGTACTCAAGTTGCATAGAAAAACAAATTCTGTGTAGCTACACAGGTTACATTTACAGTGAATATTTACCTACTTAAATGTAGACATGCTTTGATTGCTTACTACTGTGGAGATATTTTAGAAAGTAATAGTCTTTTTTTTTTTTTTTTTGCCCCAGGCAACAGAAATGTCCCAGAAAAACTTCTGTATGAAATCTCTTACACAGAAATTGAATTCCACATGCAGAAGGACTCAGTACACATTGTTCAAACTAATGTTCCCACTGAACAAATACAAGTTTCTAACTTCATGCTCTCTGCTGGGAGTTTACAACACCAGGGCAAGCTGCATTATAGGTCTTTTCAGGACAAGGAAAGGGGGGAAAATTTCCATGAACTAACGTAAGTCTATGCCTATGCTTTTAATTAGGATGTAGAACACAGTTCATTTATAACACTGGGGGGAGGGAGGGGAGGGAAAGGACCAAGAAGGTAAAACATGGTATTTCATAGCGAAAACAGATCCTGGAATGACTTCAGGAAGACATAAGGAGATACGTGGCAGAGTATCTTTAAGCGTGTATGGTCAGACATGTCAAATGAAATCGAGGAAAACTCCTGTCATATCTGATTTTGTCAAACACTTATTAGCAGACAGAAAAATGATTAGCTGCCGTGTATTTCTTTTATGGACAAAATTCACATCATCCTGAATACCTACAGGTTAAATTCACAGAAGTAATAATTATTTTCATATGTAACAATGCCTCACATAAAAAATACAATGTACTCCTGAGTTCAGTCCCAGAACAGTAATCTGAGATATGTAACTGTTACCTCCACATTACAGATGGAGAAACTAGAGACATAGACGAGTTAAAGCGAGTTGCCCAATGTCACAATAAAAATTGGTGGCTAAACTGACAGTGACAGAAGGCAGATTATCCAATGCTGTCTTCTACCAGGAAGAAAAAGGAATTATCTGTCTTATAAATAACAGAGCAGCTCAGAAGCATTTCCCCGTTTTGCCAACATTGTGGATAAATGCTGGCAGTGTAAATGTGTGGAATTTGGCATAGAGCCTCTTTCCTTACAATGTATCATTCATTCTCATTTTTAGCATTTCAGTGCCTGTTCCTTTTAGGTGGTTATTAAAGGGAAGAAAAACAGAACAAAATAAAACAATACAATATATTTATATTACATAATGAAACAAAAATCAAGTAAGAGCATCCTCTTCCAACTTTGCAGCAGCAAAAAAGGTCTACAGTATTAAACAGAGTAAGTACTAGAGTTGGTCCACCCCAGGGATATATCTTTTTTTTTTTTTTTTTCTCTTCAGGAGAGTTCGAAGTTCTCTGTGATATGATTTTTATGGGTAACTGAAAAAAATGGAAGCACCAGTAAAATTCCTGGAGCAATTCTCTATGTAGTTGGGAAAAAATAGGAAGTACTGTAAGGTTTCCCTCTTAATGACATGATTAGAAAAATGCAATTTCTTAAATAGAAAATATTCACAACCTTCCATCACCACTCTGGAAAAAAAATAAATTACAGTATCTCTACACAGTTTAGATCGTCATACGTTTTATCTACAAACTACATGCATTTTCAGATAAGAGACTTTATTAAAGTCCCCCATCCATAGCTACATGCATATATTTCCAACAGTCAAAGAAGATTTCTATCTTTTGAGAATGAGATTGCATTGGAAGAATTAAAAGCAGTGTGAAGGCAAGTAGGGAATCCCTCAAATATTATTCCTCAATACTATATTTGAAAATACAGCCATGAACTATACAAATATAGATGAACTACAGGAGAAGAAAAAGCCATTATTCATATTTGCTACAAAATACAGTCCACCTATAAATAAGAAATCAGATCAAAATGTTTGCAGATTCCCACCAACTGCTGTACCACGCACTTCATTGTAGCAGGAATAGTTAATATTCATTAAACATCTCCGGGTGGAATACAGACAAATCAATTTGTGAAGAATTCCTACAGCTTCAGACAAGTGCTTTCGAGCAACTTTTCAACGTCCAGGTTTAGAACTCTGTAACACACAATATCCGGCAGCACACAGAGGAGAAAAACCAGGCAGTCTACAAGGGAATGCATGCAGCTGCCTAAACTCGGGCATGCATTTGTAGCTTCCAGTCAATACAGTGCTTAAAAAAAAGTCTTTCAGAGCATGAAAGGTGCGAGACAGTTGCAGACATGTGAGAGTGAGCTGGATCCCAGAGAAGTGCATGAACTGGCACGTCTGAATATGATTAAGTGCCAAGCAGTTTTACAGCGATTTAAACAGGGCTTGAAGTTCAGGAAATGAGGGGGGAGTGGAAGACTGTGCTTTTGAATGTGGTATAATATTATTTAATCACTATACCATTACTTTCTTCTAATGAAATACAAGTAAAGCACTCAATATCTTCAACTCAACAATGTAAATTCTCCAGTTCTTCTGTTTGGATACTTGGAATTTTATAAGGGTTAAGTTTCTGCTTTGGTTTTATTATTAAGCAGATACTGCGTATCTATGATTTTGGATGCTTTAACTTATTTATATTAGCCATTTTTTCCATTCCAGTTTCCAGTACTAATTTCAGTTACCTAAAACACAGCCAGAGCATGCTAAGATGGATCCACCCACCCAGAGGGATCAGTGGCATAACTCAGATTTGCTCTTATGATCATTCATTCTGATTTCTATTCCACAGAAGAAAAGACTGGGATATGGGAGCACCCTGACAGTTTGTTTTCTGCAGCTCTAACTCTGTGCTGCTTGCACCAGAAGCTTTGAAAATCCAGTTTGATGATTTTTTATTTTGAACGTGGACAGATCTCAGTAAGGCTCTTCTAATCTATGGGGTAAACACATCTGCCTGTTATGTTCAGCATATACAGAGCAAGAACAGCAATGGAAAAAATGCAAAAGATAATGAGAGCCTTGCAAATTTTTCTCAACTGCTAAAAGTCCCAGTATTTACAACTTGTTACAGAAAACATTTTCACCTTTTTGTTTTTCTAGGTTAGACAATATTAAACTTGTAATGCAATTCACTTCTCCTCAGACAAAACTTGAAAACTGTCTGACCGTTATGTCATACGCAATTCTAAATCCATTTAAAATGCAAATATAATTTAACATTAAAAAAGTTTGCTGAACACAAGTTAGCTAGCACTGAAATTCCTCAGCATACTAGACGAGGATCAGCTTCCCGCTATTTTTGCCCAGAAGTTTCTACAGTTGTATTGCTAGCAAACAGCCTCAGTCAGACTTAGAGGCCAAAGAGCTCATTTATTCTGTTGTTGTTTCCCACAGTATTGATATGCCAATGTTTGGCCTTATTCTCCCTGTTGATATCATACATCCATCTGATGGCAGTCATCAAATGGGTACAAAACTGACAACTCAGTTTTCTGACAACTCAGTTTTGTATTTTATTTTTAGGATGGGTCTTGCAATAGAACCAAGCTTAAAGGAAAGAAAAAAGGAATAGGAATAGAACATGGTGTTAAAAGACAACTGCTAAAGTTGTCTTGAACAAGACACATGTCTTGAAGTGAAGCCTCAATGTCCAAAATCTGACAACACCTTGAGTAATTATCTTTGAACAGAAAAATTAAGCAGAAAAGTGGGAGACATACAGAGGGAAAATTCCAGCTGTCTGAAAGAAATGTGCAGGCTGTAAAGCTAGCTGAACTGCTTGGTAGGAAATATTGTTCGCTTTCACAAACTGAAATTGAATGATTAAGTGAGGTGCTCACCTTCTTACTGGGAATGCACAGAGAAGCAAGGAAGGGAATTTGTGTAATACAAATAATTTGGTTCTTTCATGTTCTAATGTCTTTGTTTGAATAATTGGTTCTTGAGAATAAAAAACGTAGATAGTTTGTAAAGACTTTTGATATAAATACCATGCTACTGGCATTTAACAGAAGAGCCATGGGAAATCAGTAGTAACTGTAGAGCTTCCTAGACTTCTGCATGTTTATGACCAGTTACTGAACACGTGAGTGATGTTGTATAACTCCCCCTAACAAGGGCATAAGGCACCTAAACAGCAGCCATGATTCTGCTCCAGTATCATGATTCTGCTCCAGTGTAGGGCACCTATATCCTGTGGTCCAACTACTTGAGTACTCAACAGCTACAAGCAGAATTAATAAAACTGTTTCACGTTGAACAACAACAGAAGAAAACACTTATCCTTAACTTTCTCAATTTAGTGCCACATTTAATGTGTGATTTTTCCTAGGCATGACTGAACAGTGCTTATATGAGGTTTTGCACAATCATTTTCAATTTTATTTAAAAAATATTAAATGTACACGGGTACTCAAAATTGCATCAACTGAATAACTTTCCATCATTATTGATATTGTGTGTGTGTTTTTAATAAAAAAATAATAAAGAGGTGATCCTCGTGCTATATTTAGCAAACTTCTCAGAAACAGGTAGGAATTCGTTTTTTTTATAACAATGTTTAAGACCTCATATTTAGACAACTGTTCTCACCAACATTTTCAACTCCAAAACAAACAACTGAACCTAGTGAGTCTAGTTAAAAACAACAACAACAAAAAACAAAACAAAAACAGAAAAATTTGGCCTGTAGAATAGCAATGTTACCTTGAAAATCTGATGTCTGGAACAAAAAATTATATTATTTATGACAATATATGACCTTATCGAAGTTGACCCACTGATATAAAATTTGGCACCACTGCTAGTATCTTTATAATTCTAGGGAAGAAATATTTGCAGAGTAGGACAAAGTTGTGCACCTTTCTTTACCCAAGGACAAAACCTACATGATCTGGATAGTAGGGGAACAAAAGATTACCTGTTTTTCATTTTCTTCATGAGAAAGCATCAAATTAACTCTCTCTCTTAAAACTACCTATTGTCCATTTTCTTTTAATATATTTTATGATTTTGTTTTGGGCTAGCTCTTCAGCCTTCAAGGAAAAAACAACGTTCTAGTTTTATCTGGTTTACCTAATATTTGACAATATATCATTCTTCAGGCTGTTACATGAGCAGTTTGCGAGAGCCTCCAGCGTCGGCTTGAAGGAATTCCTTTGCACTGATGGTGGAATGGCTGAACAGCCACAAGTTGGTTCCATGATCTTCCGCAGTACGCTAAATAGTCACCTTGCCAGATTATTAATTTTATGTTCCATTTTGTGTAAATATTCTGTATGTGTTTAAATGGAGTGCTCTATCCATTAATACACCACCTGAGAATACACAGATTGCCAGAGTCATAAAACAGACTGGGAAAGGTAAAGAGACTGCAGTTTCAAAACGAAGGGGAAATTTCAGTTATTGCAGTGGGAAACAAGCTGAAGTGTATTTGCCAAAAATGAATAATGGAGACGTAAATACTGATCACAGATAACAAATCTGCCTTAAACCATAAGCCTACCTAAATTTGAAATGGTACTCTGCATTCAACACACAGAAGTATTTTCATCCTAATATTTTTTCCTATAAATAAAGGAAATACACACACAAGTAGAACTATACGTGGTGTAAAAATTCAATATTTTCAAAGAGTTCCGAAAGTAATAGCAGGGTAATGTTCATGTGTATGTTTTTCAGGAAACTATTTGAGGGACAAGAACGCAATTTAACACTTGTAAGCATTTTAGTAAATAGAAATAGATGTGGTCAGCCATAGTTAGATTTGGTATGTATTAACTTAAAATGCCTGGGAAGGAAGGCAGAGAACTACCTTTATTTTAAGGAACTGGAATTCAGAACATGTCACAACTCTGTCTCACCTGAACTCCTGGTACAGTCGCAGATGACAGAACTTTCCAAACTCATTTAAACTGGGAAAACATTCACACTAGATTGAGAACCATCCACTGATAGAAAAACTCCTATTCCACTAAAATGCATTGGTCTGAGTGCATATGTTGGCAAGACAGATTAAGAAAGCCTGCTTTTTAAGCTACTGGAACATGTGTACAAAAGCTTTTAGCTCTTGATTATAACACACATACCCTAAGATTACATACCATATACACAAAAAGAAACCAGCCAAGTTCTCTCTTAAAACAGATCTAAAAGTTCGTGCATTCATCAAGTCTTTGAAAACTGTCAAACTATAGATGGGATTCCTCTCATGATACAGCATCTTTTTTTGCCATAAAAACAGTGCTGTTTCCTCAGGGGAAAAAAAAAAAAAAAAAGGAAAGAAAAAGAAAAAACATATTACATATTAGACTTTTGTGTGTTAAAGTAGTAAATGTAGAAGCTTCTCTTTTACAGATTCCTTCCAAGGTGAAAAAATAGCTCCACAAAATAGCTCCGCTTTGCTAATGTTACAGTGCTACTGGTATGAAAATACATCAAATTGAACATCATTACATTCAGTACTCTTTTTACAAACCCAGGAAGTCTTTTAAGAAACCCAGGAAGTTTCTTAAAAAGGTTGTATAGCTGCTAAAAGTCTTTAAGATGAACTACATTAAATTCAGATTTTAGTATGAGATGACACTCAATCAGCATATTACACTACCAGTACCACAAGTGTTAAAACTGTCTTTCAGAGTAGTTCTAAGGCAAATAAGTATTTGTGAAGTGTGAGTTTAAAATACCCTTTCATTATTTTATTTATATTCAGCATAATTCTTCTAGCTTTTCCTACAAACAAAGCAAAGCATAAAAAATAAAAGGTACTGAACAGGTAATTCTGCTACTGAATCTCTTTTACTTTAGGCACAACCCTTATCAGACTGACCTTCAACTAACAATCTGTAAATGCAGCTATCTTTTCTGTAAACTTGGCTTACATTTACATATAAACTAATAGAGTTTTAAGCTGAAGGCTTTTGACTATGAACATAATGTGGTATTTCCTATCTAGTGTACTACACATGTACCACATATTACAATATGACAGGATTATTTGTTTTTTCATCTATTTTGTACCATTGCTTGCAGACAATGGTCTGCTCAGAACCCTCCTTTCCTGGACAGGAGTGTTTTGCTGACATGTGAGGAGATTATGTATAGGAAGAAAAGGTTCTTCTGTTCAAACTGACGAAGCACTTACCCCAGATCTGACATTAGACATACACTAAAAAGATCAGTTACATGTTAAATTCCTGTTCTTGGCCATTATTCAAACCAAAAGGTGTGAGTCTCAAACATTCCCCTGGTACTTAAATAGCAAATACAAATCAGCAATTATTACTAAGATGTTACAAGCACTCTAAAATACCTCAGTCACACCCTTTAAGAACCTGAATAATTTATTTTAATTAAGGAACTCAATTTAAGTAATAAAAATACAGCTATCATTTTTAGGAGAATAGAATACTAAACATTTCAGGCAGCTTACTTCCTAAAACATACTAGTACAAACACTTCATAGCAACTGCTTCCCAGATTGATCGTTTGGAACCATTTCCATTCTTTAATCTTTTTTTCAGTAACAATTACTTAAACAAACAACATAATATGATACAATCTAAGAGTTAGTCTATATGTGAGGGACTCTTGTGAAATTGAGGTAAAATTCTCTGGTAAATGATTTCTTCATAACACTGCATTAGTTGAAAACGATTCTTATCATAAGACCAGGCAACTGAACTATTGTTTCTCTTTTCAGTAGCTCCATGCCATTATAGTGAAAACTTGCTACTGATAACTTGCAGCTTCTCAACAGTACATTAAAGAATACCATAACTGAAATTAAATCTAGCACGAGAGAATTAAAAGTGGAGGTTAAAATATAGACTTCTTCCAAAAAATAGAGGGCCAATTTTAAAATATTGTGTAATTATTTGCAAATATGCGCCACTTTTATTGAGAATGTGGCAAGTAACTTCCCCTAACACAAGAATTTAGAATGGCAGATTTACAGACATGCATTCTGTAGGTGGTTGCAGTAGATTTACTTCTGAAGAATAGGAAGCAGACCTTAATGAAGTCATCTAACTTCTAATTTTAAAATAATTAGATAACTGATAACACACATGTTCAGTCTTCTTTGAACATTCTAAATGTAAAATCACATTTGAGAAAGACAAAGATGTTTAAGCTAAAAGTTTAAAAGATGTATACATAAATATCACATACATATGAACACAGACTGATTACTGAGAGAAGTTCTTTACAAAGACTATAGAATCAAACAAAAGAGCAGTTCTCACCACAATAACAGTATCATGTGTCTTTGAGACTTTTAAATCGATTT
Organism: Cygnus olor; assembly: GCF_009769625.2. NCBI lineage: Eukaryota > Metazoa > Chordata > Aves > Anseriformes > Anatidae > Cygnus > Cygnus olor. Next base: position 213,349 of record NC_049183.1, read on the forward strand.
GCCAACTTCAAAGGCTGAATTTGAAGTAATCAACTCTAAAACAATGGTATTATCAATCATTTGATGGGTTGTAAGCATATCACAAATCTGGCTTGGCACAGCCACAACCTCCAGATTTTCATGTTCAACTGCACACTAATACCAACCAGATCATATAAAGTGACTCCAGTAATAAAAGAAAAAAATCATTTGCAAGAATGTATTGACTAAAGACTGCTCATGTATGAGTACAGCTCCCAATCATTTTTAAAAAAAATAATGAATATAAGGACATGAAAATCTAACTTGTCACAGTTTCATTGAATGTTTTCTGTACTATATTTATGAATAGATGCATTCCAAATTAGTTCTCCTTGAGCTGTGACCCACCCATGATCTGCTATAATGTTCATGGCCAATAACAATTCTCATAGAATTTTATTTAACTTATTTTTATTTTTAAAGAAGCTTCACATATACTTACTAAAGCAAAAAAATATATATCTTTATTACATGTATAATGACCCTATAAATCCCAGCCTAACCCACCATCTATTGCTTCTCATCCAGTGAAGGTGTGGCAATGTCTCTGTAAACATACAAAGTTAGCTCTGTTTCAGCTTAAAGCCACAACAGTACATTTAGTAAATGAATACACAGTTGCTTGTCTAAATATACTGTGGAGTAACTTAAGGAATCTTCAGTGTACACATCTGGACAGCTGGCAATAGCCTCAACACTTCAGAAGTGAAGAACTTTTGATTATCAAGAGCATTCACGAGTTTGCTCTGCAGCTTGAGCACAGAGGACATTTTTATCCGCATTGCATTTACCATGATTTAAAGATACAGAGCACATCCAGGAGACCAGACATTTTCTGGGCACCATGACAGAACTCAAAAGTTTGAAGAGCAAAAGGAGTAAGAACTTATATATATACACGTACATATATATATATATATATATATATATATACGCACACTTTTTTTTTTCCAGAATCACTGGAAGTTTTAGCTTTCTACCTCTCTCTCCATTTTTTCTCCACTAGATGGATAAATTTAATTTAGTTCTCCATCTAAATCATCTGCAGCCTTTAGATTTTTACTCCAAAACAAGCTCAAAACTGAGACCAAGAATAGGCTGTTGCACTCTCAGAAATGTTAACATTACTTGTTAATGCTACTCCCAGAAATGTTAATGTTATGTTCATTCTCCCTCAGGCTTCATTCTCTCTTACCTGTCCCTCTTCAAATCCACGCTGCAGGGACACCCATGCTCTTCCCTTTCACTGTGCTATACAGTTCCCTTTTTTCTCTATTTCTCATCTACCATGAACTTACCATGCTCCTTGATGTCAATCCTGTGCTTTCTGATACAAGCTAATACTGGTCACCCATAAATACTTGAGATTGATTTGAAAGTTATCAATTTAAGTACAGTTTTAACTTGCTTTTCAATTCAAACAATGAAGCATTCAGTCACAATTGATAAACAATCATTGTCAAGTTCAAGTTTCAGTCAAACAAGCACATTCTGACCCCTCTAAAGAGGCAGGATTTCAGTCCACCTACCTCACTTGCTTTCTTCATGTTTCTCCATGACACCATTTCCTCATTTCCTCTCATGTTCAGGTCTACACCCATGAGTTCTCATCTTCTCACCTCAACACTAATCATGAAGTGTCCTCATTTTCCTCAATGAAATTTATCACTTTCTCCAATCCCTATTTCCAACAATTCTAGATATTGTTGTTTGTAACACCCAGCTAAGCGTCCCCCTGCCCCGGCCTTCACACAGCTCCCAGCTCCCTCCCTCACTGCCAAATAACAGCTGCTCCCAAACTCACCACAACCAAGGACAGCCACAGTTTACAGCAAAGCCCCCAACCACTGGCTGAAGAAAATTTTTCACCTCAGTACAAGCAACAGCAAGATAATACTGGATAGTTTATACGACTGAAAAGCAGAAACATGAATCCTGAGGGCAGCTCGGGCCATGCTCACCTCACCCTGGCCTGCTGCCTCTTGCTGAGGGGAGAGGTGGGACTGAGGGTGCCACTCCCCAACCCTCAGGGCAAGATGGAGGCCATGCTGCCCATCCATCTGCCAAAATCAGTGACAGGAGAGAGGTTTCCTCCTGCCCTGAGCCTGTTTTGGTTCTGACTTGGACAATTGAACAGGACATGGAAATAAGTATAGCTATTGCTGCTCCTCCAAACAAAAAGCAAACAAACGGCTCCAAAACTGAACAAGATCCATGGGGTTTGCTCCCCCCTTTCCACTGGGGGGAAAAGGGGAAATCAATTTTTAAAAAAACAACTATCAAAGTATGACATAAGCACATCTGACTTCTTACCAGGCCAAAACATAGCCTCTCAGCAACTTTCCAGCTGTCCCAGCTTCATAATGAAGCAGCCCGAAGGATGCCTCATCATACCTCCCAAGTCATGTAATAGCACATAAAACCCTAGAGATCACAACTCAGAAGACTTTGTAGCCACAAAGACTAATGATGATGACTTTTTTTTTTTGAGAAACACCACAACCACCACCAAATGCAAATTCTATGCACATATTTTAAACATACACTAGGAAACAAATGTGGATCTAATTTAAGAAGCTACATTCCTTTCCTGCTAGAATTAGTGATTTGATTTAATGTGAAGGACAAGCATACTAAAAACCACAGCATGAGTTTTGACGCAATATCAATAGGGTCAGTTCCTCCTTAGAACAGCATCTGTCCCTGACTGTTCTCCACCCGAACTTTATATTAGAAATACCATAGTACCAATCCAATCATGTTTTATTAGTTTAACTAGGTGTTACCTCATAAAATCAAACAGTATGGCAGGACTAGAAAACAAAATAGTATTTTATTAAGGGGTATTAAATATAGCTAGAGATAGATAACATCCTGCTCTCTAAAATGTCTATTCAGGGTAGGGAAAAGGGTGGAAATAGTGGTAATGTCTATTAACATTTGTAGTTTACAGTATATACCCAGCCTGCTCTGGAGAAAAAAATTTAAAGGATTTAAGGTTCTATACTGTAATGAAATTAAAACATTTTCCCATGCTGGTATATAAGTATTGCTGTTCAAGACTGAAGTCAGTGCCAGATAGATTCTAACAGCCTCAAGATAAAGACTTCAGGTAGATCCCCTGCAACAGTGGAAGGCTCAAAAGCAAGTCTCTGTTCAAGAGCTATAATCTTATTGGGTATTTCTGGCAGTCCCTTTAAATGCTTTTGTATCCTTTTGACATCATGACTCTGAGCTCTCCCAAAAATACATTATGCCAATTCTTTAGGATGTATAGCAAATAACAAACCCAACATTTGGTTAGGACTCTGTAATAAGTTAATCTCTTATGGAGATGACTCATTTTATAAATTGTTTGTTTTAACTGTTGCATACATTCTGAGAACTGAATTCACAGTTTCTTTGTAGGTTTGGATACTCAAGATAAAAGCAATTTAAAACTCGAGTTTTAGAGATGAGGAGCCTCTGGATCCTTGAGAACAGAAGAGCTCAGTTACTAACTTCCCCTTGCATCACTACTAACAGTCTTCTTTCCCACATTTTTATGTAAAAAATGTGATATTAGTCTATTAAAAACAACACAAAAAAACACGCCACCCTTAATTATACTACTCCAGGCAGTTCCAAGGTTAGAACATTTCACATTTGAGGAATTTAGATTATTTTTCCTTTTGCAATGCAAGTTCAAGATAGCTCTCCCAGTCATTTAAAAGAAAATATTAAAAAATTGCCATACCTTCAAGCAGGGTACTGCACTGTTTAAGTGACAGTGATTCACACTGTAATGTAAATACAGTCCAGTGAAAGCTTCGTAACCACTTCTAAACCACTCTTCCAAAGAAATGCTTTGAACTTGCTGATTTGTAGAACTCTAATACTCTTTTCCAAGGGAAATGCACAGCAATTTGCATCGTATTATAACAGGTTTGCTTTTCCTGATTACAATTCACAAATACCTTGAAAGTAGTCCATGGACCCAAAGGGTCTGCTAGTCACAGGCTGCAATCATTATGAAAATTAAAAAGTGTCATATTATGTCTTAGCAAAACAAGAGCACAAGAAAAACATTTCAGAAGCTAATAAATAAAAACAAACAAATTCCTAAGAAAATTTCTTTAATTTTCCTTTTATGGAAATACATATTTTGTTTTTATTTCCATGATACAAAAATGTTAAATATCAAACATTTTCAGAAATCTACCAATGCAGATCTTGTTTAAACAAATAAAGGGCTGGTGCAGTTAGCAGGTTTGTCACAGGTACCAAGAAAACATTTTTACAAAAACCCCACAAGCTGAGGAAGAAGGTGGAGAAGAAATAGATCAAGACTAAAGAGTGAAAACAGCAAGATGTGAAAACAATGAAAAACTATCTCCCACCAGGATATTCATGTTTGAGGAGCACATAAGTTAAATTTATTTAATTATTTATTTAAAAAGGATATGGTATGCGTAAAGTTGGTATTTAGAGGAACACTGGCTGCACTGAGGGTGGAGGGTGGGAGTAGAGAATGAAAAAGTAAAAAAAAATTTCCAGATGAAGTAACTGGTAGAAAGCAATATGTGAAACTGCAGTTCTACCTGTATCAAGAATGCTGACAGCATACTGACATTGCCTGAAAAAATATCTAAAGATTAGGAGATTTGTGGTAAGTCCCCTCAAGCACAGGAGACAGCCTAGCATGAAGTCAGAGTGCCAGTTCTTTTTGTACATTTCATAGCCAGCATGCCAAAGGAGGTGACCAAAATACATTTAGTCTTGCTTCTTAAATCTAACACCATTTACGACAGCAAGGATTTCACATGATCAACAACAGAATCATATACTAGTTAATATATGCACATGTAAAATTGACAGTGATTGTTCAGTAAACAGTTTAAAATAATTAAACTGATTTTCAGGACACATACTGCTTTGTTAACACTGCTTTATTTAAATAAAGTATGGCTTCCAGGAGGTGTGTTCTCACAACTGCTTTCAATCAATTCCACTTGTTCAGGCAGTTGTTTCCTACCATGTTTCAGGGACTTCAAAAATTTCATTGGAACTACTTGTGAAGCTTTCTAAAAAAGGAATCATAGAACATTATATTAAAGATTTCAATATACAAACACTAAAAAGAATAAAAACTAAGATCAACAATTTTTCGATTCTTTCAAAGCATACAAATGACAAATTTTCTTCTCTACAGCAAGGCTTTAGATATGTTATTTGCAAGTCAATATTTATGAAGGGAACCCAACAGACTGTTTATCACTGGGTACTAAAAAAAAGTTCAATTTGTTTGGAAAACACTAAACAACACTAAACACTAAAGAACAAAGAAAATTTTCTGAAAGAAATTGCTAGCAAGTTCAAACAGAATCAACAGCAAATAGATCGACAGAAATCAATTACTTTGTGGTTTAAATTCACGTGACCTAAGGTTATTTGATTTCAACATACGCCCCCCTACATTATTTTATTTTATTTTATTTTATTTTATTTTATTTTTTTACAGACTACAGTAATTTGTACAACATTGCAAAAATATAAGGTGAAAAACAGTCACCTGATTGTCACCTATCTGCATTTAACCAGACAAACAATTAAAAGGTATTTTGGCTAGAAAAATGTCAGTATTAAAGTCTGGAAAACAAAACAAAAAATTATCCACAACCTAGGTGACAAGTCTTCAACCAATTAAAAACCAGAAAGATTATGATCAAATGCCACACAAATCATCATGTATATTGATTTATAAATCCTAACAGTTTTTAGAAGATAGGAAAAAGATTTGAATTTATATTTTGTATTAGAAACACTATTGATTTTCAATCTTTACACATTGAATTCTAAACAAGGCTAAAAAATAGAAGATTTACAAAACACATAAAAATAAAGAAAAAACATCATTCAGGCAAATCCATATTTTGACACTTTTACAGAGGTCTACAATTTCTTCTGTTTTTCAAAATCTGTATCTCCTGAAAGTAAGATTCCTCAAGCTTCAACAGCTAACAGTTCATGAAATGTGAATGATCTGCTCACAGTCCAGTAACCTTTCAAACAAATGTAGGCTTACTCAGAACACGTTAGACTGCAAGAACTGTTAAGGGTGACCATGACCCACCCATCCAAAATGCTTGGAAGGGATTTTAAGAACTCTCACTTTTCATCACCATTTTGTCAATTAATATCAGAAATAAAAGCACAGCTAAGTGATACATAAATGCAAAACGCTCAAAAATCTAAAGGGCCTACTGAAGGTTAAAATCCTGTTATATCAACACCTATCTGGCAGCTTACTGCTTCACTGAATTGTCCCAGAAAGTCAACATGTTCTCAAGAGATGTTCTAGGGAGGCACTGTGGCAAGCAGTGTGCTGGAGGGGCAGGCAGGTTGGCTGTCAAAGTTTTGGCTTAGTTGTAAAGGTAGATAACATTCTGACCACAGTAAGAAATTGCATTGATTCTTCCACTTAAATAACTAATCTCACAAATGACTGTGAATAAGGGAAATTAGTACAATGTTATCAAGATATACAGTTTAAGTTCTAATATATATAAGCGCTAATTAAAAGGGCACATATATTAGCTTTCAAGGCAGCAGGTAGTTTTATTAAAATGGACTTATTTGTAAGCAACAGTTTGTTTAACGACAGACATCTTGCAGATCAAGCTGCAGGCATTCAATTATGCTATGACTCCATCTAATTAAGCTTAAGTGGAAAGGTCTACATCTGGTAAGTCTTATGACTGGTGATAAAAGTTTGTTGAATTAATAGGATCTACTCTAGAGTCTTACTTCCAGAATTCTTTCAGTTTTGTTTTTGATAAAGGTATCTGATTTTGCATAACAAGAAAGTCAGATAAAAGAAAAAAAGAAACTAAAAATAGCTACAAATATTCAAAGAGCTTTATTTTAAGGAAGAAAGTAGACAAGAAATCAAATACTGCTGCTTCTAGTTTGTCTCAGTTGTTTTGTTTTGCTTTTGCTTTTTGATGCCATTTTCAGTTTAAATAACTCACAGCAAAATAACTTATAACTCTGACTTACTGTGTTACATTCACAGAAGTCCAGAAATGTTGAGACATTAAAAAATTCAATTTTGTTCAGGCTTAGGGCAGTTCCAAACAGAACAGAACGTCATGAGCAAGAACATTGCTTTTACCTGCTGGAACTTGTTCTTTCTTGATCTTTTTGAACTTTTTGGCTCTCTTCTTACTATCTGGGAGGGGCTCTGCACAGGAGTCTGTCTGGTTGTACTCTGGATCTTCTCCCTCTTCCATATCATCAGAACCAGCTTCTTCCTGAATAGGACTCATGCTTCTCTTTCCCACTGTACTGGTACCTGTAAAACTGAAATGTAGAAGAAATATTGTTATCAACAAGTTAAGAATAACTATTACATAGGTACTAGTTACTATACATCTATTAAATGCTTATGAAGGTAGTAGAATAAACTAAGTGATGTACCATGAAATTACATTACCTGGAAAATCTGACTTGCAACTTAGGCAAATGAAGGTATTCATTGAGCTATTGATGTCTCAGGCTTAGCTGTTATTCTGATGAGACTGCTCATCTCGACTGTAATTAAAGCTGTTTTCTATCCCTGCTTGGGTTTATTTTTTTCCCCTCTTCGTTATGAAAGCTCTTGCATATAACTGAATATCTATTGACAATGCTCGTCACCTATTAAGCCCAAAAACATACATCTTCATATTGAAGGATTCTACATGCTAAGTTCATCCACTCTTCTGGAACTATATGCAGTTTTACAAGTATTTCTACTATACAGAGAAAACAACCAAACTCCGTGTAATAAAAGTTAAAAACGGGTCTTAAAGTGAGATTCCCATCATCCAACAAGCTGGTGAAATAAAAATCACAAGAAGTTGAACACCTTATGTAAGTAGCATTTAAATTGAAGTCTAATGAGCACATTACAAATGTTCACTCAGAGCTCTATTTCATTCGGCATACATTGAAATAACACGGCATAAATTTCATCCAACTATAATTCAATTGTTAATCTTCCTTGAATGCCAAAAAAAATATTAAAATAAAATAAAACATAAGTGGCAAAGAAGCTAATTAAAAAAAAGAGTTCCCATTGAACTTCTAGATATGTAAATACCAACTATTTAAATGCACATTTTAATATTTTTTCAGAACAACAGATTTAAAAACAAAAAAAAGTAGTTTTAGGCTTATAAACCTTTAGGTTTTTGTTAAAACCTACACAAAACACTTCTTTTATTGAATATTTAAGTCAATGCTTATATTTCAACAAAAATGAATATCAAGTTATAAAACAAAACTAAAATCCTTTTTATTTTTTCTTTTAATCTATAATACCTGGAAACATGGTGTTTCAGTAAAGTTTCAGCTAAAGGACTGTCAAATTTATCTGTACAGTTTTGTCTTTGAAATAGACTTTTTTTTTTACCTGAACAATTTGCAATTTAAAACAGACTCATTCTGGGATGTCCAAAGGTAGTAAAAAAACATGAAACATATGATTATACTTCATGCTTTTACTTCCACTTTAGGAGCACACACACCATTTACTTTGATGAATGGCTGACTTATCCTCCAAACGTTCACATACAGAACACCTTCTTGCATGATCTCTTACAAACCTTCATTTCAAGTCACACCACAACTATCATCAATAAAAAGATGTAAGCCAAAAAGCTGGAGAGAACTATTTGTCCTACATGCACACTTCAATATTGCAAAACAGAAATAAAATATGTCTGGAAAATGAAAAAAAAAAGTCTTTTTAAGAAAGAGCATTTAGAAAATGAAAAATTACTTTTATATTTAAAAGAAATGTTTGGAAAATTTTCTAAGAATTCTACTTCTGGGAAATATATTCTGAATAATACATAAGGAAGAAAATTTAGGAGCCACAAATTACAATCCCAGGATTAGATAAATAATCAATAACTGTTGACTTCCATGCTTCCATTGATTGCATGGATTCCACATAAATACATATTAGGTGTTTTTTTGTTCTATTCTTCTTTGACTGAAAATAAGGTTCAAGACTACAGAAACATTTTTTCACTTAGCAATAGTAGCAAACCAGTATGGTTGTATATACAAGTTAGAGCACTACTCAGATCAAAGTTCAGTTTTCTAATTATACCAGCTATTTTGGAGTATGTCCATATTTCTGTCTCAGTTTCCTTACTCTGTGGAGAAACAAGCAAACAAAGTGGGAAAAGCAAAAAAACTACTAGTTATCGGTAATTTTCCAATTCAGATATACTGGTTTATACTTTCTGGACATCTGAAGCATTTAGGAGACAGTGTTACATCAGCCATTAGCAAAGATAGCACTCAAGTTTCAGAACGCAAATGTACAACAGTTATCCATGCAATAATATGATTTTTCAAAAAGAAAAAAATATATTTAAATAGGTTCTGAAGCTTCTTTTGTATTCTGAAATACGATTTTTATTCTTTGTTTTTAAATAAAATTACTAGCTCAAGTTTGGGGGAAAAAAAGTAAGAAAAGCCCATCATACATTGCCAGCTGGCAAATCTATCTAGTGAACACAATGCAGCTTTCATTTCAATCAGTGATGATTATAGGTGTGGTTCCGCACCTCTTCAACAAAGACTCAGGATCCACCAGTCCATTTTTCCCAACCTCTCCCTTCTGTTGACCTATTTTAATGTCAGCCTGCTGGCAAAAGTAACCGGGATGAATACCACAGAAGGAAGATGGCAGAAATCTAAAATCTAGATTTTATTTTCTATTTCTGTTCTTAAATGCAACTCCAATCATCAAAGAATATAGTATTTTTGTTAAATTCCAGCAGCATGAGTAACAACATTAGCACTAAATGCAATTTGATGAATCAACAGGATGTGGTGGCCTTACATAGCGCTTTGCTGCCCAAAAGAGCAGACTCCACCTGATTAAAATGCTCACTAATCCTGTAATGTCATTTCTGCTACTAAATAGCAGCAATCCAGCCCATGCTATGGTAATTACTTTGAAAGAATCAGAAGGTGGAGAGGAGTAAAAGTGGGGGAAACCATTATGATGATGTAGCATTAAGCATTTTCCATTTTGGAAAGGAATGTCCTAATTTTGAAAGGACCAATTCCATCATAACTGAGCATCTTGAATAGGCCTAGATACAGACAGACTTTCAATTTCAAGCATTTCCCAATTCTTATCCTCTAGTAACAAACCACTATAAACAAGCGTTTCTGTGAAAAATAAACTGTAAGAAAAGGCACTACAAACTCAGTAAAGGAATCATCAGCAGGAACACAAGAACGTTTCAAAAATAAGATAAGCTATTTTCAGCAAAATAAAGGCATTCAAGAAACCAGTGCTACAACTGGGAGCCTGACAACAGCAGATGCAGCACTCCTGATTTTAGCTAGAAAACTTGTAAGGCAAAATGACCCGTCACTTTCCTATTCTTTATACTCGTGTAAGTCTTCTGCCATTAGCTTATTTTATTTTACTCGTTCCTCCATGATGATTAGGAAAAGTAGTAACTGCAAGCAGACCAGGATATCTAGTTTTACATAGAACATACGCTATTTTTCATGCTATGGTTTAACACTATTTTGCAGAGGAAAGGATCCCAATTCCATGCGTTTAACAGTCAAGACAGTTGGCAGGCAGCTACTTGCTCAGCACAACACAGCTCGTGCTGTACACAGCCACACAAGAGGCCATGGTCCATCCATTTTGGAAAGCATGCTCTGAAAAGGAAATTTAGAGGAGTGGATCCTATTAACTACTTGAAGTTTTGCTTTTCCTCTGCTTCCCCATCTGACATTAACAGTCAGGCACCTTTCCATTAAAACTAATTTTTATATGTAACAGTAGTAATACACTACATGCCGGGGGTATATATTAATTATAAACTGTTGTACCTTGCAGCTACTATGATACAGCATTTTCTGAAGAGAAGTTCCTCTGTAACATTGGAGTATAGCTTGTTACTAAAACAGGAATTAATAAACCCTCATTACATACTTATCAGTCTGACAATCTAAGACAGAAGGTTGCTTATAAGAAAAAACTAACAACTTCATTACTGAATGAGAAACTAGCCAGAACATATTGCCATCATGGAGAGGAACAGCTACTCTGCAGCTGTGCTCCCTTCCCTGGCAGAAGCTGATGCAGTAAGCTTATTAAATAATAAATAAATAAAGGATGCAGTAACATGAAGCTATTATAAGAGATCAGCTGCTGGATACATCATAGTATTGAGTGCTTAACTATGTATGATTCAGATTAATCTGGATGAATATGCACATATGCACACACAAATACATAAAAATAACCTGGACAAATACAAATATTTATAACATTGTATAAATATATTTACACATAAGCATATATAAATATGTATTTATTTGTAAGATATCTCTGTCTGGAAACAAAAAGAAAATCTATCTACAGTCAGCTTGAGTGAACTGAAAGACCACTAAGTGTGCAGTTACACGTTAGGCCTAACCCGGTGTAATTGCCAGCTTACACTTACAGAGGAAATATTTACAAAAGACTAATTGACAAGAGAACACAATCTAGCTAGTAACAAAGAGAAATAAAACAAACAAACAAAAAAAACATGTCAAAAGACCTGCATGAAAGGGAGTTTGGACCAGAATCAAGTCACTTTATTCTTGGAATAACGAGAGAACCAAAATTCATGTAATGGCAATTACAAACCAAGTTCTGTCTATAAACAAAATAAAGACTGCTACCTAAAGCTATCAAAGTGTTGATCATCAAAAAATAAGGGTAACAAGGCTGTTTCTTGAGGAATTTCTCAGTACTAGAGAAAATAGATGAAAATCTTTCAAGGAGGTAGTGTTTAGGCAAACAACTCATTGAGACATAACTTTAAGGAAAGAATTCACTAAAAAATTTATTCAGCAATTTTCCAAATTACACATTTGTGGTCGTCCCCAACTTCTTTGAAAAATAACAACAAGTCTGCTTTCCACATTTACTGTTTTCCAACATATCTGTTGAAAGAAGAAGTTGTCTACAGTTCATACCATAAGCCACCACTCTTAGTGTCTTGCCTAGAATCTGTGAGATACCCGAAATACCTGTAAAAACATTCAGTGAGGAGAGAGACTTCCTCCAGTAGAAATAAAACTATGACTTGGAATTTCTTTGCAATAGACTCAAGATGTTCAATATGTTCAGACTATTTAATACAGACTAACTATAAGCTACAGACTTGAACCTTAGCCACCAGGTACCAAGAACACATGAAAACCAGTGCCAGGACAATCTTGAGCTCTTCATCTCTTCACAGCATGTATTCCTAAGTACAATAGTTCAAATAAACTAACTTCATAACTTCATTTGATATGGATTTTATCACCAGGTTCTTCCATATGCTTTTTTCTTTAATTTTATTTTTTAAGGAATCCAACAAGTCTAACACATTTAGAATTCCCACCATGATAAAAAGGCATGAAAGTCTGACACCTAGCCAAAACACACACCTGCATTTAATTTTGCAAAGTAGGCAAATCATAAGCTCATGTAAGTGAGAAGAACAGAACAAGTTTAGTACATTTGTTACATGAAAGATAACATTTACAGGAAGATATAATGAGAGTTAGAACTTGTCATAGCATTCTCAAGAAAGATAAAGCAGGAAGAGCTCAATGTTGGTTTTACGCCCATCTCATTTGGTCTGTTTAAAGAGAGGGAGTGGAGGTGGGTGAGGGAGAAAAAAATGAACATCTACACTAATGTAACTTATGCACTCCACCAAAAGTTTTTTTTTTTAAATATATAATTGATAGAATTTTGAAAAACTAAGAATACCAATGACTTGATAGCTGAATTATTTAATTTTATTAACACTGAAATACCCTTTCTATTCACAGCCACACAGATCACTGAAAAAAACTCATGTTCTCTTCGTATCTAAAACCTCTCTTCAATAGTGTGGGTAAAAACGGAACAAGAAATACACACAGCAACCTACTGTATTGGAATCAAAACAGACACCTCCTGACTTAGCTAATTATTTAAAAAACAAAATTAAAACCCTTTTCAAATTTTACTCCAAAAACTCAAAGCCTCACAAGCATCATCATTTGCCTTCCTGTTTCTGAAGCACAACTTCATCAGGACTGCCTAAGATGGTAATTTATACCCTTCGCTGTGGCAGTATCACCATGGAAAGTCATCAAAAAAAACAAGACTACCTTTAGAGGAGAATCCAAAGACAAGTTTTCAAAGTTTCCAAACGACACAAGTGTCCTAGTTTTGGCTGGGCTACAGTCAATTTTATTCCTAGTAGCTGGTAAGGTGCCGTGTTTTGGATTTAAGATTAAAATAATGCTGATAACACACAGATGGCTTAGTTGTTGTAGAGCAGATGACAGAACTAGGACAGGTGACCCAAAGTGGCCAAAGGGATGCTCCACACCATCTGGCCACATGTGGAACAACAAAGTGGGGTGACTAGCTGGAGTGGGGCAGGGGACCACTGCTGGACATCAGTCAGTGGGTGGTGAGCAATCGCATTGTGCATCACTTGCTTTGTTTAGTATTTTATTACTATTTTCTCTTCCTTTTCTATCCTATTAAATTGTCTTTATCTCAACCCTTTTACATTTTTGTCCCTGATTCTCTCCCCCATCCCACTGCAGAGAGGGGAGGGTGAGTGAATGGCTGCGCAGTGCTCTGCTACTTGCTGGGTTAAACCACAACACAAAAGCTATTCAGAGGTGTAAAACAAAGAGGGATGTAATTCTTTTCTTTTGGTTTTAAGAAATGGTACTGCTACAACAAGCTCAGAAGCTGTGAGTTGACCTGCCCCCAGTATCCTAATATTTTAAAAGTTTGTCTAACTACTAAATCCCTTCCACTCCTTTACCTATGATCTTGTGACAGGTGATGTACCACTATTGATTCATGTGCAAATAAAAGAAAAAGGAAAGAAAAATACCAGATAAGAACTACCTCAAAAGTGGTAGACTTAATAAAATGCAATAAAAATACAACAATTTGCAATACAGAAGTCTCACCTGTTATCACAGTAGTATCGACTCTGGGAAACGTAAGGTGTGCATTGAGTTTTTAACCGCTTTCTCTCCATCTCCTTCCAACTATCTTCTGTACATTTTCTCTTTGCCTGTTTTTCTTCATGTTTTTTCTCAACATATTCAGCATATGTCTGGATCCTATAACTTTCAGCATACCTGCTGGTGTTTACAGCTATGGGGAAGAAGAGTGATGTTATATACAAAATGCTTAAATTACAACACACCCTCTCCTGAGATAACTTAGTCTGAAAAACAGAAGGCTATTTGTTCAGTTCAGAAAAATTACTTTTTCTAGTTCCACTATTAGTGGTAAAATAAGTACATAAATAAATAAATGTTGTACTCTCCTAAATTCACATTGTACATTTGAATTACACATTTAAAACATTTCTGAGTCAGACTTCTTCCAAGAAGGGTTAATTCTACTGAAGACTTTTCTTTTAAATTAGAAACCATCAATTCTTCACTCATAACCCTCTTCCAGATTGCTTGTTGGCAAGAAAAAATTTCCTGGATTTTTTCCCTTTTAGTCTCATTATTTAACCCAGCAGGTTTATTTTGCAAGTCTGCCAGGAAAAGACGACATTTGCACAGGCTTTGCCAAAACTCTGATTGCTGTGAAACATAAGCTTATTTGAGCTGCATTTTTTGTTGCACAAGATACCCGTGGAAGCAGCACTTAACTAGCATCCAGCTGTTCCATCCTTGTATCTTTCTAATGTTCTGTCTCCACTTAACCAAAAAAGACTGCCAGTTCAAGGTAGAAGGATTTCTGTCAACACAAAATTAGAATCACTTAAAAAAGAAAAAAACTTTCACTGCCTTCACTCAGCAACAGTTTACCAACATTCCTCCAAGTCCCAGTATCTTCACAACTCTCAGCCTTTAATCTGGAAGCCAAGCTCTGGCCTGAAGCCATCACTATAACAGATGAATCAGCAAATTAAACTGGCTGTCAGCTGGTGTCCTCTACCGTTTTCAGCCTAACTCACTGAAAGAAAGCATTGTAAACTAACCAGCACACCCATTTTAACCTAAAACAAACAAACAAAAGAACACATTCTTTTTCATGCATGTCTGCTGTGCATTTTAAAATACCATAATAGTAAAATGTAGATAAAATCCCGATTTTACTACTGCACTTCTAATCTTCCCATAGAAATTTCAGATGCGTAACCAACCTTCTGATCCCAGCTGAAGCACTGCCATCTTAAATACAGGGCATTCTGTACTACCCCTAGCCCATGCACAAGACATAGCATGCTCTGACATTGCAATTCAGACAGGTAAGGAAGATGGGTAGTGGATTTTTTTTTCTCTTTCAGAGAAAAATCTTCTATTCTGCATATTGGCTACTCTAACACGAATTGAAGCAGCTATAATACAAGTCATGGCACACAGATATTGCCGCTACAAAGTTTTTGAAATGTACATAAAACTTGACAACACGTTTTTATATTTAATTTTAATCCCAAGAATAGGTAACTGTAGTTATGATTAACGGTCTCATGAGACTGCTGCATTAACCAGATACATGTTAAACATACCTCCCGTCAGCCCCTTTTATTTATTTTGAACTGTGAAGTTATAGGATCTGTTTGAAGAATTAGGAGCATATTTATTGCCCATGAAGTTATAGTACAGGCATCATAAATGAATTAATAATGCTCACTGAAGTTACTGCGTGCCAGCTGACATTCCTACGGGTAAAATTTGTTTAGTTAAACTCAAGCATGTTTTTACTTGCTAAAATCAAGCACACAGTTACCATGGATCATCTGATAAATACTGTTTTGTTAGAACAGAATAACCATTTCACATTGTTTTGCTATAAACTTCGAAGCAGAGTTATGGCTCATCCATTTAATTCCCTGACAAACCCTGCCTATATATAAGGAAAAAATAATCCTTATGAATCAGCCTAAAGATAATTCTTAAAAATTATCTGTATGAAAGTTAGAAGAGCTGTCTGTCCAAAAATACTACCTTGAAGCAAGACCTGTATTTTATGCAACATGTTCCTGTTGCCACATACATACTTTTACATATATGTATATGCATCTAAAAAGTTCTAAAAAGTTAAATGTTGAATGTAACTAGCATATTTTATGTCAAATTCAGTATATAGAAAGTGCAAATGCTTTATGCATTGAACAACCGAAATGAAGGCACATAAACAAAATTCTATGGAGCCACACAGACAAGTGAATCTTCCACGGTTTTGATCTGAAAAACGGCTCCCTTAAGAGTTTTAAATACGTTCCCTCTGATGCTCTTCTGGTGAATGACGTCCCTGCTGCCAAACAAACCGAATACAGTTACCTCACCCTGCAGTGCCCATGGAAGAAACACATTGCTAGAATACCTGGTGAATTCTAACGAACTGAATAGAACATAAGGTTTTTATTTACTTGTTTTTAAATCATAGAGAAGACAAAATTTTTTTGTGAGAAACCTGACATACTAACCAGCACCACATGGCTGCATTTCATTACATTGGGTGCAGCTGTAAAGTTAAGTTTCTGCCTTAAAGTTGAATAATAGTAATTGCACATTATTTCAGGAAAGATTTCTAAATGACGGCATCTTCCCTAGTTAATAGGCAAGCTATTAAACAGGCTGGCTGACACTGAGTGATCCAAGAGGAATGTGTACAAAGATGCTCTTTCACCAAGTCATTACTGTCATACAGAGCAAAATCCTTACTGATGACCGCCAGCAATATTAAGCCTCTTAAAAATTGTCAAATATGTAAGTGAACTGCATAAGTAAAATAACCACAATTCATAAATTACAGAGAACTACACAGATTAAGGCTGCGATACTAAACACTCAAATTTATGAAATGATAAAAGTAAAATATCACCTATGAAGTATTAAAGTGACCTCTGCATAGATGCTGCTTTGAGACTACTCCCTCAATCAGATTGAGGGGGTCCAAATTGTGAGTAGCTAAATCAGTGCTTTGTTTTATTCTCATTACTCGTGACCGTTCCAAAAAGTTTACATATGCGTTTTTTTCATTTGTTTTTTAAATTGTCCAGTTTGAAAGTAAAGCTCCTTAGCTCAAGAAGCTAACAAGTGCCTATTTTATAAACAGAAAGGAGAAGTAAACTAAAGACTGCACATCCCAAACTAGAGGATATATTTTTAATTAACCTAAATGGAATTAAATTGTCCACTACACAAAGCATCCAGTCATGGCTGGGATCCCCCACACAAACATATTAATATATTACCAGAAAAGTCATAAATCAAAATTCTCCAAAAGAAACAGCACATGATCGTGTGGCCATGAACTTTATCAATGGAAGTGTAATTGACCTCCATTATGTTAAATATTAGTGAAACTGGTATTGCAATATTATTTTTTCCCCCCACTTAGCTGATAAGCAGTTTTCAGACTTCAGTATACCTGGAAAAGTTCTACTGCAAGGCACTACACTGTTTGACAACTGACTAGTCAGACCAGAAATTGTAAATGCATTTCTCCAACCTCTCCCACTCGAATTATGAAAATTAGTGATAGTTGCTAGTGCTGATTCAACATTTAAAAGGACTGGGTACACTCTGTTGGCTTCTCTCAGAAAGATACGTGAACTCGACAGAACCCTCACCAATCTGCCAATATTTCTGTTTACTGCTGCTCTTTTCCTACCCTCTCCAATTTCTCTCCCAGTTCAGCCTTTTCGTGGCAGTGCCTGTCTCATACTGGCCTCATAACCCACCACACCCCTGAACATTCTTTAGAGTTAAATTCATGGATCCCAGTTCTGCTCCGGCCATGCACTACTCCCACCTTCTTTTATACATTGCATTTCTGCTGCCATTCGGCACCACTTCTACCTTGTGTTGCATTATCCAGTTCTGGTTTTTATCCCAGTTTTCTACATACAGGTTAGCCATTATCAAATACAGTTTTCTTTAGTACCCAAGGTATTTCAGAACAGGCCCACTCACAGCCTCTTTGCTGCATCTAAACAAGCCAACTAGTTCCCATTCTCACCCTGTTAACTTGCTCCCTGGCTATCCCTTGCCTAAAACAAGGGAGCAGGGCTGGCAGCGGGCGCTGGTCCAAACACTACCACAAAACCCCTTGGTGATGCATAAGTGGTTACAAGACTCCATGCCTCGTTCACACCCCAAAAGGACCAGCATACCCCAAACAAGTAAACAAAAACATATGATAAAAATGACTCCACTACCATTTTTTTTCTGCTTAGAAGTCTGTTTTGACAGCCAAAATAAAAAACACTGTAAGAACAGCGACAGGCTGGCAGAGCATTCCTTCCCCCACCAACGTAAGTGGACAAATTGTAAAACTATGAATAAACCTTAGGATTAGGAAGGAGGCAGGCTACACTGGCCCTAACCATGCCTTTTTAGCTACCAATAAACTACTATTTTTCAGTTTTCTTTCCAAAGGGTTCTTCACTTGGTGCCTGTGCAGCACCCCAGAGTCAAGTACAAGCGGCAGCCATTCGAACACAGAAACACAGTGCAGACCCAACCTCATGAGTTTTGTGCGCTCTTCTCACTACTTCAAGAGAACGAAATCCTGAACTAGCTATTTTATTGTATTATTTAGCAATTTTCAGATAAATGACCTTAAGACTAACTGCCCTACGTTGCTCTTAGCTCTGACTAAAAAAAAAAAAAACAAACAAACAATAAAACCCAACTAAACATAGTGGACAAAACCACTTTCTCAGGTATATTTATCTCAATAATATTTACCAAAAAAAAAAGTTAACAAAACCTGCTTGCTTTTGACAGCAACTCAGAAGGATGGGAATTCATTTGCATTTCAACAACAACACCTGAATGCTTCTTTAAATCCTGCTCTAAAACTGTTGGGTTTCAAACCAGCTGTTCTAAGCCAAATGGCTGAAGAGCACAGTGGAGTTTTAAGGGAGCAAATCTATCTGACACTGCTACTGTCAGAGCTGTCTAAAGCCTCATCAGTTCCTAAGGGCAAGGCACCTACACAAGACAGGCACGATTCTTTAAAGCTTTGGTTTTCAACCCGCACTAGCAAGGCAGGTATTTTGTTGAGTTGGATGTATTTAGCATGCCCCTTGCTAGAGCTTTTATTAAAATGAAACTACCTTGAAAGTAGTTTTTCCCCTTTCATCAGAATTATCCTGCACAGGTCCACTTCTCATAGAGTCGAGCAAATACATTTCAACTGTGACTGAAGGGAGTCAAAAATAACTGCTAATTCAGCTACAGATCACCTGCTTTCCATTTTCCGTAACAGCTGTGCTGCCGCATTCGAGCCCTTTTGCACATGCCAAGGTAAGTACAGCATGCTTGCACAGCATTACCGAATGAAGTGACACTTCATTAATGTGCTCCTCAAGATCCTTGTCCTCAAGGAAGGTTAAGGATTAAAAAAAACACAACTCATTGCAAAATGGTTAAAAAAATAACATGATAGTCAAGAATTAGATTGAGCAAGGTCCTCTAGGATCATCCTGCACTGAAGCATCGTGAAGGGAAAATCTGAGTTTGCTCTGACAGCAGGAAATAAAAGGTATCTAAAAATTTTGGTTTAAAAAAAAAAAAATCACTACTACATCATTCTTTGGAGTCCGTGAAGAAAATCCTACCTTCGAATAAACCACTCTCGTTCTGAGACACAGGTACAGAATTCAGTACAAAATGTACAAGGACAAGTCACTGTGTTAAGGACACCATTTTTACAAGTCACTAAATATATCAATTTTGTTATTTAACTCCATACCTAATTTCACAAGCTGCATACTAACTGCACAAAAACATAAATAAGGATGGTGAAGATGTATTTCCTTGGTCAACAGAACCAGCGTACTGGAGATTGATGGACAAAAGTTATTTTACAACGAGGGATCTGTCGTATCTGAATTACACGTGGGATTAGCAGCTATTTGCAGGCTATATCAGAACTGAAAACGCCAACTTGTACGTGGCACTGACCATCTCTTTCTATTTTCTCCTCCTGTATCAGTCTAAAGACAGCGGAACGTGTTAATACAGATTTAAAAACAGACTTTTTATAAGAGATTGCTTTACAAAGATTGTCATTTCTTGAAACCTGGATGAGGGTAGAGGGAGCAGTGTCAGTGTGATGGCAAAGCAGCCCTTCACCTTGCAAAGAACGATGGCCAGGTTAGCCAGAGAGCAAACCAAAATGAGTCAGTCTGTTTTGGAGAAAACGGGAAAATGAACAGGTGAAATAAGATGGTTTTACAGACAAGGAAAGAAAAAAAATGCCAAGTACAAAGCATAGCAAAGAAAGGAAAAGGAACCTTAGACAGTATTTTAAACTCAAATATTATAAAGGAGTCTTAAAGGACACAGCCTACTGACTGTTCTGTGTGTTCCCACAGCACCAGAACAAAATATGCAATAAATGAATTTTATATTTATATAAAACAAAGCAAAACAAAACCACACCTGCCCACTGAGCAATGTTTGGCATTCCTGGGGTGCTGGCTTCCCCTCCTACCCTTTTGCTGATATCCTGGGTCTGTTCTATTGCCATTTAACAGGGACTAGGAACAGTTTAAAGGCGAGACTCTTAGATTTACAATATCTGACATTATTCTTAAAAACGCAGACAGGAAACTGCAGCCACACAGTGCTAGGCCTAATATTTTATGCAAATTATAGTCATATACACGCACTTACTTGGATGTGATACAACATCCTTAGAAGTTCAGATACACGTGCAAAGAACATCTCTTATGCTCTTTTCCTTGCTGCATTGTAAACATTTACTTAGAAATTTTTGTTGTTGTTGTTTTAAGTAAAAATACCAAACATGTCTAATGTGTCTGTAGATACCCCCTGTATCATTCTTGCACAAAATGTACATAGGAACTTTATAAGTAGAAAATTAAAGTGAAATGCTTTTTTTATACAGGTTAGTTGGTGGCACAGAATCAAGCCTCTCCATGTAAACAGGTATGCCAGCAAAGTATCAGAATGGCATCATTGCCTCGTCTCCACAGTGTACAGCTGCACGTGCTAGATAAGTCATTTGGCATTCCCAGAGCAGCTACTGGGGAAAAAAACTCTCTCCACAGAGAACACAGATGACGGTACAGTCCACTGAGACATTTCACACTATATACATGTATGCAGATTGTTAGGATTTTAACTTTCTTAAAGTTGCAGTTTAAGTACTAAAAGAAGTCAAACCGTTTTACCTTTGCAACCTGTTTAAATGCTTCAGTAATAGAAACAAAATCTGTGAAATGCATTAACCCATTTGAAAAAAAAAAATCCTAAACAGATGAAAAGCTAGTCAAAAGAGTTCCAAGATTATATTAATAAGAAACTTATTATATTCAAACTTGCATGGCAAAGGGTTAGTTTTTTGTTAGTTTGTTTGCTTTTTGTTTTTTAAGCAATGAGAAGAAAACATTGCTGCAGGTGCCTGACAGCAAGTCCATCGCTAATCTGTCCTCTACATCACTAATGCTGAAAGTTGTAAAGCAGCTGTGTTGTGATTTAGATCTCTAGCTCTAATGTAAGACAAGGACTAGAATATATCATCCAGCAATTCCACTTCTTGTTACACACAAAACTCCTGAACCACACAAGTACAAAATTCACCACATTTCATTGCCAGCACTTACTAGCACAGAAATGCTAGTAGAACTAGTAAAATGTTCAGATCTGTTAATATACAGAAAGTGTAAAACGTACATAACACTTCCTTTCCCATAAGATAGGTCTTTGAGTAACAGTAGGAACGGATTGCTCAGATCTGAGATTTTTTCTGGAAGGCACACCATGATGTGGGGCTAGCTGGCTAGGCAGCTGATTTCATCTAACAGCCGGTTACCAAACGGGGGGAATCCCCTTCCTTGCTCCTTAGCCCCTGCAAGCCGCATGGTCCCATGCCCTTCTTTATGGTGTTTCTCTGGTTTATAGACCTGCTGACGAGCTAGGTGACCCCCACTGAACCAGCAGCAATTTTATTATTTTTTTTTTCTGGGCACAGAATCAGCAAAAGGATAACAGTGAGAGCTCACTGCTTGAGTAGGGCAAGAGTCATGCCCTTTATACATGAAGGATTACAACTGGCACAAACCATTAACTACGTTTTAATGCCAGCAAATTAAATATTTCAGCTAAGGCTGAGCAGTCACAGGAAGCAAACTCCTGCAAATCTGGTGACGTTTCTGATGCTTGTTAATAACTTCAGACCAAAGAAGTAGTGAACTGCGCTTGGAGACGTCCTCGAGGCAGTGCTGTTCAGCGACAGAGGCAGGTTCACAGCAATTCAGGCAGTTCTCAATCCAAGCCTATTAATGCTCCAGGTCACTGTAAGACACAGGTAACAAGCCCACCCACCGTACTGGGGGATACACTGGAGAATGGCTGCACTGCATTGCCAGAATTAGCATGTTCCCTAATGCACGAAACAAATGCATTGATACCAACAATAAAAGGAAACCTGTAACTTTTCCATTTTGATACCTCTTGTTGCCCACGAGGAGCGCAAAACCTACAGACTCACTGCTCAGGCACAATTTCTGTCTTGGACATCCCAGTGAAACCATTTCATTCAGGCCCTTACATTGCCTGCAGAAACATGGAACAAAAGATCCCTGCAATCTTCTGTAAAACAACATGCAGCTTCAAGGCAACATGGTTTCAGAAATCCAACTTGCACAAATATAATTCTTCAAAGAATCTAGGTGTTGCAGTAGATGCTACCTACCACTTCTCCAAATTCAGTGAGAAGAGATTGAAATGCACACAATCTCGTTACACTCGTATGCAACTTTAAATTGCATTGGTAAGTATTCATGCTAAGTAGAAGGTTGTACAGTAAACCTTGTAATACCCTGGTGAAGTATGAAGTCTAGCCCTCTCTGAGAACTCACAGGTTCAGAAAAATTAACGATTTAAACAAAAATCATTGAAAGGCTATCACAGTTTCAGCTGCTGCACCTGCTTTAGTCTTTTGCTCCCCTGCTGTCTAAATACATTGTTCCACTCGGTGCCTAGAGGAAGAAGATATCTTGCACGCAGTAAATTCTGTATGAGCTCACATATCAGGGCATTAACACATGGAAGAACTTAACATTATTTCAATGCTTGCCATTTAGGATGAGCAGTTGCTTTTCACATGTATTTAAAATTTCTGGTTAACTGTATTTATTACATTTTAAAACAGGAGAAAAAGGTTCTCAGGAACCTTTTCAAAGTTAAAATTGCTCTTAAATTGAAGCTGTGGTCTTAAAAGTATTGTAGAACTTGCTGGTAACCAGAACATAGATTATTATTAAACTGCACCTAAGTTTTATATAAGGATAATTAAGAGCAAGTGTTACCCACTAAGAACAAATAAAAGATCTATTTTGGAGGTATTTTTTGTCAATTATTTCTATTAACAATACAATTAGAAATCAAGACTATTCACAGAGTGCATGTGTAATAGCCATGTATTTCAAAACTGAACTTACTGTCAAACTCTTTAAAAAATCTAACATGTTTATAGGAGTTCTTCTATATTTTAGAAATTATCCCACTCTCAGGAAACTGCAATTTTTTCAGAGCACATGTTAGGTGGGCTATAAAGACTCCCTAAGTGTAAAGGCACATAAAGAAACCTCCCTGTAAGTGCATCTAGGTTCTTTTTAGACCAATGACCTAGATAGTCACTGAAAGCTGGCAGGCAGGCAACAAAACTTGAGGGAAACCCAAACAATCAGAGCTTATCATTGAGGCAGAGCATTAACCGAGGACTTGCTGACGAGAAAACTGCTCAGAATGCTTGAAGTGCTGGAATAGTATTTCAGGTTATATCAAGTTATTAATTAAAATAAATTTTGAAACAAAATCAGTATTTAAGAAAAGCTGAAGTCTCTCCCATCTCCCCCACCATTTCCAGAATACTTGTATGAAATGCAGGTTCCTCTAAGTGAAGACGCATTGAAATAGTATTTATTTCATACTAACCTTTCCAGAAGAAAAAGCCAACTTTATAAATATATGAAGCTGAACAGCATCCAAAAGCAAGCTTATCTAGCAAGCTGGAAGTCACAAGAGCCAGAAGTTGTGCACCAAGAGTTCATTCTGAAGTTTTTTATATTTATACGAGCTCATACCGCTTTATCTTTTGTCACTCACTTAAAAAGCATGTGCTCAATGTTTGACAGAAATATTGAGAACTCATGAAGTGCGATTTGGCAACAACGAGCTCTATCTCCCATATGTTCAACAAAAGGAGTATCAACCATTTAACAAGCTCTCAGTAATTACCTACTCTGAACAGCAAACCTCAACAGAAAATAAAGAATATTTATTTTTCATTTTTGTTTTCACAACGCTAGTAACTTAGTTTACAGCGGAGCATAGTGCAAAAAGTGACAAAGCACGTAATCTACATCACCACTTCCACAGACTGGTCACTCCCTTTGGCATGACAACGTGGCAAGTTCAACAAGAACTGACACTGAGAGCACAGCCCACCAGAACTCAAAAACTATTCTCCCCCTCAAAATGCGCAGGCACAGCTTGCACGTACAGACACCAGGCATGCAGCGTCGTGGTGCCTATGAGTAGTTAACCAGCGTTTGTCTCGATGCAGCTCCAACTTGATGCCGAAGCTTTCCGTCTGACTTTGCAGGGTAGTATCGTCTTATACAAGAGTAAGGCTTTGCTGCTTCTGCTAGCTACCAGAACGCTGCCAACACGCGAGTCACTTGAATAACCAAATTAAGTGAAGATTCTTGGACATTATTATAAAAAGCAAAATAAGAAGGTTAAGGGATTTGCTTTTTGTTTCCTGAGGTTTCTGTTTTATGTGTTTTAAGCATGCTGTATTCAGATTGAAACTTAAGAGCAGCTCCAAAATTGCCTATAAAAATCCTGCCCTTTCCCCTAGTTGTTGTTTCAGAGGGAAAAAAGAGGAAGAGGGAGCAAATCTCTTTATACCATGCAAAGATTCAGATACTTTGGGTTAACACTTCAACAACTAGGAATTGGAATCTGTTCTTCCTTGCCACATACACGCTACGGATCGCTGTGTCAAACAGTTTAATCATTAGTTTAATTTAGCTAAACAGGTTTATTCTTTCCAAATAGAAAAGTACATGGACCAATGTTTTATCAAGCGTTTTTGACTGGCTCTCTATGGTTACCATTCATGGTTTATATAACTCAGGAATGCTGTTTTGAAGACCACTGGGATGAATAGATACATTTTATTACCTACATATTTAAAATTGGTTTTCATGCATATTAACATGAGATCTCCAGCATATTCCTAGTGTGCAAGATGAACAAGTTTTTAGTCCATAAAAAAAAATGAAGCCAGGAGAGACAGAAGCACCAGAAACAGCACACAAAAGCCTGTACAAAGCATCATGGTTTAGGAGATCTGTCACTTGTTTGATGCAAAGGATAAGCATGAGAATCAAAATTAATTATAATTTATTATCTGAAACGTAAAACACAAACTGAAGAAAAAATCCCCTCCTCATCAGGTAGAAATTAATCTCAAATGAAAAGCAAAAATTTTCAAAGATTATTTTTTTTTAAACCTCAGAAATACTTACAAAAAGCCAGCTAATAAATAATTTAGGCAGACGCTTTTATGAAAGCCATTCACAGCTAAATGGTTCCAACAATGGGATATTGAGCTAACAGAAGCTGTTTTATACCAAAGCAATTGTTTCAGCTTGAGAGTTCAAGCAAAGAGGTCACTTTATTATTCATTTCTACTGAATATTTATTCAATTCTTTTGATTAGTTTTTGAACAGCTGCATAAATCTTGCAACATCTTACTGCTATACTGCTAGACAAACAGGTCGACATGACTCAGTAAATCAGAAACTGGTTACAATTTCCAAAGCACAGCAGGTGTGAGTTACGTAAAACTAGCACTTGTGCAGTAAATACAGGCTAGCACACAGTTTGGGGAACTGAATATTGCTCTTAAGAACTGAGAAATCCTACTCTGGCACTAATTGTGTCTGAACGGAACCAGTAACTTGCCCAATCACACCTGTGGAACCATCTGAGATCTTTTCGCATTCATTTACTCCACTCATCAAATTTCAGGAGTGACTTATTTCATTGAAAAAAAAAAAACAAAGACTGACTGCACACATGCATCATCTAGGGTTTTTTTTGTTCGTTGCTTTTGTGTGTTTTATGTGTTTTAATGATTTTTTAAAATACGTGTATTTATCTCAGATTGACCTTAGAGACCAACACAGCTGGCTTAGGACAGTTTGCCTACAGGGCAGGGCTCAACCTGAGGGCCTTCAGAATTCTCATTTTTGGGAGGAAGAGTCCCCACCCAGGGACAAGCAATGTTGCATCAAGACTCTGCCCCTTCCCACCTACCAGCAACATTATCCCCTGCCATCCTGTCTCAGTTTAGTATGGAACCAACCACTACCTTTCCTTTTCTTTTTTCTTTTTCTTCCTCTGACTCAGATGCAAAGCGAGAACAATTGTGGAAGAGGTGGCTTCTCGTAGGGGCAGGATGTTTGGTTTAAGAGAGGGATTTGGGCCCCTATCTCTGGAATGGAGGAGATGGGTAGCTTACGAGCAAGCAACAGATTGGCCCCAAACCCTGAAACAGTCCTCCCCTGTCTTTCATTGTCCCTTCTTAGTCTTCTTTGCCCACTCACATCACCACCCCTTCCATTTCCTTCACCAGCTGCATGCCGGCTGTCCGCTCCCAAGGAACCTGCTCTGGGATTATCCCGCCCAGCCGGGCACAGCCTACAGCAGCGGCACAGAAACACTGTACCTGGGACACGAGACCATCACAATTTCAGTGCCACCCTTATACACAAAACTAGTGATATGAGCAATCACATGATTCGACTTCTCTTTTAACACCTACAAGGATGAAAAAATAAAAAGGCAGAAGAGGAAAGTTTGTAACGAACAACCCAACTGTATCAACTGGCTATCCTGAGCACACGCCTGCAGGGGTGCCTGCGAATCAGCCTTCAAATGATCCGCTGTTCAATTTTATAACTGCACATTAGTTCAGTCCAATATTCAGTATTTGAATTACTGCTGCAACTGAAAAATAAGGATACCTTCCAAGTCTGAACCAAATTAAAAAAAATTGGTAGGCATACAATCAGTTAACACTCCATCCAGATTATTACAGAACAAATCAGATTTTCATAGTTTTTCCCCACATGTTCTCCTCATTAAAAGGATTCAAAACAAATCTGAATTTTATTTATTTTTACAGTGTTTAGACTCATATATGAGGCCGAATCTGACCACCCTATAAATACAGGGAAACTTCCACACACCCTTCATGTTCTCATTTCATTTATTTTTCATAAATGATTTTGTTGCACGTGTTACACATATTAATACCAGCTCAAAGCCAGAAGCAACTCTAAGAGGTAAGCATAAACATATGTCTGCAGCAACATCTTGCTTTGTATCACGTTGTTTGACAGTTCTCCAAGTTTTTTTTTTATACAGCCCAGAAGACGCAGACATATTTATATAAACAGGTTAAAAAACAGGCCACATCATTAGTTTTTCCTAGGTTCTTTACCTAAATACTGCTCACTAAATCACGAGGATGAGTAGTGACTTTTATTGCCAAAGCAGTTTATTAAAGAAATTTAAATCAGGAAATAGAATAACAATTGATTTTATGATATATTTATTACAGCAAAAACCAAGAGGCTTAAGCAATTTTACAGTAAAAATCACGCAGCTTTTTGGTAATTGAGGTTGCTATAGTTTATCAGCTTCGCTGGCTGAGTACTTTCAGTATATAAGATTTTACTAACCTCATTTCATAAAAATCTATGAAAAGCTATAATCACCTGAGCTTTCAAAGAAATAACTTGTTTCCTAGCACACAGGCCACAGAACAAGCCTCCCAGTTTGTCAAAGCATTAAAAAGAAAGACAGACACGGGTGCCAGAAAGATTCAGTTTATATATTCTGCAGACATTCAGTTCTTTCCACAATACCTATTTGCTGTAACAAAATGAACTTGAAAACAAAAAAAGTTGTGACGGTGGTGAATGTGTCTGAATGTTTGGCGCACAATGGGCTATTAACCCAGTTGATAGTAGTGGGGAAGTTACTGTAGCAGTATGTGTGTATACACGCACACAACTATATATATATATATATATATATATATATAAATAAATAAGTAAAACTAATAGCCTTGGAAGTCAAGAAACAAGCAAGCAGCTTGAAAAGGCGGTGGAAAGTGTACAAAGAGAAACTTGTTTTCGTAATTTACAGATATTCTGTACATGAAGGTATCAACTTAAAAGCAGAAAAAAATTGTTGTAATTCACCACAAAGACAAATCCTTTTGGAAATGCAAAAAGGTGGCGCAATTCCAACCCTTCATTCAATTCCTTCTCAGCCTATACCTCACACATTGAGACCAAACTGAGTAAGATTAATCAGTCTGAAATAAAAAGCTGCAGACACTTCAGATAAGCTCCTACTTCACAAACACGATTTGCGAATGCACAGCCCAGAGTACACTTCTACTGAACATAATTTAGATTAAGTCTTATTCCCTCCAATTTTCTAATGTGCTCACTACTGCATGAACAGCATTTCCCTCGAACCTTCGATGGCATGCTGGTAGCACTGCTAACTATAATGCAGAGATGATGACATGCAAGAAGCGTCAGCAATGCTCTCCCGAGTTACACAGCTAGCTAAAAGAGGACCACTTTTATTTTGAAATAATTCTTTATTGGTAACTTCTCACTAGGAATTATATGGGCCATTTGTCTAAACACAGGTGGGGCAACAATGCTCCTTCTGCTGTGGAGTGGTTTCTGTAAGGAGGCTGCTGGTAAGCACTCATCATTCTCTGCGGAGATAAGTATGTATGAAGAAGTATGATGAACACTCGGAGAAAGTTAAAAAAAGAATTAGATAATAATGCAGTATTTATGCATCCTAAACCTGAAAGCTTCTTTATTTTAGCTTTGTAAGACAGATAATGGTGATCTCAGTGGCTTTTTCTACGCTGCTTTTTCTTTTTAGAACTTAAGTGTGGGAATTCAGACAGAATAACTCTAAAGTGGGATAAAATTTCAGCCGCTTAATCAGAAGTGTTATGTATACTGCTATTTTTACTGGCTCCACAGCATTTGACATGAACATTTGAATAAATAGGGATGACACTCGTAGAACTATCATGTACAATGGTCTATTTCCAGTCATTGTTCTCAGCAGTAAGTTTATGGGTAGTTCCTCAACCCAGAAACCACTAAGGGCTCATGGGTCCAACTACAATCAACCAAAAAAAAAAATATCTCAAAAACAAACTGCTTTTCTTCATAACTGGAAGCAATACTTCCAGTAAATTCAGAGACATTGGTCACTTTTCATTTTTTTACCATGTGCATCTGAGCAGAGAAGCAGTGTCAGACAGCCTTACGAAAGTTTGTAACTCACTGCAATTTACAGGATTCTCATAACCCATGTAAACAGCCATGTTAGCTTGCACCTCTTAAAAGTTTAAAACAAAAACAACCATAAACATGCTCAACTAAATCCAGTAATTCCAATCTTTTCAAGAGTCTGCTACCCCTCCTCAACCACGACAGCAGTCCATTCTTTGCCCTCTATGCAAACATTACTACTACGCAATACTTGCCCCAGTCTCATTTCATTCCATACAAACCACTGCTACTAAAACCATTCTGTTTGCTACTAATTAGAATCAAGTGAATTGCTTTTTGCTCTGACCAAAGAATTGTCCTCCTAAATCCTCCGCTTCTTGGAGTTTTATTTAACCTCACGTTCATTGTTCCATTCAGCTCTGATTTTATTTACATGTATGCTCTCATTAGCCATTAAATGATACTTAACCCAATTAATACCATCTCCTCTCACTCCTCAGGTGCAAGAATCGCAATCTGAATAGCTTTCCTAGCACCAGATATACCCTAGACTATCTTCTCATGCTTCTTTTGACTGGTATGTTAAAGCCAACTCTTTCCTATAGACAGTGTAAACAGAACAGACGTGGATATGGAAGTAGAATGAACACAGTAACTATAACAATTTGTCCTTTCCTGTGCAAAGCAAGTGGATAGTCTGAACACGAGGTATGATGTTCAGTGATCTATACAATGTGAAATGGGATTATCTGATTCCCAAAGCATTCACAAATATATTTGGCTAATTCTTGATGATTGCTCAAGTGTTAGCTTGCACACTACTTAAGTAATAGGTTACAATCTATAGTAATTATGTGAATTACGAACGCAGGTTCACGAGTTGTTTATACAGTCATGCAGTTTTTTCTTTAAACCAACTCCTCTCCTAAAATCCGAAATATATAAATCTACTGAATAACCAAACAAGAAGCACTATGAAAAAATACAAAAACAACTTCCAAGAAAGTTAAACGTGTACTTCCTGTAGATCTTATCTCCATGAATTTGTTTCAAAGCTAAGCTAACCTCAAAAGTTCGAACGAAGATTAAAAAAAATAAAGTCTGGAGACATTGCATGCTATTAATACACAAATTGTAGACACATTAGCAGTCCAGGCTGAGTTATGAGACTAAAGCTATTTTGCATGTGCTCTACAACACACAAAAAGGCTTTCTACTGCAGTTGTCACTTGCAAATGGAAACAAATCAAACATGCATCAGTCCCGAGGATATCTGGAGACAAAAACAGATCATAAAAGTCCTGATAGTTTTGCTTTGTGCAAAGTGACAGTAAATAACTTTAAAAGAAAACAACACTGCATCAAGTGAAAAAAGTAGCCATACTCTACTTACAGGTTCGGCTACTAGGAGGGTCATGGAAAACTGTCAACTAAATCCAGTTTGGGCTTGTTGTCTTTGGTGCAACACGTGCTGGTACTATGAAAGTTTTGTTCCTCCTAAAGGATCTGGACCAGCTCAGTGGCTTTGCCATTCGAATCGCAGACACTGTTAGCCTAGAGGATTTTACAGGAGATAGCTGAAGTCCTGGCTGAGCACTGAAGTAATTTCAGAAACACTTACCTATTTGTACTTGTTCTGGCTGGCTTAATGATACAAATGCTGATGTGTCATCAATCCACGACACCTGAATGTTACCTAGAAAAGGCAAAAGAAATGGTTATGACTATTTCTGTCTCAAAATTGGTCATGTATTTTATATGCCGTGCCATGGAAGAAAAGATAGTCAACTAAGCATATCTTCAGCAGAGAATATCTCTTTTTGTCAACAAGAGTCCCTGGTAAAGGTGTATAATTATGAGCCTGGAACTGTTCAGAAAGCAGTGACCATTAGGGCTGCATATTCATCCTGTTTACTATCAAACCCTCTTAATAAGGCCAAAAGGAAAAAAGTAAGAGATGTGTAACACCTTTCTGATCCTATAGGATTTCTGCTTCTTCGTAGCTTCAGCCTCACCCCCCAATCTTTTAACAATTCAAGTAAACTTAGTGTTGTTTTTTGTTTTTTATTCCTCCTTCCTTGTGTCCTGTATAATTCTGAAACAAAAATTTGAAGCAATTTTGCTAGGAAATTTCAGCTCTGTACCAAGAGAAAGAACAGCTTTTTGGGTTCAAAAACCTCTCCATCCTTCAGAACTGCAACATTTCCTGAAGACACAGCATGGAATGGCCAAGTTATCACTCAGTTTCTTTCCTCGTACAGACATGCAAGATAAGGGATTCCAGTAAAGGAATGGGGCATGGGGGTGGAAGATGGTTCACACAAGTGGAGAACTCTAGGTATTGCAACACTCTAAATCCTTGAAATCTGGTTTGTGCCACACTACACACTATTTTCTGGATGTGCAATGAAAACTTAATTTGAGTAAATACGAGGACAAATGCATGAAACTGTGCACCTCATTTGGAAGCTGTTACCATGGAACAATGACTGGAAATACGTTCCTCCACTCATCAAGCAGTGATTCCATTGCCCATGCGAATGGCTTAAAATGTCACATTAGCACAAAAAGAGCTTACAAACAAGCAAAAGTATAAGCAAGGATTCTCATCCCAGACACAAGGACTTACTGTAGTCTGAAATCCCTTTACATCTCCTGTCCTCATCTAAGTGCTTTACTGTTTGTATACTTCAGATACTGAAAATTGCTACAACTTGTTTTCAGGGAGACTAAGGAAATCAAGTTTATATAATGTTACATCACTGTTTAACCTTCAGACATTACAAGGTTAAAAAAATGACGCAAACTGACTTAAAATGCTTTTTATTTTCAGATGTCTAATCTATTAAAATTTAATTTAATTACAGGTTACAAGGTTAGAGAAGTCTCTTCTGAAATCCAGCCAGATAATAAGCAGATTTTCTAATTATAAAAAATAAAAGCCTAGTTAGATTCAGTTTGCATGCTATACATCTGAGTAGCCAGCTATTTAGAACTTTAAGTTATGATCATTTCAATCACTGCCAAAAACCATAATTAAATCAGTATGGTTTCTGACATTTTCCTGTATTAAAGAGCTAAGGCTGCTAGTAAGAGCAGCTTTCACTGAGAAGGCAAATGTTAGAATTTCTTTAAACACTTCATAAGGCAAATTTAACTTCTAATAATTCAGTCTTGAAAAACATAGGTCTTCGCTGCCTATGGTTAAGGATCTTTACTCTATGGAGAACAAGATCTAGGCAGGCAACTTAACATTTCACAACATGGGAACTGCCGAAGCTGATTTAAAATTGCAGCTCAAAATTAACGTGTGTTTGGTAGAATCCTGACACCTAGCTTTCTTTAAATATTAGAAACTACTGCAAAAATTAACATTGCTCTAAGGACATTGGCAACTTACTGCTCCAAATTTCTTTAAGTATTGAGTTCTCCTTTTTTGCAAATTTTTCATTACAAATTTTTCTAATTACAATTTTTTCTAATTACAATTTTTTTTTTTTGAGACAGCTGACATATTCTTCCGTAATTCCGCAAGACCTAAGTGCTGTCCAGATTCTGTCCCTCTCCTATATGGAAATTAATGAATTCCAGCAGACAACAACAAAAAAACAACAACAAAAAAAGACCAGAAAGAAAAATTATCCTGCATATCTTACAAACGTATCCTTAGAATAAAACAGCACAGAGGATCAGCGATGGACCAAAGTCTCCTGAATGAATTTAGCTGATACCAAAGTGGACATCAGTGCCCATGTTTCCATTAAGTACCAATTAAAAATAAGTAAATAAAAATCCAATCTATTGATGGCACATGATTTCAGTATCAGATATGTACTCATTGCTACAGTAAGGCTGCTGCGCTCTAAATGGCTTTGGTATTTTAGATAATTAAGGGTTTCAATACCTGCCAACATAAGCTATCTTTATACTTACATTTATTCAGTTTAAATATATAATTGTAAGAGCATGTCAAACATTAAATAGTGAACACTGAGCTGCAGCCTAAAGAGAACTGCAACCAATGGTCTTTTGCAATTCTCCATGCTTAACAGACACTGTTCAGATATGTTGCATTTCTTTTTTGTTAAGAAATAGGAATTTAAGAGACAAGATTGATAAATGAGGTCATCCAGAAGTATTGCTAGGTACTCAGTAAATATTGTGTATTTCAAAAGTATGGTGAAAGGACAATAAAGATCTGAAAAGCAAATGCATCTGTATTTGAAGTGCAATATTAAGCAATCAACATAGCCGCATGCCAGCTTACTGCAAGGCTAATCCAAATAAGCAACATTCAGCAATGTGATAGAATACCAGCTCTAGAGAAATAAAATAGAAGATTTCTTCTTTTGCACTTCCAGAATAGGTCAAATGCCTTCAATACTTTGAAATGACCACTGCTAGCTAAACGACCCTTGTCTATTTGCTACTACACTACTACAGGCAAAAGTCCATTGCTAAAAAAAAGTTGTCAAATAAAGTATTAGAACTTGGAATAAAAACATCTTCACCTAAACAGATTAAAACCTGATTTGTTGCTTCTGAGATGAAGGTGGAAAGCAATATGTGTGTTTGGGTTTTATTATTATTTTAAACAAATAAATTTAAAACCTTTCAATATAAACACATACAAATAAGCAAACAACATTAAAATCCATAGAATAAAATGATACCGTTAGATTATATCATTCAGACAGGTTTTTCTTCAATTTTGTACCACAATGATAAGAGGTATGGAAAGTCTTCTGTATAAGAGATTCAGGATTCAGATAAGAGATTCAGAACTAGGAGTCAGACTTCAGAGAAATTCTTAGAAAGATGTCCGTACATATTTGTGGGAAGACACAAGAACAGAAACCATATGAAGGACATACAGGGGGAATTCACTATTTCATTACTAAACAACTAAGAGACATTTAATAAAAGATGTGAAGTTTTAAAACCAAAGGAAGTTGTTACAGAACAGTTAATATCATGTATAACTATTCTTATACATTTCTAATCAGCTGCTACTTACAACTAAAGCCTTAGCACAGATATTAAAGATTATATGGATCTTCTTTAACAAAAAATAAAAAATAAAAAGAAATTAACACGTACTACATCAGACAAAAGAAACAGCTGAATCTTTTATTCTGTGAAGAAGGCTTGAAGCCTATGTTAAATGCAAACAACATTTTTGTGGTGAATAACTGAGAAGGGTTAACAGAGCTTCCACCTTTCTGGCAAGAAGACAGTACAA
Organism: Cygnus olor; assembly: GCF_009769625.2. Lineage (NCBI taxonomy): Eukaryota > Metazoa > Chordata > Aves > Anseriformes > Anatidae > Cygnus > Cygnus olor. The sequence continues at coordinate 248,042 of NC_049183.1, forward strand.
AGAAAGCAAGAACAGCTGAAGGAAACATTGGCATGAGGAGGGGGAAGAAAGGCCAAAAATCCATAGAGGAATATAGGATTAAAATAAAAAATAATACAAATAATAAAAAACACACTATACAAAGCTCAGATGTCTATTTGAACATGTGCTGTAGGAGAATACTTTCCATATACTGTGTGCTAGAAATTTTTCTTATACTATATTGCTTACCTTTGAAAGGGATATTTTTCAAGCTCTTTTTTTTTTTTTTTTTTTTTTTTTAAGAGGAGTTAAACAGGGAGATAGCAGTACAGGGGGAAGCAGGAACAAGTATCATAGTGTATGGAACAAATCCAATTTTGAGATTCTATGATTCATTTTAAAAAGTCATTTAAAACTCACGTATGTAGTAGCTTGGACTACAAGAACAAGGTTTAAACACACAAAAGGACTGGTTACATTTTAAAAGCAATTTATGCATTACAATCACTATGATTCCGTGAACTACACTATACCACCAGTGTTCCCCTCTCTCTCAAACAGAGAGATTACTCTCATGTTCTCACAAATTATAATACAGAGGGGTTTGACTCCACTCATCTGGAAAAAAAAGATTAGTAGCAGTTTTTACAATACTTTGTTAGTATAGGTTTTAATTAAAGCCCATTAAACATATTCATTTAAATAGCAGTGAAAGGTATATACAAAAGCTATGATTTCCAACAAATACTATTTTAATAGCTTCACATTTTGCATCAGCATTTAAAGAGAATGTTTTAAGAGACTGCATAGTACTGCAAGTACTTGTACAGAGAAATTACATTCACCCATGAGACTGTAAAGACATCTTGCATGAACAGGTGTCCAGTTGGTATGCATGCAGTACTGAAAGACTTCAGAATTATGAGCACCCCTTCTAGAGTAGCAAATGTAAAATAGTTCCAAGTTTGACACTGCAGTCCCTTCAGCTGTCTGACGGCTCTCATCAGAAACTTCATGGAAGATTACAACTCTGCTTCAATTTGTACTAGACTAAAACAAGTTCAAAATGATTTTTCTATAACATCAGATTAAGGTTGCTATTTAATTTAACAATTGATTTATAATCCAGGTAAAAGTTTAATTTAAAACCACATTCATTCAAATGGCACTGTAAATTGGGATAATTGATGTCTGTTGCTGCCGTGATTTTTGGCTTCTGGCAAATCAACCTCACATCACCCCATACTCTGTGTCTCTGTCCAGCTACAGCTGAAAAAGCATGGGTGCTCCTAGAATTTTGGAAGGCATCACCTGCGGTTTGCATGGCAATAAGACCTAAAATAAAATGTGAATTAAGCACTATCCAAATACCATGAATTTGTAAATCCAGATCTGAAACCACACAGCTCTGGAATCCGTAAAAACAAGAGAAATAACAATTTCAAAATTGATTAATATTTCAGATGTGTAAGCCTGACACCTGGTGGTAGTGATACGTACTCGCGTTTCATAGCAATACTGAAAAGAAGGAATTGTTAAAATAAGAAAAGTTACATGGCTGAGCCTTCAAAAGTCTATAGAAATAATACCAAACTGTACAGGTTCTTAATCCTGTAAGTCCACCTCTTGAAGAATCTCAGCACCTTTCTATATTCTAGACTTACCAAGTGGGAATATTAAGTTCTATTCTGCATTATAATGGCATCATACTACAGTGCAGATCAAGTCAGAAAGAATCAAGTCAATTTTTATATATTCAGAGACCCTGCATAGATTACTGAATCATAATTATAGGTGAAGAAGAGACAAATGCTATTACTATGTAAACCAGAGTGGCAATCCACAGCAAGCCCAAGAGTAACAACAGAGTATTCTGAAGGATTTCTATCCCTCTACTTGTAATTAAATATCCTTATGGTTAGCATAGTAATTTTGTCAGTGGAGGTTAAGTTCAGGCTTGCCCTGTATCTTTTTGCCAAACTGCAAATTCTGACTTAAGTCATTAAACATGGAAAATCAAATATTTCGAAACACCTACAGTATATACTGATCAAGTACTAGCTACAGACATCTCTTCACTTGCTTTTCTCCAAAAGGGGAAAGGTCCATTTCATAATACAGACAGAACCAATTAGTCACTTTTCTACTTGCAAGACCAGAAGATGTCTTTTGAAGCATTACCTTACTTATTTGTAAGCAATTAGAAACTAGTCTACAATAAGAGTCTTGGAAACAACAACCAACGTAAAGCTACAGCCCTATGAAAGACCACTCCTGTTCTGTTTTAACAGCACAAGGCACAACCATTGCTTTCTGTTGCAAGATTTACATATCAGGAGATCAATGCCAGTTACGAAGGACCTCCATGTCCTTAAATTATATACACTATTACTTAGTAGAGGAGTAATAGGACTACCCAGTTATTGATAGCTTTTGTTGTTATTGTTGTTTCCTCCAGCTTGAATGGTGTTCACAATCTTGAAATCAAATTTTAAAGCTTGCTTGCCTAAAGTCACATAAGTTGCAGTTTTGCTTTAAGCATCCTGTGGGATGAACCTTATTCCTCAGATCTTGATCTACCTTTCACATCAATTTCCATTCCCTTCAGTCACCTACATAATAAAAACTCTTACCTCCTCCCAGGAGAGGCTATGAAAAAAAGGGTCAAAGGTCCACAATATTGAACAGGCACCAGGTAACAAAGATTTCTAAAGAGCAGGTCAGCAAGGCAGACATTTTCAACACATCACTACAAAACAAGTCCACAGGACACTATTCAAAATCACTACAGATCACTCATCATTGCCTATACTAGGAATAAATCTGCATCCACAAATTAAAAATAAACCCAGAGGCACTTGCTAACAAAAGAGGAAAAAAAAGATGTAAGGAAGGATAGACCACATTACTCACCAAAGGCACTAAAAAGCTGGTAAAGGTCACTCGTCTTCCACTCTTTGGGAAAAGTAACATGAAGAACATGATCTCGTTTAGGCTGCACTGCAAAACAAGAAGTTACTTATTAGAATAAGAATTACCACCGGTATCTTCAGAAAATCCTAAAAGAAAAGTTACCTAATACGGTCCCATAACTTTAAAAATAAATAATAAAAAAAATTTAAAGAAAACAGGCCAAGACCTACGAAACTACATCAGGCACTAGTGAAAACGTTTGCAATCACGCATGAAGTAGATATACAAATAAGCTAGCAGGATTTAGTACAAGAAATTGAAGCAGCATTACATGCAGCAGGAACTGCCCACAAAATTCACATCTTTTGTGCCAAGTTCTAGGACAGAAAAATAAATAAAAAAAACAAAACCCATCCTCTTTGTGCTCTAACTCTAGTTTAAGCAAATCGTTAGCAATAATTCAATGATACCATTTTTCTGTCAATAAAAAAACTTACTGTGAAACAATGTTCAATGTAGTTTTCACATAACATTAGGTACAAGCTAGAATATACACACTGACAGACTTTTTTTTAAATAAAAACTACACCAGGAGAGGCCAACCTCTAACAAAGAAGCACTAAATAAATCTTTGGTGTACACTGGCAGTTACTTGGAGTTCTGCGAGAGAGAGAACCCAAGTCACAAGCTGCTGGACAAGACCAGAGCACAGCACGAATTATCACTGTATGTCTAACCTACTTTTACACACTTCCTCTACACCTCTGGTTTCAGTCATCAGAGAGAGGACACTGAACAAGACAGACCCTTGACCTTGTCCAGTAAAGACCACTTGTACATAGGAAAATTCCACAATATATCTGCAACTGAAGTTCTTTTTGCTAGACACTCAAGCTTTTAGAGCCTGAGAATTCCTACTGTGCAGGAAGCAAGTGGAATCTATATTTTATGGTGTAAAGAAATTGATATATTTTCCATATTCATATGAAACTATTTACCAGTCATCAAGTGAGCCCCTTCACAGCTACCTGCAGAGATTTGTTTTTCTACATGCCACTTTGCTAGGTCTCACCTTGTCATTTTACATCTGATGTTAGACAGAGGCTGAACCATTAAGGTGCAGCAGTTTTACTTCATAATTTACTGCTCCAATTTCTTAAAGGCAATTCAAGGCACAACTACACACAGCATTATATGATAAGAGTTTTACTTAACCAAAATGAAAAACTCTCAGGAAGAGAGTCTCTCTTCTTTGGGTATACAGATATGCGAGTGACTCATCACAGTGAATTTCTCTCCTGAATTGTTTTTTGATATGGACTTCTCCAGTTTCTGATCTCTTTTGCTCTCAGCATTAAAATAGGATAGTTTTTCACAGTGGACCTTACTCATAGTGCACATGTCCAAAAATCACTCCACCAACCACTTGTTATTGCTATATTCAGGTTTCACGTGTACTTAACCCAATTAGGCAAGGACAAACCTGCTCGGTTTTATTGCCACATTTGGTTAAGATGCAACTTTGCACTGTTCACTGAACAAAAGACTTGTGGACTGCTCACATCACAGCAAAGCATTAGTAATTACTAAAGTTCAATTTTGGCTGGTGGTTATAAACGAAGTGTGCTCAGCCTGGTACGTGCATTATAGCAAAACAGATGCATGTTTCTGGGTGTAGCTCTATTCCACCAACCAAGGCTTTCACTTTTGCATGAAATTGAGAACCGTAGCTTTCAATAGTTAGTGTTTCCTGAATAGATGGCACAGATTTTAATAGGCTTTAGTTTTAAGCCTTCCCACTCACTACCAAAATGCCCATGTAATTTTTAATTCCCAAATAATTTTTGAACCCCTTGTGTAAACTCAATAGAACACAGCAGCTACTTGGAGGCCTGTAAAACAAAAGTTCCTAAACCAAACAAGACATGGCAACGGTACAGATTTCCAAATGCATCTATTTTCTATGGAAGTAATTGCAGAATAACTCAATGACAATGTTAAAATACTAAAAGAAATCTTCACAGAAGCTCCACTATGAACACACCAACAGGAAAAAATACAGTCCTAACTCAGCATCTCATGACTAAAATACTGAATGCTTAATGAAGTCAGTGGAAAATAGGTTTCATAACTTTTGTGTTGAGTAGACTACTTGGTTTTGCTCCACATCGGTAAAGAGCCCAGTTTTTGGGCTGCCAAAATATGGAAGACCAGAACATGACCCTGCGGTAAGTTGCAACATGTCTAATTAGTTGGTTAGTGGAATCCATGCAGCTTAGACAAACATGAAGTGGTCACCTGTCTGATCATGGCAATTGAAATATAATTTATACAACTTGCGAGTTGCTTCTAAGTGCTTTAACCCATTTCACTGAAAATGAGCCAGGCTAGTATGAGTTTGCTAGCAATTCCCTGTCAACAAATTACAGGTTTTCATGAGCACCTGACCATCCGATTGGATGGAAGCAGAAGCGGCTAAAGAAAATAATCACTTCATGAGCACAAGTGAAGTCTTGTTGATTAAATCTACCACTTCAAAAAACAAAAAAGGGCACAACATGCATTTTTTTTTAATGAGAAAAAACTCCTCATAAGCCTTCAGTATTATCTTACTCTTAAACTCACTTTGAATCCTTTGTTTAAAACTCCATCCCTTCTACCTACCCAGGTGAGAAATATTTGAATCACATTCTACTTTATTTGGTGGAAACTTCCTTAAAAAGATTAAAGTTTTTAAAGCACAGTAACAAAATAAGATCGTGAAAGTCACTTTCACATATTCAGTACCATTTGACCTAGTATGTGTTACTGAACTTCAATCTTTCTGGAAAAAAATGCACAAACTGGCTATAATACTACAGAATAAACAAACTGACAAACACAACAACATTTGTAACAGTCACCTAGTTTGCTGCACCTTTTTAAACAAACAAACAAAAAAACTGTCTAAGTATACCTACCTCAGAATTGTAGCCTTATTCTTTGTGTGGCTTTACTTCTCCACAAATACACAACCTACAAGCAACAAATGACCAGCTAGCTTCCCCAACCTACAGTAGTGTTGAACTCTCAGAGTGGAAATCAACTTTCTAAAGTAGTCAAAGTGCCACCTTACATATACTTTCCTTTTTGAAGCTTAGAAAGTATCCCTGGTTCAGACTTTGCTGAAGCATCTGCATCAGTCTGTTAGGGCTGGCTTTCAGATAAAAGAGAGAGACTTTCAGAGACAGACTCTTTTTTTGGCAACTCTTCTTGGCAAAGCATCAAAGCGATGCTGCAATTTGACTAGCAAGTGGAAGTAGCATCTTCACAGCTTAGTAGCTTTGGCCTTCTCTCAATAACCCAAAGTACACTACACTATCCTTCCACTCAGTATTGAACAATTGAGGAAAGAAGCATGTAGCATAATTAAATAACCATTCCAATAGATCTGCAGAGCCACTGATCAGTGATCTGATCACCTACTGCATTTGAAAGTTACATACATGCCTTTACAGCAGGCATTTTCCTCTCCAGCATTTACTTCTATCTTTTGAGAATTGCCTTTTTTTTTTTTTATACTATTAAGCTAGTATTTAACAAAGGGTCATCCTTCATTCTAAGCTTTCCAATGCATGATGTGGCAAATGTCTTCACATAGAAACGCTACTCATCTGGAAGCACTATTGAAGACATTCATGCATCTCTAAGACATATTACAGAAGTAATAAGTTAAGCCTTCATCTAGTAAAGGACTTGATTGGCCTGCAGGGCTTCACTTTTTTTTTGTTGTTTGTTTTTTAAGTCAAGGCATCAGTGGTAACACTCATCCAAAGTTCACAATGAAATAAGCTACTTACAGTCTGGTCCTTCCAAATTCAGATATGGAATGTCCATTACTCTCATAAGAAATAGCCTGAAGCAAAACAGAGAAGCACCATTAGCAAATTTATGCCTAAAGACCTTTTAATAAGCTGTCCTTTCTATCGTTTATTTCAACGTTGCTTCTTCAAGGTTGCTAGAAGTGGGCTTTAACATCCTAAACATAGCTTAAACTATAATAAGACAAAGAGACCCTCCAAATAAGTCTAATCCACTATTTAACAATCCAGATTCAAGAAATTATTTGACATCTTGCCAGTAATTTTACTTATTCAAAAAGTCTAAAAAGCCTCAAGCCCACTGACTGTTACTGCTGAAAACTATTAAAATAATGGGGAAATGAATAAATGAGGAGAGAAGTAGCTCTGTGCAGTAAATTCCAGGTTCATGGCATACAGGGTGAAAGCTCTCATTACAAACACACATATTCTTTCCTGTGTTCTGAGCATTGCATCATGCTTTAGACAGAATTGATCTCAAAACCCTAAAACTGCAAAAGCCACCATGACTCTTTAGTGGAGATCAACCAGGTCACTCTTTTTGCCCTTTAACGTGTAATTAAATAGTTTCAAATGACACTTATGAAATGTTTTCCGTATAAGCTCATATTCAGTTCATACAATATTTTCCTCCAAAACAAGAATTAAAAGTAGTCTTAAATCCTGTCATAGGCATAGATGCTACAGTACTGTTACAAAATATTTGCAGTGCATTATGTTCACTGGGGAGCTAAAATAAATGTTTTCTATCATGGCTTCGAAAAGCTTTAAAAATGTTTACCAGATTGATTACAGTATTAAAGTAAATAAAAACCTCATATAAATAGACAATAATAACATTTTAAGCATGTAGACTGATCTGTAATTCCCTAGAGTCTTTGTATCTTACTATATTCACCATTAGTGTTTATGATTTTGAACATAATGTTCTTTCAGTTACTCGTATCACTGAAGTCTCCAGGAACGCAGTTTGTAACTTGTCTTTACTATAAATACTTAGGAAAAAAATACTGGGGGAAAACAGATTTTGTGATTGGTGTAGATGTGAGCCAGAGGGGCTTCAGAGTGCTGGCAGCAGTTACAGCGCACACTGTCCTATCTAATTTCTCTTTCTAAGCCTCAGGGCAAATATGACATAATGTGTATTGTGCCCCTGAGCACTGAGGAACCCCAAAGCAGTTTTTAAAATCAATATACATTAGAAACATTCAAATCAATTAACTTCAGAAATTTCAGCAATGCAAACATGCCACTGAGTGACTGAGACAGTTTACAAAGGAGTCAGAGTTTCTTCTTAGGTTTAGCCTTAGCCATACTTGTACAACTTTGGCTTCATTACAGTCACTCGTCTAAATGGGACAGGAATGACATCTTGCGAAGCAGGCTAGCTTCGGAACAGATTCCATAAGGAACCAAAAAAATGTCATTACTCTGACATCTCCTTGACAACTCCCAGAGATCCAGAGTAATACTGGCAGGACACACAGTGCTATTGCTCCCAAACAAACAAAAAGCCACCCACCCAGACAAAAAATGGACTGGAGGCTTTGCTCACATCACGGTTATCTCTGAGCGGTAAAGGTACACCTTACAAGAAATTAAAGGGAGGGGGAACACAAAGAGGCAGTGTGGGACAACTTGACAACTGGGTGAATTTTACTAAAATTCAACAAAAACTTCTAGCAAAAATTCTGGGTAAGCTACCCTCGCCCAGGTTTTATGATGTTTAGGAAAGCAATACAAGACCCAACAGCAAGAACAGATTTATGCCAAAAATGCATATACCAGAGATTAAGACCAGTTTTTCATTCTCTGAGGCACTGGTCCTACGTTTATCTATTTAGTCAAAGAACTTCTCTAAACAGCATTTACACACATACAAACACACACACACACACACACACTCCCTGAAGAAGTGGCGTAAACACTGATTTTAAGTGCATTTCCAGTATGTTACAGCAGCAACGACATCTTGTAGCACTAATTTATATCATATGGATTATATGCACAGAGCTGCAGCATAATCTCTAATCATGTATCCGTGTTTATAGCTGCAAGATTCCTCATCTGCAAAAAAATTAAAGTAATAAGGTTGTTCTGTATGACAACACAAACTCTATATTAAGTTAGCTAGGTTCTTGAAGTTGTAGCTATGGCATTGGTTTTCATTACATTAAGCTGTAATTAATTAAATATATATTAAGTTAAGAAAAAAGCTAATTCCTAATCTGTTTAGAGGCTACAACCAGATCGCATGGTCAGAGGTCTATTTCTCAATGTACAACAACATCTTAGGAACTCTGATGTGTTTTAAGTCAGCTACTTGAAAGCTGACTGCTTCAGTGGCAAGTCAAGTAAAAGAAGGAGAGCAAGGCTACGATCAGGACATTTCACAGCAACGCGTAAGTAGTCTCAAGTAGTCAACATCTTTCCTCTGCACTGAGCTAGGATGAAAGTTTTCACAGCTGTGTGATGAACTCGGTAGAGAAACCAATGCAGCTGAAGAAAGAAAAGGCTTTTTTTTTTTAAACCCAGATGGGTTTACCGGTCCTGCTAGCACTGCCTCACATGGCTGAAAGCATGACAGCAACTGTTTACTTGTACAGTGTGTTTGAAAAGCTATTGGTCAGGCTGCAGAAGAGCGCATTGACATTCTTTCGCAATTCTTCTGCGAAGAAAATTAATTTCATATAAAAGCAGAGATAAATTAAGTGATTTGCAATACACACTGGAGAATCTGACTCCCGCAAACACAGCACAAAGCCAAGCTATTTGCACATACTTCAAATTTTGGTTTCTGATATCCCTTCGTATGAAAAATATATTTCTAAGACAACTTCTACCTCTCTAGATTATCATGCTATCCAGCTCAGTAAAACATGGTGTTTTCATTTGTTTCCACCTCCAGCTACATCAAAAGGAAAAGAATACATCCAAATAACCTAGAGAGATCTGAATTATAGCTCTCATTTCCCATCGCTCGTTGACGGGAAGTAGAGAATAATTGTTTTTCCTTTCTCTTTGCTTCCCCATGGCCTTTGTTCCCCCCCCTCCCCTTTTTATTTTCACTTTAATTACATTATCTCAACCCATGAGCCTTTTGCTTTCAATCATACTTTCTTCTCCCCCCTCTTCTTTTGAGGAGGGTGATGAACAAGAGAACAGTTGTGGTGGAAATTTAGCTGCCCAACAGGACAGAACCACCACACATGATGAAACACCTGAACTATACACATAATAGCTTAGATATTAAAATACAAAGTCTCATCATTTCAACCCTTAAGTTCATCAAGATTAGAGGGATTACTCACAGCAGGTGACTTTCAAAGACTGCGTATATAAAATGAAGCATAAAGATTACAGAAATGCATGTCTTTCTGGAATTCTTGGCTTCTAAGTTGTTTACCATATAGCTTACTCCATTATATCTACAAAGAGCAAAACAACCCTAAAGCAAAGTTTGGTTTTAATTAGGTCTGCTGTTACAAGAAGCTGAAACTAAAGCTTTTACCTATGTTCATCATGAACCTGTATGAAAATTAACCTATATACTGCTGGACACCGCTCTTGAACAGCGAGCCAAGAAGTTCTATTACTGTAGTGACATAATTAAAGAGGTCAAACTAACAACCAAAAAAAAGGTATTACCTTCCCTTTGTTAAGGGAAGTTTGTAAAAAAAATCAAAGCTCAACTTTTCAGTTTTCAATTTACTCCCACCGTTCACATTAGTGAAAAGTCTATCTGAACAGAAAACATTTCCAAAATCCTATCAGTCACACCAATCATTTAAAAATTTCATCTCTGAACTATTTAAATATTAACTTGCAGAATTCAGATATGTTGAAATTAAGACTTTATAAGCAACCTAAAGAATCATAAAGAAGTGGTCTGCTTTAAAGAACGTTTTTCAAAGCTTTATCTTGATAGTTCAAACCGAGAACACTGCTTCTAAATAAGAGAAGAACTACTCTGTTCAGCTTCTTTCAGGAAAAACTTTTGTGACAGATAAACTTTCATTCATTTAGCTTACTGTTTGCATGTTGCAGTTTGTATTTTGCTTGAAGAACATGACTACAGCACAAAGAAAAAGGTTTCCTTGTTCTGACTGCTGCCCACAGGATCAGGTAGAACTTCTGGAGGAAGGAGGAAGATAGGTTTTTTTTCTCCCCAAGAAGAAGAGAAGATGCTCAGCTAGGGAAAGTTGCTAGATGACAAACTAGAGAAAAGTAGGAGTAGCAGAAAGCTAGCTGGCAGCCCCAAGCACACCTGCAAAAAAGCCCCATAAGCAACATACTTACTGGGGACTTTTTAATAACTCTGTAAATTGCATAAGCCCTGGATGCTACTTAAAGATGCTAAACAGACTAAGTGCTGTAAATAGACATCTGGTCTGCAAGGACATACTGCACAGAGCTGATGACTTGGTCATTTAGATATCCAACAGATCTGGCTTCTGGTGCGTACTTTTATCTTAAAAAAAGAAAAAAGTCACCTTATTCTGGTTTGTTAGTTTGCATTATAGTAAAACAAAAAAAAAGCTTTAAAAATGCAAGCCTTGGCCTACTCATTGTAAGGAAAAAGTGATGTAGTCTCACCTCCAAGCTCTGAGGTAAGGTGACAGATGTTAGTCAGAATACAGCAAAATCAAAGTTCATGTGAAAGTAAGGTATGGCAAGTCTTCCAGTTTCCTTGATTCAAAAATTATAAATAGCCTTTCAGAAACAAGAAGCTATAAGCTCTGAATAATGACAGAATGGATGAATATCCTTTTTTTCCCTTGTAAACAGTAGTTTTCAGCTTTTACTTAAGAAAAAAAAAAATAAAGCTGTTCTTCTCCCTGTAATTCTTTGGGAACTTTCCCTTTTGTTAGTTAGGCGGTGTTAACTCTGAAGCCAAAACAGACCAATTTTACAGTCCATGGCAGGCTTCCTCTAAAAACCTTGAAATGCCACTGTTGGAGGAATGCCACATTTAAAGCAGCCAATTTAATTCACTTGAAAAGCTTAAACTTAACCTATAGTTGTGACAATTTTAGAAGTCTCAGTTTTTACTTGCTACAGATATCCATCTCTAGGAAGAACTGAAAAAGCATATTGGTTAATGACTGAAAAAATAACTTCTGCAAATGGCATCTACTAGTTGGCACGTGTGCGCTTGTCTGTGTTGGTGTTACAGAAAACAGCCCTGTGACAAGTCTTATCTTAAAATGAAATTATGCTGACCAATTTTATCACCACCTTTACATTCAGATCAAGTGGTTATTGTATCAAAACCGTCCATAAAGACTTCTAAAGATTTCTCAAGTCTCGCATGTAATTCATGCAAGTACTTGCATGAACATCTAATTCAAAAATACCTAACAAAGCATCATCTAATAAAATTACTAATCATATGTGCTTACTATGCCTTTAAAAAATCCATTACCTGATAATACAATAGCTTTGTGTTATTTCGGATATTTTAGCTTTCCACATTGTTTAAGCATACTTAGTGTTAACAAATCAGCAGTCCCAGAGAGTGTCCTACAACAAAGAACACTTGACCAGTTTCTCCTCCACTAATCCCAAAGATTACTCTAAAAATAATTTTCTAAATTATAATCATATTCTCAACAATGGCACGGACAAAACCATTAAAGCAACCTAGGTATAATTCTCTTTTAAGTTTGCTTTTACAGGCTAGCAGAAAGTAAACCATTCTCTTCCAAAGAAAAGGTATTTACTGTATGAATTCTGGCCTCTTTGCAGCATTACTAGTGTGAAGAAGAAAGCCAATCAAAAAACTGAAGCGTAAAGAAAAATGAAGTTAGCCATTAATTTGGATGCCAGAGTTATATATTCTAAGACTAGTGTTATATTTCCATGTTTTAGCATTCTTTTTTTAATACAGCAACTACTTACTTGTTAAAAAAAGGTTCTATGAGTTTTGATCTAGCAGACACGTGATTTTTTGGAGGACTGAGGAACGAACCTGATAAAAAAGAAGAAAATCAGCGTGTAATGAGCAGCTACAGATACCACTAAGGAAAAGGTTTGAAAAAGACTATGTAGATACCTAGGAAATTAGCCATGGAGATGAAGCACAGTCCAGTAATGTAAGCATCATATCCTGCTTCATGAAGCTGTTCAGAAGAGGTATCATAACTTGGAAACCCTTCTGCACTTTCTGAGGAGAAAAAGTACTTTGTAAACAAATGTCACACAAGTTAAATGCAGCTGTGTATGTTTACCCCCCGTATTTATTATGTCAGAGAGTATCATTTGTACTAAGTTTTATGATTTTCAGAAGTTCTGAACCAAGCACAGCTTTTTTTTTTTTTTTTTTAAGAAGAATAGGTTCCTAGGATAGAAACCACTTCCTATTAAAAAGCTATTAATCTCCTCTTTCACAGACCTACCTAGCTACAATAGAATATTAATACTAATGCAGTGACAGATTTCCCCCCGCACCTCATTTTCTCATGACTGTCTTGTATTTAAGAGAACAGTTACTCAGGCTGATTGAAAACTAACACTAACCCCTTTGCTAGCTATCCAGCTGAACTATGGCCAGATTTTTCAAACTATTTAAATGATTAAGATGTAACTAAGTGACTAAAGGATATCTTTATAGATGACCATGTGTAGTGTTTCTGTGGTCTTGAAAAGTATTCCTTGAATCATCCCTGAAGGCAGAAACCTCAATATGCACCTGTCTGAAGGGAAGCATCCAAGAGTGCCTAAGTCTCACTACCAAAGATGCCTGTGCATATCACTTTTTCTTTAGTTAAAGTTTTCCCTCTCCCAACATAAAAGTTATGTCACCTCGGTAGCTAGCTTATCAGCCTGTAAAAAGATGGTTCCTTTTCCTCTAGAAGTTATACTGAGAATAGGACTGGAAGATTGCAGTTAACTGTTTAAAAAGCTTGAATTGTGACCTTTACATTAAGGTACAGACTGAAGAGTACACTCTCTGATTTCATCTAATTTATTACATTCTATCATAGCACAAGAAGCTAAAACAATGGTGAAACATACATAGGACTTAAAACAGGAATACAGAAATACTGTCATAACTTATATAATGTAAATAAGCAGATATAATTGTCATATTTTTAAAAGAGAAACTGGAATCCAAATTTGATAAATGAGTAACAAAACAGGCATTTTTCAGTTGAGCCCTTGTAACTGAGTTAACCTATAGGAACATATTTTGCTCAAGAAAAGAAATTTTTAAAAAACTGGTAAAATAATAACTTTATATAACATGAGCAAAAAAAGAGTACTTGACAGCTGCCAAATTATGTTACATCCTCAGGAGAAGCTACAGGGGACACAACACTAGGTCTGCATGCAATTACTGTACACTCCATGTGCATGGTACTTCTTAGGTCTAGGCACAAGGGACTCCTGGTCTTTGTCCACGATTGTAGAAGTAAAAATTGGTCATACATCTTATTCTCTCTCCTGTTACTACAGCTTAAGTGTATCTGCTGTGCACATTCAGCAACATAAAAAGTATCATTCATCTTGATTTTGATTAAGCATAGACTTTCCCTCCCAACATACTCTACTGTTCTGTATTGCCCTCTTTCTAAACCAGCAGCTCAAGAGAAATTCCAGAACCTTGAGATAAAGTTGTCCTTTGATAACATCTCCTTTCTTTCACCTCGAAGCAAAGAAAGCTCTAAAGGAACTTCACTAATTTCTAAAACACCTGTAAATAGTCGCTACTTGCAAATTTTCTTGGCTTTCTTTGTTCAAGTGCCTATCAGAGTACTCTGGCTTCAATCTGAAGGACTATAACAAATTAAACAGCTTGAAAGAGTTTCAAGTTACTCACCAAAATCAAGCTAAAGAACAAATGCCATCATTAGAAGATGACAGAACTGCTGTTCACTGAAATACTCCCATTCTTCTGTTATCTGAAATAAAGTGCAAGGATTCCTACCAACTTCCACTAATAGTTCTAAATGCAACTGCATTTATTTTTTAAGGTCCTTTTCAACAAAATACTAAATATTAGTAGGGAAATTCACATTTCAGGACAAGAATGAAAATAATGAAGACACTCTCTTTCCTCTGCTAGAGGAAAACATTTCCAAAAGAAGACCGTTTTGATATATCCTTACCAACTTTAGGAGGACTGAATGGAACTTCTTTTAAACGCTTTTCCAGTTCTGCAAGGGATGTATTATTAATGATCTCCTGCAAGAAAGGACAGCATTAACTGCCAGTGCCAAGCACATTTTCTCTGAAAACTGAAATCAAGTAGGATAAAATGAGTATTTACTGCTGCCACCTTGTGTCCTCTAAGGATTTATACGCAGCCACATTTCAAATTAAAACACCAAAGAAGTCTGCCAAGTTTTAAAAAGTTAACTTGCCTAGCCTACAACATACTCTCTCTGAGTTACAAGCATTTATTAATGCTCTTCAGAATTCTTGAGGTCAAATTATGCCAAAATACTATTTCTATTTCAATCTGTCACCATGCAGGGCATACGTGGTAAGGGAAGGCAGCACAAAGAACAAGGTAAAATATCCTAAATGTCAATCATAACGTTCGAAGGCATTCAAGGTGAGTATCGAGGTGCGCTTGCCAACTAGAAATTCTTGAATATTTGTATGTGTAAATACTGCTCATTTTTAAGTAGTTCAAAGACATGGAAAGAAGTTTTACAATCAGAAAGCTCATTTCATCAAATCCTACGCTTCTGCTCAGCCAAGATGCAATACTGAATATAATTTATGCACATACAATGTCATTAAAAAATATCCAGATTATTAAGTTTCTTTAAACCAAACTTAATTCACATTATTGAATAATCAAATATTCTTTGTCAATCAGTACAATGGAAAAACCATGCAGAATCAACAGCAACAGAAAACCAAAAATATCACGCAATATTTCTTAAGCAGAATTGGCTGAAATTTGAGGACCAAGTTTTGCTTTGGTTCTAAATCAAGACAGCTGTTTACAGTTATCATCACATCTCTGGTCTGAAAAGGTATGAAGAATTCTGTACAGTGAGCAAGCTCAACTCATGCATTGCATTGGCATCCCAAAGCGCCATTTGGTAACAGTTGCCCAAAACCTGAGCATCTACTGTAAAAATTAAAAATATCAACGTAACTGTACTAAATATAAAACTTGTGCTGGATTATTACTTTTCAGAATACAAAAGCCTCTATTATTACTACAGTAGTATTCAAGACAAACTTGAAAATATCTAAGTAGATCTTAATGAGATTTTCTGTTATGCAATATTCTTAAGTAAGAAAAGTACGCAGAAAGAGATGCTGCTCCATCAGCGCCTTTTTTTTTTTTTTTTAATATTTAATTCAATAGCTACACAGGAGATCACAAGAATATGCTCACCTATGTCAATACATCTTCCCTGGAAAAATAAAACTCATACTAAAAGAAGTTTTAAGAGAAACCTGTAAATTTTTTTCTCCTGCTGACTACCCACAGAACAGTAGGACATAGTAGAACCTAATGATGTTCCAGGGCCATTTTCTAGACAAATCTGAGTCAGATTCACAATATTCTGAAGCTTTGCATTTACAAGCAGCTTTTGTGTCTTATCTGTTCCTGAGTAACACTTCCCCTACTCCGAGTAGGTATGCAGTTTTGTGCTAATTTACAATACAAATAAATACATATCTAATCACATTTTAATTAGCCAAAGCTGTACATTTTGGAATTCAGAGCTGCTGTCACGTTAAAACTGCAACAAATACATATCACTCGTACAAATGTAAAAGTCTGTATTCCAAAATTTCAGAAGTTTCAATCAGGGGTCAAGGATTTATTTATTTATTTATTTTTAAACACAAAAGGGAGCATTGCAGAAAAAAATTGTTAGACATTTATCTCAAAGAAAATATTTCTTTTAATACATGTAATGCAAATTTGTATCTTCAAATCATTCTATAATACTACATTAATTTACCTTAAAAGGTTGTGTACTCGCCATCAGTTTAGTATCCAATAGCCTAGAAACAAAGTAAGAGTTAAGTATATTGAAACACAATAATGTCAATTTCACCAAATCCTCAAAAATGTTTTGGCTAATTAGCTGGGAATCAGCAGTTTCACCCTACTGTAACATTACTCTCTGGTCCTGGAGCAGCCAAAACATTACTTGGCTTTGTCCATTAACTAAGTAGGAAGAGATGCAATCAGTAGCAAATAAATCTTGTTCCAAATGTAGTACAGACTCAAAATGCCAATCATCATCCTGAAAACGAGGGGGTAGCCAAAAACATCTTTTGCCAAGAAGTAGATTAGCACTACTCTTCTGAAAGAGATGTTGCGGAACACTTAAAACTGTATTTAACTTGTTCAAAATTTTACTTCTAGTCACAGCGCTACAACAAACAGTATCAGCTTGATAAAACAATACCAAAGAAGTTACAAGTTTGAACTAAGATCTTACCGGGGAAAGACACATGATGTTACTTCTTTGAACTCACTTAGGTCCTAAATTAACAGTAACAAGAAAGTAAAATCCAAATATGTTAACTGTTTATCAGTCCCAGGATGGTAGTTAACAATAGCAACAATTAACCAATCAGCTTCTAAAACTGAGATACAGTGACTAAATTCACGTTTCATAAGAGATGCATTTGTCAGCATCGCTGTAAATACCACCTCCAATTACACAGAAGTACAGACTAATTATTTCTGGTTTGTCCATGATTCATAGAAGAAGCATTCTATCACCTCCAATACCCTATCCTATCATATATCCTAGGCTACCTCTAGTTCCAGCTGCAACAACAATTTTACTTAAATGTCTGAAAGGACATTCCCGGCATTTAATGTGTCCCTGGAAGATAAGCCATCACTCCAGGTGGACTGGTGACTTCCTATGGGTTTTGATCTTCCAAGATTCAAAAGTGCAGGCATAACTGATGACTGCTTGTCTTCAACACCATGTGAACATGTCCCAAACTGCTTTCACCCACCTCACAATCAAGTCTTTCCCATAACATCTACAAGCCCTTGAGGATCACAAGTAATATAACTACCATGCAGCCCATCCCTCCAATGAAACCTTTGGCTTCCTCAGACACCATCCTCAGTGCCAGCACATTACTTAGCTTAACTTAATTGTAAGACTACTGCAGCCATGAATTGTCAGACTGCCCTGGGGCAGTCATGAATGCATGCTCCCTCCAATTATTCAGGCATTGCAGCTCTTTAACCTAATGGACATCATCATAAATTTCTGTTATGAGATTTCTTATCATTCTATTAATTTTACTATATTTTATATAAAGACATTTTCCAACTTCGTAACTACTAGCGGAAAAAATAACATAATACACAAGTTCCAATCCGGTCTCCTAACAAATGTATCAGTTACATTTATCTGCCCTTATGCAAGCAGATTTTGAAGGACTAACAGACGTGCAGAAGGCACAATTCACTTCCAACATTTAACCCGAATGTTTTAAAAAGGTGAAGAATTCAGCTAAACTTTCTACATGAAGATTTAAGAAAATAAGGCAGTAGCCCAGAAGCCACAAGTGCTCTTTTTAAAATACCTTTCTATTGTTCTCAGAATAAACACATATATTAAAGCATTTATGTCACCATCTGAACACTGAGAAGATCACTTACATCAGGAAGAGGACAATAGAACTGGTGTATAGTATGCATAACATCAAGCAGCATGTTGTGCCCAATAACAAGCTTGCCCTGTGAAAAGTAAGTTAAATGTTAGTCACACTTCTAGCCATGGACAAAGCAAGGGCAGTATGTGAAAAGCACCTGTCACAGATGCTAGCTGAGAGCAGCTGGGAACAAACAGAAATCAAACCTCACGACTTGCTCTCCACCTGCCCCACAGACTCCTCCATTCTCTGAGGGCTGCTACTCCTCTCTTTCCTCTACTCCCAACCACTTATCACAGCCTTCGGCAGCAGCTTGAAATGATGAGAAGTAGAAAATAACACTAAGAGAGCTTCTCACAACTTTAATGTATTAAAGATTAAAGTAATATGTCAGTCTGCTAACTTTTAATTTACAGCTTGTACAACAAATCACAATATATTCTTTATGGTTGTAATTAATATATGACATATTAAGGGTGTGACGTGGCTTCTCACAGTGCGGAAACATTCATGCCAGGTGCTGTACAAGTTCCTTCTCAAAAAAGTGCAAGAATTTTTTTTAATGTTAACTCTGCTTCATTTGACATGACAACTTTTTCTGCTTCCATGCATCCTTCCTTAGCTAAAGAAAACAATATACACACACATTTGTTATCTCAAAAGCAGGCTGTCTCAACTACTTGGAAATAATCAGGCTGAAAGGTACATATGTCAAACTATAGCCTACTTAAACTACATAAGTAGAAAAGACCCAGATGACCTTCTGTGATTAAGCATTTAACTGCGGGAAAAATAAACAATCTTTTTTGAACATAGAAAAAACCTGAAAGCTTAGTTACCTAAGAGAATCTTGTTAAAAAAAAATACAAAAAAAAATCTGCCGTTGAGTCTTACAGATAATGAGGTCATTCACATCAATCAGTTTATGAGCTTACTTAACCTGACATACTAACCCATCGTAAACCATGTAACAATGTCAACTAGAAAAAAAGAAAATACCAAAAAGAGAAGCAACTTTAACATGCATTCCACCTTATCTTGCAAAATATAACAACAAAAGAAGCCTTTGTTGGAATTATTTTTCTAAAGGTACATTAAAAATCACATTACTCACAGAATTTGCAATAGCATGAACAACTCTGGAAAATCCTACCGCATCATTCAGTTCTTCCTGTAAGCAAAGATTCTGGCGTTAGTGAAATATAAACACAAATACTGTCAAAATAGTACCTGTAAACAGGCACACTGAAAATTTTAATCCCTGTTTGGCTCAAATGTTTTCTCAGCTATAAGCAAGAGCAGACCACAACGGAAATGTCAATGTTTGGAAAATACATGAGGCCAAAGCCACATGCTGGTGAGAATTCCAGTTATAATATAGCTCTGGTTCACTGTAAGGTTGGACAAGTTGCAAGCCACTGCTGTAGGTTGACTCCAGCCAGCAGCCAAGTATCCACGCTGCCTTTTGCTCACTCGCCTCTCCCAGGGACTGGGGAGAAATTAATAATAATAAAAAAAAAGTAAAAGGAAGGGAAAAAGACAAGTGGATCAAGATAACAACAGGTTAATAAGAAAAGCAAAAGCTCCATGCACAAGCAAAGCAAAAAGATGAATTCATTGACTACTTCACTTCCCATCAGCGGGTAGATGTCTAGCCACTTCCTGGGAAGCATGGCCTCAGTATGCTTGCTTAATGGCTGCTTGGGAAAACAAACACCATAACCACGAACATCCCCCCTTCCTTCCTCCTTTCCCACAGCACCACATGTGCTGCTATGAGGAAAGTTAGCTTCATCTAAACCAGACCCAGTAAAGTTATACCCAATTTGTCGTCTATACAGTATTTTCAGTAGTGCTCACCAGTTGCTAGACTGTAAACAGCTCAAGAAGATACTAAAACTGTTATGTATCTTAAGTTTCACTTCATTCTTCAGCTTAGTTTCACTTAAAGCACTTTTCCCCCAATAGGTTCTCCTTTTTCAAGTATTTTTTCCAAGTAATTTCTGCCTTGCATTATTTGTCTTTGCTCAACCGTAAGTGAAATTCAATAAAGCACTCACTGTTATTTTAGTTCAGCTCTTAGTGCCGCTAGTCAGACTGATTAATACACCCATAAAAACTGCTTCAGAAAAGTCTACTGCAGTAATAAGTTGTTCCTAACATTCCTCTGGCAAGAAGAGATGCCACTTTAGATTAGGTCTCTATTAGATAGCTCCTTCCCTCTTAAGAGGGATTCTGCATGCAAACATTATTCACTCCATCCAAGTTGATTTTATCTTGAAACACATATGCACAAATGACAAGACATCAATGGGAGACAAGTGATCAACCATGGCCACAATTTCAGTCTTAAGACTCCCAAAAACTTGCTTCAGACTTGGTATCAAGTCCCATAAATAAAGCTGAGAGTGACTGAATACCACATATGACTTCCCAGTCAACTTGTTACTACAGTAGTTGTGTGCAGCATGTTTCTATTAAGAAAAATCAGATTACATTAATTGCACAACTAAAAGCAAGCACGTTTTTTAACAGGGTACTACATCAAGGTCAGATTGCAAATCCAAATAACATGAACACTTGCTCCAGCATTTTTGCAAGACTTTTTGCAAGGACTGTTGTCATAGAGCACTAACAAATGCAATTCAACTATGTTTCCTATGTCTAGACCTTGCTTTTCTGACAGAGCAGATTCACATAAGGAGGAATCCAGTGCTCCACAATATTGGTTAAGTATTCTACAATTAGTTACTCTTTAAAACTTTGTAGAGTATCTTGCAACTCTTTTTGCTATACTGCAAAGCAAAAGATGTCTGAGCAGAATTTGGAGAATCAGTTTCAAACAACATCTACAGCCAAGCAAAAGGGAAATACTACCAAACCCTATCGCAAGCAATTTTACACAGCTGGTTGAAGTCATAGATTCTCCCCCTCTCTCTCTCATTCAAACTAAAGAAATGGAACTTACTGCAAATATTTACCTGTTCCTTTGCTTGTTTCTGCTGTTCTCTTCTTTTTCGTTCTTCATCATCTACCTTGCTAATAACAATATATCTCTCCTTCTAAAATCAGAAAAGTATCATTTGAGGAATGACTCTGAGAAGTTCATGCTTACAACCATTGCAAGTTTTTGTAAATTAAATTGTAAAGAAAATTAAGTCATATCTCAGCAGCAGTAACTTGGCAACGTGACTGTTTCTACTCTAAGCACCACCTTATCATCCACACCCAAAAGTCTAGTTTAGAAAGCTGTATCATATATACCCACTAAACCTAACTTTTACTAAATCCACTTTTTACTTTTTAAGAAAGGTTATCAGTGTTTCATTATAGCTAACAGATTTCAAATATTTTTGAAACAGAGATTTGAGCTGGGAAGGGAGGATGCAGTATGCAATGACACTATTGTTCTCATAAGATCAAGAGTCACTTTTCACTCATATACATACTCTTCACCAACACTGAATGTCACAAACACCGCATTTAAAAGTACCATTTGGTGTCCCTCTTTAAATTTTTAAGTAATAAACATATACTTGTGTGGCTTAATATAATTCATATATAATTCATATTTAAAGACTAGAAACTAGTTAATCATATTTTATTTAAGAAGTTCCACATTTTGCATAACAAAGCTCAAGTTGGATGTAGAAATCAGGACTGTTGGTCAGACCTAGAGATCTGGAACATTAGTAAAACTGAGAAGTACAATTTCAACAGGAAAAATGTTACAGGCAGTAACTTGCCTAGTTACCTTATCCGACTCCAAAGTTTCAACGTGGATACCTTTTGGATACCTACATCAGAACACATGAAAAGTAAATGTAAGAAGTTATAAAACCAAAACACTTGTGAGAAAGCTCTCATTTATCTGCAGCCACAAGCCAACTTCTTTGGTGGCTGCATGCCTCTACCATGTCATTTATTTTAGTATTTATAAACCACTCTGAGTTTCCTGCTAATAGGAAGATCTAATAAATAGTAAATATTAATATAAATTTGGTTAGCTCTGCTATTCGGTTGCATCACTGCACCGCAACCACATTTAATTACCAGAGTGCTGCCACAGAACACCCAACAACAGAACACCCAACAACTAGCAAGGCCAGAGAACATCACGCCTTGTTTTTAAGGCAATGAAATACCATCTTGTTCATCTTCTGATCTTCCCATCATAAAAAAAAAAATAACCACAATTATATAACCCACACAGAACCAGAATGTTTCCTTCATCCTCTGGCTACTACTAAATCTAGTACTAGAGAAACTGTAGTATTAGAACTACCAAAAAGAGTCCTTAGAGGACACATACTAGAGTACTATTGTGTCCTGTTAACCCTGACTTCCCACATAATTTTCAACCTAGGATTCACTTTCAAGCTGTTTCATGTCATAGACCTTGGATGCATCAGAACTCTGTTGCACAACAGAGCTCTTGAAAAGAGAATGTGACTTGTGAAGAGTTCAGGACTGCGCCACTCTCCCTTCAAGAGAGAAGGGCAATCAATAACCTCATTGTTTTCTGCTTTAATAATCTCCAAGCTAACTTCACAACTTCACTTTCTCTCACCAATATCCCCACGCAGTGTACACAGTTGAAAATTTAAAAAACACACTCTTCTATACATTGCGAGAAGATGCAAGAATAAACGTCAGACAAGCATAACACCACATCCTACTGGAAGCTACAGATATTTTATCAATATATTCAGAAACACAGTAAAATTCTTGAAAACACCTCTGTTCTTCTCAAGTTAGTTCTCAAGTTCACTTTTTGAGATTCCATTTTATACAGAGCAGCTTTATTTCATCCAGTTCCAGTACACGTAACAGTGTCAGATATTGTTTGCAACACTGAAATAACTAAACGTACAAAAAAAATTCCATTGTATTTTCTACCTTTTAGTAGTGTAGTTGGAGCAAAACCTCATCTCTAAAGCCCTACTCAAACAGCCTTACAGTTTCTTGTAAGGCCTTAAGGGATATATAATTAGGCAAAGGTATAGGATAAAGAAAGTCAGAAGAGGGGAACTGCCACTAGAACTAGGATTTTTTAAGGTCAGAAATGGTTATACCTGACATCTAACAGAAAAATTAGATGTTAAAATGAGCAACATAGAAGTTTTTCCAAGTAAAGCCCACAACATCCATAAGCACATGCACCTTCATTTTCACTAAAAACCTGTCAAGTTGCATTTGTTACATAACTCTAGGCTTCTGCACTTTGCTGTTCTATTCACAGGTTTTAGACAGGAATGATAAAATTAATATTAAGCTTTAAAATGTTCAAATGAATCATCACAAACCAGTTTAATGCAATTTATCTTTAGAACACCATAGAAATCTTCCCTTAAAGGAAAGAAAAAAAATCTAAATTAATCACCTCTGAGATTAAATAGATCAACTTTTACTCCCCCCCTCACCCCCCCCCTTTTTTTTTTTTTTAAATCAGAAATACTAAAATTATAGAGTAAGACAGAATTATCAGTAACTTACTTCCAGCTCAAGGTCTGATAAATTAATTTCCTCTGAAAACTAAAACCAAAAGATAATTATGTTACTAAGTCGTATTTTACATACGTGTTTCAAAGTAATAATGTTCAAATAAAGCCTGCTTTAGTTCCTATGTAGAAACATTTTTAAGTTAAGAGTATAATTCACTCATACCAAAACCTGTAGGCCAGTTGCCAAGTTGCGAAGGCATTTGGAACATTTTGTACAGCTATTCGTGTATCTTCTCACAAGCAAACATTCTGCACTCATGATTACTGAATATAGATGCAGCAATGTAACCTTACTCCAGTTTCACAATGCTCTAGTATCTCTAAGTTGGGATAACTTTTTTTTTTTTTCCCTAAGATAATAATTGTACATCTGGATTCCAAAGCTAAATAGGCTAATAAGTAAGTTTGGGAAGGAGAGCCACTAGAAACAGTTTTAAAACACGGTGTCAACAATGAACAAAACAATTAATAGCTCAATAGATTTGAGAAAGTTATTTATAAAATGCATCTCCAATGCTTATAGAGCACTACAGCAACTACAAGAGTAGGCTTATGTATGCAAGACACTTATGTAGCTATACTTACATATGTTGACACTGCAGGCAGAAGTTACGGCTCATAAAGCAGAGTATGACAAGCATATAGATTACCAGGTTTTCTCAACATTCAGAGATAAATGTAGTTTTTGTTACAGTTAGCCCGGGTCAAGATATCTTTCTTCTTCCCTGTAACTCCCCTAATTCAATATAGCCAAAAAAATCATTTTTAGAAGACAAATTCAGAAACTGACCCTGTACACGGCTCCAGTTCCAAACTTTCATTTTCTTCATTCTTTAACAATTCTTCTATCTGTTCCCTGGAAAAAAAAAAAAAAAAAGATTAAATAGATGACTTGCCCCTATAGCTATCTTTTTCTTTTTACTGGGATGTTTACAGCTCTCCCCAAAAGAAAACACTTAAACATAAAAAAAAAAAAAAAAGAAAAACTAGCAACCTAATAAAAACATCTTCAATTTACAAACATGTCACTATGTTTATGTTATGTCAACGTGTTTATGTTTTAGTTTCAACAACATTGAAGAAAGATAGCATTAAACTGTCACATTAGTGAGGGGATGTCTTGTTTTTCACCTAAGACCATTAAGCGTTGCTAGGCAGATGCAGATTTAATAGAAGTATTGGTTAAGTGTTTCTTCCCCTAACTCTGTTCTGTTTTGCAAAGGAGGAAATTGCCATCAGATAAAAAACACCCACAACCAAAATTCTACACCTCCTTATGTTGAAGGCCAACTAAAGGGTTTGGGTTTCTTTTGCTAAACTAATGAAACTCATAATGGATTTCTCTCTGTATTTTCTAATTTGTCTTTCCTTTCACAGAATATTTTATCATAAACAGTAGGAAACTAAGTATTTTAAGAGTTATGGTTTATTGTAATGTCACCATATGCATAATAAAGTTTCATTTTATATTAGACAATTTTACTTACACTACTTTCTCAATGAATTTTTTCTGATCTTCAGGAATTGTGACAGGACATTTTGTGGTATTGGGAGAAATATAGGAGAGAGATCCTGCACCATTGGCCTGAGAACGTTTTTCATCATACTGTTCCCTTAGCTGTCTTTCTTCTTCCTGATTTAAATACGGAATTCCTAAAAAAAAAAAAAAAAAAAAAAGGACAATTAAAAACTCATAATAATTACAAGCAGGTTAAGGATGTAGATTTAGGAAAGAGTTATTACTAACCAAGAATCTGCCAACGTTACCCCCCTGAAAGCTCAAAACACATTCAGCCCTTTCAGTCACCCATTCTAGATCCCATTCTTTATTTGTGGGTATAAAGGTTTTCTTCAACCACATGTGAAATTAGCTGGTACTGTTGGATTCTTAAGATCTGTATGCCTCATTTGCACAAACCATGGGCCTGAGAACCGCAGAGCTGTAGATCATAATCACAGGAATATTTGGCACTTCTCTTCCTTGATATCTGCAATGCTTTGATAATAGACTGCAGCAGCACCTATTACAAAGCACTGATACCTTTTCTAAAAATGTTACTTAAAAGGCCTTACAATTGTTCCATTACCCTGCTATGTAATTTATTACTCATCTATTTATGTTTACTTAGCAAAGAAAAATAAACTACTAAGCACTTATTTAAATAGGAATTCTATTCAGTTGGATTCTATATAATTAATTTTTGAAAAGGGAGTAACTATCAGCATAATTCTAGAACCAGATATGAGTAATTTAGAATTATGCCCAGAATTTAATAATTTAGAATTACTGTTACAGAACTTCACTCTGTGATAAGAGAATACTGTGAATGGCTGCCTTTTTTTCTTTTTGCATAACATGAAGAAAGATGTCATCATAAATTTTGCAGATATGGAAAGAAAAAAAACTCACCGTTGCGAAAAACTTTATTAAAATCAAATCCTTGGTTTGCTAAAAAATCTATACTTGAACTCTGTAACAAAAGAAAATAGGTTTACAATTGGCAAGAGTATCAATGGCTTACAAAGATCAACTATTTTTAAGTTACTTAAGTTTTTAAGAAATTATAGTAATATTCAGGATGAAGAGCAACTAAGTTTGTGAACCTAAAGAAACCAAAGCAAATTTAAACCATGTTACTTTTGTTATGTACTTTCAGCTTCTATAGGGTATCTCAAAATCAGCTGTGTCTCCCAAAGCTATTCTGACACATGGGTCAACCTTAAACAATTTAGGGTTTCAATGCTATATAGGAGCACAAGATACATCAACAACAAAAAAGCCAGTGAAAACATACTAGTTTCAACTTTACTTATTGTGTGAATTTTCATTGGCTTTGTTTTCTGAATCAAGACAACCAAGTTCAAGACTGGACAACCTTTTAAGGCAATGACTCAAAGAATACATACTGAAGTTTTAGCAATGAAAAGCCTGGTTTCTCTACTGCCCCAGATACTATCCAATAGAGTCCTACCATAGACAGTCCAAAATTTCTTCTTGCACTGTTCAGTGTCATTAAATCTAGAGCAGTTATCCAGAGTTTCATTTTAAATAACTGGTTAAGGAGCACTTACGCTCTTTTATTAAAGTCTAAAAATCAAAACGAACATCCAGGAGACAGACAAAAGATCACACAGGAATTAACCTGTCCGAGCACAAAACTTAGCTAGATGAAACTAGAAAACACAGCTAGAAAACACAGTACAGAGGAACACAGTACAGATACAATGAAAACAAACAAAAAGGAATGAAATTACTAACAGTAAGTCTCAAATCCCAGAAAAAAAAAAAATCTATCTAGGATAAACAGTATGTTTGGCTTTTACAATAATAACACTGCATAATAATACATAATAATACATAGCAATAACACTGCCATTCAGTCATCTAAAGGAATAAGGAGGCTTTGTTTAGCTGTTTTTTTGTTTGAACAGAAAAGTTGCAGTAGAAGACAACCTCATTTCTCCAAATCAGAATGAAATGAGAGACCATACTTCTTTGTCTAGCCATTCAGGCCAAAAAGGTAACAACCCGATAAACTTAATCCCAGCACAGAGTTCACTAAAGGCTTTTTATGTATCTATCTTTTATTACAATTTTCCTCACCAAAGACATACATCATCTTCTCCTAAGGAAAAACAGATGTAATAAAAAGAAACCTCTGTTTCTGTAACAAGTTGGGGTAGAAAGTTTCAGTAATTCAGCTAAATGCAACATTTAAGCAGACCATATTCTAGATTTTCTTATCTATTTTTATTCTAGATTTTCCTTTCATTTCTTCAAATACTGATCTCAAACTGTAATTTCTGCATTAGTTTATGATTTATTTTTTACTTACAAAGTAAGAACAGATACACTAAAGGGATAAAGATGAAAAACCAAATTACATGGAGAGAAAAAGCTAGAGTGAAAAATATGGGTCAGTAGAAAAAATCTGAGACCAGGAAAATGCTGGCAATAGTTTGGAAAGCAATGAAAATTAGATAAGCAATTGAGAATAAAGAATCAACCTAGAAAGAGCAAGGAAACAGGAAGTCAGACAAGGGGAAAAAAATAGAATCATCTTGCCAGGTTTGAAACACTATCTCCAATTCCAGAAACAACAGGGAATACAATGTAACATGTAATGAGACTTAAGTGAAGTCAAAGGTATTTCCTTGAAGCTCATTTGGGAGGATTTTTCTTAACTGATGCTTTTATTTCTTCTTAAAGAATACAAAACAAAACACAAACTTATCTGTCTTTAAAACTGTTAAAAGAACCAATGACTTCTCCCTCTACAATGATTTAGTATTTTCAGGAAAACCTCTGCTTAGAAGCCTCCTGCAGGTATATCTTACCCAAAAAAATTCAAATTGTTTTTCTACTAACCTGACAGACAAACTTGACATCTGGTGAACTTCTGTTAAAGGGTTTTGGAAAAATATAGAAATTAAATGACTTCATTATATACCTGTGAAAAAGATGAGTTGCATGTCAATACATCTTATCTATACTCATAAATTCCTCAATGAACAAAGCAAGGAATAAGAGAATTACATACTTCTCTTCTGTGTGGTCATATTTAAAAGTGCAAAGGCCGAACTGAAAGAGCAAAAAATCCATGGAATGCTGGAAAGGAAAGGAAAACTTTGCATGAGAATAAGAGCTGTACATATTTAAAAATAACTGGGGTGCACCCAGAATAGGTATGATTTCATTTCAAATTTAAACAGATCTGGATCTTCATAACCAACATTTACTCTGTTGGTAATTTTGAAGTAAATTCACCAGATCTTAACTAGTTTTCAACCCCATTTACCTAGAAATCATCACACTACTGCCTAAAGATGACTTGTAGAATGCATTTTTATTCCCTAAACACACAAGAACTAATGGAAGTCCCCTATGTCTCTACCTGTTGCTCACACACAAGGAAAAGATGGTGTACCTAAAGCAGCTGTCAGTTCACCTTCTTACATTCACTTACACTCCAAGTAGCGTGGCAAGAGGCTATGAGGGACGCTGGCTGCATATTGTTTCCAAATATGTATGATAATACTTTTAATATTCTTCTAATACATGTGGCTAACAGTGATAGAAGTACGAGATAGGTACTTATCATCCTGTCCTCTATTTCACAATTGTTGAATCAATATTGGAAATGTTTTGAACACTGCTGTAGGTGTATAGGAAAATAAACAAGCATCCTGGTTGCACTGACTCATTCTTCCTGAGGGCCAAACAGCCCTTTTAAACACAATGAACACACAGAATTATTCAATTCAGTCGTGGGGGGGATTGGGCAGTCACAGGATATACAACACTAATCTTCTAATCTTTGAGCATAAAGATCAAAAATGTCAATAATCATTTTAATTCATTGGCTGGCAAAAGAGAAATTTTACGAAGATGATAACAAAATTTCAGGTTAGGTTCAGATACACCAGACTGTTTGTGCCTGCAGAGTCTAAATCATCAGCTACCCTGAAGCTCTGAAAGTCTTGACCGGCTCTAGCACTTTTTGGGCTTCCAGCCCATGGCAACTCTTGCAGGTACACAAACAGTAGCCAGAGGCTCTGTTACAACAAGCAAACTAGGAGCCCTGTTTACACTGACTATCTGCCTGGTCTCCAAACTGGGAGGAGCCACAGAAGTCTTTGAATTATTTGATCTGAAACTATGCATCAAGAACTCTAGGTACCTGCATAATGGTACCCACACATGTTCACCTTTTGGACTTTGTCTGCCTTTACAAACACATGCCAGAGGGAAGGCTGGAGGACTGCAGATCTCCTGTGGTCTTAACATAGCTTTTCCTGTCTCCAAGTTTCTCCAAAATATTATACGTAAGAAGATACCATTGCATAAAAGACAATAAATAAATAAACTAACATTAAGTTCACCTGGCCTTTCTCATATGGAGCCAGAGGAATAGCAGGTGGCATCCACTAGCTTATTGGATGCTCTTCAGAAACCGGTCTCCATTAGTGTCTTCTTCTGGGTCACTTTTTGCCTTTTTTTGTTTGTTTTCAAGCTATAGCCTCTTCCCTAGTTTTTGCCATTTGTTGTTCTAGTTTCTCAATGGCTACCCCTAATAGAGAGGAACAATAGGAACACTAACCAGCAATTCCCTCGTGCTGCAATGCCTCTTAACAAAATAATAGTAAGCAGTGTTTATTGACTCCTTGCAGCTCAAGAAACAGCATGTGCTAAGACACTTAGCACTCCTCTTTTCTGATCCCTCTCTTATAGGGGGAAGAGGAAAGGAAAAACAACCCAAAACATCACAGTTTTGACTGCTAGATGCTCACACACTACATGTTATCTCCCATGGTCATTTGGCTGTTTTTTAAGACTCTTTTGACTTCTTTTAGCACCTCTTCTCTCCCCTCCCCTCCCATCCTGCAGAGAGGCAGAGGTGGTGGCAACTGGCATTTCAGTTGGCTTAGCAACAGTTCCTGCTGCAGGGGAGGTAGTTCAGGAAGGACCTTAGTCCTGATGTAGTTTCTCTGTCACTGAATTTCCCTTACCTAGTCCCATTTCAAACTGATTAACACCCTCAACATCTTTTGATAACAAGCTCTACATATCTACTATCTCTTATATGAAGAATCATGCCCCTTTGTTCTGACTACAACTTCCACCAGTTTCATGCGACACTTCTGAATTCTTGTGTTAGCAAGGACAACAAAACAAGCAATCCTTATCTGCTCTACGTAACTCAATTGTACAGACCTCTATCATTGTCTCCATTCTGAACTACGGAACTTTTTTCCAGCATTTTCATTTTAGTCATGGTAAACACTTTACCTTTTTAAGTTTCTGATACCTTTCTTCTGGAGTGTCAAAGCCATTGGTTAATGCACTAACAGAAGGCCCATCGCTGATCCCTGAAAAAGCAGAACGTATTTGGCTTTGGGTAAGCTTTTCAAAATTAGCCACAACTAAGCGATGTCACAACTGGTAAGTTAAGAAAAATGTTTTCGCTTAAAATGCATATTACGAGTATTTCAGTTAAGAACAAATTTCCGCTGTGTAAAAATATGCATCTGCAACACAGAAGACACCCAATGTAATAGTACTGTTCTAGCAGTAAAGCATTGCTGCAGAAGTCTGGTTCCTATCCTATGAGATACTAACATGAAAACATCTCCTACCAGTAACATGACGTTGATGTTACAACACAATGGAGGATCAAAGTCAAACTACAAAACGTGAAGAGTGCAGCGTAGAGATTCATTGAATGACTTAGTCACCTTAAGCAACACAAAATACTAACTGTATTTCCATAAGCACCACAGCTAACAAAAACATTTTTTTAATCATATTTACTTTTCACGGTTGCCTAATGACTACATCCCAAAGCTAAAACACTTTTTAAAGAGTCTCTGATGCGTAGACCCTCCAGGCTTTACAAATGTCTAAGTCCTTACTGGTCTCTTTCCCTGTCCAAACACTTGCAGGATCTCCATTATTTATCCCAACCTCTTGTTTTCATGAGGCACAAAAACCTCTATGTCTTTCCTGAGGCTTCTTTGACAGCTGCAGCTGAGAATCAATTAACATGCTCAAAAATTACTGTGGGGAGAGAGTAGAACTGTGAGCATGACACGTACCTTTCCTTGACCAAAACCTTGCTATGATACATAGAATAAGTGGTTTAATCGCTTTCCAGTAGCCTTTGCTTCAGCTACTTCAAGCCAACACTTGGATATACCACACACCAAACTCATGCACCTGGCACCGCACAGATACTGCCAGAACACCCGACTGTACCTGAAAACTCCCCATCAATGGCCAGGAAGTCCGCCTCTTCGATGGCTTCACAGACTTTGCTCAGGCTATCCTTAAAATCTGCAGGGAAAAAGTCAAAACATGCCTGAGCCGTCCGCGGCCCATGCCCGCCCGCCGCCCCTCAGGGCTGTCCCTGCGGGGCGAGGGGCGGCGCGGGGCCGCCCCCTGCCCAGAGCCTGAGGCCGGGGGAAGGGGAACGGGGGAGCTGGGACAGCGGGGAAGCCCTCGGCCGCGAGGTACGAGGCAAGCAGGGGCTGCCGCTCACTCACTGCTTCTGATCACCTCCATCCCTCGCCCGCACCAGCCCGCCCGGTCCGGTCCGGTCCGGTCCGGTCCGGTCCGGTCCGGCCCGGCCCGGCCCGGCACCACCCGCAACCGCCGCCGCCGCCGAGCGCTTCCGGAGAGCGGCCCGGCCCGCCCCGCCCGGCCCGCCTGGCCCGCCCCTCAGAAGGCGGGCGGCCGCCGCCATCTTTTGGAGGCAGGCAGTGCGCCTCAGGTGGGGTGTACCTCAGCGCCCTGCTGTGGTGCGCAGGGGGGACAGACAGCCCTGGTCGCCGCTACAGAGTCCTAAAAATGCTCTCTCTCTCTTTTTTTTCTTTTTTTTTTTTTTCTTTTTTTGGTGATGGGGATGTTTCGAAGTGTCCCGGGTGTGGGGAAATACATCCTTTCAGAAGGGTGAAGCAGCTAGCACCACATAGATGGAAGTGATGGAAAGTTGGCAAGATGGTGAAATGCTAACGCTGGTTGTGGATTCACCTTGGTGATGGAGCAGGTGTGTGTGAAAGTGCTGCAGATGAAGCATTTGTTGTCTCACTGCATAAAACCAACACTTCTGCAGATCACTATACAATCATTGTAAAGCTCAATGCCCAGCAAAATATCCCCACACCTCTACTATGGAAGGAAATTCTGAAATAAGGCCTGGTACAAGAGCAGGAAACTAAACTCATGAGGAAAAATAGTATGAAACCCAAGGGTTCCAGTTCACACAGCAAATGAAAGCCCTTTTCCAGCATTCCAGCAGAATGAAGACAAATGGGAAATTCCTAATGAATTGGGCGGTAATTTCTGCATAGAGTGGATGATGCGGAACTATGCAGGACTGGGCAGTGAAAAAAGAGCGCTTTTAAAGATTCTTCAAGATGAGGCTTTGCCTCTTCACTGCAAGCAATTTACTCTACACGTGCCCACAGTAAATCTATATGATTAAATGGTGCAAAGCAAGAGGTTAGTTTAGATAGTAGTAGAGATTCTTATATTTTGCAGTAAATTGGCTGAAGCATGACATTTTAATCTTGCTCCCATATTTTTTAAGAAATGCTCCTGCTGCTTCTTGTTAAAGAGCTTAAACAAAAGACTTAAGAGGTAGCAGCAGTGTTCAACAAGTGAGTAATGGGCAAATCAGATTTTGAGATGCCGAGCAACCTGCTCACAGCACTGTTCAGCCTGAACGTGTGTAGTGCCAGTGCAGCCCCCGAGGTCAGTGGTTGCAGAGGCTGTGCTAAGGGATAAAATAGCCCCAGGCTAGCAGTGTTTGACCCAAGGCAAAGAGGTGCTAGACCCAGCTGCAGAATTGGGCCAAGGGCAGCAGAGCTGCGGGTCACGGCTTTGAGACAGAAGAGCTGTGCTTCTGAGAAGGCAGAGCCTCAAGGGCAGCTCTGTGGTGGAATGGAGCCTGGTCTCCAGGGAGAGAACACCAACTGATTTTCAAGAGCAACCTAGTTTTCCCAATGCATGGGCCACAATTGTAGTAATATTTGCTTGGTGACATAAACCATGTGTTTTAGAGAATTAAATTTGTTTGCATAATCTCCTGGGCTCAGCTACTTGATATATGCAACAAATCTGAGAATCAGTAGTAACCAATGTACCTGTAATCAAAGTCGAACTTTAGATATAATATAGAAAAAATGCAAATATCATTCCAAGGGAAAAGCAAACTACAAGGTAACTTTGCTTGAGATTTGAACCTCTCTTTGAGGTTCATTAGTCACTTAAATTTAGTAGGAGAGATCTTGTGATTTCTAAACAGTTTTCTAGAATACAGTGTGGTTTTCACAAGTTGTTACCTGTTTTCATTTAGTTGTAAAATTATGATAAACCGTATTACAGAATTACGAAAAGTGGTGGAATGTTACATTACTAATAGGTAGTGTAAATATTTGTACTTATTCTGGAAACAAAAAGATCTG
This sequence comes from Cygnus olor, assembly GCF_009769625.2. Lineage (NCBI taxonomy): Eukaryota > Metazoa > Chordata > Aves > Anseriformes > Anatidae > Cygnus > Cygnus olor. The sequence continues at coordinate 281,853 of NC_049183.1, forward strand.
CATAGAGCAGTACTATGCATGAAATAGTATTAGAGATAACCTGAAAGTAAGTATAATGCTGTGTCCCTTCTTAGCTCAGAGAGATCACTGGCTAATAGTTTTATTCATACTTTAAGCAAATTGTGTTTTGTCTCCTCTTTTCTCTCCCTTCAACTTACAAGCATACAATTTATTAAGAAAAAAAAAAAAAAAAGAAAAAAGAAACACAAAGTTTGATGGCTGTTTTAGAAATTTAACGTTTTTCCCCAAGTAGCTGAGCAATCCAGGAAGTCTGCTTCAGTTACAAAACAAAGCTAAATAAACTGCAAATAGAAATGTCAGATGCTGTAATAAAGTGTGGTTACTTAATATGAAGTATTATGTGTTACAGGCAAGAGAGATTTCCTGCTTCAAACGTAGGTGTTATTATTGTGTATTTAAAATGAAAATGTGAAACTATTAACAGTCCTTTGGGGCTTTAGCTATTTAAAAAACAAAACAAAACAAAACAAAAAAAGTTACTTCTTAACTTGGAGGAGAAAAATGAACTCAAATAGCAGGACTAAAACAGCACAGTTATACTTAGGATTGACTCCTCTGCGGATGACAGTAGCTACAAAAATATTCATGTGGTGAAGTATGTGGTGTAATAATCCATACTACAAGTTAATCCAATTTTACCTTGGATATAGTATTGTATGCTCTGGTTTTAAGAGTGCAGCATCTTGGCAATGTGCCATCTATATATGGTAAAAAGCATTTTTTTACATTAACAGCAGAGTACTCTGATTAATTAGGGTTTTGTGGAGTCTGGCAATTATTCATCACAAGTAGTTTCTATCTAATTTATAGTAATTTGAACTACTGTTTGATGCTACACATCTTTTCTCATTGCTGGTCTAATGTCCAGTTAATCCCCTCAGATTTACTTTTGGATTTTTTTGAAACAAAAAGTTTGTCCCAAGCTACAGAACTAAAGTTCGAATAGATGAGAGTCATTTGTCTTCCTTTGTTTTTCTGAGAGGGTCTGCTCTGGAGAAAAATCAAATTCTGTATGACTGTTGACAGCCTAGGCTGCTCGTTCTTTGATCCACTTTTGGAACATTCTCCTCTTAACTGTTTTCCTATACAAAGTTTATTGCAATAAAAAGGAAATGCTATTAGGTGTTTAAAAGAATTTATAATTCTTATGATATTTATTCAAGTTTTAATATCAATTATTGTGTAATTGTCCTTAATGTTTCAGAGGCATACATCTTCACTTCTGTTTAGTTTAAGAAGATAACATATTTACCTAATGAAATAAGTACCTACTTGATTTTTTTTCCATGTATACATTAAAGCAACTGCACTTATGAAAATATAGCTTGTAATCTTAGTTCCTCAAAGCTCCCATTTTTTAATGACACAGGAAAAGATTGGCGGCTTTCCAAATGACTGGGTAGTCTTGAGAGAGAGCAGGGCAAACAGGTAATTACAAGGTTACATTGCTTTTTTTTGCTATGAAGCATTGGAAGTTTGCTGGTACAGACTTACCATTTACTCTGTGCTGATAGTGGAATTCTTCATTTTTATGAAAGCTGAAATCTGCTTTGGAGTCCAAAATCATTCCTATGATCCCTGAACCATTATAACTAAAATTGTGTTTAAAAAATCTAGCAATGGTGTGTATGCTTGAACATATATGCCTGCTTATTCCATGTCAATGGAAATTTGTTTAGTACCTTTAATATATCACTTTAAAGAAGGTCAGAATTGGATGCTCCTTTTTTATTCACAAACAGATCCAAGCAATAATAGCTGCAATATTGCTAACGGAACTCTACTTGCATGTGAAGAAGCAATAACTGGTAAGTAAACCAAATAAATATGCAAGTGTGGTATACAAGTATTGGATTGTTGCTCAAAGAGTTGATGAACTTCTCATCTATGTGTTTTTCTGTCCTGGAGTAAATCAGATTAGAGTAGTTCTAGAGCAAACAAAAATAGGACTGTGCATGTGTCAGCACAGGAACAATTGGCCTCTGGAGACACCTGGATAATACGGGAGAGGAAGCAATGAGAGGCTATTACTTTCATTATTGAAATAGGCTGAACTAATGGTAATGTGCGATATCTGGTTTGGGTAACTCAGATGTCATTTGAACTGGATTTGTAGGTTGTGCCAAGCTGAACATGAACAAAATCTGTATGAAAATGTTACTTCATATCACACAGTGAAAAATACATCTCAACCCTACTTAAAAAATCAATTTGTTTTGGACTCTAGTCAAAAAGAAATACAGTAAGGGAACAGAGACTGATATAAATATTTGTGAATGTGTGTTATATAGAGAAATACTCTCAAATGTGGTAAAAATAGCCTGTGTGAGCCAGCTCACTGCAGTATGCATTAGCGCTGCTGTTGAACAAGCCTCTAGAAGCCTAATTGACCTCTGCAATTAGCCCTCTAGATCTCAACTTGTGAAATAAACCTCGGACCACGTTTCCGTGAAGGAAGATGAGTGTGCAGACGTGCGTTCAGCAAACGCAGCCCAACTCACGAGTGTGGGAGCGCGTTAAGACGCGTTGAGAACGCGTAGCGGTGCCCTAGCATGGCGCAGCGCGGGGCTTAAAACGACACGAGTCGGGCCGGGCCTGGGTCTGACGGGGAGCGGTGGGTAGCGGAGCCGGCCGGGCTCTGAGGGTTCCGGGAGCTCTGAGAGGGCCGGGGTTAGCGGCGCGGCTCGCTCCCGGTGAGGGGAAGGCGGGTTTGAGGCGTGTCCGGCCCCGGCTGGCGCCGCTCCGGGGCGGGAGGAACAGAAGGGCGACCTGGGTCCGGGCCTCGGCTGAGGTGGCGGCGCCGAGGCGGGAGGGAGTGGGCGGGTAGCGGGGAAAACGCCGGGGGGAGCTGTGAGGCGCCTGCTGGGTGCTGAGGTGAGGTGGGTCTGCGGAGAACCCCGCTGCCTCTCCGTTTTAGAAAAGGAGGAGGACGTTTTCAGACGCAAAAGCTTGGTTTGGTTTCTTCCTCTTGGAAGTGATGTGTCGCTTGCTTTACGTAGCAAGCCGACAGCGTGTGCTTGGCTGGGAAGAGAAGTGGTGGTGAGCGCTCTGGGGAGCCTGGCTGCACTATGGGTATGTAGCGCTGTACTGCTTGTCGGGCTGCATTATTCTTTTTTCTTATATACTTGCGTGCTTACTTCTTTGTGTTGGGTCTGGTCTGCGTGGAAAGATGGTAACCCGGTAGTGAGCAGCAGTCAGATGGGGGAGAGCATAAGCGTATTTAAGTTTGTTAATGCCTGAGGGGAAAATCCTTCAGCCCTTGGTCCTTTCTAACATGTAATGATAAGTCATCTGGATCAATGTGTGTCCTAAGAAATTAGACACGACCAGTTGACAGAGTGTAGTAGGAACATAAAACAAATAGGATGATATTTTTGGCAAGCTGGGGGGGAAACTTACACTGGAAAAAATGTGGAAATCTTACACTTTTCTCAGCTGTGCCTTTTCAGAAATATCAGCAATGGGTAATTACTAGTAAAGAAGTTAATACAGAGCTCAGTCCTTCACTGAGATGGCAAACAGAACAATCCCTTATAATTTTGAGGCGTGTGACTTCATGAACTGGGGGTTTTTACATTGCCTAGCATTGGTCTTTGTTAAATTTTATTCCATATACTTGTAAAGAATAGTGCCAGAGTAAATTAGATCAAAATGTTGCACGTATTCTGGTGTTGGTTTTATTTTTTTATTCTCTTCTGGTATTTTCTAATGATGTTTCTTTTGATTTATTGGCCAAAATAAGATGGGTGTCTGAATCGGAGAGTTGGTGAGGTTTTTGGTTTCACTTTCATGTGCTACCTAACACTGGAAAAAAACATACAGGGAGACTGAGCTCAACACTTTACATCTAGAGTCTGATTTTGATTGTAGTTTGCAAAAAATATATATTTTTTGAAAAAGTATATCATGCTTCATTTTAGGAAGAGTTAAGTTAGTTACAAAGTTTAAAACTATAAGAGTGACAGATGTTACGATGATAAAATAAACTTCTTGCAATTCTAAACATATTTAGTAACTTTATTTTCTTATTGAGACTTATCTTGTTGCTTTGCAGAAGTAATGCTGTACCACATTTGAAGATCTGAGAGAGCTTTTGGTTTGCATAAGGTCTAAAAGAAAATGGAAGAAGATGAGACTTCACAAGGTGAACCTGAGAGGGCAGAAGTTAAAGCACATGCTACCCCTGAAATCAGTCGGCGAATATCAGTTAGTGAGTTCCATTGCCATTGCTGTTATGACATTCTGGTTTATCCCACCACCCTGAACTGTGGACACAGTTTCTGTAGACATTGCCTAGCGTTGTGGTGGGTATCCTCCAAGAAGAATGAATGTCCAGAATGCAGAGAAAAATGGGAAGGATTCCCCAAAGTCAACATTCTTCTCAGGTAATTGTAATGTGCTTTTCTTTAAAAATTTATTTCTAAAACAACCAAAATTAACTGTCTGGTTTCTTGAATCTGCTATAAATTTTTGTATTTTGTTGGTAACTTGAACTGTCACAAGGATGTTTAGAGCCAGAAGTCTTATACCTTCTTTGTTGTTTTTTTTTTTTTTTTAACTGTTCAAGCATGTTTTTCTGCGTGAAAGTAAAGTGTTGTTTCCTTGTTTTGTTTTTTCCCCCCCTTCTTGAATATTTTAGGGAATGGAGAGGAGCAGTCTTTTTTTTTAATTTATACCGAGACAATCGCATCTGTTAAAATTATTAGGAAATAACCAGTTATTTTAAGTTAGAAGAATCCTTGATAAGTTTGTGATTATTTCTGTAGTAAGAATTATTTATAGGAAGAAGCATGATCTGATGGCAGAAGAAAGCTCAAAACATCAAACTGTTGTCTTAAATTACCTACAAGTTCTTGTGGTGTGTTCAAGACAACCTTGGCCTACATTAATAGGATTTTAATAAATAGGTTATAGAATTGATGGTATCCTTTTATGTTGTTTCTTGCTTAGCATTTTGGAATAATCAAGGCATCCTAGTAGTGTACACAGTACTGAATTTATATATGAGATAAGGATTGTTGGTTTTAAATGTGAGATTTTTAACTTCCTCCATCTTTAAAAGCTAAGGAAAATACTGTTTTGAAGTAAATGGTTTAAGTTTAACTTTACTAAGTATCGTTAACTAATGTTGTCTTGCTTTCAAAGATGACAGTCTTTGGCAGAGGCTGGAAAACAAAAATCTTAAAATTAATCCCTTTTCTGAAAGCTAGGCCTCAATGGTTATAGGTCAATGACAAGTATTTTTCCCATTAGGGATGTTATTGAAAGACTCTTTTCTGATGCAATTGAACAAAGAAAAGAAGATATTCAACAAAACAGTGATGTAGCACGCAGCTTAGCAACCTTCCAAAAATATGGGAATGACCAGATTTCTACAGCTCCAAACACAGGAAGAATTAATCCTCGAGGAGGAGGGTTTTTCTCAGGCGTTCTGACAGCTTTAACTGGTGTAGCAGTAAGTTTCGTTGAGATGGTTCCATATTACTTATTCCATATACTTCATTTAATATGTAAATAAATATACTTAAATTACATGCACATAAAAAGGGTTGTATAGAAGAGACTTTGGCTGAGCTGAGTAAATAAGGTAGCAGAGTTGTTTGTCAGCAGCTATAATTGGAATATACAACAAATGGAAGTTAGACAACTTGGCTAAGACTCCAAGATAGTTCCTTGTAACCTAAATATTCTCTAGGGTTCTTAGCATGAAAGATTTTGCGTGTCAAGTCCCTCAATGCACATTTATTTGTATGATAATAAATTAGCTTTGCAAAGGATCTCTTTTTTTTTTTTTAATCTACCTATAGGTAGTACTACTTGGGTATCACTGGAGTAGCAGAGAATTTGAAGATGATCTTCTTGTCCACAAGCCAGTTGCTAAATGGACTGCTGAAGAAGTGATACTTTGGCTAGAGCAACTGGGCCCATGGGCTTCACATTATAAAGAGAAATTTCTGCTGGAGAAAGTGAATGGAAGGTGAGGGGTCTAATTGTCAGGAGTGGCTATCATTTGAGTGGACTGCTAGATGGTTTTCATTAGACATGGTATATTATGAAATGACCAGACTTTGTTCCATAGATAGTGGGAATATTCTATGGATGTAGCAAAGGAAAATACAGGAGATGTTTTAACACTTATAGTTGAAAACTTTAGTAGTAGACACTAAGCAACCTAACTGAAAATTTTCTAAGAACTTGTTTAAATACTAACAATGTAGACTGAAATGATACTGAAAGTAAAATTCTACTAATACATTATCTACCCCCCACCTTTTCTTTCTTGCGGAAATTAGTGCGCTATATGCATTGTTGCACTCCACCCAAGAGTTCTAGGTTTGATATCAGGAGACCAGACTAGATCTGTGATGTAATGAAGAATTGTGTTCAGTGATAGCCAACAAGCTGCTAAATTTGCATGCTGAAAGCAGGCAAGAGAAAACTTGAAGGATATTTAAAACCCAGGCTCTGAGATGCAGTTGATTCAGAACACTCCATGTGGAATGTAATCCAAAAGGTGGTACCTTCTATCAGTAGCTTATTGTTTCATTATGTAATTACTGATTTGTTAGTCATATCATTTTGGTGAAGAGTCACTGTTTACCTTCTGAATTCTTCTGCTCTTGTAGGCTCCTTCTCACACTGACAGAGGAGGATTTCACAAAAGAGCCTTACAGTATAGAGAACAATAACCATAGAAAAGCTATTATGGCGGAATTGGAATGTGTCAAAACTTTAGGTGTTAAACCACCACAGAACCTTTGGGAATATAAGGTAAATTCTGTATAAAGTCTGTGATCTATATAAAGTAATTTTAAAATGTATTTCAAAGACAATTCTTGTAAAGTCAAAAGCAGTGTTAAGGAAGTAGAATTAACTCTGAAAAAAAAAATATATATATAAAATGCCCAGTTTAATGAACCGTTGTATTTGAAAAACGATCTTTTTAAAAAGTCTAAGAACTGATGTGTCCCTTAATTTTTTCATCGTTCGAAATTTGATACCTTTCAGGCAGTAAATCCAGGAAAATCACTCTTTCTTCTGTATGCACTGAAGAGTTCTCCAAGACTCAGTATGTTATACTTATATCTATTTGATTATGCAGAAGCTTTCTTACCTTTCATCCACACAATTTGTCCTACGCAAGAAGACCAGTATGAAGATACTGTCACAAAATTATTAGTAAGTGTTCAAGTGCTGCATGGTTGAAGCAATTTAAGATTTAGTTGCTTAAAAGCATGATGTAATTATTCATCATTTCATCTCATTACCATTCAACTTTTTAAAAAGAAATAGTGTAAAGTAAATGGTTCCTCTTATTTTATTGAATGAGATTAACAGTGTTGTGACTACAACCTTTAGCAAGATATTTAAGGGTTTTAAACATGTGAAAATGATTATGATTCTTTTTTTTTTTTAAGGTCACATGACTGTAGAAAAACCTTTATCTGAAAATATCCGCACTTAAAAAATGGCATTATAAAGTCTGGACGCTTGTGATGTTTTATGCTACTCTAATGGAAATTACTGTGTTACAATGCTATCTACTAAAAAGCATAAAAAAAAGATTAATTACTGCTTTCAGTTTGTTTAAAAAACAAAAAACAGAGGAGTAGTGGAAATAAGCCAGCCAGTATTGTGTCTATTTAGTAGGAAATTGTTTAACTTTTTTTTTTTTTCCTAATTTACAGGACCTCAAAGATCCTACTTGGAAACAGTGGAGAGAATTCATTGTGAAGTATTTATTTTTGCCATACCAGTTGATAGCTGAATTTGCTTGGGATTGGCTGGATGTGCACTATTGGACATCAAGATTTATAATTGTAAATGCAATGCTGCTCTCTGTTCTTGAGTTATTCTCCTTTTGGAGGCTCTGGTCAAGAAGAGAATTGAAGTAAGTCTTATTGAGCTTGTTGAAGGGTTTAGGAAGTATGTGACCTTATAAACTGGAAAATAAGTCTCTGATTTCACAGTTGCTTACTGAAATTACAGTGTCTAACCACAACTCTGAGACTAATAAGAATATGTGAATCTAAATTTGCACATGCACTAATTTCCAGTCTTGAATATATTTCTTGCTGTGAATACTCGAAAGGATTTATTACAGCTGGTTTTACTGATCAGGTGTAGCAAATGCAGTAATGATAATATGCGTGTTCCTAACCGTTAGTTCTCAGGATAAGAGTTAATGTGTACCTGCCTTTTATGGTAACTGGTATTAACTGTCAGCTGAGAACTAAACGTGCAAGAATTCTGTCAAGATATACTTACAGTATAGTTACTAAAGGATGTATCCTCAACTTAGTTTAGTTAGACTGATATTACCTCTGATGGCAATCAAAATCGCTAGAAGTAACAGAAAAGTTACTGCTTTGGTCTTACTTCACGTGTATTAATATCACTTCATAATTGCCTGATCTTTTGTTTATAGTTTCTAGAAGTCGCATAGGAGAAGTTCTTGGTTTGACATATATGGGGTTTTCACTTTGTTTGTCAGCAGCTAGGGGGCAGAACATCTTCAAATGAGAACAGTATATGAACATAATCTATGACAAATCCAGAATTTTACCACTTTAACTGCTGTAGTTTGTAGTCTGAATAAATTGACTTAATACATCCTCACATAAAAAGTAGCATTACTATATTTAAGAAAGTTTCTATGGAGTGCAGAATGATGCTTTGCAGGTAATTGAGTAAGCGTTAAATAATTTGAGGCTGCAGCATAAATTAGCTTGTCTTAGAATGGTTAAAAACAAAACAAAGTTCCATTAAGCTTCTCCCTTTCCTTTTCCACAGGACTATTCCTCACAGAATGTGGAGACATTTCTGGAAAGTCTCAACCCAGGGTCTTTTTGTTGCTATATTTTGGCCTTTTATTCCTCAGTTTGTCTGCAATTGTTTGTTTTACTGGGCCTTGTACTTTAACCCAATTATAAACATTGATCTTGTGGTTAAAGAAGTAAGGCGTTTGGAGACACAAGTGCAGTGACTGGCATTAGAAATGTTGAGCTATTTAGTTTCTAAAAGTGGTTATTTGAAAGAAACTTTGCTTTTCTCCTTTACGTATGTGGCAGTGAAAATGTTGGATTACATTAACTTAAACATACAAAAAAGCCTTAAGGTAAGTTACTCTTAAACAGTTGATTCCAACTCTGAGGATGGGCTTTATTATCCAAAATTATATATATTCCTGATTTTGCCATTTAAAACTTAGTCATGTCATCATATTTTTGATCAAATCAAACTTCGCTATTCTGTCTTAAAATCGGTGTCTTCTGAACAACTACAGTGGTGTTTAACTTAGTATTTCATACCAAGGAAATGTGTTGCTCAGAACTTAAACTTGCCAAAGGAGAGCTCTTCCTGGATAGGCTTGATATTGAAAGTACTTCAGTGTTTTCAGCCTGCTTTACATGTGAAGTTGTGACTGTCAAATGCACGGTAAAGTTTGTTCTAGAATTCCCCCTGTTAAAGGCAAAGACTGAGTTTTCTTGCCCTTTGGAAGATATGGTGATTTGCCATTCAATTTGCTTTGTTTTGTTCAGATCAGTTAGATTTCATCAATAGCTTCTTTAATGCTCTCCTCTTAAAGTCTGTTGCTAATCCTTAAATTCAGGGTTATCTCTTAAAGGGATTATTTTGGATAAGTGACCTGACACTGTAATTATGTCTTACTGCAATATAAGGTGTGTATCTAGAACTGTGAGTGAATGTTGACTGGAAAGTTATTTTGTATAAACTGGATTGCCATTTATTAATGTATTGTTTTTTTTGACTGAAGCAGAAGCTCTTAGATATTCAAGAGCTGCGTCGCCTTGCATTATGTTGTTGATTTTTTTCATTTGTTATCATTAATATGAACTTTAAATCTGCCTATGAATATTTTTAAAGATTAAAGGTACATTTTTAAATCCTAGGCCTTCCTAAATAAGTTTTATTTATTTTATATCAAAGTGCTTGACGTTTTCTTTGACAGTAAATGCTTGAAAAGAAAAAACTATGTTGGGCAATTTTTAATACAGGTAGGACCTCTGAAGTAGAGTGAGATACGAAAGTTGAATTAGGTTTCCTAATAAACGTTTAATATGGACAGAGGGGCTTTTTACGCTGATGCTGTCACTTCGTGCATTTCTTCCTGTCAGTTCAAATGTAACAAATGTTAAGATAAATGTTAGTGGAAAAGTGTGGTTTGTATCTTACATTCCAGTGAAGCGAGGATGGAAAATTTGTGGTGAATGATATCATGAAGCTGAATATAAACCAAAAAATATTAGATATTAGGAAGGAATTCTCCACTATGAGGGTGGTGAGGCCCTAGCCCAGGCTGCCCAGAGGAGCTGTGGGTGCCCCATCCCTGGCAGTGCCCAAGGCCAGGCTGGATGGGGTTTGGGCTTTGGGCAGCCTGGTCTAATGGAAGGTGTCCCTGCCCATGGCAGGGGTTGGAACTGGGTGGTTGTTAAAGGTCCTTTCCAACCCAAACTATTCTGTGATTCAAACAAATTTTAAGTCAGTTACTCATTAAACTGATAAATACTAAATAGGAATTTGAGGTTAGTAAATAAACGCTTACACCAAACTACTGAACATGCTTTTTTAGTCCATGTATTGTAGAAGTTAAATTAGAAGGTAAATGTTTACTTCAGCCATTCTGGGATAGAGAAGCTAGAGTGGCAGGAAGGAGAATCAAGAAAGTGAAAAATCATTTCTTGTCAATACTGTGACAAAAATAGTCTTTTTAGTTTTAAATACATACAGAGTTGTCATAAAGGCTGATCTTTTGTACCTAATATCTACACACAGGCTGAATCTCACCACACATAACATCTGGCCACAAAAGGTACTTTGTATGATAGGGAGCTTTAGAAAAACATTTGGCAGCTTCACTATCGCATTCACATGCCATTTTTTGACACTTGTCTTCTATTGATTCTGAAAGAAAACAAATAAGTTTGATATTAGTTTGAAGTAATTAGAAATAACAAATGGACCTACAACAATTGCTACTTCCTGTTCTATGTTTGCCAGATAAGTAACGCAATCTTTTACAAAACAGCAATCATGCTTTATTTTATTCTTGTAGTTCAAATGCAACAGGAACTGTACTGAGCTTTAGTAAGACAGTTCTTTTGTGTATTGGAAAATCTGTTGTATTTAGACTAAGCTCCATGCAAGGACAGCTCAGCAATAGAGGATACATAAGCATGGTTTGCTTTAGCAAAAGTTCTCTACCTTCTTTAGAAAAGGAACTCTGGTAGCTAATTCCTCTTTAGAAAGTGGTATGTAACCCTCCTTGCCTGCCCTTTTGCTCTAGTGAAATTTGAGTTTGGGAAGAAATTTCCATTTCACGTATACTTTACTCTATTAAAGGATGTAGCATTAAAAATTATCTATGTGTAATAAAGAATGCAAAGGTGTTCCATCTTCAGCTTATAGCTTATTCCCCCCCCCCCCCTTTTTTTTTATTAAGGTATTCTATAAGAAGCTAGGTAAAGTGTGTTAAAGTACAATAAAATCCATCTCTGGCCATGTTTGTTTTGTAATTGTAGTCCTTACAGAAACTTAGTAGGGTTTTTTGGCATGAATTCTTTCTTCTAGCATTAACATTTCTTGTTGGCATGAACAGTTTCTTCCACAGCAGTATATTTTAGTCTTATTGTGCCAACCCAGAAATGCGATTTTTTTTTTTTTCCTGCAGCAGTCTGTAAACTGAAAAATTTTTGATTGTTTTGCCAGAGTGTGAAAGCTTACCTCAATCACTGCTTGAGATTTGTCTAGGAGCAGAACAAGCATTCAGTTTTGTGATGAAGAAACTCACGTTCTGCTATGAAATGGGACTGTTCTTAATGTATATACGTTGATGTTGTAACTAGCTACAGTACAAGCTTCTTTTAGTGTAAGAAGCATAAATGACTTAGCAGCATAAATAAAACATTAATTGAGAAGAATGGAGAAGAAAGAACTACTCTTTTTTTTTTTGGGGGGGGGGGGGGGGGGGGGTTATTGCTCCAAACTTAACTTTCTCAATGGTATGCCAGCTATTTTGTTATTTTGTTCCAACTTTATTTCTTGCTGATATGCGTATTGTCTTGGCTAGTATTTCAAAATGTCAGCTTCTGGTCTGGAATAGGAGCAGAACCTTTACAGCCAAATATAGGCTGACTGTAATTTGACTGTTAGATAGTTTGAGAGAGAAGATGCTTAGCACTTCTGGAGCAGAGGAGGAAATTACTCAGAGTAGAGAGTCTATATGAGCTAGATGCTTGGGCAAAATAGGGGTTGAATGAAAAGGAGGAAAGAAAATAACATCAAAAAACTTCATCTGATTTCAGGTCAGGCAAATACATTAAATTGAGTTGTGAAATGAGCGTTTATCTTTTGTATTCTCTGAATGACCTACTCTGCTACCTGTAAAATACGTCAGTCTGAGAGTCAGACTTGTAAACAAATTTATAAAAGGGCCTGCATTTTTGCAGTGCAAATAATAAGCTATTAAGCTGATTTGTATTCTGGGTAGTAGCAGACAGTTACATGCAAAGTAACTTTGACTTAAAGCTTAAAAAAAAAAAGGCTTGCAAAGCTTGGGGGCTTCTTAGGTGTTATAGCTTCAAAAAGTTCTTTAAGTATATCTGAAAACACTGGGTGTTGTAAACAAATCATGTAAAAGACATGCTGCTTCTCCCTATTACATATTTTTGTTTAATTTCTTTAACATCTCTTTGTCCCTCCCTTTTACACTGTAGCTTGGCATGTATTACATATACATGTATGTATTTCGGAGCAATCAAACAAGTTTTATCAGGCTGAATTTTCAAATTTACATTTTATGGCTTGTGGACATGCTATTTCAATAAACAGATATACTCATCAAATAACTTATTGCCTTAGTGTTTGAACTTTTAAGTTTTAATTGCAGTCACTTGTGCATTGCAGTCACTAGTAATGTGGTGTGCAGTCAGTCAGTGGTAAGTATGCCAAAAATGTGTACATTGTCAACTTAGAAATGGTATATAATATTTTCTGCTAAGTGTAAAAATGATCCTTTTTAAACAGCTGTAATTTTCTGGCCCCGTTTGTAGTTGCTTTCCAGTTGGAGACCAGCAAGGCATAGCATAGGTTCCTTAATATATATATATACGTTACACAGCTTGAGTGAAAACAGGTGGGTTGGTTTGTTTATTTTTGAAGTGTTTTCTGAAAAAATAATAGAAACTTGTAGATCAGAATTTTGCTTGGTTATGTCAGCAGGTGGGGATTTTAAAAAAAGAAATTGCATTCAGTGGGCATAGCCATGCCTTCTAGAAAAATAGCTTACCCTGCAAAGAGGTTGCAAAAGGAGGGAAGGCAAAATAAGGATTTTGGAGTTAAGTGTCTTTCTATGAAGTCCATGAGGCAATCAGTGCAAGTAAAACTAAACCCAAAAACGTAACTGTCCACTCACCACACACAGCAATGTTGTCTTCACATTCCCAGTGGTAACTTTCTATCTTGGGGTGACAACCTGCTCGTTCTGCCTTACCATAGCAGCAGTCATGGTTAAAGCAGCACCTGAGAGAAACGGAAACGGGTTTGCCTTAATTCATACTGTGGTAATTTAAGTGACATAATCCAGATGGTTTTTATCAGCATATTTTGTAGGTTGTAAAGTAATAAAACAGTCAATGTATGAATGTGCAACGAGTTGCCTAACAAGGAATCAAAACAGGATAACTGTTTAACGGATAATATAGACATTAAGTATTCTTTCATGTAATAAACGATGAGGGGAAAAAAGTGTCTGATACGCATTGATTTAGTTGAACTTTCCCTTTGCATCTGTAAGAATCTTTCAAGTATTCTCAGTTTTAAACAAAATGCCTACTTCATAGCCTATCCCCTCCCTTTTAGCCCCTTTCAAGAAGATGATTAAACACCAGAATAGTTTGTCAGATAATAAGTGACTAATTTTTCTTATTGATGGCTTTGTAACAATTTCGGGGGGGGGGGGGGGGGGGGGGGAGAGAAAATTTGTTAGGCCATAGCATGCTACCAAAAATGTCTTTTCATGGCGAAGTCCTTAGATGGTGCAGGTGAATTGTTCAGTAATGCATAGGCATGGCTGCAGTTTAATGTCATATACCTAAAACTGTTTGCTCCCTATCATACAAAAAAATGGAAAATTACCCCAAATCATGCTTTCAAGGTTATTCTTTTCACATTTGAGACAATGAATTCATAGACTTTCTATCACACTGTGGAACTAAACAGTATAGGTAAGTGTTAATGGCATATTTTAATGCTTAAAAAAATAATTACTCATATGGTGTGGAGACACTGCAAGCCCAGAATAGCATGTAGGGAAGGACCTGAATTCAGATGGATAGTTTGCAAGTCTTTGCTGCAGACTGTTTTTCTTCCTCAGTGGAAGAACAGGATACATCGGCAAGCTTTTTGCATTCAGTCATTCGGTTACCTCCTGGTAGCCTACAACCATCATATTACAGTATGTATGTGATGTTTAGCAATGGTGTTTAGGTTGCCTGAGGAATCTGTTTGCTAGAGAGCTCACGGCATTGACTTTTTCTCACTTGGAATGACTATTTTTGTATGCTCGTTAAATAATTACTTGGTAATTTTACACCAATCTTCATTTAAACATCCTGCAGTACTTTACAGGCATTTTGCTGTTCAATTTTTAAGTAGCTCGATACATCCATTTTATATGTATGAGTAAGTCTCTTCCAAGAAACAAAAGAAAAAAAATGGACTCAGAGTCTTCATAGCAGGACTAAGGTAAATAAACCAGGAAGTATGGCTTTTTCTTTTTTTTGCCACAGTTCAGTCTATCTTCATGTCTTTACAGAAATAGCAGTCTTATAAGAATGCATCTCTTAAATTTTTAGAATAACTTTAGACCTAATTTAAGGATTTAATAAAAAAAGCAAATGCTTCTGGATTTTAGATGTCTTATAAAAGCAATAAAAATTGTCTCCATTTGAAAGTTTATTTTTGTGATAGGTATAAATTTAAATTGCAGTAAGTATTATACAAATAATTCCATTACAGACATTCTTGCTTCAGATTAAGTATTTTTGTAATTTCACTTAGATTGTTTTCAGACCTAATTCTGAATGTAAACAGTTCACAGTGTAGCTCATAACTGTAAGAAATACAACTTGGTAAGAATGTTTGATGCTAGATGTTAATTAGCGTCAAATGCTAACTTGGTCAAATGCAGAAGCAGAGTAATAAGTACAGTCACTTCTGGCTTGTTCTTAATGTTACATAACTGTGGTTTGTGCAGAATAAGCTTCTTGCTATTATGGGACTTTCATAAAGTGAGAAATAGACCCACAAGGAAAGATTAGCAAACTATAGATGCTTCACCACTATCTTTGGGTATGCAAGTAACTAGAACTAATAACAGATCCTTCTTTTCATGTGTTCCCAGCCATAAAGCAGCAACCACAAAAACTCTCTTTTAAAACAACAGAACTTATGTGCAAAAGTTTGAAACACATATGAAAAGATTCTAAAAGTTTAAGGTTTGAACACAACTACTCTGTGCAAAAAAACTCAGATGCAAGCTTTCTGTATGACTTCCTGTATGTTCTACCCCAAATGTGAGTATCAGGTGTTTGTTTTAATTTGTTTTACAATATAATATGTTTGGAAAGTGATAACCAAGAGGTAACATATGGTGGGGAAATTTATTGTTATAATGATAACCTTGAAAATGTAAAACTTTTATTTAACTGCTATAACCATGAAATCATCTCCCTGACAGCTAACGTACAATTATTAGTTAAATTGATGGTAGTCAGTATAATGAGGTCTCATACTAAATTTAAAAGGACTGGTTTTATAATTATTTTAGTAATGATTCATAGCTCCTCATATTCAAAAGTTATTTTTCACAGGTTGAATTTTGCACAACTTTCTATGTACTATTTTGAACACTAATAAAATGGGATGGATAGAAGTGGAATCAAAAGACTTGCGATTGGGACTTGTTAAATAGAGAGTTTGAATGTTTGAGCTTTTAAAACTCTTCTAAGAAGACTTCAGTTCTTCAGTTTTTGGCCAAGCAGCAACAGCAAGAAAACTCAGTTGCACTGTGAAGCCGATATTAATGCAGTAAGAGTTTGAGATAAAGACTCAGGTAGGTCTACAGTGATACTATTTTAATACTTCAGAGTTTCTTAGCATTCTGAAGTGTGTTTAGAGTCAGTTCCCTTGTTGATGTTAAATAGGCCTAATTCATATTTCAGTCCTTTTTCTCTGTCATTTGCAAGTATTCAGCACTTTGCTACTCAGATAAATAGTTACTCTTACCAATCTACTCCGTCCTTGGGCCATCCTCTTCCTCCCAGTCCACAGTAGCATCCATAACGTAGGTAGGCAAAAGGAGATCGTCCTGTAGTACATCTAATGGCTCCGGCTAATTCTAGAATTCCTCTTCTATTCCTTAAACGGGCTTCCCCAAGAGCGCCTCTATAAACTGTGGAAGAAAAACTTTGCGTTGAATCTAATGTGCAGACACAGTCATTGATGTTATTAGTATTTATTTTAACTTTGATAATATATGTCAGTACTTTGAAATAATACTCCATTCTCTTTTTGAAACTCTGGGGCACAGTGATTGACTGTCCTTGACCCAATCCCTTTTCCCCCACTTGGTAGTGAGCAGAATACTGAACAGCATTCAGAAAAGGTGTTGTGTTTGCCTCCCATAAAGGCAGCATATAATGACAGACTTCAGTCATTTCTGTTCTTAAAACTGGCTAGAGCTAGCGTGTTCTGTGGTCTAGATCCACAAGTCTGCTAGGACTAGATGCCCTAAGTGATGATTTTCTCCTTAACCTAAAATGCAATTTTGCCTATGTTATTACTTTATATAAAATTCACACTTGTACAAGTATATCCTTTTTCATGGGGTTCTTTTTTTCCACTAAAGCATCCTAATTTCTAGGCCAAGATGCCAAATAACTGATTTTACTGGGGGAGGGAGGAATTTCTGTTGTTGTAATATGTTGAAGGGATGAAGGGTGTGTGTATAAATTTGGGAGGGAATTCTTTTTGTTGATGTATGTGAAGGTTGTGAAGACTGTATGATTAATGTATATTTTAATAATTCTCCATCAGGGAGCGGAGAAGAGTGTGGGTGCTTGGAATCATTTACAGGGAAGTTAGAAAAAAGGTTGTTTGTTTAAGGGATTCTCACCATCATTTCTACAGAGCAAGAGTATTCAAGGACTTTATTGTAGCCATCAGTTCAATACTAAAGCAGTTAGGTCCTGGGAAGGAGATAAACGTTGGGACACCATGTGACTCTTTTTAGGGCTTCAGGTCATCCTTCAGTTTCAGCTAACACATCAAAGACCCTGGATGGTAAATAGGCAGCATTTCCTTGCACTGAAGGCTCCAACCTATTTTCAGCAATTTTTAAGTCTTAAGTTATTTTTATACCAGCATTGAAAGCATTACCCTTGCTATCAGTACAGGTTCAGTAAATGCCCGGAAAAAAATGTTGCAGTAAGGCTGCAGCATTACAAACTAAAACAGCTTATAATCTTTAAGTGTTTAGTTTTGCTAGTCCTGTAGCTAGCCAGTAACAACTGAAGGAACCATGTTAGTGGTTAATGGCAAAGCCGGGTTTGCTGTACATGATGTTAGTAACTCTGACGAAACCCCAGAAGCAAGTGAAGGATGTACAGAGTGCATCTTGGTTCTTGGCTGCTGGGGAAGGAAGGTATAGGAGGGCTACAAGACAGAAAGAGAAAGGTAAGAACTTCCAAATCATATTCCTGGTTGCATCACAGAGTTGTCTGCTAACTTCGGAGAAATCACAATCCCTTATTTAAATCCAGGTAAAATGGAAGTGATGAACTGTCTACTCCGTGGCGAGCTCAAGTATAATTTTTTTGAAGTGTGCCACCTAAGTTAAAAGGAAATGAAATCTTTATCCTTGGATTTTCTCTGTTACAGCATCTGGACTTCCAGGTATAAAGCAAGGCTGTATTGTACCAGATGCTCAGAACGAGGCTGAAAGAAAGGTTTGTCCCAAAAGCTTTATAACCCATGTATAATAAAAGCAATGAAGGATGCTCCTAGAACCCACATAATGACAGAAACAGGAGGAGTATTGGCACGGAAATGATAGCATTAGTGTATCAGCAACACAATAAATGTTTACAAAATTTTATCAGAACTTCCATGGAATAAAGCCAAAGAAAATGTTAAAATTTCAGCTGCTTCTGTTCTCAAAAGAAAGCTTTACAGACAAGTATTTGGAGATTAGGGGGGGAAACAAAACTAACAAGAGATCAGCAAACTCACGTTTAAATGGATGTGATGTACCTGATTTAGAAGTAAAGGTTGAAGGAAAAACAATACTATACCAATTCTAAGATTACTCTACACATAAAAATAGCAGATGGGGACACAAACAAACACAATCTATGCAGTTCTATGTGATTCTAATGAATAAACCGCAGAGATTAAAAGCCAAGAGGTGACTTTCTGAAGAGTGAAATTAAGTTAACAGTAAAGACAGCCTGAGAGAAAGTAACAGTAAGTAAGCACATTATGTTGGTGTCCTGCCTGATTTCAAATCAGTAATTTTGTTGCCCAAATTGGAGTCCTGCCACGTTTGGAGAGTTTAAACTTCATTGTACCCTCATGGTTTGTCACCTGTACGAGCTCTTCAGCGTTTTGATTGTGCTGTACATGGTTATAGAATCATAGAATACTTTGGGTTGGAAGGGACAATGTAATAACTAACATGTTTTTGTGAGATGTTTTCTGCCTCAGGAATGGCCTTTATCACCTCATCTTGTTGCCCAGACTACTGATATGCTATCTCTATGAACTGTGGTCGTGTGTAAACTCCTTTGAACAGATAAATTTGCCTGATACTGTGGACCAAGCATTGAGAAACAGGTAAATTGCATTTCCCTTCCTCCTCGCTGCCTACGGAAGGGGTGACTGCGATGCTTGACTCAGCCGTCGGGCTGAAGCCAGGCTCTCTCTGTAATGATTGCTCTAGGCTGGCACAAGCAGTGAAACAGTCTTTCATTGTTTTCCTTAATGTTCTTGCTGAGGTTTGGACTGTGCAAAGGATGAAGTCTTGGAGGATGATCAAAATGCAGAAGGAATAATAGGGGCACGCGGAGGTGAGGAAGTAGAATTGGGGCAGTGAGCCTGGTGGAACCTTAAGTTGGCCCCATTATGTAAGCACATTACCTTGTGGTCTTTAATCAGGTGACTTTTTTTTTTCCCCAGATCCCTGATTCATTCTGTACAGAGGATCTGCTGTAAGAACAGGTCAAGGCTCTTGTCCTTAAGATCTTTCTATTTGTGAGATTTGGTTTGCTGAATTTCCAAGTGGTTTAAGAATGTGTGGAGAAGTGCAAGGAGACAAAAGCCAATCTCTTAGTTAAGGCAGCTGGATGCTATTCTGGAAAACTGGATTTTATCCTTACAGCTGTTAGAGAAGTTCAGCATGAGGTTAGTTTTAACCCTTTAAAACAATGCCTCTGGATGGTCCCAGCCTGCTGAATATCTCAGGGCTAGAGAAACAAACTACAAGTGTACTGCTGAGAGCCAGGCTTTAAGCAGCTGACGTTCCCTGTCATTTAAAGGAGCACAAAAAGATTGGGTTCTGTCGTGTCAGCACGGAAACCTAAAATTAGTGGATGCTTTTTTTGTGTGTTAACTTAGCTACCTATCTGTAAAAGAGGGATGATGATGATGATGATAGTATAGTTTCACAGAAGCGTGGAGTAAGTACATTCAGGCACTATGCTGATGAATACCTCAGAAAATCTATGAGGAAATGAACTAAATTATTACAACTGGTCTCTAATATTGTTTAAGAAACAGGACGTTAATTTAATAAGTAGGAGACAAAAAAAAAAATAATTAAATACCTGCTAAGTGAGCAGTCTGTTATAGTCAGGTACGAGGCAGGGGTCCTTTAATTATATTCCCATACCGTAACTTACTCCCGAGGAATGAGTCGTTCTCTATGAATAACCCCGCTGTGGCTGTGCAGACAACCCTAGCACCAGCAATTCCTCGCTTCAGAACTGCTTTGTGTCTCGGGTGTCTTACCCCCTGAGATGGGTATGGTAAAACATCCTGCCTCTGTAGAAAGGTTTTTACACCTGCAGTCGGCTTTTAGGTACCAAACTTTCACACAGTTTGCCCATTACTGATGAACTTTCGTTAACAGAGGAAAAAAAAAAAAAAGGCAGCGAAGCTCCCCCCAGACTCCCCAAGAAGTTCCAAGCAGCGAAGCTCCCCCCCAAGAAGCGAAGCCCCCGGCCCAGCAGCTCCCCTGGTCGGGGGCAGGTCTCGGGCCGGGGTCGCAGCCCCTGTCCCACTGCCCCCGGGCCCCGTCCCCAGCCGCAGGGCACTCACCGGCCGGCGGCAGCAGCAGCAGCAGCAGCAGCGGGCCCGGGCGGGGCGCCATGGGCAGCGGGGGCGGGCAGCGCGGCCTCGCTCTGCGACCGCCGTGCGGGACTGAGCCGGGGCCGCCCCCGCCGGCCCTAAGAGGCTGCCCCCAGGCCGGGCACCGCGCTCCCGAGAAGGGAGGAGCCGCGCTGGGGGCCCCGGCTGAGCGGGGACAACCCCGCTCCTCTCTCGGTGCGGCTCAGCCTCGAGGCGAGGGGCCGAGCGGCTCGGCTCCGCTGCGGGGTGGTGCCCAGCGCCGGGTTCGTGCGCTGAGCCGGGAGGCCGGGGAGGCAAAGCTGCCCCTGCTGCTGCACCCGCCCGCGGAGCTGCCTGTGGGCTCCGCAGCTCGATCGAAGGGACTTTTTAACCTTCCCTCTGGCAAAGCAGGCTTATACTGAGGGCTCGCGCTCTCTCTCTCTCTTTTTTTTTTCCTCTTCCAGATCATTTCCTTTTTGTATATGCTTTTCCTTCCAACTCTTGGAATATTTTGCAAAATCTACAGGTGGGTGTCACATTCCTATCATGGTGTCATTGCCCTTCTCAACACACAGACAACACCGCTTGCTTTTACATCACTTTTCTTTGCTGCTACGTTCCAGGTATTTCATCAGAGTTTTTATTGTTGCACTGAAACCAGTGCATTTCTTGTGAGTTCAAGCAACTGGGACCCCTGAAATCTTGTGTATTGATTTTTTTTTTTTTCCCCCCCTCTCTCTCTTTCATGTGTAGTATTATTACATTTCAGTATACCACCTCCATTGGATCCCACGGAGACTGACTGTTTGGATAAAGGAGAGAGGAGAAAAAGAGTTGGGGTTCTTTTGGTTGGTTGGTTGATTTTTTTTTTTTTTTGTGGTGTTTGTTTTGCTTATTTGTTTTCAACAGGATTTACCAAGAACTTGTTCTTGGTCACACCATTTTACTATTGGAAAGCAGCTTGTAGTTTTGTAATGAAGGCTATTTTCACCAAAGAAATAAAATGTTTTTGGATGTGTATATTGAAGAATAATTCTACTTCTGCATTAAAATACTGCTTTCTGCTTCATACCGCTCCTCTTTAATCAGGAGGGAAGTGGAAAATCATATGTGGTCTGATTCCAAAAGACAGAAAGCATGCACAGACAGATCGGGTTTGTTTTTGTTATGTTCTCATTAATCCACTCTCTGTGAACTGTTGGTGTTGGTACAGAAGTTAGGGTAGCATGGGATAAATGTGGAAGCACATCAGCTGAAGGTAGGATATTGACATGCCTTTGCACACCTGACACAACTTTGTGCAACTGCCTGCAGAACACCAGAAGCAGTTTGTTAGCCAGGCAAGGCTATGCCTTGTGCCCGAATAAGCAGATGCACTCATGGCGTGAAGTTTTCACAAACCAGAAAGCGTGGTTTCCAGCTCGAGAGGCATTATGCCGAGGCATAGACATCGATAGTTCTGGATCCTGCTGGAGGCTCACTCTGTGACTGTGCCTTCCTGCTGATCAATGCCAAGCAGCTTCTGATACAGGGTGCTACTGAGCGCTGCCAGCAGCTCCTTCTGTCCCTACCTCGTGGCTGTTCTGAGCAGAGCGGAGCACAGCTACTGCTGTGCCTCCTGGGGAGCTGGACTTGCATGCTGGAAAAATGGGATCTCTGGCAACCATAACCGTTTTCGATGATCTTGAAAAAGTTTTGCTAATATACGAGTCATAGCAGATAATCCATCTGTTTGGAATAGATTCTATTTATTTATTTTTATTTGAAGATTTTGTTGCTACTGCCATCAACTGGGTCAAAGCAATTTTCTTATTACTCATGGAGTCACACTGCTAATTACTGTTACGCTATTTTTATATTGTCACTTATACATTATTTGTTTACTGACTCTTCCGGTCAATAAGTCACACCTATTAGAGTGTTTTAATAGTGTTCAACATCAGTATAGTGAAACTTCCAGTTGAACAGTATCCCATCCAACATACCACTGGATATGACAATAAAAACCATATCCAGGGGAGCAACACAA
Source organism: Cygnus olor (assembly GCF_009769625.2). Taxonomy (NCBI): domain Eukaryota; kingdom Metazoa; phylum Chordata; class Aves; order Anseriformes; family Anatidae; genus Cygnus; species Cygnus olor. The sequence continues at coordinate 304,309 of NC_049183.1, forward strand.
ATTGAATGTCATGTTTGCTCTTCAGGAGACTGCCTGATGCAATCAATGTGCTGGTGCACCTGATGTTGGTTTAGTACAGCTTATGTGGATTTTTCATCTAAGCTGGCTAATTCTTCTCTCATTCTCATATGCATGTTATCCAACTGTCACAAAATTTCATGCTATTAACATTTAAGTGTGGTGGTATGTGCAGAAATAATACATAGAGTAATAGATAAATAATACACTGCTGTAATACTTTGTATCTGTACATACTGAATAGTTTGTATGTGAAGAGAACCATCCTCTTGGTATCCTGTGGCCCTGGGAAATGTTCTACTAAAACAAGAGCAGGATTGACACAGAAATGGGCTGTCAAGGTTCCAGTAGCTTCTGCAGCATTTATCCAGAGATCATATAATTAGTTACTTTTAAGAAATATTTTTCTTTTTCTGTAGAGACCACGTAAGAAGTTACAGCTGATTTGATGTATTTCTTAGGTCACGAGGTGGTGATAGTGCTTGCGTGTGAGTACTTTTTCCCATGCTCTATCATTACATATGCTTCCCAAAATTTCATCTGTGATTTAGAAATGCATTTTCCCTGAAGGAAGGAAAGTAATCTTACAACCCTTGAAAAATCACAAGAGATTGAAATGCTCAGACTAAAGCTGTTTCCATGAGAAAAGAGAAAAAGATGTGAGGTGACAAACTATATGAAGTAAGGAATGCAAATCAGGATTTCTGTTTCATAAGAACTGCAGTAAAAGGAAAATATCTAGTGAAATCAGGGCAAAAAATCTGAAAATTAAATACTTCAATTCAAGGGGAGTTAGGTTGTCCAGTTAATTGCCATTGTATACAGCTAAGAAAAGATACTAGTAACAGATTGGAAGTTATTACAGATTACGATTGTTTGTTTATTTAGTTAATGGGACTCAAAATTCCCTTTACGTTTTAAAATAATATTTTATAGGACAGAGGAAATGTCATATTCACTCTTTCTAGTGTCCCTTTCTTCTTTCTGAAGCACTTGGTAACTGGTAGAAGTTGTATGCAAGAAATGGCATTTTCTTTCTTACTGGTGAATTTTTACTTTGTGAATTGGAGCCGTGCAAGGGCGGGGAGAAGCATTTGCTTTTCAAATATCCTTTCTCAACCAAGGTTGCATGTGCTCAATGGTAGCTTTAATTAAGTTGTTTTTAAATCTGAGGAATAGATTAATATAATTGAGACAGATAGTTGCACTGAGGAACGTTCTCTCAGAACGAAAATATTATGGGCGGTCTTGTTAAGTTGGTTGTAAAAGCCTGGTTTCTGGGTCTATGATTCGGTTTCCTTATGTGTAGAATGAGGATAGTAGTCTGTATATGCAGCAAGATGGTAACATTTTGGACCAATTTATTCTAAAATGTTGATGCAAAGTGTTGGAATGGTCTAAAACAGGAATGAGTGCAAGGTATCCAGTTCCCCTGTGAGCAGGTGAAGGTGGTGATTTTGAGAAAAACGTGATAGTATGTTTGCCACTGACCAAACAGCTGCAAAGCTGTATTTTTCAAGTAACAGAAGAAGTTGCTTCCATTAACACTTTTTATTTAGTAAGAGCAGTTATTTTTACTGAGAAATTAAAATAAAAAAAAAAATTGACCTCCTACCTTGGACCAGGGTTGGTTTATGTACTCAGAACTTAGCTATTATGAAGATCTCTAGTAATGATGATGATTGTAGGAGTACTAGGGTGTGTAGGTATCTAAGGCAAGTCCTACTAAATCAGAATTCTACTGTGTTAAGCATGTTGCAATTACTGTACATGACATATTTCCTACCCCACTGAATTAATGAGCTAAGCAAACAACTAGTAAAGAATGGTGGAAGAAGTTATTTCTCCCATTGTTACAGATGGGAAAGGAAGCAGGGTGATTTGGTGAAAGTCTTACATGAGGGTTGTGGTAGAGCTGGGGAACTGCACCTTGGTGTCTTGTTTATAATCATCCTCATAAAAAGAACAGTCTTATTCCAGAATTTGTTTGGAAACAGTCAGTGGCTTTGTTCCCACATCTAAGAGGTTTGGCTGGCTTCCTTGTCTTTCATGTCTTTCCATCCTCTGTAGCTCCTTTTCAGAACGAACGCTTCCTGTTTACCAATGTTTTCTTCGTCTCATGCTGCTGGGGATGTTGTTCCATAAACTGTAAGAGTTATAAAACATAATCTGGAGAGAGAGGGTTGTGTGAAACGATCCGAAAACATTCTACAGAACCAGTTTATAGTATTTAATAACATACTTCATGGTACTATCTCAAAACTACTTCTAGCATACAGAACAAAATCCAACTTTAAGACTATACCAGCCTATGGTATGACTTGCACTGTTTTTGTAATAGTAAGTCTATGAGAAGAATAATATGTTCTGAGAGAATTTTGGGAACCATGTTTGTAGCATCCTTGACATGCCCTTTGGCAGCAATGTTGTCATGTCCCTCCTGTAGAAATGTTGTGCTAGTGTGCAGCTGCCCATAACAGACTGTTGCTGGAAAGGTTGTTATTACATAAATGTTCTTGAAACTGGTTTGCAGTTATAGTGCGTGCAGAGGAGCTAAATTACTCCTACAGTTTTCATTTTTCATCAGTCTTTTTTTGGGGGCCAGTTTTGTTCTGTTCCAGATTCTACCCTCTCCTTCTCAACTGTAATGGCTACTAGCACAAAGTCCATCCTGTGCACACAATCACCCAGGTAAATAACAAATTGCAAGTATGTTCTTGGAGCGCTATGTATATAGTGATGTGAATGTCTGTTTTATGATATAGAAATATCATCTGTCTTTGACCAAAGCCATGAACTGGCAGATTCTGGGGAAGGAATCTGTAAATAATTTCTGACTTTCTTAGCTCTTAAGTTTCAACAGTCACCTGTGCCTTTCTGAAGATTTCTTATGCGCTGTAAGCCAAGTTCTACATTGTAGCATGTGTACCCAAGGGACCCAGGGCCTGCTTCCCATGGAACTTACTTTTGATTTTTATACCTAGATAAGAAGAGATAGCAATGCAATTCTTCCATTTTTCTTGTAAAGCAAAATTAGAAGGCTGTAGCACAGCAAGTCAAACATCCTTCTTGTGATCTCTTTTTATAGAGGTTACGTCAACATGGATTCTTGAAATGGCTGCTGTAATGAGCGAGATGATGGGATAGAGTGAACTCTCAGCAAGTTTGTGGGTGATAGCAAATTGGGGGGAGTGGTTGGTACATGGGAAGGCAGGGCTGCTACTCAGATGGACCTAGTCAGACTGGAAAAATGAGCTATCAGGGACCTCATGAAGCTCAGCAAATGCAGAGCCCTGTATGTGGGCTGGCATAACCCCATGCAACAGGACAGGTTGGCAACTGTCTAGAGAGCAGCTTTGCAGAAGAGGATCTCGGGGTCATGGTGGACAAGTTGAACATGAGTCAACAGTGTACCCCTGCAGCAAGCGTGTCCAGCTGCGTACTGGGCTGAGTATAGCCAGTGGCTTTGGAGGAAAATGATTCTTCCCCTCAATTTGGCTTCTGTGAGACTACATCTGGAGTGCTGTCTGTAGCTTTGGACCCCTAGTAGAAAACGGATGTTGACATACTAAAGCAAGGCTCGTGAAGGTCGCCAAACTGCTTGGGGGCTGCAGTTCACAATGTGCCAAGGAGAACCTGACAGAACTGGGTTTGCTCAGCATTAAAGATGATGGTGGTGGTGCGGGGAGTTTGTATTGTTGTCTAATTAGCTACCTAATGGGAGGGAGTAGAGAAGGAGGGTGTAGAGCTTGGTGCTTCCCAGAGGTGCACAAGAGGCAAATGGGCACAAGTTCCAACGTGGGAAATTCAGTATAGGGGAATATATATTCCTTTTATATATGTGTGTATATATATGTATGTATATAAAAGGGTGGTCAAATACCAGAACAGCTTACCCAGAGAGGCTGTGGTAACTCTGTCCTTTAAAATATTCATAACTGGACTAGACATGGTCTGAAGCAATGTGCTTTCATGGAGCCTGCCTTGAGCAGAAAGTAATGCTGCAGACTTGCAGAAGTCCCTGACCACTTACGTGTTTCTATGAATTGTGATCTGATAGCAGGTAGCTTCAAACTGGCAGTTCCACCTTGCAGGGAAAGAGACTCTAATAACAATTTTCTTTTTGCCTAAAGGTTTTCATGAAACTACGCCCTGCAGGCAGGGAAGGCAGTACGTCTGTTCTACTGCAATAACAAATTAATTGATAATTATTTTTGTATGTATCACCAACTAAGCTATGCAAATGCACAGGAGGAATAATACGTACTGAATTCAAGGAAAGATGAGACTTTGCTTGTGTACTTTTATTATCTAAACTGCTTTGTCATAAATAGAAGCAATGTTCTTTTCATAAAGAACTACTTTCCTGCCATTTTAATTCACTGTTCTGAAATTCCATTTCCATGCATTTGTTCTTATCCAAATATTCTTCCAGTTCTGTTATATTTTTACTGAGATGTGGGGAAACTGCAGAACTGTAAGCAGTACTAAAGATGAAGGTAGACTTTAGACTAACAGAGACTATGTAGACTATTCCGCTGAGAGGGCTGAGACAAATATACCTATTATCATTTTGTGCAACCCTACTGGTTCTTCATTCCGTCTCATTAAATGCTGTCAATTGCTTAAAAATGAAGTGCAGATTTTTGTCTCATCTATTTATTCTTCCATCTTTTATTATATTATTCTCCATCCTGTCAGTGGTGTAACACCCCACTAGGATTATGATCTTTCTGTTCATGATGTCTGCTTTCTCATCTGTCAATAATTTTATGGCAATTGGACACTTGGGAGAGGATAAAAAACCTAAGTTGTGTGTCCATCAAAGGAAAGGTGAGGACAAAGTAGCCCATGTCTGCTCCAGACTAATCATCCGAAGAGCTATCTTTAACCTGTTTAAATGCTATCCAGACTCCTTTGGGAACTGGGAAGTTACTGAATGTATGACTAGGAGACAAGAAAAATGGAAGTACTGAGGAGGGATGAGGGTTACTGGGAATAGCCAGAGAACTTCTTACAAGTAGGAAAGAAGTGAAAACTAGAAAACTGGGATGTTAAGACACATGGGTTCAAAAAGGCAACGCAGCTCAATAGTGTTGATATATTCAAGTGTCACTTGTCAAACAGACTTGGATTTCTTCTTTCCCATTGGATTGTTTCCTACCTTTACTGCCTTTTCAGTGTGGGTGGAACAAGGAGTAAATGAAACAGAGAACCGCCAGCTCCATGACCATGATTTTCTACACCTCAAGTAAATCAGATTCTTCTGCATTAGCCAAGAGTTGTAACAGCCATTTGCTGAGGATTATGCATAGAGTGGAAGTGCCCAACGTGCAGGTCAGCATTCAGTAAAATGTCTGCTTAGCTGCTATTTAGCCACTAGTTGCTATTTTGATTTCCCAGGGAGAAGCTAGGACTCTAATCTCAGTAGAAAGTACAAGTTTAAATACATTCTCAAATCTGGGTCGTGCTGACAAACATATTATGCAAGTTATCTATGAAGGCCTGTTTGCCACTGTATTTGCACAGCAACAAATGCCATGGGTACTTTATAATGTGAACAATTTAGAACAACTTATGTATCCTGTAATTATAAAGACTTTAGCTTATGCTTCTTTGTAGTGTCAATTACTGGATTAAGAATACTTTTCTTCCTAAAACTAAGAAAGAGTTTATGATTCTATAGGCTGCATATTCCCTTAAAAGTGACCAGTTATGAGCAAGATAAGACATGTTCAAGACATTTGTGAGCAGGAGACTTCTTACAGGCTCACTGTCAGAAAATGCTAAGAGAACAGCTGAGTCTGAAGGTTGCAGCTGCAGTGGAGTCCCAGTACCCTGTAAATACAACAGTGCTCAAGCAAGATGATGATATCTAGCTCTTACAGAGTTCACTGAACCTTCAAAGAGATGTAGATGTGTTGCATAATTTAATTTCCATTGCCCAAACTGAAAAATAAGACACCAGTGGTTTTGGCAATCTTAAGCCTTGGTTATTGTTTTTGTTTTCATTTTAATACAAGGAATATGACCTGAACCAAATACTTGACTTACTTCCTTAGTTTACAATAAAACAAATTCCTAATTGCAATGCTGTATTTACTAAATTTAGTAGAAAGCAAGCAAGAAAAACTCTTGTCTACAGGTCCTGTAATCTTAAAGCTCATATCATCCTAAGCCCACAGAGAGACTGTATGCTTTAAAATGGCATGTATGAAAAATCTTATGTAGAAAGGAGAAAAAGTTTTAACTTCGTATTGAGATGCTATCATTAAATTAATTAATACATCAAATGCCATAGAACTACCCCATGTGTACTAGTAGTGATGGAACTGTCATTCTCTTTGCATTTGCTATAAGGGACTGTGCTATACTGAGTGTAATAGGCCTTGCTAACTGGTGTCAGGACGCGCAAGACAGCACGAGAAAACAAGGGAGCAAGGGATTAAAGGTGTGAATCTTGCTAAATGGATTTACTTCTTTAAAGCACTGATCCTAAAGCATATATAGCATCAAGTCATAGGTGATATCGAGCAGTCAGAAGGAGCTTGGTAACAAAGTAGTTCATTCCTCTAAGACTTCCTTCAGTAACTTCCTCATTTATGATTTATGCTGTTGCTTTCACTGATTAGTCCTTCAAAGCCTAAAGAAATAAACAGCCATAAAACTTAGCACATTCTAATTGTGTTAATTATTGTTTCAATTATTTTAATGCAGATATTTTGTCAAACTCTGTTGAACAAGTAGAAATTTTGTCTAGATTTCCTTTGTGACTATGACACCCCAAAATAGGATATTGTGGTGCTGAATATTGTTGGCATCATTTTTTGTTTGCAGATTATCATTTAAAATATAGAATTTCTTGATGCTTTTACTTTATAGAGCAGAACAGTGCTGTATACAGGGAGTACTCTGAATTTTGTGTGATCTGCAAGACTGCGTTTCTTAACCTCAATGCTGATTTGATATTGCTGTGAGAATCCTAACCTTTTTAATTTTCTAGTTCTGTTTGGAATTCTTTAACGCCACATTAATGTTTTAGTGTTACTCTACTTATTTCCTCTCTCAGAAAGAAGAAAAGCTAAAGAAGAAGAAAAGCTAAACCCTTATTAGTTTATGCTCCATGTAATCCCTAGGAAGGATTTGCCAGGAACAGATAATCTTTGCTTGATTCCAAGTCTTATTTAAATTGGAGGGTCAAGGGGAGACGTACCCCAACTTAATTACATAGCAATTCTAATTCATGTTTATTCTGTAGAATACCTTACTGAGTTTTTGTTTTGATTTTTCTGATAGCCACCAAAGAAAATACCTGTATTTATTTAAAAAAAAAAGTCAATACTGTACATCACTGTTTCAAACATATAGATGTTCTCAAATAACTGTGTGTTGAGATGCTAAAAGGTCATTTTCTCACTTTCAGTAAGGTAGTGTTTTTTATTTATGAATTTATGTTGAAGCAGTGAATAGTTTGCCTATGGATGTGTGGAAACATGTTTTGCTTTCTGCATGCAATGAAGTAGACTTAAAATGTAAAGCAAAGTGGTTAATTATCTGTAATGATATCATCCCTGATCCTAGGGAAGGGAATGCATCTTCCTTTGGCCAGAAATAATACAAGCATTAAACAACTGCTTTCATATAAAGAAAGAAATATTTTTAATCGTAACACATATATTGTATCCCCCCAACCCCCTTCATTTTTCTGTAATCTGTGTAACTAGCTGACTACCCCACAACTGGGAGAACTGGTATTAGGTGGGTGCCTTTATGATCATTATGACTGCAGGCTGAAAGGAAGAGGAGGAGCTGCAAGAGCCCTAATTTTACTTGAAATACTGGACTTAGGAAACCATGTGAAAACACCAGGCAATATGATCCCTTCAGGAAGGGTCACCATCAAAACAAGAAGTGGGACTACTTACTGGTAAGCTGCTTGTTTCTTTTTTTTTTTTCCTGTTCTTTGATGTTTTATCTCAATCTGACTTGTATGCCATAGCTCCTGAAATTTCTTGTACCAGCCCAAGTAATTTATTTGAGCAAGGCATATTTCCTATCTGCTTGAAGCATATAATTAAATTTGGAGTCACACAAATTTAGAAGATAAGGGACTTCCTGTTCTGTTAGCAGAACCCTTGTGAGGGGCCTCTGTCTGCAGGGAAAAAAAAAACTGATTCAAGAGTAGGCACCAGCAATCAAGACAGGATAGTCTACTTAGGGAAAAGGTTTACTTAAAACTGATTGACTTGCAGTTAGATGGGACAATGCACATTTGAAATTGGTAAAATGTTTTTAGTAAAAATAAAATCTAATCAACACAATCATTTTTTCTCTTCAAGAAGAAAATATATATTCATTATTTATTCATGAAAATATTTGTTAAAATAATTTGGGAGAGCCTTTGAGAAGGGGAAGGAATGGCAGTAAGTTCAATACTAAAATATTTCAACTGACAGGCAGAAAAACTTTAGTCGTGAGAACATACAAATAAAGCATATACAGTATTTACTACAGGTTAGGTTCTGTTCTCAGTTAAACCGGTTCTGTTCTCAGTTAAACCAGTAAATTCCTATTATCTCTAAAACATAAAGAAAAATGTGTAAAAACAAAAACTAAACAGCAACAACAAAAAAGGGAACTAAAAAAAAAAAGAAAAAAGAAATAGAACACCAAAACCAACCAACCAAAAAACCCAATAGCTATCTAGTAGCTATCTAGTACCTGAAAATCAACAGTTTAAAGAAGTAATTTTCTTTATTTAAATCCCTGCAACCGCTGTGTAGGTTTAAATGGTGGCAGCTCAATTTTACAAATTTAAATAATGAGACACAGAACAACTGAAGCTCCATACAAAGCAAGGTGAAGAGAACAAAAACGTAGAAGAGCCAGGTCATTGTCTTATTTTTAGTGCTTTGAAGTGGGCTAGCGCTGCTTATTCTATCACGATAATAATGTTGTACTCTTAAAGAGACTGTATCAAAGCTGATGTGCCTAAAAAATATACGTATCAAAAAAACTCAGAGGGTAGGCAACATTTCCTTTTAAAATAGCTTCTAACAATGACTTAGCGTAATTATATATGCTCCAGACTGAGGTTTGGAAGAATGTTAACTCTCCTGTCAATTTAAAACCTCCTTACGTATACAGCCCATGGGTGGGGTGCCACATCTTAGAATAGAGCACTTCACTTAAATGAAAAAAAAAACACACACAACCATCTAGTGTTTGTTTTGTTTGGGTCTTATAGCATACAAACTCAAATTTCATGGGAGCACATGTGGTTATAAAGCCTCTTTTGAGTTCCTACCACAGAGTAAAAGAGTACAAGAAAAATGAGGAAAAAAAAAAAAGATTAGCAAAAAGGTATGAGAAAACAACTTCTATGTAAACAGAATTGCAAAGTTGCCTAAAAACAATGCTCCATGACTTCATATCCTGCCTTGCTGGGCACGCAGTCCTTAGATGGACTCACATTGTTGTCAGAGGTTGTGCTGCTCCATCAGGGCCATTATTTGTAATGGACACTGTACACTGCCCATTCACCTGGATTCTCTTCCGTACTGCAAAATGAGAACTCTGAAATTAAATATATTGTGTTAGTTAATTCTCATATGACTCTTCTCACTTCTGAAATTGTGTATATTTAGGAGTAATGTGTGTATACCTATATGCTTAACAATATGGCTTGCAGCAGAAGAAAAAAAAAACAACTGTACTGGCTTGAATACCAAAATGCTGGACTGAGGGATGAAATTAATTATTCTTTAAATAAAATATTTATAATATTTATATTTATAATATCTTTGAATAAAAAATATCCTTAGGGGTTCCATGGCAGCATCATTCATTCTTATGCTTTTCTACTTTGATGCTATGAGTTCCTCAAAATAGTAATCTTTCTAGTTTAACAAACAAGAATTGAAATACTGTTTTTAAATATTTCTCTTTGATAGGCTCTCAGTTATGAAGTATTCTGCATTTTTTCTAGTTGAACCAAATAGTCTACCTTTTCTCCCTAGAAGGAGGTGAAAGAAAATTATTATACAAGTTTCTAATATCTAGTTTCGATACTTAAAAGTTTCAGTTGCTGGCCAGAACACTTAGCAAAATGAGTATTGGTGTCTGATGCTGATCTACACGTTGCCAAATTTTTCCAGTATCATTGTTTATCTTTTCAATGCATAGCACTTATTAGTAATTTCTGCATTTTTAAAAATTACTATATTTATCCTTTTTGTATTTTAATGTTTTTTGTTCAAGAAAGATCAAAAATTGAAATTAAAATTGCCAGGAAGGAATAAAGGGTGAAGCCTACAAGTAAATTTTATCTGGAAAGTGTGTGTGTGTGTTTTGTGAGGGTTTACAGACTTTTTCTCCCTACTTCACTCTAGAAAAGCTGTATTTCGAACCCTGTATTTCAGTAATGATGGTAAGGGAAAAGCAGAAACATCTCATCAGCTTGATGCCCAGCAATATAAAAACAGAAATAAGCTAGATCAAAGGTACCAGCTAAGTTCATTCTCCTTTGTTATTTTCTGTTTAAAAAGTATTTTCTCTGAAAGAATCTAGTCAAATCTGGCCCCTCCTTATTTAAAGTTCTATTTAAATTCAGCTTTTTAGTGTATAATTGCTACTTTTGCAAAGCAGCCTTTGTTTCATTATGTTTTAGGTGACATGATGAAAAGCAAAATCATTGTAATAATGTACTCTAACATGAGGTGGAGTGACATAAAGCAAAAAGTAAACACTACTGTTCAGGACTTGAAACATGTCAGTGGCAAAACTGAAGAATTCCTTACATATGCTATACTCAGCTTGAGAATACTTTGCTGTTTTTACTAGTGCTTATATCCTGAGTCTTGGATGACTTCTTGACCTTTTGGAATAAGAATGACAGCTAAGATCAGCTGATGAATAACTGCTTATACCGTTTGCAGGAATTAAGAATACTGATCTATAACTAGGCATTATGGTGGTTGGTTCTCTGTCTGAAGGGTCTGAGCTTCCTCTATAGTAAAAAGAAAAAGTTAGGGATTCACAAGAGCCGAGGTACTGACGGGGGACTCCCTGTTTTTGCCAAGTGGATATGATTAAGAGAGGCAGAGAGGTGTAGCATTTAGCCACTTTGACCTAAGCCTGCGGGGAGCAGACAGTTCCAATGTGTTAATAGCTTTCAGGATATGAGAGAGACAGTTTAGAGTCTTTGAAGATACTTAACCTACTTAACTCACCTATGAAAAGGATAATCTCATTGCCAGCCCTAAAGAGGTTTTAAGCAACTGTTGCCTTTACCCTTTCTGTTAAAATTGTGAGAAGAATTAGATTTTCTTATTCAGGGACAGAAAGATATGCCAGCAACAGTTGAGCTCGTGATTAGGATACCTTACTGCAAAAAGAGAAAATCTATCCTGATCCCCGCTTGTTTATGCAAAGGTGCCCTACAAAACTCAGGGGGATTACTCTTAGCAGGAATGATCAAATTGGTAAAGTATGTGCCCATGCTAGCATTTTAGTTTGGCTCAGAAGTGAGCCATTGATTGCCACTATTTAGTGTGCTTTGGCTCATTGTGTAGTCACCTGTTATTCTGGTAGGGACCCCTCTCTGGGTGTAGGTATTCTTCAGTTCTGGCTGTGTTCTTTCCTGAACAAACACCCTCTGAGTTAGATTATAAACCACTGTTTTCACCTCCTCCATCTTCTTTATGGGCAGATTTAAACTGCATATATAAACTGTGATAGAAAAAGAGATCAATTCACTTTAGCCATAATCCATCTTTTCAGTTACATTAGAATTCTCTAGGATTAAACGTATGTTCTTCTTAACTTCCAAGTATAAAGCCAAGCAAATAAGGACAGGACCATGGATGTGGAAATCAAGATACTGAATCTAATAAAAACATGTAGCTCCAAAGTACAGCTAGAATGTGTATTACCCCTCAAATAAAACACTTCTTGAGATAGATTCACGCTAACAGCGGATGCAATGACATTCTCTTTCTCCCAAAGGAGACATGCCTTACATTGTTAATCAGCACAGCCATAGTTAAAGAAAATGATAAAATTAAGATCTGATGTAAACAGCTGAAGCTCATGATAATGAGTTAGCCAGTTACAACAGTGATGTAAATATCATATTACCAAACAGGCCAGAAATTGTGTGTATCTTCCTTAGTTTAATCTCCAATGCCTGTTTGTAATGTAGAAGTGAGTAAGATAACAGTATAGAAAAAATGGAATATAATGAAATTATCCAATAAATTAAATGGGCATATATTGCTGCATTTAAACCTTCTTAACCACAAAAAATAATAAGAAAAATGGTAGGAAAAGTTCTGATTTTTTTTTTTTAGGGAAAATGTAATGAAACGTGTAAACAATGAAAACTTGAAGCTGCTTGGAAAGAAGAGAGTTGACAGATTAATAACTTCATGATGTGCTTTTCTTGTATCCTTAAAGTATCTTTATATGTGTGTATATATAGATAGATAGATAGATATCCTTTTTCAAGATATATTAGGCACCCTCAGAAATTGTCCTTAGCTCCCTGGACATGGACAGGTGCTGTGAGAACTGTCCACAGAACTGTCCACACTCCTGACTTTTCCCAACTCTGGTCAAAATTCTGTAACCAGCTAGAATAGATCAGTTATTATTAAATCAAGAATTGAAGCAATATATATATTATTCCTATTGAAATATAGCCTTTATGTCCAGACAGGTACATTTTTTGTGATCAAAAGAGAGTTTGTGAGTTTGCAAGTCCCTCACGAAAATGGTAAAGCACCTTAAAAGATTTACAAGTCTTGAGCGCACGCAGCATTAAGGCTCAGTAAGCAGGAAAACTGAAGTTAATCTACTGAGACCTTACAGAGCAGAACCTCTGTTTGTTTCAGAGTCTCAAATTTATTTCCTCTTTAGTATTTCTGGTATGAATTAATACAAAATGCCCTGCATATTCCCTTTTGAGTAGTTGCTCATTCATCTCCAGCAACTTTCAGGTATGGCTTGATGTGGTTCCAGTTTTGTCACTCTTCCTGTTGAAATGTGTGACAACATCAGGAGATGGTCTAAGCTGTAGTAGCATAGCCTGACAAGCACTTCTTTTTCTTGTTCCTTCCCCTGCCAGCCTGAGGTGATACACTCTGATCGTTTTCAAACATGCAAAGAGAGAGAGGCCTGAGTAAGCCTCAGGTACATTACAGAGCTAACTGGGGAAAAAGAAAGCTTAAATCCATCTCCCTCTCATTTATGGAGAACACCTGCCCATTATCACCCTTACTATTCTTCAGAAAAGTTTAAAAGCAGGGACTGGCACTTCTGGCACTTTTCTTTCCTGGCTAACAGAAGACCTCTAGCTGGTCACCCATCCTGGCAAAGGGTTACCTTTTCTATTCTTATCCTTATTAGACCCGCCATCCACACCTTTGTCATGCTGCAGCATGTTTCACTCAAGATTATTCTCATGGGCTGGTTGGAGGCCTCCAGCTAATGCTCATGGTGGTGACTGGCATTAATGTCAGCTGGCCTTGTGCAAGACAGGGGTCTTCTGCATGCTATAATACTGCACTGAAGTTGTTGGGTTTTCTTAATTCAGGAAGTCATTTCTAATTCTGAACCTTTCAACCTGCAGGAATTCCTCTCTTTCTAGTTCTCCTTACGGCAGCTGACACCAGTTTGTAGATACCAGCACCCCAGGAACCTTGGAGTGGGACTTGTGCCCTCTGCTGGTCAATTGGTCCTCACAATGCTGCTGGAGCAGGCAAACCCTTCCCCTTAGGCTCAGTAAAAGCTGCATACTGCTCCAGAGCGACTGTTTATTAGCTTTTAATTTTGCTGCAGATTAACACTGAGACACTGAAACTACCACGGGATACTCTCCACTGCATATTAATACTTCAGTTTAATGTAAAATATGACAACGATTTCTACTTTAATTCCTAGACAAAAAACTGTAGATGTTTTGCTGGCTTAAACATTCTCAATGTTCTACCCAGCAAGGAATTTTAAATTAATTTAAAAAAATGCTAAGTTTTTTCCTAAGGAAATTAAAAATGTTCACAACTAACATCAGGCTCATATCACAAAAGTTACAGTTTAACTTGCCTTGTAACTGTTCTCCAAATACTCAGCTGCCCCTCCGCCACCCAGAGCTGCTCAGTGATAGCAGAAATCACTTCTCTGCTAGGGTATTACCAATTCCTTTACTTTTTGCATACAGTAAGTGATTATTCGTGGTTACATAGAGAGTCATAAGCACAACTTTGCAACATAGCATTTGTGTAGGAAGATCTTGTTATGCTGTTTAGTTCAAGTCTAAGAGTAACTGAATAAGGATATATAAATGTTTTAAGAAAGAATAAACAAGTTTAAAAAAAAAACACCAAAACCTTTTTATTTCTACAGAGATTAGTTAAGTACTGTCTAGTACAGAATATTCTGTTTTCATGTGACTTGCAAAAAAGAGTCCAGATGCAATTTAAGAAAAAAATTCATCTTATTTTCAGGGGTCAAGCCCATATTCTGACCAGTAACTGTGGGAAGTGACAGTATACAATATCTTCAGCATTTGTAAAGGAAAAGATCTTGCTGCGTCAGTAATGCAGTCAGTTAGGTTATTCAACAGCATGGTATGCACATGACAGAACAGATAAAATGCCACAGAGTATGACTGGCATGCCATACTCAGTATTTTTCCATGGGGATATAAAGAATCCATTAATACCAACAAAAAAAAACCCACAAAACAAAACAGAATAAAAACTTAATATTTGCAATACCTTAGGTGGGAGTCCTCCTTCATATGCTGGCCAGCTACGAGAATGTGCACTAGGTCTTCCTATTTTGCTCAAAGCAATGTTCACTCATTTCTGTGTATCCTAAGGAAAACATCAAGATATGCAGAAATAGAACAGTCTGCTGGCACCCCCAAAAAAAAAAACAGGTATAAAAAAATACCAACTGCAAATTGACTTATAGGATGGATTACATTAACCTGATTATTTAAAATAAAGGACATTATTTTTAAGGTTTGTCTTCTCATGAAGATTTAATATGGCTTAACTGTTACAGTCTGAGTAATTCAGGCCAACACTTCTGAGCATGCCTTCATGGAAGGAATCCTGTATTTCATCCTGTTGTTTTATGTCGAGCTCTACCTTGGAGAATTATTTATAGAATTTACGTATACATTTTTTTTGGTGAATATTTCCTTTCATAGTTGCTAAAACATATATTTATGTCTGACCCAAACTGGCTGTTTGTACAGATGTTAAAAATAATAAAAAGTTTTTTGAAATTTCCTGTTTTAATTATTTAGGAAGAGAAATTTCTTTTTCTTCCCAAAATACATGTGGAGATGGAATAGCCATGTATTTGCAAACCACTGCTTATGGAAAGAGCACAATGTCACCATGCATATGTATGATGGAATTCTGGGTCTGGAAAAGAAAATCACGGCCTCTTTCAAAACAACGAAACCAAAACAGTTTAAGGGAATACATTTCCTGGAATTATCTCTACACATAAATAACTTATTTACATTAGAAATTTCTGTGAACTGAAATCCTAATGTCAGAAAGTGTTCAATGATAAGGACTTAAGATGCTGCAGAAAATGCAATGCACTGAAAAATCATGGAATAATTCTCTCATAAGCAACAATAATCAGGTTCCTTTTTCATCTCAGTACAACTACGTAAGCAGTTGAAATTGTCAAAAAAAAAAATTAGTCTGGTAAGTTTATGTAGGCTTCCACAAAGAGTATTTTAAAGTGAAAGATAATCAGGTTATGTAACAGGAGTAATTATCACCTGTTAACTCGTGACAATAAGTCAGTTCAAGATGGTTGAAGTATAACTACTATTCTGTTCCTCTGAGTTACTATACCATAAAATCAATTTAAACAAATGAAAATAATTATGTTATCTACTTTCAGTTTATATAAAAGCAAAATAAATTATTTCCTCAAAAACTTGGTTTTGGGTCAATGCCTTACCACATACTCTTGCTATTTTGCACACCCGGTACATAACACGAAACCACGACTCCAAAGCTCCCACTCTCCCAGAGTGCCACTGCTGTGCTGCTGGGGCTGCTTTATAGGGTACAATTTGTTTGTAATAAATAAATAAATAAATAAATAATGCAGTTCGACAACATCATAATTCTAGCACAAAATCTGCTTTGCTTCCTAAGTGTTTGATACATAGGGTGCTCTTACAGTGTTTTCTGTACTTTAACGTCATCACACGCAATTTTCAGGCTCACTTCTGCAGTCCATCCTACACCTGAAACTCTCCCAAATTGGTCAGCCCATAGGTGGAATTCACAGCAAGGCATCTTTTAGTGGTGAGTGGTGTGTACAACATGATTTATGCAATACCCATACATTGAAAGGATTAACGACTAGGACCAATATTTTTAACGTGCTTCTCTCAGCTGAAAGATTTTACCTGAGCTTTGGTTTGTTGTTCTGGATGAGAACAATTGTATTGCTTGCTTTAAGCTGCTCAGTGTTCACACAGTTATAACGTGGAATCGGCTAAGCCTTCTTACCATCTTCATGGTCCAGCCCGTAGTTTGTGATCCATGGGTACAACAACTGTTGTCCTGGGCATGCTTTTTTCCCCCTCTCACCTTCCTTTAGCTTCTGCAGTGAGCAACAACCCGATTTTGCGTTCAGTTTTAGAGGGCTTTTAAATTTCATCTTATATACTTAACTCTTTCATGGCTAACTGCTGCAAATAAATTCTCACGCTTAGTTTCAGAAATCGCAACCTTGCATCAGGTTAACCTTGAATCACAAGCTCACATCAGCCAGGTTATCCGGAGGCGATTCAACTACCGCGGCTTAGAAAGGCCTCAAAGCGACGCTCAGCAATTTACGCTCAGCCTCCCGGCAGTAATTAGAGCAGAGCTGATCAACGCTGCCGAGCCGAGGGCATCTGCCAGGGGCCTGACTGCACCTGAGGCACCACCGCCCCGTGCACTAGGGGAAGGCCCGGGACGTTTTGCTCTGCAGGGCTCTACCGCACGGATACCTGCCGGCACCGGGGCGCCCCGGCGAGAGGCCCCGCAGCCTCCCGGTACCGGGACACGCCCACGGAGCCCCGGCCCCCCGTCAGGTCCCAAGGTGGAGGCGGTGAGCGCTCGCGAGGAACGACAACGCAACGGTTCGGTTCACTCGGATTTTATTATTCGGCAAAAAAAAAGAAATAAAAATAAAGTTTCCACAAACACGGGCCGCTCCCTCAGGACTCCCCCAGGGCTCCCTCAGGCGCCCCCGCCCCGAGCATGCGCAGCGGAAGCGCCCAGCGCCCCCCGGGCCGCAGCGGGGGGGTGACGTCACCGTCAGCCAGCACTCCCGCGAGGCGCCGCGGGCAGGCTGCTACGTCACGCTGTACGTCACGCTGCTTCCGGGAGAGCCGACCGAAGGCCTTAAAGGCACCGCCCCCCCCCCGGCAGGCCCTGGCGGCAGGGCGGCGGTGCGAGCTGCGCGCGGCGGAAAAAAGAGGCGGGGCTTCCCAGAACCCAGCCAATCAGCGCCAAAGCCCCCCCACGCCGCCACCAATCAGGAGGGTGGGTTTCCCAAACAAGAGCGGCGAGCCAATGGGGGAGCGGGCGGTGCTGGGCGCTGCGGCCAATCGGCGGCCTCCGGGCGGCAGGGGGCGCACGCGCGGGCGGCGGGGCCGGGCCGGGCCGGGCCGGGGGAGGCGGAGCCACCGTTGTCGCCGCCGTGGGGGCCGCGGGCCGGGGTCAGCCGCAGGTAGGGGGGGGGGCAGCACGGGCAGGGCCCCGCCGCGCGGCTCCTCGTCCGCGGGTGACAAAGGCGGCAGGAGGATGCTGGGCCCGGTGCGCCCGTGTGGGGAGCGGGGGGCGCTGGGCCCGCGGGGGTAGCGGGGCGCGGGCAGGCGGCGGGGGGCAGGGGCAGCCCCGCGGGGCTCGGCCGCTCGGTGGGGCTGGGCCCGGTGCCCGCGCGTCCCGGCCCGTGGAGGGGCTGCGGCTGCCCCGGTCCCGGGCTGGGTCCAGTGCTCGACGCGATTCGTGCGCGGAGCGTAACGCGCGGCCCCGGCCCGCTGTCCGGCCGCCGGGGGGGGGTGAGGCGGTGTTACGCGGCTCCTTTGTTCGCCCGCGGGGCTCCGGCGGCTCGGGAAGGCGCGGCGAGCGGCGGGCGGGCGGTGCCGCGGGGGTACCGGGTGTGGGGCTGTAGGGAGGTACCCGCGGGAGTAACGTGGGGCGAGCCTGGGGGCAGCGCGCGGCGCGCTCCGCTCCGTTCGCGGTACGGGGGCGGTGCCCTGGGGCTGGGGCTGGGGCTGCTCCTGCGGGAAGAAAGCAAGCCCGAGGCTGAGCCGCGTGTCGGGGGTGCCTCCAGCGGGGGAGCTGGCCGCGTGGCGCTGGTACCTGCGGAGCGGGAGCTCGGAAGTAACAAAAGCCGCCTGTTCTGCGCTGCTCCCCCTCCTGCCTCTGCCCGTTACCCTGAGCTGCCCGGGGCAGCGCCCGGCGGTGCGTGGCTGAGGCGCTGAGCTATTCTGTGCCCGCGCTGCCCCAGGAAGGTCCTTCCGAAAGCCCTTTGTGTCAAGCTCGCGGCTTCCCCTTCCTCATCGGGGTGCCAACCCGAGCGCCCTGAGCGCTTCAGGCTCTCGGGAAGGGGCTGCGCTTTGTGATGGTCTGCAGTGAGCCGGTTAAACAGCCGGGCGGCGGGATGGGCGACGGGGTGGCTTCGAGGAGCCTGCGTTGAGCCGGGTTCATCCCCCTGGGGCAGGGGTCCGATGTCCAGCCTGGCCCCTGCCGAGGTGGTTTTGCCTCTGTCTCGCTGGGAAGCAGGTAGGGTACGGTATGTGCCCCTGGCTGTGGAGTTGTGCATTTGCAGCTCTGTTTGGATCCCAACACCCAAACACGCTGCACTCGCTGCCCTGCTCGGAGGTGCCAGGGGTTGTGACAGAGACGGGCTTCAACTCCTCGTGGGAGGAAGGGATCTGTACCGGCTGCCTTTCAGTCAGTTACTCGTGCGCCCTGTTCTGCTTCAGTCTTCCCTGTCCCCTTTGCAGGATTCCCTTTACCCTTGGGCCCAGAATACAACTTTGTTCTTCAGGAGTACGGTTTTCCTATATGCGAACAGTGGTGAGCTGTTCACGTTTTAGTTTTACAACCAGACTTCTGGCTTGACAACTTCTGATTGCTGAATAAAGCTTTAACGTATGAAGGTGTAGATGATGGATTCATTTTTGGCTGAGTTAATTTTTTGAGTCTGTTGCCTTTTTATAACTTCTCTCCTGCCTGTGACATATAAAGGGGGGGAAAGTGGATGCGATAATACAAAAGGGGGCCTCGGCTCAGTGTGATATTCATTAGACCTGCACCCTGTCAAGGTTTATAATTCAGCTGAACTGCTGAGTCCAGATAGATCAGCAGCAATCACGATGAAATTTTCAGTGTGCTTTGTACTGTGGAAACATCTAATTTAAGATTCTTGTAACCCAGTAATTGCATTAATAGTGAACTCAGTCATGCATGGCAAGAGGATATGCTTCCATTATCTTAAAAAACAGAACAAACAAAAAAACAACAAAAACCCCCACATCTATTAAAAAAACAACGCTCACATGCACATGTAGGAAGGAACTGTAACAATCATTTGGTCAGCTGAAGGCCACTGACACCCTGTGTAGTAGTTCTGGTCCCCAGATAATCTTGGGCATTAGGAACAGAGGGAATGCTCTGTTCCCTGTTCGCCTGTCAGTGAGTTGTCCGCACAGCTGGATGCGGTAGGAGGGAGGCTCGATCTTGCCCAGCTCGCTGCCCTTTGGAACCGAGCTCCCAACTGGGGGAACTCCCGGGCACGGCAGGCTGGCTGTCCGTCCCCTGGGTTTGTCTCCAGTGTGATCATTCTGTTCTTCATAACGTCCGCTCATGGGCTTTGCTGCTTCTGTTCAATCTCTTGACATTTGGATCTTTGTAAAGCACTGTGCTGGACCTTAACTGGTGGTGATTATTGGACTTGAGATTTAGCAAAGGCTGGGCCCTGTGGTTAGGCACTGTGACCTTCCCTTTTGCAATGCCCAGCGCCTGCCTTCCTTCTGTAGGAACACTGAATTCTCTGCGTTCCGTATGAATTGATTAATTTGCTTTCAAAGATCAATTTTACTGTACAAGATGATCTAGCATTGATTGTATTCAAATCCTCAGTGCCTAAAGAATTAGCCCAGGCACATCCTATATGTTGAGAACGGCCTTTAAAACTTACCTGAATGCTGCAGAAGTGGCAAAGTTTAGAAAACAAGAAAATTGTCCTGCTGGAAGGAAAGCAAAGAACCAGTAAGAGGTGTGAGTGGCTTTGTACAAGAGAGACATGTTGGTTTTCCTGTCTGCCAGAGCTGGCACAAACGTGTTTTCCTCCATATCTCCTGTTTGTGTAACTGGGCTGGTGTCTGCCCGAAAAGGTGACATTGGCTGCCAGCACCGTATTTTCTGTCACTTTGCCTCTGTGCAATGCAATTGAAATGAAGCCTGCGATAAAGATGGAACAGTGATGATTGTTCTTGTTTGGGTTTAGGCAGTTTTTTTTTTTTTTTTTTTTTTTTTGTTCTAGGTTTAGTAAATGGAGCTTGGGTTGGTCACTAGCAGCAGTTGTAGAAATATGACATTCAGTGCCATACTCGGTTCTGCCTATAATCTTAATTAGCGGTACATTAGTGTTTTTTGTTTTTTTTTTTAACATCCCACGCTACTTCGCTCTTGTAGCTTGCCTCTGTCAGTGACTTGTACACAGCGTAAAGCCACCGTATGGGCTGTGCTTTTCTAATAGTAGTTACAAGCAACAGGGCAGCATTTTAACTTTCAAAAATATATGTACATATGCATATTTATTTTAAATTCTGTCCCTTCAGATGAAGGAGAAGAGCTGTTACTAAACAGGTGATTTTTCTGTACTTTGAAAGTGGATGGATGACTGAAAGTCAAGGCACCATTATTTGCTTTGTGTATAACCGAGGTTGATGTGTTTCTGGCTGCACAAGAGGATCTAAGAATAACTCGGATGGGAGAGATGCTGTTGGAGGTGTTATGTGAGACAATTTTAAATCCGCTGCAAAATCAAATATTGGGATAAAGTGACTGCCCAAGTATACTACAGAAGGATAATTTTTACCTGAATGTCTTACGGATACAGATGAGTTAGGAGGAAAGAACAGAAAACTCATTTGAATAATAAATTATGCTGCTTGCATATGTTCGTCACTTGCTGGCATTCTTTTATCTGTGATGCAAATTTGTAACAGTTCCATTAATTTTACTGTTACGGAGAAATTGGATCTGCATATCCTCCAGTATCAATATGTGAGTTATTCTTTAATATTTTTGCTAGAGGCGATAAATAAATGCAGTTGTTACTACGCTGGACTTCACCACTTTGCAAGTTGGTGGAGTGTTGAGGTTGCTTAGAATTAGTAGAGCAAAGCTGATCTTATGCTTGCCCGGATCTTAATATACACAAGAGACTTGTGTTGACAAAGTAACACAACCTTACTAACAACCTTATCAGTTGTTAATTCAGGGAGAAAAAATGCTTTATTTAGTTTCCTTATTTTTGTGGATAAGTATATGCTGATACTGCTGCTTCTTCGGTTAGCGTGAGGGTGTCTGAGTCTTGTTAGCCTTGTTTGAATTCTCAGTGCTAAACCTTGAGTGAGTAAATAAAGTATTCAAATGGCCAATAAATTTCCTTTTGGCATTTATATTTAGATTTCTTAATAGATATGCTATTGTTAGCCAGTAAAACATTTCTCTCATAATAAACATCCTTTGTATATATGCCAGAAGCAGTATGTATTAATAACCTGCTGAAGAAAAAAGGATGCATAAAATAATGTGAAAAACAGTTACAAAAAGCGTTGATGGTTATTTCCTCTCTTGGGAGTAGATTACTGAGTGTTATTTATATATCAAAACAAGCAATATCTGAACAATTCATGTCCGTGAACTGTTGTAGCTGCTAGTGATCTGCAGAGACTGACTTTTTATTTATGAATTTTAGCTTGCTGGTGGTAGAGGTCACAGTGGGAAGCTGGGTGAAATGGGGCCCTTGGAGTGCTTCCATTAATTTGCTCAGTGACCTTAAGAAAATCCCTCTTTTTTTTTTTTTTTATGGTGGTTTTAGGTATGTGTTGTCATAGGACAGACTCTTGAGACCTCTCATGTTTGTTTAAAATCCTTGAGATATGTTAGTAAATGTTATTATTCCAGATCAGTCAGGCAAAGTAAGGTGTCTTACCGGCAGTTTGCTGGTCTCGGTTGGGAATTGGTTGAGTTAGCTGGGGGATGTTTTGCTTTTTATTTTACTTTGTTTTCATTCTTTCATCATGGATGTGAATTGGTAACCCAACATGTGAAATGGTAACCCAATGCAAAATACAGTTTTTTGGTGGTTTTAGCTTAGTTTCAAGACTAACAAAAGCGTACTGCATGTAGCTTGGTATTTATAGTTTGGTATTTTTTACTGTAAATTCCTACACTACACGTTTTTGTTAAGCAAATTAGCTTTTTTTTTCAAGCTAAAAAGTTTTTTTTCAGAATTCTAGGATTTTCAGAATAAAACCTGCTCCTGATGATCTTTTTGTTTAAAATAAGTAAATTGTATTTTTACATTGCAATTAGGCACAACCGTATGCAACCATGAAACCGTACTCCAAGTAGCCTTATCTTGAGGTTATACCAACCATTTTAGTCTGTTTAACTTGAATAGTTGTAAATGCATTGAATGAAAGACATGGGAAAAAAAATCAGTGACTCAGACTAATTGACTGGGATTGAAATGTGAAGTTGACAATGTGGAATTGACCCAGTTTGCCTTTTGAGATGAAGCCGGAGCTCTGTGCTGCTGGTGCGGGTTTCAGCAGACCGGCAGTTGTCGGCCGCTGGCGCCCGCTTGTGTTATTTCTGAGTACGCCTTGGTGCTTGGCTGGCAATGAGAGACTCTGGGATTAGACATGATAGTAGTTTCCTGACCAGCTTGGGTTTTATTAATAAATATACCGGGCTCTTGAGTTTCTTTCTACTTCAACAAATAAAAGAAGTGTAAAGCTATTAAGGGGCACAAGGTGGAAACATTCCCCATCAGCTCGGTTCAGCAGCAGTGCACGCGAGCTGTGCATGCGGTTTGGTTTGGTTTCGCTAGCATGGCTGTGTCATCTTGAGTAAATAAGCAGAAAAGCAGTGCTAAATAAAAATTGGAGAGGGGTTTTCAGGAGAAGCGGGTGCTGGCAGAGGGCGTGTTGCGTTTGGGGCTCTGCATATTTGCTGTTCTCTGCAGGCGCGGTGCTGCCAGTGCGCGACTGACTTGCTGTTTCTGTGAGATTGGGTCCTTGGGGCCCACATGCCAACTGCTGCGTGCTAACAGCCGTTTCTCTTCTTTCCTTTTTGAGGAGTTGCATATCCAAAAAGTGGATGTTCAGGATAACATGTCCAATGTGTCGGAAGAGAGAAGCACTAGACAACAGGACATTAAGAAAGGACTTCAGTTTATAGAGTATGGCTCTGTGTTTTTATTCTTATACATCCTTATGCTTATACACCCTTACGTACAAGATGGATGGGGAAGTCCTTTTAAACAGTACCAGAGGAGGAAGATAGAGAACCCGCATTTTTCCTCAGAATATTTGCTAGCGTCGACATGGAAATGGAGAACAGACTTAAAGAGCAGACAGCACCCCACTTTGTTCCTAAGCAGAGCAGACTGGAGGTGGGAGGGTGTTCCCTTTCAGCCTTTGAGGAAAAATCAGCACTGACATTTTTCGTGGGTGGATGAAATCCACCTTACCTGTATGGACGTTTGCACCTAAGACTAGGTTGCTACTGGGAGGGCTGGGTTTGCTCACTGCTGCCTCAATGTTTCTGCTCTCCGGCGGTAAAGTTTAACTTAATGAAAAAGCTTTGCAGTAGTTAATTTTCACTTGGGTCAGTGCCAAGTTCTCCTCTAGCAGATCCTGACTAGCTTGAACTGACTGTGAAATTTCACATTAGTTCACTGCTCATATAAGACATGGGAAAAAAAAAACAAAAAACTGCACTTAAAAAAGTATTTAGAAAATGGTTCCCAGATAACCTGTATGGGAAGGGACGGCATTGCTGTTTTTCCTTCCCAAAAGGTTGTAAGTAAATACCCGTTTGGTGCTGGAGAAAATCTCTGTTGTGTGTCATGCAAAAGAACTTCTAAAATTCCTTAAGTGTTATTGGTATGACTTAATTAAAACTGATGTGTTCTTTTAACAGATAATTTGTAATTTTATAATGCTTACAGAAAGATTTGCAGTTCTCATATATGAACTGTTTTTGCACATTGGAAAAGAGGAAGGGAATTGTTTTTAAACAAACGACACTGAGACTTTAAATCCAGTGTTCAAAATCTTGATACATTTTGAATAGCAGAGTTAGGGCTGGCTATGTAACTTTAAATTAAAATGACTCAGTAATTCTAAAACATAGCCATTTAATCAAATCTACTCTGCAGCTCTCCTGCCTTGTTCAGTGCAGGCAGTAGAAAACATTTGGAGTTTTAGCCTGTTGCAGCAAGTGAGACTGCTTTTCGTAATCTTTTCAGCAATGTGTACCATAAGTAAATTTTGTAATTTTTTTTTTCTAGATCTACTTTGCCCTATCCAGGGACACAAGAACAATATGAGGTAATGAAATTACTTTTGCATTTCCAGAAGTGTTTTTTGACATGGGGTTGTCTTATTATACTTATTGTTTTTTTCAATCATCATTTAAGTAATAGAGTATGAATGTTAATTTACAGTGTCTGAATATGGGAGCCGGAGGACTACTTATATATAGGACTACCTGTGATACAAGTATTCAGATATTTGGATATCTGGAAGTTGCTCACAGAGCAGCTCAGTTTAACTCTTTCCCTACTAGCCATGCTAGCGTTAGGTATGAATTTGGGGCGTTCATTGGATAAAATAATGTGCTCTTCTGGTTAAACCTTAGGGTAGCACAGTAAAAGTGAGATAAAAGGACTTCAGTTATAAGTCTTCGTGACATTTTGTTATTATATGTGTTACTATTTTGCATAATTTTTGGACTTACATTTTCACATTCATCTTTCTAGCATTTTTATCAAACAAAAGGTTGTTCCACTGGCTTTGAGAACACATTGCTTAAGAAAGTAATTGTTCACATTTTAGACTGAAAAAATCTTTTGTTTTGCAAAAGCAGCCTTTGTGTACTACTGGTTTGCCAGTTGCTGGGGCTGCTGTTTGCTAAAAGAATGTAAGGGAACGCAGATTTGTCTTAGAAGTTACATGTACAAAATAATTTGTTTGTAAGTAGCTCGGCCTCTTTTATTTCTTTGTATTGTTGTGTTGAGTATTAGAGATTGTCTTGGAAAAATTGCAAAGAAAAATAGACAAAAAGTTTTAATTTGATTTTGGTTCTGTGAATTTACGAATATAAATTTTCTATTTAAATATGTATTTGGAAATATGAAAGATTCACAAACAGCAGTATTGTGTGTGTTTGTCTTCTTTGTTACAGTTATTTATACGAGAACTTGTTAGAAATCTTTTTAATGAAGGGAATGATGTGTATCGAGAAGGCGATTGGAGAGGATCACTGAGTCACTATACAGAAGCTATAAACATAGCAGATTATGCGAATTCTGAAGAAATCCATGTTTCTGATGATATTTTAGAGAAGTTGCATGTAAACAGGATAGCATGTTTTTCAAATATGGTAAGCTTCTACTTAAACTGTGTGATTTCTTGAGAACAGAGATGAAGGTATGGAAAGCTTAACAGTGAAAAGCTCTTGGTATTGGTTTGAGAATTGGAGTGTTTCAAATAATCATTTTGGCATACTCTTTAATCTTATCTTTTTACAAGTATAATAACCTAGATATTTTAGTTACTAATATTATAATGTTAACCAAAAAGAGTCATACTGGACTTGAAAGTTGGTGGAAGAGAGTCCATTTATACGGCAGATTGCATTTGAGTCTGCCACTTCCTCTGTGGAATAAGATGTGAAAGAGCTAAATTGTCTTCATAACTCTTAATGGATTTTATGTGAAAGATAGCTAAAAAGAAGCAGGGTTATGTTGGTTGGTGGCTTAAGAAAATTCACCAAACATTCACCCACTGCAGCATATATGAATGTTTTACAGTGTTTCAATACCTTAATTTAATACAGTTTATATTCTATATTCTAACAATAAAAACTGATCTGATTAGTTCCTTTTTTCCTTTTTCCCCTCATAGGGACTTCATGAAAAGGTTCTAGAAGACTGTGAGATAGCATTAAGGTTGAATGAAAACAATTTCAGAGCTCTCTATCGGAAAGCAAAAGCTTTGAACGAGCTGGGAAGGTATAAGAAGGCTTATGATGCTGTAGCAAAATGTTCTCTTGCTGTGCCGCAGGTAGGCAAATTATACTTTTATGATATTTTAAAGAAATTAGCACAGAAAACCCGTACTTACATCAAGACCAGTACAGTTTTGTTTTGTTTTAAATGCAATAATACATATTTATTCCTCTTTTCTTTTTTTAAATTGTGGATGTTAAGGCTGACAGCAGATACTACAAGCCTCAAATTCAGTTTGTTACATTAGCTTTCAGCAAAAGAAATACTAACTTCTCGATATGTATGAAGTGCTATAAGCTTTTGCAGTAAACACTAGAACCATTGAACTGTTGTTTAAAATTCTCTAGTTAGTTATACTCTAAACATTAAAAAGAACCCATAGGGTGTAACATTTATTCCTGTGATAGTTGCTTTTTAGCTTTTCATGAATTTAGTAACGTAGTTCTTACCTGTGCATTGTCCTCCATCTAAATCCCTTAATATGCACGTCTAAGTTTAGGCTATGTCTGTATTAGCAAGCAGTGTGTGGCATAATAGGAGAGGATCTATAGACTGGAATGGTGATACTGAGGATCTGATTTCCATGCTTTTTGTATGTTTGTTTTTTCTTTTTTTTAAAGTTGGAGTGCATCAAGTATGCTCGTGCAGCAGTTCTTTCCATTTAGTTTCATCCTAAATGAATCTAATTTGGCTCTCTAATACCATTTATAATGCAAGCTAAAATGCAGTGGGTGAGGATGATTAAGAGATTCACTTCAGAACTGCATTCCTGATTTGATCTAAAATGCTGATCAAAGCTTACATGCTGTGCTCAAAATAGACTTAGGACAGATTATTGAGTTAATTTTTTTCTTCTCTGTACATCAAAAATAGTTAGAGAAAACATATGTACTTCTCACCTTCTCTGGTTTTGGAAAATCTTTGTTATTTTTGATTCAGATAGACAGGCACCTTCTCTTCTATTTTTTCTTTTTTTTTTTTTACTTCCAGACATTAGAATCATTTTGCTCAAGGATAGCTTCTGTATTTTTGAGTGCAGCTTGCAGTCCTATGTGCTTGTGAAAGAATAAGTATGCATTAAGAGACATCCTGCATATAGAGATCTTGCAGAATATAGATTATTTGAGATGCAAACAGATGTCTTTGACCAGTTGTTAATAGATGTACATTATGAATTTTTATTTATTTCCTTTAGGATGAAAGTGTGATTAAACTGACTCAAGAGCTAGCTCAAAAATTAGGGTTAAAAATAAGGAAAGCATATGTAAGAGCAAAGGTAAGACTTCATTGTAATTTATAAATTTGTACTGTTTTAACAAGTACGTTGCTTTCTCTCTCTTGATCTCAGTTTTGTACCTAATGAAGGTATCTTTCCATTGCAGCCTCCCTCTTCAAATTCAGGTTCTAGTGATATATCAAATCAGGTAAGTTTTCACGTGTTTCAAGTGAAAGCTGACTTTAAACTGTGGGGAATGACTTTAATAATTTCACAGTGATTAAGTAAAAATTGGGCAATTAACGTTTTATTTAAGGTGCTGTTATTTTGGACTTCAGGGTTCCATCAGTCTTTGTGTTTGATTTTGCTATATGCTTATTGCAAACTAGGGCATGAGATTATTGTTCAAGTTATCTCTGTAGAATAAATGTTAGCTAGAGCATTAGATCCAATGCAGTGAATATATTTAATGCCTTGAGACATGGGCATAGTTAATGTGGTTTGTTTATTTATTTTATATTATTGAGAGCAATTTAAGTGAAGGGTGCTAGAGTGAAGAACCTTTAAATTAACTTGCCAAAACTTGACCTTGCATTTGAACTTGCATTTATCTTCATATTTCTAATGTATCTGAGTAGCACTAATGAAGAAGAGTTCTTCATCTTTCTTACAGACTTTTTTTCAGGTGAATATAGACAACTTAGCTGTAAACAGGGGATTTTGAGTAGAATGAGGAAATACAGGAACAGCTCATTTAAGATGCGATTTGGACTCTTTTATTCTACCAAGTATCAGTTTCACTGTTGTTGGTTGCTTACACATTTTTAGTGCTACAGTGGTTGTATTTCAGTCTGCAAATGGATACATTACCTGGAAAAATGTTTGGTCTTTAAATTCCAGTCAACTTCATAATTTTCAAGTTTAACTAAGGCTAAATGTGAGGGCGTACCTTCTTAGTCTGTAAAACACGTATGAACAGTTTTAAAGGCTCTTGTGCAAAGTGCTGAGAGGTATTTTTTTCTCACTTGCAGAATTCTTCTTCTTCTGTAGAAGATATTGAGTTAGGTGAGTCTTGTGTTCCAGTATTAATGCTAGGAAACTAGATTTATCATGTGTACCTAGTTGTATTTGTTAAGAAACTTCTTCATAAGAAAATTTAACTTATCATTTGAAAGATCTGTGACAAAAAGTCTGATCTGTTTCTCTATAAAACTACATACTGGAGTGGCTGAGCCAATCTCCAGTGGTGTTCCTCATCTTGATATAACTAATTGCCATTAATGCAATTGTCTTGCAGATCTCTCTAACTTGAAAAAATAGGTAGGGGAGAATATGCCAAAGATTTAGTAAAGTATCAAGTCTGTAACTTTTACTGTCTTTCAGTTTGAGCAGTATATAAACACTGAGATAGAGGTACATGTCAAGTGGAAGTTAGAGGAAACTGAAGACATTTATTTGCTTAAATATTCTTCATGTTTCTCCACCCCCTCCGCCCCACATCAGCATGCTAAAAGTTACGGGAGATATTTTTACATTTCTGACTAAAAGTTCCACTCATTGCTGTGTTATCTGTTTCAGATTTATCTGACCAGAAGCAAGAAATGGTTTCTGCTGCTTCTTCATCAGTCTTCGTTTCTGAATTGTCTAAAATGGCATCAGTACCCCTGTCATCCTTATCTTCTGTTATGTCTCTTCAAGTGGAAAAGGTTTCTTTGCCTTCTGCAGTGTTGGCAAATGGAGGAAATGTTTCTTTCTCTATGCCAGAAGCATGTTTAGATTGTGGAGATGGAGATATAATTATTGGGGAAGAACTTGACGAATTGCTTGATTCTGTGCCTGATCCAGATGAAAGTGTAATGGTAAGACTTTTTGTTGCTTTCTTTTCAAAAGACTCTTCTTTTGAGTGACATCTTGTGTTTTTTTTCTTCTTAGTGTTTGTTTTGTTTTTCAAAGTGGGCAGGTAATGAAATGTGAATTAACTTTCCTGGTTACATCAAGCTGTATTTGTGTACAGTCAACTTGAGTCTCTCAGATGTGCATGCTTGCGGATGTGTCTGTAAAGATACCAGGACCCTGCAGGGCTCCAAGGACAATCACATTGGTTTTATGTGCTGGAAAACTTAAGTGAGGTTGCAGGTGGAGGGTTGCTACTTTGAGAAATATTTCTACCAGTACTACCTCTGTGGGAGGGATACTACTTCTGGTACTATGGAAAGTGAGGTGGGCATTTGAAGTCTGGCTGATGTGTAGTTGTTGCAAATGAGTCTTCAGTGAACTGGAGATTGTTGGAGTGCCCACCCTGCGCCTGTAGAAAGTCAAATTAAGCACGTGCTGATAGCTTTGCAGGACAGTAGTGCTTACACTGTGGTCTGCTAGTACATCCACTAGAATCTGTGCAATCGGAGCTTTGCCCAGTCTTGTGTCCTGCATGACCAGAAATAGCTAGGTCGTCATGAGGCTGACTTTTTATATTTCTTAGAGGTATTAGAGAAATCTAGGCATTTGAAGAGTTGTTTTTCATTACACTGTCATTCTAGAGTTAGAACAAAATAAGAAGCATACAGAGTTCCTCAACTGTCAGTCAGAATGAAAGCTCTGACTGATGAGCAGAGATGGCTAAACTTATTAGCAAGGTTACTGTCTCTGGGTTCTGGCTCTGACAATCATTTGGAGCCCTTAGGATCACAGTATTAAATGAGGCTCTGGCATGTTTAATTCTTTAATTAGTTGTGATTTAAATTTCTAATTCAGCTATGGATGCAGCTGTAAATAAGGTTGATTACAGAAGTGGACTTGTCTTGTGTGATCTCTTTAAATAAAAAATGCTTGGACTTATTTTAACTTTTATGCGGTTTGTTTTGTGTGTTACGGTCATATAGATCATGATTGTTAAGAAAAAATAAGAAGTTTGCCATAGTGAAAGCCAAGAAGAAATACAATCCTTCAAGACAGACTGCAGTCTCATGTAGTGTAGAGCCTGAGTGGCATGTAGGCTAACAACTTGGGGACCAGACATTGCCCAAACTGTGCAGACCAGCTTGGTCAACCTGAAAAAGGAGGGGGCTTCCTGGGGAGGCAGGGAAAGAAACTCCCAAACTTGGTCGTGTGTTTAATAATGTTGCGTGGTTTTCCTTGGGTGAAGAAGGTGAATTGGCTTATACAGAGCACAATATCATTTGATTCAACTTGAGGATTTGTTTCAAAGCTAACTCTTAACTCCTTACCGTACTGAAATTTGAATTGTGTTCTCTTTTTATTTAGAAGAAATCATGTAGGTTGGACTCTTCCTCCTTTTCACTATTGTTTTATGCTTCTAACATAATTTGGTAATTCAATTCTGATTTAGTTCACAAAAAATTCAAATCTATTATTAAATTCAGCTAAATGAACCATTAAAGTGCTTGGTTCATAGAGAATTCCTTGCATTAGGGCACTGAGATGTAATTTCTGCACTTCTGTAAGTGTCCTGTAGTTCTGCACAGTACTGAAGGTTACCTCTTATTGTTGTTTTGCTGTAGGTTTACCAAAACTTAGTAGAAACTTCACTAAAAGAAAAACTGTTACAGATTGTGTTCTTGAGAGTTTTTTTTTTTCCTCCTGTGTGTGAACGCTTCTTAAAATTTCTTTTTATCCAGCAAACTACAGGTGCCAGGGGACCTATTCCTGCAGGAAGTGTAGCTCCCAGTGTTCCTTTCTCTGCCTCACTGCTGGGGACATTGCCAGTTAGCGCAGGATTTGTTCCTTCGCCTTCTCTTTCAGAAATCTTTTCACAGCCTTTGGCTTCTTCACTGGAAAACTTTTGTTCACCATTAAGCACCTTTTCAATCAGTGACCCAAAAAGAGGTAAGAAACGAGTCTTAATATTTAACCTTATGATGAGTTAGAGTTGTGAATGAGCGAACTGGCTTCCCTTTTTAACAAAGAAATTTTCACCACTATTCAGTAATATTTAGTACTTCCATAAAATTTGATCTGTGCTCATATTTAAGAGTACTGATAATCAGTATCGGTCGTACACAAGATTTTATAAATAAAGCTGCTGTTTACTTGGGGTCTGCGTAAGTATGCTCTAAGCTCCCTCTGTACTTTTTTTTTTTTATTTCTTGTGGAAGTTAGTGGTTTCAGCTGAAAAAATATAAAGAAGGAACCATGCTAACTTCAGGCTTTATTTACTTAGGTATTTATTTTAACAAAGATGTTCTCACAGCTTAAACCATTTCTGGTGATTTGACGATAAACAGGAATCCTAGAAGTCTAGTATAATTGTGTTCTCTGAAAATGTAGCAATATTTCATATTTGGATTCAAACTCCAAGTACTGTAATTATATGGTAAAATCATATGAAATAGCAAGAAATAATCAGTGAACTGGAATAGAAAAGAAATAAGTTTTGTCTCTAATCACCAGTGTTATAGAGCATGCTCTCTTTAGAACGAGGCCAAATTTACAAAGCAAAATTTAAAATTGTCTAAACCCTCTTTCATCTCATTTTTGCTAATCTGGTATTGCTTATTTGTCTACTGTTTTTGTACTGCACAGGTATCTTTATATTCCTTCATCATGTCTGCAAAACTCTACTGCTAATGTTAATCAGATGGTTATATTGAACATGATTGCCCAGTAATTTGTCATCAGAGTTGCTTACAATGGGGCTTTTGCATAATTGGAAAAAAATACCAAATCCAACCAACCAACTAAACAAAACCCCATAGAAAACAACAAAACTATCTGTTTGTCAAACAACAACAAAAAAACACCTTTGCTTATACTTCGCAGGAATAGTACATAATTTTTGGGATAGGATGCTTTGAGGAACTGAAACTTCCTTTTATTCCTTTAGATCTCTCAAGTTCAGCTTCTAGAGATGGAACACCAACTCTTAACAGCAATAATTCCCCATTGTTTGTAAGTATTTTTCATGTTTTCTTTTACATCAATTTAAATGTTAACGCCTCACAGGCTTAACATAGACCTTAATTTTCACAGTAGAATTTTCTTTTAAGAAAAAAATGGCACTTTTTTCCATACCAGAACTGTATGCTAACAGTTTTACAATAGCTCAAAGCAGCAATAATTGAACACAGGAAAAAAAAACAATTTTAAAATACAGTTGAAGTGTAAAATAACCAACCAAAGAGAGAGAAAATCTCTGTATGGTGTGGGTGCCAAATGTTAGGAGTCCTGGAGAACTGTCCTAGTACAGGAACAGAGCAGAGGCTGCCTTGTGTCTAAGAATCCATCTGGTCTCTGTATCGTAGTCATGCCGTGTATTTCCTGCAGATACTGGCCCTGCTGGCCACTGACTGTGTGTGGAAGGGTGGCATGAAGGATTGCATCCTCATGGGCCAAGATGGAGCAACAGCCTGGCGACTGCTGCTGTTCACCCTGTACTTGCTTAGGTCTTGTTATAGGCTTGGTTTGCTGGGTATATGGCTTTTGTGAAGTCTGTCCCCTTTCCAAGACATGTAGTTAAGTTTGTACTTGATTTCTTTTTTGTGCAATCTTTATGCTTTGAATAATAATTTAAATAAGCTAAATTTTAAATGTAGAGAAATGAAATGAGATGGATCAAGTAAAATATACTTTCTTCCAACAGATAAATGGCCCTAGTAGTTTGTTTGGGTCCGAAAATTACATGGGAATTGCAGGTCAAACTAGAAATGAGTTTTCAAATGTTTTTAGCAGTGCAACTGCTAATATACCTGTATCTTCAGCACGTGCGGGAAGAAATCCATTAGAAGGCACACATGAGCTAAGACAGGCCTGCCAGTTATGTTTTGTCAAAAAAGGTAAGGGGCCTTGGGACTCAATTGGGTTGATTTTAAAAAATTCTAAAGCATACATTTAAAATGTTAGTGTACATAAAATACCCTTGGCTTCTCAATACTGTTCAATTCCAACTTGTTTTTGCGGATGTTGTATGATCTTATTATCAAGGATTTGGTAGAATGTTTCAAGAACTCGATTATCTTCTTTCTTCTTGTCTTTATTTCTTGTCCTAATAGGTTCTTGATTCCTAAAACCACCACAAATCATCACATGCCTTCCCCAACCTGTAGGTTTACTGTGTAAGGTCATTCACATTCTGTATTCACTTTCCTCCCAATGCCCAGGGTACTGTGAAGAATGACACCTTTGCTCAAGACTAAAAAAAAAAAAACTTGCAATACCCTCTCTGATTGGCCATGGGGAATTGAACTGCAGTTCAAAGTACCTGGTAACCTTCACATCCCATCTGTTTTATTGTTTGTTTTTTTTTCCAAACTAATTCTAAATCATAATCATGAGGCTTCCAAACCTTAGTAATAATTAACTCTACTGTATTGACTCAAAGGATCTTAACCTGTACTGGGCTTTAATATAACTAATCTAGGCCTGAGCTGTTGCTGTTAAACGGAGCTGTATTCTAGAAGCAATAGCTTTTATTAAGACTAATCTTAAAAAAAAACACAAAAACCCACACATTTCGTTTCAAGTTACAGGTGTCAATAATAAAGTATAGCATAGTAATCGATCTTATAAAGAATTGTATTGAGACATTTGGGGAATGAATATTGCAGTTTTAGGAACTTCTTTTTTAGGTTAAAATAATTTTTAATAGAAAAGTCCATGTCAAATCCAAGTCATATTTGAAAAGCCACAGAACACGCTCTGCTAAAAGACAGAGCTATAAAATATTGGTGGAAATACTTGTTTATATCTTGACTTTTTATATAAAAACATATATTTCTTCTGTTCTTTGCATCTCTATCAAAGCCTTTAAGTATTGTGTCCTTATACTACCTGCTAGTGAAGTTGTGCTGTGCCATCAGCTTCCCAAGGGAAAATGGGTCACTCTCTTGTTTTTTGTAGTCTCTTAAATAGCAGAGTTCAGTGAGCATTGCTAGTCTTCAGACTTACTCCCTGATTTCTTTCTTTCAGAAGTAATATAATCTTCACCTGGGTATCATCCTAAAAACACAGTTTAAACATAGGCACATTTTTGCTTCCAAAATCACAAGGCTCTGGGAGTGGCATTTTTATTTTTGGCATGTGTACTCCTTATCTAGTGTTTTGTGTCTGAACATAGTAGCTGTTCTAATATAAATAAATAAATAAATAAAGGTTAAATTGGGTCATTTGCTCATTCTTGGAGTTCATCTGCATTGACTTCTTGTAAATAAGCAACTTTTTGTTGTTTTAAACAAAAAGTTTAAAACAAACTTTAAAGTTTTAAAATAGTGTTTTGGGAACATATGCTAAGGAATTTGAAAAAATGTAGCAATTTGTACATAGTACAAATCTTCCCATAGTACTTCTAAGGTTGTAACACAGCACCCCCTCCCCAAATAACTTGTGCTTTTTATTGCCAGGACTGGTCGTTTTGTAAGTATTTATCTTTTTCATTCTGCTCGATGTGGTTGTTAATGAGTTTTCGTTCTTCAGACTTGCTGGTGCAAGAATTCAATATAGTGTGTTTGTGTACTTTGCTTTTGGTTGTATGTGCCGGTCTGTGTGTGGAAATGATACAAGTGTGCTGCAATTTATGTGAATATAAGCAATTCTCTGTGATCATTTCAGGTCCTAAATTATTGGATTATGCTTACCATCCCAATTTAGAACATAAATGTAAGAAGGATATTCTAATTGGCAGAATAAAAAACTCTGAAGATAAATCATGGAAGAAAATACGTCCAAGACCAACAAAGACACAATATGTAGGACCATATTATATATGTAAAGGTATGTGTTGTTATAGACAGTAAAATGTTAATGCCTACACTCAAAGTAATGCCTTTTAGCTTTTTCACAGTGAAGTACAGAATGAGTTTTTGTTCTTGTTCATGGGAGGTGGGGAAGAAAGTTCACTGGGCTATTTATATTTTCAAAGGCCATGAGGGGAGCCATATTTTGACGATTAACAAGATTGTTTAGAAAACATGAAATGTACTTCTGTCCTTAATTATGAATAACTTCTCTTCTGAGTGTGAAGTATGAAGTGATATTCTTACTTTTGCTTCATTTTACTGTATCACTTTGGGCCTTTTTCATGTGAATTATGCATACAGTGATTACTAAGAAAAGGCACAGGAGTAGTTCCCCTCTGATCTCTAATATTTCCCCAAAGCTTTGGTGTATGTATGTGTTACTGTTTGGCCAGCCAGCATGAGAGAGGAGTAGAGTCCAGAAAAGTGGATCCCGCTGTCTTGACTGCAGCAGGTCTTCCAGGGTGCACCCACCTTCTCATCAGGAGTTGTTGTATTCTCACAGAGATGTGCTCTGGACAGGGAGGGACATGCAGGACAGCTTTTTCAGCTTCTTGTAGGTTAGCAAAGAAACTGCTCTGGCTGTTAGGCAGGCTTGGTACACCACCCAGCCACCTGCAGCCCTGTACAGTGTATTTTGAGCATTTACTATTAAAAACAACAACAGCGGAGCATTCTTGTTAAGACTTCTGCATTATGAACTTCTGCTTATGGTGTAAGCAAGTTGACTAGTGTATTAATTAACAAGTATCTGTCTGTATTTGAGCAGAGGTATTCTGGGCTCTCAGCATTGTTGCCTTAGAGTAGAGGAGGACAGGTGATGGAGGTGTGCATCAGCCTTTTTGAGGAGCTCTAAATTTTCATCGAGTCATTCTGCATGAGGTTCTGCTACTGTCTGTTAGAGTTTAGTGACCTGTTTGCAACAGATATAACTTCTTTATTTAATGCTTTCAATGGAGATAGTAAAGATTTTCAGATGAACTTATAATAGGAGTTATGTGAGAGCAGTGTCAAATTCAGTGGTGTTATTCTAGATGTTGCTGCTGAAGAGGAATGCCGATATCCAGGTCACTGCACGTTTGCGTATTGCCAAGAGGAGATAGATGTATGGACACTGGAGCGCAAAGGGGCCTTTAGTCGAGAAGCTCTTTTTGGAGGAAATGGAAAGATCAACTTCACTGTGTCGCGACTTCTTCAAGAACATCATGGATTATTTATGTTTCTTTGTGAGGTGCTGCTTTATTTCTAATAATACAATAAAAATTATAATAGATCATATAATTATCTGTTAAGAAGTGCTTTTGTTTGTGACTAACTTGTATATTTTGAAATGCATATTCAGTAATAATCCGAATAGCACTAAAGTAGAGACTAGTTGAAGTCTATGATAAAATATTTAAGGTGAGCTATATTTTTAATATATAAAATATATACTCTGTAATTACTTGTTTTTGTATTCCAGAAATGTTTTGATCACAAACCCAGAATAATAAGCAAAAGGAACAAAGATAATTCATCTTCTTGCTCTCACCCTGCTATGCATGACTTTGAAGATAACAAGTATGTCTGAAATACCATCTCTTTAAGTTTCAAATTAAAAGCAGAGATTTCAGGGCATTTTTGAATATTGATTTTCATTTTTTACCTGTTTACTAATTTCTCTTCCTTGCTGATTAACTGTGGTGCTTTGATGGTATTGATAAGACAAACTTACTGAACAAGGATTGTTTCACATAACTAAATTGGAAGTGAGCTATATCTTTATCAATGCATTCAAAATTAGCGGTATGCACCCTCATATTTGAATCCAACTGCTTTGTCAGTTTGTTAGTAGCTCGTCTACCCGGTGAACTGCATTGCTATAATTATGTGTGTGATGTTAAATTCATATAGGATTTCATAAGTCTGCTCTTTCTTCGTTCTTATTCAATTTTGCTTATTTTACTTTAGTTTTAACCCAATAAGTTAAGAACAGGTTTACTTTAATTACCTGAAATTAATTACCTGAAATAGAGTTTTAGGCCTTACTATTTCAGTTGATGAAAAGTAGGGTGACAAGTGTCTTTCATTATTACTTGAAAGCTAAGAAAGATTTTATAGCAGTATTAGTGTTAAATGGGTTTATGATATTAAATATACTTCATTTCTTATATAATGGAATCACAAGTGGGAGCGTTTTAATTGTTTTGCTCGTACTCTGCTTCACTCTAAGCTCTAAGAGCAAGGCTTCTGCTTTGGTGCATCAACTCTTTAATGATGCTCTACAAAAGAGTAAGTACTTTGTGATTTGATTAGACTATATAGTTGAAAGTAGACATGGTATGCTTTGCCTCATGGAAACCAATGATCCAGTTGGATTGGGTTCAGTAATGTTTTGCAGAAGAGGAACCTCTGGATTTCACAAGAGCACCAATTCGTAATGTTGGTTTACTCGACCTAGAAATGATGATTAGGTGCTACTTCCTTTTGGGAAGGTCTCTGGTTTTCTGATTTCAAGTAAGAAGTGTTAAAAAGGCACTTGAATAAGCTGTGATAAGGAATGGTTATTTTATGTGGTTTTGCCACACACGAAAGTAATTTTAAGGCATATCTAAGACTGACTCTTCTTGAAACAGGTGCCTTGTCCACATTTTGCGAGAAACTATGGTGAAGTATTCCAAAATCCGCCCTTTTCAAATTCGTTGTCAACTTGACCTGTGCAGACATGAGGTGCATTATGGCTGCTTAAGAGAGGATAAATGCTTTTATGCTCACAGTCTGGTAGAGCTTAAAGTCTGGATAATGCAGAAGGAAACAGGTATGTTCAGCAAAGTGCTCACCTTAATCTTAATCCTGCTTCTTCCTTGTCTCACTTCCTCCTGAAATAAGTAACTTGGGATCAGTGCATTGACTTTCAATCTGCTGAAATCTTTCACACAGAACATTCAATCAACAGTTGTATAAATATAATACGACGTATTGAGTAAGCCTACGAGCTTTTCAAAATCAGAAAGGTTTTAATAATAAAAACTGTCAAAACAGTTCATTTTCATCTGATATTTTTTTTCTTGAAATAAAACCAGAAATGTTGCACAGTTTTTGAATCCAAGTCAAATCCAAGGCAATAGGTCAATCCCAACAGTGTTGCTGGGAGTTTTACTCCTTTATGTCTGTGATTTGTCCTTCAATCTCCCTTTGAAAAAGGGGTTCCTCGTTGCTTCAGCTTTCTACCTAGAATCTTGTACTGGTGTGCTAACCCAAGATGTCTTACACACCTGAAAATTTTTGGAGTAAGGAAGTGAGAGAGACAAGAGGTGACTGTTTCTTTGCAAATCATTGCTGTTCAGTCTCTCCTGGGCTGAGCCTTTAGAGCTCTCCGTGTGAAAGTAAAACACTAATTTTCTGTTCTTACCTGCTGTCGCTACATAGCCAGGGACAGCAAATATTTATCCTGTAATTTCTATTTTGAAGTAAGGGTTCTCCAAGAAACCCTTGATTTGCCACAGAAGGATGTGTTTTATTTTTGGAAGGATGTTTGTGCTGTCCTGATGGTTCCCCACAGACAATTAAAGCTCAGTCTCTGCACTTTGAATGATGGTCCTCTTCTGAATGTAGGGTGTGGGAAGTAAAGGAATGCTACGTCAGAAGTATTTTACCAACCCTCAAACCAAACACAGATGACAGTCTGTATTTGTGTGGAATGATAGCAAATGTTACAGTACGTGAGAACACTGTGTAGCTCCGATGGGAGCCTTAGCTGAAATAGTTGTAAGAATGGCCTTTCTGAAACAAGACCTAATTAACCAGGCTTGTTTAAGATCTTTTTAAAGAAGGCAAGGATAATCTAGTTTCTTTCACCTGGCAATTTGAATAGTTTTTTGGTGGTCTACAATAAAATCCAGGTTTTCTAAATAGATTCTCAGTGGATAAGTACATTATGTTTACATAAATACTCAAAGATGTATCTTAACTTATTTGAGCAATCTGTAATTTAAAAAAAATTTGTGTTCGCTTTTCAATATGATTATATAGACAGTATTTCTGTTTTGGAGGCCCCTGTGAGATTCTTAGGAGTTTGTGTGTATATGTATATATACATAAAATAACGTGTGTAAAACATGTAAAAATAAAAAATAAAACATTGGGACTTGAGGATCACTCCAGTTTGGGCATTTCTGCAATTTTAGGATAGTCATAAGTACTTTTTAACTTCCTTTACAGGTATTTCACATGATGCTATTGTTCAAGAATCAAAGAAATATTGGCAGAACATGGAAGCTAGCACACATGGATCACAGGTATTTTCATTTTGCCATGAAACTAACTCTGTAGCAACTCTGGTAATTTTTTCTAGGTCTGTGTAATGTAGTGTATTTCAGAAATTACTTTTAACTCTCCCCGAATGATCTTTCAGTATAGCTTTTCTTGGTGCAATTATGCTGAAAATGCCTGCTTTGCTTCAAACCAATTGCTTTTTTGTTTTTCTTATTCTGTCATAGGTGAAACATGAAACCTAAATGCCATTTCAAAGGCAGCTGCCATAGGGCCCTTGATTGTCTTTTCTGTAGGACCTTTATCTGTTTAGTTTATACATCATACTCATATTATCACAACTTCTGTGTACATATACTTAAATCAGAAATAAGTTAAATAAAAAGGCATTCTTTAAGAAATGTCTAGATTTGAAATTTAAAGCTGAACCATTGCAAGGCATGTAGTGTAATATCTGCTTCAGGACATAGGTTGTATACTTTTATTGTAGGGGTAATTCATAATTATGTGTGGATTTCTTTGCAGATACAAAATACCTTTTATTGTTGTTGTTATTTTTTTGGCTTAAGATCCTTGGGAACCAAATGAAATATGGATCACTTAATTTGAAGATGAAGTTTGTTTGTGGCCAGTGCTGGAGAAATGGTCAGGTTAATGAGCCAGACAGAAACAAAAAATACTGCAGTGCAAAGGCAAGACACCCGTAAGTAAGACAGAACAGTGAAAATTTTGCCTTTTTGTCAGCTGTTTAAAGCCGCTTTTGGGAAACTTTGTTACTGCTAAGGAAGGAGGTCATACAAGGAGCTCAAAAAGTGTATTGGAGCAGAACACAGTAAATCTCTTTGAAGTATGTTAATAGTTGGTAATGAGAAATGCTACAGTGGCAATTTGCTTTTTTAATTATAAGTTATGGTAGAGTTTCCAGCAAAATTCAGTTAAAGCTTTCCCCACCTATTTGAGATTTACAAAGAAACATTCGTGGCTTTCCTGGTTCTACTTCTGTATACACACTCAGTCTTTTCTTAGTAATATTTTTTTTTTCATTGCATGCATCCATTTTTATCTAGGTGGACCAAAGATCGCCGTGTGGTGCTCGTGATGTCTAATGAACGTAAGAAGTGGATGACTATTCGTCCTCTTCCAGCAAAGAAACAAGTGCCTCTGCAGTTTGATGTATGTTAACCTAAAACTAACCTTGTTGGTTAAGAAAATGGGGTAACTGGAGAATACCAGTAATTGAGCTTTTTTCATCAGTTCTGCAGAAATTCTCATGGGAGCTGGTGGGGACGTGCTAATAGTGTTTCTGCAGGGCTCAGTCTTAACATCTGAGATCATTTCTTTTCTGCTACTGAAGTCCTTTCTCGTCAGTGACAGTCAGTCACTTTAAAAAGTGATTTAACTAAATTCTAACTATTTACAGTAAGCATTTCAGAAATGGTTTAAACATCTGTATGTTCTGGTAGTTTGGTAAGAGGCAAAAAGCAGTCATGGTACTTGCTTCAAACAGTTTACTCTAGAAAGACTACAGTAATAGTTTTTTTTTTTTTTTTTTTTATAGAACAAACACAGTTTTACTTTTCATGTGATATAAATGTCTGATTGGGGGGAGAACGCTAGCCAAGACTTAAAAAGCATTTTCTGGTATCATTCATTTACTCATTATATTCATAAGGAGTATTTTTTTAATTCATGTTCCAGTTGTGCAATCATATTGCTTCAGGCAAGAAATGTCAGTATGATGGAAACTGCTCATTTGCTCACAGTCCCGAGGAAAGAGAGATGTGGACCTATATGAAGGAGAACAGCAGTAAGTTTAAAAAAAAAAAAAAAAAAGAAAAGAAAAAAGTAAACATTTAAAGGCATGCTCTAAATCTTTTCATTCTTGTTCCTCAAAAAGTTTTTAATCCACTTTACTCTTTTGTAGTAAGCCTTGCAGGAGCTTCTTTTTTAATTTGAATATACCCGGGCTGGATATTCAAAAATAAATAAAATTAATGATATTATGTATTCATGGCCCACAGTGTATTTTAGCAATAAAGTAGTTTGTATCATGTTTTTTAAGGTGTTAGAAGTAGCATATTGATCTGTGTATCAAGAATGTTGTTTAGCACTTATGCCCCATATTGCTATGTGAACACACAAGGATTCTGTGGCTAGCATACGGTGGCAAGCTATTTGTGGAAGCATTCCCCTTCATCCCCTTGGCCCTCCTTCCTGCCCTTGGGTGTTTACTGGGAATGACTGTGCACTTTCAGTTGTTGATTTGTTATCCCATTAGAGAGTTGCAGGGCAGGAGTAATCAAAACCAGTAAGTAATACATGACATAAATGATATTGTTATGGTCTGCAAGAAAGCAAACTAAATCCAACCAAAGTTGTAGCATACTTTGTATTAGCATTTAGAAATACAGATATTAATATACCATGATGTAGTTGTTATCTGGTGTCATAGTTGTTATCTTTACTCTGGGTGTCTGTTCAGAAACGTGTAACATCTTCCTTTCCCCTAGATAGGCAGAAATGGGTCTTGGTAAGTAGCCAGAGATTCATATTGCTCTTGGCTCTTATCTCTAAGCTGTGTAACTGTCTATACCGTGTCCTTCCTTTTTTCTTCTTACCATAGATGGGAACTGAATTAAGCTTGCAAACTCAGTCATTTATCTAGTATTCTCAAACTCTTGCCTTAATTGCTAATTTACTTATTTTAGCTTCTGCTCTCATTAGTTCAAGACTTGGAGCAGTTGTATGACATATGGCTAAAAAGTCAAAAAACAGAAAAAGGAGATGATACAGCTGCTCAGGCAAATAAAGAAAATGGGAAGCAAATTCACATGCCGACTGACTATGCTGAAGTTACAGTAAGTAATCATAGATGTAATTCTAGATTCAAGTGCCTGTTTCCCTTCCCTCCAGTCAGTAACACACTGTTGTCCCTACTTGGTGCTTCTTTAGATGATATTAACTACACTAAATGAAAACTTTAAGACTGTAGAGCAGTCTTCTGAATCCTATAAAGCCAGTGAAGTTCATAAACTAAAGATAATTGTTTAAGTAGGTTTATCTGATGAGCTAAACAGCAGGCCAACATAAAGAAAACATTTAAAATGTATTAGGAACAGTTCTGTGCTTATTATATTCTCAATGTTTTGTTTTCAAATTCCTTATAAAACAGGTGGATTTTCACTGTTGGATGTGTGGGAAGAACTGTAATAGTGAGAAACAATGGCAGGGTCACATTTCTTCTGAGAAGCATAAAGAAAAGGTTTTCCACACTGAGGATGATCAAAACTGCTGGCAGTATCGCTTTCCAACTGGATATTTTAGCATTTGTGATAGGTAGGTGTTTTTTTTTTAAGATGTCAAAAATGCTGAAGAATGACAGTTCATAGTGTAAATAATCAGTGCAGTTACTAGTTTTAACATGAGATGTTCTAATATTTCTTGCTTTGCATATATCTTTCAACAAGAAAGTAAGTAATGGACAGTATTTTAGCATGCACTGTTACAACTCAGGGAGCGACAAGCTTCCTAAGCGCGGAACCAAATGAATTGCTTGTGTGGCCTTAATAAAGGGTCACAAGTTAATTGCAGCTGGGCAAAACTTTGTCAAAAAAATACTGTTGTTATTACAAGTTTATTTAGGAATCTGCCTTC
The DNA here is from genome assembly GCF_009769625.2 of Cygnus olor. Taxonomy (NCBI): domain Eukaryota; kingdom Metazoa; phylum Chordata; class Aves; order Anseriformes; family Anatidae; genus Cygnus; species Cygnus olor. The sequence goes on from NC_049183.1 coordinate 347,548, forward strand.
CATTACCCGTGGAACACAAGAACAGTACCTAGCTGGATACTGTTATTGGAGCTATAAGGCAAGTAGAAATTTTGTTGGCACAGACCTGTTTTTTTTTCCCCCTGCATTCGGTTGTACATTTTGATGCTCCATTTGCTGCTCTTAAATGCAGCCTGTTTTACCTGACTGCAGTAGATTTTGGGAAGCTGGTTGGCAGTTCCTCCCACTGTTGGAATCTTCTTGGAAGGCTAAAACCTTGGGAATCTGAATTTTGGAGTTAAAAGTTCACTGTGCTGGTCCAGAGACCTTTGTTATTCAGTATCAAGTTAAAGATTTTGAATGTTTTAGAGCTTTAGAGAAATTGCATAGCATATAAAGCAAGTTATTTTGTGTGGGCGGTCTTTGCGTGGAAATTTACATGCCCACCTTAATTAAACTTTTAGTAACATCCTAAATGTATTTGATGTTTTGTATGCTAATGGACCTCAGCTGTGCATTATAAAGTGTATATGAACTGGTATGTTTACTACTTAATGGAAAAATACTAGAATAAAATGATTTCTTAAGTCATACTGAGTACTTCAAAGCCAAACTTAGTTAGCAAAGGGAAAATATTTTTTAACAGAAATTGTTTTTGAACAAAAGTAGTTTATCTTCGTGGATTAAATGTTAAGATATTAATTTAACTTATAATTTGACCTTACCAAATTAAAGATGTCAAGCATTAAATGACTCAGTAAAGTAGGAGCATGAAGAGCAGAAAGAAGAGTCAACTCTTCTCTGCAAATACTTTACAGCTACTGTCTTACTTAAAAGGTAGAATACTCTTCTAGTTAGGTTTGTATCCTTAAGGTTTTAGTGTATCTGAGAAACATGACTGGGGAAAATACCTAGATAAAATAGTTGTCATGATAATGTTATAAAAACACTATTTGAAATGTGTCTTAACAGATATATGGCTGGTACTTGCACTGAAGGAAACAACTGTAAATTTGCCCATGGAAATGCTGAACTCCATGAGTGGGAAGAAAGAAGACAAGTTTTAAGAATGAAGCTCAGCAAAGCAAGAAAAGACCACTTGATTGCTCCCAGTGATAATGACTTTGGAAAATATAGTTTTTTGTTTAAAGATTTAAACTAATACTGAGATGACATATACATGTTACCAGCTGGAAGCATAAACCAGAGAATTTGACAATAATCAAAAGCATGTGACAGAAAAGCTGCAGGTTTTCTGCTTTTATTGGCATATATTGTTCCTCCTGAACAGCAAAAATATAGTAGATTTAGGGGGATTGAGTGGACCTGTCTATGCTCTTGTGAAACAGAGTGGTGATTAAAAAAAAATCTGAAGTATTATGTGCTTACTCACCTCCTGTTGGACAGAAAGTTAGGGAATAGAAGGGGGGAAGAGAGGTTATAATGTCTAGGAAGCCCCCCTAGTATCAATCCTTCAGTTGAAAAACTTTAAGGCATCAAGGTATTACAAAACTGAGTGTTATAGGCTAAGAAGAAAATGATGAATGAAAATTCTTCAGATCTTTTAATGGAGAGGATTTGTTTAAAACAGTTTGCTACTTATCTATATGTAGGTTGCTAAAAAGGATTTTCTTATTAAAGATTTTAAACAAAATAACCATTTAACTACAATATATGTTGAATGGGTATTTTTTTCTCTATTTGTATGTTTCAATATCATTTACTGAAAAAGGATCTTGAGAGGAAAAACGTATTAATTTTTGAAAATGAAGTAGTTAAAATTCTGTTTCTTGGTCTTTGCTGTTTAAATGATGATTTTGAAAGATTACACTTGTATGTCAGTATTGTGTATTATTGTATGGACTAATGTTGCCTGTAATAAAGAGAACTTTACACAAAGCTGTTTTCTGCATGTAGCCTCTCAGGATTGAGATTTTGTAAAAACAAATAATGATTTGCCTATTAGCAAAAGCTTGAGCACCTATAGCTAAAATTTAGAAAGTTGGTATCTGTATCGCCGGCTGCTTGTTTGCAGTTTTCTTTATTGGCATCAACTCTTTGGACTCATCACATTATTAAAATAACAAAAATGGCCAACTTACTTGTGAAGTTAGATGAGCGTTTTGGAGCTACATGGTGCTGGGACATGTTTTCAGGCTTTTGACTTGGGCATGATCAACACCTCAGCTCTAAGGTGCGTGGTGCTCGAGATTCCCTTTCCCACAGACCACAGGTAATGGAAGCCATCCACGGGCTGAGATCAGCTCTGACAAATGAGCCTTTGGGCTTTATGGGCACTGGAGCTCCTATTTGTTTCATTTTGGCTTCTCTGCAGATCATACGTCCAGCTTCAATTTTGTGTTAATTCAGTTTGTTTTTTTTAAATGAAGCTTCTTTCAGTCAGTCATTCAAAATAGCTAAAGTGAGGTTTCTCCTCCCTTCTTTTACTCCCCATGCCTTACCTTTCCCTCAAGAGTATTTTTATTCTCCTCTATTGGCTCACCTATCTAATTAGAAGAGCTTTAAGAATGACTTCAGTAGTTTGAATGTAGTCATTGGCAATATATTGTGTATGTAAAAAGTGTTGAACCAAAGTTCAGTGATACCCATGCAAGTGACAAGCCTGGATGTTATTTCCCTTTCACTTCACGAACTAAAAGCACAATGAATAATACTAAACCAACACCCTCAGCCTCAGCATGGGGGAACTTGTGTAGTAACTGTTCCTTGCAGACTCGGCTGGGGTGCATTTGAATACGATGTACAGTATGCATACAAAATGAGCTTGGTGCTTGAAATACCACCTCTTGCGATGCTAATTTTTTGCATTGTTTGTAATAAACTGAGCTTGAAATAGAGTACTATGACACTGTTATTTCTGTGACAAAACCTGATTGTATTGTGTGCCTTTCTGACTTGCTTTCTCAATTTTATGCTTTCCTTGTTTAATGTAAGTGCTCTGTAAATTATTGGAAGTTATCCTAGAAAAAACTAAATATGAAAGCCTTGTTCTGTACGGACGGTGTGAGAGCTTTAATTAATCCATGGGGGGGGAGGGGGAGCGGGGGGAGCAGCTTCCAAGGGGGCGTTGGTCCTGTCAGGAACGGAGGGACCCTCTGAGGAGGAAGACGAGGAGGCGAGCCCCCTGAAGAGGAGGAGGGAATCCCCGGAGGAGGAGGAGCTCCCTGAGGTGGAGGAGGAGGAAAGGCACAGCCTCCCCGCCCCTCCCGGCCGCCTGTGCGCCTGCTCGTGGGCGGCACGACGTGGCGGCGGCGGGTTCGCCGGCTACCGGGCGGGCGGCGGGGCGCTCCCGGGGCCCGGTGTCCTGCAGGCCGGCCCCGCCCCGCCGCGCCCCGCCCGGGGGCGATGTCGTTATGCGGCGGCCCCGGCCCTGGCCCCGGCCCCGCGGCTGTCTCCAGCCCGCGGCCCCGCGCCGTCCGCATGGCGCGGCGGCCCGAGCTGCTGTGCGGTGCTGCCATCGCGCTGGGCTGCGCCTTCCTCGTCGCCCTCAAAGTCACCTGCAGGTAATGGCGAGTGGGGGTTGGTGGCTCCGGCCTGGGGCTCTCCCCCCTCGGTGGCCGGGCGCTGGGCCTGCTGCCGGACGGGGCTTCCTCATGGCAACCGGCCTGGCCCCATGGGCTCCGGCCCCTGCCGCACCGGGGGGGACTTGGGGGGGAACAGGAGGGCTCGGTCCCGGGGTGCCGGGAAGTACCACGGCTGGGCCACGCGATTCTGGGCCCTAAATCGGGATCCGGGTGCCGTGGATGGGATTTTAGGGCATGGTGACTCTTGGCTGCGCGCTGTGCTGGGGTAAGGGGGCTGCTTTAGGGTCCGGATTTGGGAGCGGGGAAGGTGGCACGGGGCTGCCCGCCTCCCTGCTGTGCAGAGGCCGACGTGTGTTGGCTGAGGGGCCCTGCCCGCAGATAACGTGGCCGAGAAGCGCCGAGGCCTGCTCTCAGTGCCCCTCCCATGGGGCTGCCCGAACCACGACGGACCTTAAGGCTTTGGTCAGTGTCGTGCCTCCAATGGCCGCTGACCCACAGTCACTGGACGCTCAATCACCTCTCTGTTCAACTGTCCGTTACTAAAACATACATCATATGTTTTTATTGTTTTTTTTTCCTGCGCTCGACACTTACCATGATGCTTCTGCTCTCTTCCTGTGCCCCTTTCTTCAAAAACTTGCATGTACCTTTCATTTCATTCCTAGCTGTATATGAAAGCTGACAAGTTGCTCCTGGAATGAGCTTCTCACCGACCTATACTCTCCACAGAAAATTTGGTTACGGTGTTTTGGCTTTTCATAGTGTAGTCAGACAGAAAAGCTAGCATCAGGAAAGTGTTCTGCGTTGTGTTGCTGTCAGAAACAGAAAATTCAAGTGTACAAATTCCATGTGCGATTTGGAGGATGGTTTATTGTACACGTTAACTATGACTATAATGCTTAATTTCTCAATGCACATCAGTTCAGTTTGTAATCAAGTCTCAGCACTAAAGTACAGTTACATGTTGTAAGTAGCAGGAACTTCTACAACCCATGAATAAAGTGTATGGAAGGGAAAATTCCCTTACTACAAGGGAATCTGCCTGTGGGGACCAAGGTATTGCAGGTTTGTAGACACTCAAGGAACAGCCAGCTGCAGCCTGTGGAAAGCCTGCGGTGTAGAGCCTGAACTATTTCTGGCACCATGCAAATATCTTTTGAGGCAGCCTGACGACTGAGAGGACTTGGCAGGCAAGGGGCCTGATCTGAAACACGCTTGCATGTGCTTTCTGTTATTATCAGGTTGTTCTGTTGAAATGAGGCTTAGTTTGTATGTAAAAACTATGTGAAGGTCCTGTGCTATACATCAGAGGGAGGCACTATTGAGCAAATCAGAGTAAGAAGCTGGTGGCTCTTTGTTTGTCGTGTGGTGCTTTTTTTCACAGAATCATCTAGGTTGGAAGAGACCTCCAAGATCACCCAGTCCAACCTCTGACCTAACACTAACAAGTCCTCCACTAAACCATATCACTAAGCTCTACATTTAAATGTCTTTTAAAGACCTCCAGGGATGGTGACTCAACCACTTCCCTGGGCAGCCTGTTCCAATGCCTAACAAGCCTTTCAGTAAATAAGTTCTTCCTAATATCCAACCTAGACCTCCCCTGGCGCAACTCTAGCCCATACCTCCTCGTCCTGTCACCAGGCATGTGGGAGAACAGACCAACCCCCACCTCACTACAGCCTCCTTTAAGGTACCTGTAGAGTGCAATAAGGTCGCCCCTGAGCCTTCTCTTCTCCAGGCTAAACAACCCCAGCTCCCTCAGCCGCTCTTCGTAAGACTTGTTCTCCAGACCCCTCACCAGCTTTGTTGCCCTTCTCTGGACTCTCTCGAGCACCTCCATGTCCTTCTTGTAGCGAGGGGCCCAAAACTGAACACAGTACTCGAGGTGCGGCCTCACCAGAGCCGAGTAGAGGGGGACAATCACTTCCCTAGCCCTGCTGGCCACACTGCTTCTTATGCAAGCCAGGATGCTGTTGGCCTTCTTGGCCACCTGAGCACACTGCTGGCTCATATTCAGCCGACTGTCAACCAATACTCCCAGGTCCTTCTCTGCCAGGCAGCTTTCCAGCCACTCATCTCCCAGCCTGTAGCTCTGCTTGGGGTTGTTGCGCCCCAGGTGCAGGACCCGGCGCTTGGCCTTGTTGAACCTCATACAGTTGGCCTCAGCCCATCGGTCCAGCCTATCCAGATCCTCCTGCAGAGCCTTCCTACCCTCGAGCAGATCGACACACGCACCTAACTTGGTGTCGTCTGCAAACTTACTGAGGGTGCACGCGATCCCCTCATCCACATCATCGATAAAGATGTTAAAGAGGACCGGCCCCAGTACTGAGCCCTGGGGGACTCCACTAGTGACCAGCCTCCAACTGGATTTGACTCCATTCACCACAACTCTTTGGGCCCGGCTACCCAGCAGCCAGTTTCTAGCCCAACGAAGCATACACCAGTCTAAGCCATGAGCAGCCAGTTTCTCGAGGAGAATGCTGTGGGAAACGGTGTCAAAAGCCTTACTGAAGTCAAGGTAGACCACATCCACAGCCTTTCCCTCATCCACCAAGCGCATCACTTTGTCATAGAAGGAGATCAGGTTTGTCAAGCAGGACCTGCCTTTCATAAACCCATGCAGACTGGGCCTGATCGCCCGCTTGCCCTGCAAGTGCCGCGTGATGACACTCAAGATAATCTGCCCCATGAGCTTCCCTGGCACTGAGGTCAAACTAACAGGCCTATAGTTTCCCGGGTCAACCTCTCAGCCCCTCTTGTAGATGAGCGTCACGTTTGCTAGCCGCCAGTCAACTGGGACCTCTCCTGATAGCCAGGACTGCTGATAAATTCATAGTTACTAGAGGTTGTTTGGTTTTGTTTTTTTTCCTATTTGAGGATAGACATGTAGTTCCTGACTCATTCGTGCCACGGTGTATCTTCTGTTGACCTATTTTACATATTTACTTTAGAGCCAATTTCCTATCTCATTTTTAAGGCTTATGCTGTCATACCCTGTGTCCATCTGTCTGCCCATTCACCATAACTCTTGAACCAATTGTCTACTTCCAGTTTAATCCAGTAGAGGAAGCAGAGGTTTTTAAGCGGTGTAATAAAAATGGAGAACCTGAATATGTGTAAGAGAAGAAATTCTCATTTAATGTCTCTTAAGAAGCAGGTGTCAGTGTGAGGTTAATGCTTACGGGCTGCGTTTGGCTTTCAATGCCTACTCAGCACATGGCCGGTGAGTTGGAGTAGTGCTTCTGTATGGGGAAGAAGTGAACGGTTTGGCTAAAAGTGGGGTGCAGGAATGGGAAGGAAACGGGAACTGATTTGAGGGGACCTAAGAAACCAAGGGCTGAGGAAGAAGGGTTAGTGAGGGGGGGGACAAGAAGGACCAAAGATAGAAGTCCATGGGACAAATGAGATTTTTGGCCATCTGCGTGAAAACAAATTGGTTTGTGAGTAGTGGAATTAATGAATAGTGTACATGAGGAACCAGTTTGTATTTTAAAAACTCTGGATTTGATATGAAAACTGCTTCTTACGTTTGAATTAAGAACTTCCATAACTTTTAGAAACTTCTAAGTGTTAAGCTTTAATTATGTGCTAAATAACCTGGAAATGAGAGAGGAGCTGTTGGTTTTGTGAATCTGTTTTGTTAAAACACAGGCACCAACCAGGACGATTGTAAGATTTGAAAATGTAGCAGTGTTACTAAGAGGTTGCTTAACGTATGAATTTAACAGTGCTCAGGGCTCAATAATTTATTGGTTACTAACATTCTAACCTGGAAAGAATCAAAAGAGGTAAAAATAAAAAGATTTTTATGTTCAGCTTTTTGTTGTGATACAAGGCAAAGAAATGCATAATCTTTCCTAAAACTTAACGTCAAGGAGAAACTATGGCAAAATTGATCAGTACAGTGATGTGGTCCAGTTTTTAATCTAACTTGCTGTAGTGTAAATATAGCTAGTTTAAGAGAACTAAGAAAATATCAAAAAGAATACAATGATACACTTGTGTTTAAGGCAGTTTATACCACTAAACACTTCTGAACACGTTGGAAATGCTGAATTTTGGAATGGCTGATTCTAGGTTTGATAGAAAGCAGTTCCCTGAGCACTTGGTTTATGCTCTTGGTATTATTGGTCAAACTTGTTTCTTTTAAGGAACGTGGTCTATGAAAATCTTACATTGTATAGTCTTTAAACCACTTATCGGTAGGTTCTTTTTGCTGAAGAGGAAACATGCCCTGAACAGTTTGTGGTCCCTGCTCTAATCACTGACATCAGTGAAGTAAACTAATACACATTTATATAATGCTAAAAGTCATTAGTAAAACAAATATTTTTTTCATAATACAGTACAAAAGAAGCATAGAATACTTCAAAGCATAAGCACAGTAATAGTCTCTGTTCATACAAACATCACAAAACTTTATGACCAGTGTCTCTTCTCTTATCAGGGTGCTGTTACCTAAAGTACAAGTGTTAAAAGAGGATGAGGCCAGGGAAGAAATCCAAAGAAATCACTCTTCCTGGTAATTTTATGATCTGTAGCAACCAGCAATAAGAGTGTGAGCTAACACACCCATAAACTTAGTGCATGTTATGACAGTGTGACTTTCTGAAGCTTGTTGATAAGGGTAATCGTTAGATTTTATGGTATTTCTTGAAACTAACTCAGATAATTGAAGTTGTAGTCATTTTGCATCAATTCTTAAAGTTTTGTCATCGCATGACATTAACTAATGTGAATGAGGGCTTTGGGCACACTTTTTTAAACTCCTGTTTTACAGTCTCAGTGAGCCCTCTTAACTTCCTTCCCACAGCCGAGCAAAAGATGTAACAATGCCAGCGAAGCTTCCCGTGAATTTCTTCTCCACGAGATCTCCAGTCATTGATCTTTTCCGGGGACAACTAGACTATGCAGATCACCTTCGTCAGGATTCGGAAATCGCGTTGTATTTCTTCTATGCGCCGTGGTGTGGGCAGTCTGTTGCAGCAAGAGAAGAAATAGAGCATGTGGCCAGCAGGTTGTCAGACCAGGTAACCCTAGAGAAGATGCGAATCTTAAACGTGACCTGATAGCCTCTGTTTAGAGATTAAAGAGCTAATTTCTGTCAACCCATGGGGACCAGTAAGACCTGAATGTCCATATCTTTGAGTAACTCAGCTAGTCATCTTTACATACAGAGTGTTAGAATAAATGGAGAAAACCTGTGTTATTTCTGCTCCTGGATGGGGAGCCCTGCAAGCTTCTTCTTAAAAGTGTTTCTGGATTTATTTGTGTGCCTTCAGACACAAACTACAGGGAGTTTGCCTCCAGTTCCACTATCACTGGAGACAACAATAATTATAAAAGGCCTTGCAGCCCTTGCATTGCTGTCTGTCAGTTACCTCTGAACACATATACAGCTGTCCGAAACCTCCACTTGTTGAGCTCCTTTATGCAGAATAAGTTATCAGTACGGGTTATGACAAAGTTAGTAATTTGGAGGATTTAGGTTAGGAAGCTTAAAAACCAGAAATAAAAGTGACCATAACAGATTGCTATTACAAAGAAGTGACCAACAAAAGCTGGAAAACAAAAGAAAAAAAAAACAACTTGGATGATAGAATTAAGAGGAACAGATATGGAATACTGCCTTGAAAAGTCATTTAAAAATAGCAGATGGAACGGATTGGAAAAAAACATGCTAGATAAAGAAAGTCACAGTAATGTACTTTGCTAGCTGTGAATTTTTATCTGCTTTGCAGGTGCTGTTTGTGGCCATTAATTGCTGGTGGAACCAGGGGAAATGTAGGAAGCAGAAGCATTTCTTTTATTTTCCCGTGATACACTTATACCACCGGAGGTAAGAGTTTCATATATACAGTCTGGCTTTTTTATTGGTACTTTGCAAAACAGAGGTATTTTATAAAATGTTGCATTTTGAAGGTGCTACATCTACAGTTATAATAAACAGCTGAAGTAGAGGAGATTCTGGGTGAAGCTCATTATACATGCTATTTAGATGTTGAGAAGGGCTGTAAATGTCAGTTAAATGACATGCTGCTCAGTTCTTCATCGTTCAGGAAAATTTGTAGTGCACACACATCTCCTGGATATTCTCTCTCCAAAAAATTCAGATTTATATTTTTATTTTAGATTTCTGCTTGCTCTGTAGGTGGATTATATTATCTGGTCCCAATGTTTAGCAGCAGCCAAGTATGTATTTAAGGGCTGTTGAAGGTAGTGGAATGTAGGTGCATGTTTAAATGGAACTGTATGCTGAAGGTGTTCTAAATTTGAATTTCACACTCATTTTTTTATTCTCTAAATGTTGAGATACTATCACATAGTATTCTATATAATCTCACTTTTATTTTTCTGGTATTTGTATATATTAGCCCTTTTTTTGTATGTGTGTGTGTGGAGCAGAAAACGCTTTTCTAATGCTAGGTACAATAGAGTTGGATGCTGTGTAGTTTCTCACATTTTTGCTTGTGCACCCGAGTCTTGCACTGCAGCTCTCTTCCATTACAGAGGCTGTTTTTTTTTGGTTTGGGGATTTACAAATTGAGGAGAAGCAATCCTTATCTTTGTCAGCTGGACTTTGACTGGTACTAACATATTTCGAACTGTAAAAACAAGCAAACAAAGAAACAAACACTGCTAGCAACAGAGAAACAAATAGTTACGTTTGTCCAGAATCTTATTTGGACGTTTCTTGAGTTAAAATAACTTTATCTTGAAATAACAACATGTTAGATGGGTACACCTGGATCCTGTCAGTAAATGATTGGTAATACCTAAGCAGAGGTGCAACAAAATGAGAAGTAAATTCATACTGATAGCCTCATAAACCCCCCAGAGGGCAATGTGCCCCTCATGTCTGAGGTGTTAAACGTCTGACATTGTGTATGGTGCACATGACGTGTTGAAGAGGTGCATGTTGCTATTAAGGCAAAGATTTGTAATAAAACAACGTAGGATATAGCTTAATCTAGCAGGCTTTAGAAGACCATTCCAAAATATTTGCACATAAGTATCTCAGTGCAGGTTTGAGTTTTCTTGTGTGTATGTGTATAAACTATATTTAAAAAAAAAAAAGGCATCACATTAAATTGCTCAGTGGGAATGGACTAATTCCTCATGCTTTTATGTTTGATTTCTTTTTAGTCTGCGATGCTTTTGCCCAACCTAATGATAGCAAATCAGGTGTAGGCTTTCAAAGTGATGGAGGAGCTCTGGAGGCCATAGCCCCACGGCCTCCCCTGTTTTAGGACCACCTGATGTGGTGTGGGCTGGTCACGGGTGGCTGGGGGGAAGCTGTAGCCTCGCTCAGTCTGTCTGTCAGCAGTGCGACTGGATTTGTCCATACCTTACTGAGGGATCCTTGTAAATGTCTCTGTAAAGAGATCTTGCACCTTTTCAGGTTGATACTGTTGGAGCTTGTCTAATTTTTACATCTTTAAAGTGAAAATAGTAGCATTTTTTCAGATCTGTATTTTTAAGTGACATGTATTTACTTGGACAAAGCAGAAAGATGTCTATGATTACCTAAGTCATTCCTGGCTTTTACCAGCTTCTGCAATGGGACTCAGAAGTGGTCCTCATCCCTTTGTCCCCACCAACGCATCACGCCTACCGGTAGTCACTGCAATTTCAGCTGAGGATTGTAAGCTGTACTTCAGTAACACTGTTGTGTAACACAGCTCCTCTATCAATTACAGAAGCCACTGATAATTGGGGGCAGTTCCCAAGAGGCTGAGCATGCTGTTTAACTCCTCTCTGCCACTCCCAGCAGGGACTCTTTCTATTGTTAATTTAAGTCTTAATGCTTTATTATTTTTTTTGGTACTAGTTTTGGACCAATTGAATACAAAGGCCCTATGAGTGCTGTTTATATTGAAAAGTTTGTTCGCCGGGTGATGACACCACTACTCTACATCTCGTCTCGATCAAAATTACTAGATTTCCTCTCAAATTATGAGGTACTTGTCTCTCTTCTCTAGCTTTACTGCGGTGGTTCAGAAAGAATTTGACTTGTTTTACGATTAAATTTGATCTGCTCCAAAGTACTAGTTTCTTTCCAGAATCTTGAAATCAGTGCCATGTAAATTTTGTTGAAATCATAAATACATGAAATGACAAATTCATAATGCTAGCTCCCTGCGTAGTGCTTACCATAATCTACTGATGCTGTTAATTTCCAGTACTTTAGTACACAGAGGCAAGAATCATAATTGTTACCTCATGAGAAAAAAATAAATAAACACATGAACAAGAAAAACGGGAGAAGTCTTTTCCCAAAAAATCTTGCAGTCTGTTGGAAAAACATCTGAGAAATATGTAATAATTGTTTTATTTTTAAAGGAGTATTAAACCTTTCTAATAAGATAAGTCTGTAAAGTAAAAACAAATGTGAAATCAGTTAAAATAATGGCTTCTAACCTCTTTGTATGCTCTTACTTCATGATCTCAATCCACTGGTGCCCCGTGTTTAATTAATTTTCATTTTTCTGTGTTCAGAGGTGTCACAATGGGTAGCAGTACTAGTGGATTAATAACTTCCAAGTGGACAAAATGCACTTAGATCAGAGCCATTGGTAATCCCTTTGTAACCGTTCATGCCTGTAGTGCACAGTGGGAAATATTGTAATGTTACTGAACTCCCAGCTACTGGGGCAGAATGGAAGACCTACAGGACCAAGTGATTCTGTAGTAGTGGCCAGCACACAAGGGGCTTTCCAGTGTTTCGGAACGAAGCCCAGTTCCTCTTTGAGTTAATGCTTGTTCTGCCGCAGGATGGAGTGCGTGTGTGCTGTTAGGTGAGAGCTGCCATGGCAAAAGGGGGTACACGCAGTTACCGTGGGTAGGTGCTGTGCTCTTTATTGTTTAGTTCATCCAGCTAGAGCTACTCATGGGTTTCGTTTGCCGGTGTTTCAGCAGGGACTTGGAGTCAGGAGTAGTGAGTTCTGTCTCTGCATCTGCTGCCGATGCTTTCTGTGATTGCAAGCAGTTCTGTTGTCCTTCCTGTGCTTCAGTTTGCCAGTCTAAAGCTTCGTTACTGGTTTTCTACCTCCTTTGAAAACAGCCGTGCTTGGGTTTTGGGAATTGGGGCTGTGCTCTCTGAATTATTCTTGGTAGTCTGCAAAGGGCAGCTAATAAGCATAGTGCTGGCAAGCTGAAATTTGCTTTATAGTAGGATGTGCACTTCCACTGGAAAAGACTAAAATATAAGAAATCTATGGTGGGAAACCTTTTTTTTTTTTTTCTGAAATACTGCTTAACAATTGAACGTCTATTTGTATTTACAGGCTATGTTCAAACTTCCTTGCTTCCTGTGCTTTAATTCTGTGGCTCCAAGTTCCCAGTCTCTACATTCAGTATTTATTTGTTCTTTTTCCTTGAAAGAACTGTGAGTTTTCTGAGCTGTTGTGATGCCCTGCACTCATTTGAGGCTGAGGTTATTCCCCAGCTGGTGGCCCTCGGTACCCAGTGTCTTGCCTCTCTAAAGTTAAGCCAAAGGGGGGGAAGGGGATACTGCATGGGGTGCCTGCCGTGTTTGTAAGATCCGTTCAGGGAACAAGTGTGGTGGTTTTAACATGCTAGGCTGCTGAACTCCACCACAACCGCTCTCTCACTCCCCCTCCTTAGAAGAGGAGGGGAAGAAGTAAAGGAAAGAACAACTTATGGGTTGAGATAAGGATAATTTAATTAAAGGGGAAACATAATTATTAAGGAAGGATTATTGTTAATTAAACTATTTAACTAAAGGGAAAAAAGGGAAAGGGGAAAAGGGAGGGGGAAGGGAAAAAACAAAACAAGTAAAGGCTGTGTGGAAGTGCAGAGGAAAGAAATTACTCTCTACTTCCCACAAGTGAGCGATGCTTGACCACGTCCGTGAAGCAGGGCCTCAACACATGTAGCCAGTGTTCAGGAGGACAGACGTTTTCGCAACAAGAGCCCACCCCTCCCCTCTTCTTCCTTTTTCCACCTTTTATTGCTGAGTGTGACATCATGTGGTATGGAATATCCCTTTGGTTGGTTTAGGTCAGCTGCCCTGGTGATGTTTCTTTCTCACTTTTTTGCCCACCCCCTAGGAGGGTTAGAAAGAGTCCTGATGCTGTGCCAGCACTGCTCAGCAGCAGACACAACGCTGGTGCGATACCACTGCTGCTCTAGCTACAAGTGCAGAGCACAGCACTGTATGGGCTGCTGCAGGGAAAGTTAACATCTCAGCCAGACCCAGTACAACAAGACACATGCTAGCGCAAGTCCACTGAGCGCAGTGAGAAGAGTGAGTACTTAATGAGCAGCAGCTGGGATACAGAGAAGACCAAGAAATAGAGAATTGTGTAGGAAGATGGATGGAAAAAGGAACCTAGGCACAAAGGAAAAATATATTTTAAAACAGAAATAGACATTTTGTTTCATTATTTTAAACAGTTAGAAATGTGAATATTTTCTAATGGTTTCCAAGCAAGTTGAAGAACTTCATACCTTTTGTAGGAGAAGATACAACCCAGGAGGTAATTCCTGTGTTTAAAAAGTGAGAAAGTCAGAGGAATCTGACTAGATTACAGGAAATGCATGCATGACATGAACTAATTGCTATTTTGAGAGCCTATTTTCTTGGCTACTGTCTTGCTTTGAGTTTGATATTTTGTATATAAAAAGGGCTAGTTTTCAGCAGAAGGGAAAGGACAGAGGACTGTAAGTAGATCATTGGGACATTCTGATCAGTCTCTGCTGCTTGATCTCTTCTTTGTTATTTCTTCATTGAAAAGCTGATTTGGAGTTCACAATAGTTTCTGAAAGATTTGTCATTAGTATCTAATCTTCAGTCGTGTGTTCTGCTAGAAAATAGGTTCTGCAGACTTAGGTTCGGGATATTTACTTTTCACTTGAAAACCTCTGTCAATCATAGAATGGATTGGGTTGGAAGGGGCCTTAAAACCCACCCAGTTCGCCCCGTCTGTCATGGGCAGGGACACCTCCCACTGCATCAAGGTGCCGAGGGCCCCATCCAGCCTGTCCTTGAACACCTCCAGGGATGGGGCACCCACAGCTTCTCTGGGCAGCCTGGGTCAGGGCCTCACCACCCTCTGAGTGAAGAATTTCTTCCTACCATCTGATTTAACTGTCCTCTCTTTTAGTTTAAAACCATTCTTCCTTGTCCTGTCATTATCTGACCGAGCAGTAAGTTGCTCTCCCTCTTTTTTCATAAGCCCCTTTTAGGTATCGAAAAGCTGCAGTGAGGTCCCCCTGGAGTCTTCTCTTCAGGCTGAACAGCCCCAGCTCCATCAGCCTCTCTTTGCAGGAGAGGTGCTCCAGCCCCTTGATCATCTTTGTGGCCCTCCTCTGAACCTGCTCTAACAGCCCCACATCTTACTTGTGCTGGGAGCCCCAAACCTGGTCGCAGGACTCCAGGTGGGACCTCACCAGGGCAGAGCAGAGGGGGACAGTCCCCTCCCTTGACCTGCCGGCCAGTCCTCTGTTGATGCAGCCCATGACGCAGTTGCCCTTCTGGGCTGCAAGCATGCACTGCTGGCTCATGTTGAGCTTTTCATCCACCAGAACCCCCAAGTCCTTCTCTGCAGGGCTGCTCTCGGTGAGTTCCTCTCCCAGTCTGTACTCACGTCCAGGATTGCCCCGGCCCTGGTGCAGAAAGGATGCTTTTGAAGCAGATCCTGACTGCACTGAACCAGTGCCTGTTCTTGGCTGTTTCGTTCTACTTCTGCCATATCTGCTTTTTAAGACCTACTGATAGTAAGGTCTCCTATATTTTCTGTCCAAGGATAGCACTATGTAGAATTTGGAGTACACAATAAGTTGATAAGTTATTAGTAGGTGAGTGATTCATACGCAAAGTGTCATGTTGAGTAGGAGGTCTGCTCAGCATGTGTTTCCATGCTAACGTATTGCTGTGCTTATCTTGTTTCCAAGGGCACTTTATTATTGACTGTCAATTTACTGATAGCTGGGACTTCAAGCCTGGGATTGTCCTTTTCCATTTAATCTGTAAAGCTTTTTATGCTTTAATCATGTGCTCAAATTCCAGTGGTCAGTTTTTGACAGAAAAAGGGTCTAGCAAGGCAAATCAGGAGCTCTACCCACGCTCAGTCAGGTGCTGAAATCCATTACGCATGTTAACATGCTTGAACTAGAAAGGCCTGTGAAGGAATCAAATTAAACATTTACATCATTTTTTGTAAGTTAAAGCATATCAAGAGATACTGCAATCTAGCAGTTTATCTTGTATTCAATTTTTAATTATCATATTTTTATTTCTAAGAAATGTTGATGAACACAATCCGGCTAAAAAAAAAAAAAGAGCAAGTGGCGTCATTTTTCTGGTGTGTTTGTTCCACAACCAAGCGATGAACATGTTGATGACACAAGAGGGCGCTGAAGCACTACGAAAAATGTTGACTTGAAAGTTGAGATTCTGCATTTTCTGATGTTGATTAGTTTTTTTTTATTGTTTGTGGGATGATACTAGTGCACAATTAAAATCGGATAAAAATTAGAAATTGTTTTTTGAGAGTAAAGGAAAAACATCCCATTTGGAAAGTGCTTACAATTGTGGAATGTATGGGAAGGTTTAAGTTACATCAGGAGAAAGATTTGAGGTTCCTACCATCATTGCAGGTGCCTGTTAGAACACGTACTCAGACTCCTTGTGTTTTATTAGCTGCAGAGATGTGGTGGCTTCATTTGAATCCAAACTGGCACGTCTAATTCCTCATCTGACTAACCCAGCTACTAGAAATGGCCGCTTCCTTCTGAGGCACAGAGGAAGAAACCTTGCTGCTTTTGCAGTTGGACAGAAAGCTTCACTGAGCTGTGAGAATTAAACGTGCCCAGGGAGCATGTCACTTTCTGGCATGGGGAGAGAGAGGGAAAGAGGCTGCCTCTCTGGGAGATAGCTGGTGTGTCTTAGCTTGGTGTCAGCTTGCTTCTGTGCTCCACGTGTGTAGAAATGCTTCCTGAGCGTTAATCACCATGTCGGGTCTGACCCAGACATGGATTTGACTTTGCTCTTGTGTGTGGTGCTGATGTTAAATGATGAGGTGACCATTTGATTTCTGTCCTGGCTGCATAATATCACTAACATCATTAGGAAATGAACAAGCTTTTACCAAGTTCATTCATCTAATAGCAGTCAATACAACTGTTTCTTTGCATTTCTACAGTATAGAATTTGTAGTATGGGTTCTTCTGTTCTTCCAAAGATGACATTTTTCATTGGCTCTTCCTGTGTTCTTTCCTGTGTTCACAGATAAGCTGAGGCAGGAATTGCATGTCAGCATAAGTCTGAAATAGACACGATCCAACCAGAGACCCATCAAGAAATAGGCTGCACTACAATTAATAATTCTGTATTCTCATATATGAGCTTCATTTAGGAGATGATATTAATGAGTTTTCAATTTTGAAACGTATCGACACTATCCCACTGTCGTTGGATGATCGTTTAAAGGGCATTAGTTAAACAGGTTACTGATTAGGCACATAGCATGAGTTACCTACATAAGGCGTATATTCTTCCCGTATAGTTTCTTCTTATTGAAGAAACGTTTTATAAAAATGACTCGTGGCAGCACATTCTTCAGGCAGTGCTTACAAATCTTAAGCCTCCGTGGATAACGCAGCTAGCAGTCAGAATCAGAGCCTCACCATTTAAAATAGTTTTATAAATGTTTCTAGATCTGCCCCTTTCACATTTTGTCAATTTTGACTTCTCTTTCATTCACTGGGTGGTGCCATAGGTTTGCTTCTTAGAGTAATGGTATTGAAAAATGCTCCTATGAAATAGGAAGCTATGACTCTTTAATAGTTATCTGCCCCCTTATTTTTGTTTACTTGAAGGCTTTAAAAGTTTTTGAGATTTTTTTTTTTACTTAATTTGATATTAGGAAAGATTTTTTTAAAAACAAAGTAATTACAATGAATGCCGTTATTGCTGTATTTTTTCTACTTTTATTTATATTTTTATTTTCTTCTTGACAACTGTTATTGGGTAAATTTGCCTAATTGTTCTACCTCATTTTTATTGTTGTTAATTGTCTTGGGGTACTTCATAAGGAATCTTTATGAGCAAGGGTCTTGTGTTTAACATTCACTTTCTGACAGGACAATTCCTGCCTGAAAGAACAGGTCAGTAGTTGGAATGGGAGATGTTTTTATTGGTGAAATATCCCAAGATAATATTACTAATAGCAGTAATAGGCAAAACATATGTCCATGTTTTAAAACTAAATTTTTATATGTAAAAGTTAAATAAACAAATAATTAAAACATTTTATGAAATATCAAATAAAATATGTAGGTGGGAAGGCTTTTGCCACATAAATGGGTGATCAGTGAGTCTAGAATCGTTTGTTCCACGTTGATACCTGTGCTCTTGCTCTGTGCATCAAATGCTTTCTCTATATGCACTGGTGGAACTGGGAAACAAATAACACAGAATAACCAAATCCCATTGAGTCCTGAAAGTCTATTAGATCAATTTGAGTGGTGAGTAAAAAAAAAAAGAAAAAAAAAAAGTGATTAATAATAAGTGTTAAGTTTTGCAGAATATAATCTATTAAAACCAAAACTTATTTGAAATTCTGGAGCAGGAGTCTATTCTTCTGTCTGTTCCACGTCAGCTTCTCCTAGATTCTCTTCCTGAATTTAATTGGATGCCATTCAGGCTTGGTACCTGACAAAGACATGAGGCCTATTTAGAGCTGAGAATTTTGAATTGTCTGGCAATTTGAAGCTCTGTTCTTATTTATGGATGTGCAGGTGGGATATGGGTCTCTTTGTTTTTGTGCAGCTGTTCTCTATATCTCGTGAACAACATAATGAAAGAATTTACTATGACTGATAACTTAATGATAGGATGTTAAGTTGGCTCAGCAGTTCAAGTATTCACTCAAAAAAAAAAAGTGTAAATTCATATGTAATTGCTAATTACATGCAACATAGTAAATAATTAAAATGTTAAGTTCTTGATAGTTTGAAAAATCATATTTGATATTTCAATTCTGAGAAAAGTCTTTATGATGATTATGGTTCTTATGACTCTCAAATTAATTTCAAAGCAAATATTGTTTTTAGAGAATTTTAATAGCTAACATGGCAAATATGCAGCTTGAAACTCATTCCTCTATAGTCATAAAACCCTTCTCTCGTGGTACGTAGCATTTGAACGACAACTTTAGAACTGATTTCCAAACAATTTTTTGATGTTAAGATTTTCTTACAGCATAAAATGACTGTTCTTCAGTAAATATTGTTTTGTTGTCTTTTTATAATGTTACGTTTTACTGTAGGTAACTAATTGCAATTTCCCTTATGTGTGTACTTGAAAACAGATTGGCTAACTCTAATTTTTATTCTTTCAGCCTGGAGTTATAGGATATTTTGAGTTCAATGCTTCGCCTCAGCCTCCTGGTTATTTAACCTTCTTTACGTCAGCTTTACATTCATTAAAGAAAGGTAAAAGCTTCATCTTCAAAAATATAAGGCATCTGCGAACAATTTATGCATATGGACTTCAGTGGTTCTTTACAATATTTTATAACTTGAAATTTAGTCCCTTTTGAGTGTTGATCTAATTATGAAACTATCTTTTATTACTATGCAAAGACGGCTTATATTAAAGGTGTATTGTATATTTTGTGATCGGCCATCATGGAATTAAAGTATATGACAGTCTGTTATTCAAGGATATGTTAAGATACACTTTTTTCAGAAAACTAAAGGTGTAGCTGTAACAGATGCATCGATACAATCAGACTAGCACTTAACTAATTTGAATTCAAGAGTATCCTGTGCAACAACTGAAAAGGCAGGTTCAGAGGGGTGACTGCATATGTACAGAAAATAAGTGCACTTAATACAATATGTGTAGTTTTCATAACTCTTAGAGGTTTTATTTTGGGCTATCATAAGTGTTTCTTAAAACATCAGTATTGTGCACTAAATCTTCTATACAAAGGTGTAAGGTACTCCTAAAAACTATGCGAGCTTGACTAAAAGGCTGTGAGGAACAGGCTTATTATACCCATTTAGCTAATTAATAACCCAATATAGATCACTCAGCTCTTTTATTCTGAATACATTTATTTGAAATAAAATTATAGAGAATCAATTTCCCACTGCAGCAGTGGTTTTAAAAGCCACTACAAACGGTGGACTGGCAATTCATAATGGAGGAGTAATGCCTTCCATGTGTGTCAGTATGCTTAGCCAGCCTTTGAGTATTTCCATCTGATGAACTTGTGGGTTTTGATGCATCAGAGACTGCAGTGGACCATTTCTTTTGTAAAATCTGGGTAGTTGATAACAGGCAGCAACACTTCTATTTTTTTTTCTGTCATCTACTTACTGATCACCAGCACCATGCTGTTAGTAATATCTCTGTACAGTAAGTATACGATATACATTTGTTCTGCTGATGGTAAATTCCAGGCATAGATTTTATATGCTTTTATTAGTAGCTATTATTCTTTCGTGACACTGGAGAGCTGAATGCGTTTCTGGGTTACTTTGCTCTTCTAAGTGCTATTTTTCAACTCAGGTTAGTGAGAATTAGTCGTCTGTGTTCAGAATATCTTCATGATGCACTGCTCTCAGAGAGGAATCTGTTCTGAGGTTTTCTGTAAATTACCAAGCCACATTCCATTAAATCAAAATACTACTTAAAAAGAAAAATTTTAATGTACTGTGGTGCTCTTTAATCAGGTCATAACGTGGTATTGTAACGTGCACTATTCTTAATGTGCTTTTCCTTTTTTCAAGTCCCATTTTTAAACTTCACTGAATGTACTCGCAGACCCTGATTGCTTACAGATTTTTGAAAATAAATGGTCTTGAATGAGTCAGTAGTGACACATAAGTACATTGTTCATCAAAACTATTTAAAATAAGCAGAAAGCTGCTAGTTTCTCTTCTAATGGGGATTTCACAGAAATTCAAACTTCCTTAAGAAGTTTATGATACTTGTTATCTTAATATTATCTTAAGAACATTAATTTTACGGTAGCAATTCTTTTGTCATAAATTCTGGATGCAACTTTCTCAAAGTTAAGATTAGCCCATTTTAAGGATATTTCTGTCAGCAAATGAAGTAAATTGATACAATTCTTCTGATTTTTACTTTGCTACTGACTTGGTGTATGATATAAAGCCTAATCTCCTATATTTTGTTTTGTAATTTCCCCATTTTTGTGTTGGGATAGTTCTTTACAATATAAATGTGAGAAGCGTTCTGCCCTGCCTGCACTTTTATAAATCTAGAAATATTAAAATAGGTATTTAAATGATGCATATTTACTGCAAATATACATCATATGTACCAGTTAATATTCTTACCTTTTGTTTATATGTATTGGGATTTTGAGATGCTGTAACATAGCAAGATGCATCTGTGATATCAGGTTTTGTATTTAATAAGCAAATCAAGGAATTGGACAGTGCAGGTTAATGTTCTCTGTATCTTGAGTGCAGAAGAGAAACATGTTTGTTCTCATTGCCTGCTCTTGTGTTTCTTCTGCCTCACTTCATCACTAATACTGGCAGTTGCTATTCAGTAAGATTTTTTGTGCCTTTACACAGCATCCTTCTGTGTTTTGTTTTGAAGGGAGATGGTGTTGTTGCATTTTAAACATAAGATCTGTATTCTTCTAAGACTTTCAGGAGAGAAGTTCAGTGTGTATAATTGTATTTAAAAACTGAAAATTTGCCCTTTAAGATTACCTTGGAACAATACGCTTTGGAGTGATCACAAATAAGCATGTTGCAGAGGAGATCTCACTGGTGCATTCAGGCAGCGTGTATTTGCACAGACATGTCAACAAATCTCTTGTGAGTATTACATTTATGTTGTAGTAACTCTGAGACAACACCTGGAGATTGAAACTCTTGTTGCACTACAATCGTGATGTCACACGGACAAATGTAAAATAAATGGGTGTTCCACAAAGTGGAAAGTGGTAGAATAAAATGATTTTCTTATCTAAATGTAGTATCTGTATTTATCTGAGAAATATTTCAAAAACTGTAATACACAGGCTTTTAATTTATTAAGGTGTGTATAATTCATTAACAAAGTTTAAATTCACAAGGTATTTGGCATTCTGTAATGAGTTGACTTACGTTTCCAGACACCCTTGGGAACATTATAATAACGTGGGAAGGTCAAGTTGATCTTCTCTGTCAAAACAAAACCTAAAAAGCCCAAATGCCTTAGAAGTGACTGTATGGAGACTTTTTCCTAAAGTTTCTACTTTTTCAGTGGGTAGGAGTTAGAGAGCTACTTGAATGAGGATATGACCAAAGAGATTTTGTAGGAGAGATACAAGGTATAGTGAAAACTTGCATTTAGATTGAAAGGTATGACATAACACTGATGTGAAAAACTACTTAAATGAATTGAAAGCTTATTGCAACTTTAAACTCACGTGTCTCATGTTTTGTGAGGACTAGGACTGAAAATAATTTCAGAATTGCTATTTGGCATAGAAACCTTGTCTATTCACACTGCTAATATGAGTGGAAACTATGTGAAGACAAGTATTGTAATATGTATTTTATTCAATTGAGATTATGAAAAACATTTTTTTCTAAAGTTATTGTTAAATGCATAAAAATAGTGTTGTCTTTGCAAATGATTTAAGATATGCTTGTCTTAATTCATGAAAATGACCCTAGAAGCCGTAATCCAATTTTCTTACGCATTTTCCACCACATTCAGTAATAAAAAATGATATATCCATTTTTAATGCAGTCTTGATGTTGGGGTCTTTGCTATAAATCAAGATATGTGGTGATAGTGACTTAGAGATCGAGCTCTTTCTCTTTATAAAGAGAATTTATACTAGTGAGAAAAGTAAAGATTATGAAGTTGTAGTGAAAGAAGGAGTTTGCCTGGTAGAAGTCTCATTGCCTAAAAGATTGTGTGTCTATCTGTGAGAAATTGGAAAGATTACCCCAAGGGAAAGGATGTATGAAATGCTGAAGCATGCTGAATAGTGTCATTAAATTGAAAAAGAGTGTTTTAGGCAATACAGTAACAAAGCATGCTATATTTGAGAACTGTATTCATTAGTAAACAATGTTTTAGTAAGTGAAAACAAATAATTATTTTTTCCCTTTTCAAGGTCTATCCAAATGATGACATGAACTATACAGCTGAGAATATTTGCAAGTGGGCTCTAGAAAATCGAGAGATGCTCATACGCTGGCTGAGACCTCATGGTGGAAAAAGTCTTCTTCTAAACAATGAGCTGAAGAAAGGACCAGCACTGCTCATATTTATACCTTACAATCCCTTAGCAGAAATTCATCCTCTCTTAGATGAAGTAAGTGAAATAACTTCAGTTTTTAACTTCAAAAAATGCGAGAATTTGAGAACTCTAGGCAGGATTCTGAGACAAATTGCCCTGCTACTGTACAGTACCCAGCATGGGAGCAGTGCTGTTGGGGTAAACTGTGCTCAGACTTGTTGACAAGAACTATTTTTACGTTGTGCGTTGTGGTACAGATTGGATATGACATATCTTGAATTACTTTAAATTTTCTGTTCAGGTCTTCTTGGACTTTAATATAAAAAGATACAGAGCTGAACTGTTACGGAGAGAAAAATCAGTGATTTGAGGCATACGTGTTTCATAACTGTATACATTTGATGTTTCTGAGAAATGGAAATTGCCTTCTGTGAACATAGAGGATGTTAGTTAGGAACATGAGCCTATAAATCCTGAATTAGCTCTTGGTATAATGAAGGGTTGGAAATCTGTATGCTTTTTCTCTATATTAAACTTCATATTTATATCCTTTGTTAGTCTGCTCTGTTAAGGATGATAGGCCTGTTTCTTGCTGTGTCAAGTAACAGTAATAGGATCATTTATGTAGCATAGTGCCGGTTCAAGGTTCAAAGCTGATCGTCATAGTAATAAAATTATATTTGGACATCTGGTACTAGAAATCACTTTACTTTTAATTAGAGATGTTTTCTGGAATTGGTAGAGAATACTTCCCATTCAGATTTCTCTCCTTTGTGTGGCTCAAATTAACTCAGATTCTTTCATCTTTTTTTTTTTTTTTTTTGGTTTTGCTCGTTTGTTCGTGTAGTAGCAATCGGTCAAATTGCTCCACAGTAGGTCCCAAAGACTCTTGCCTAACTGCTTCTAAAGGAGAGGTGGGCTAGCGAAGTATCTGCTGCCTGTCAGTTCTTCCTCATGGCATGCATTTAGACAGAGAGCTTTTCCCTCGTCCAGATGGACTAACTCTTGAGACTGCTACTTGCCAGCATTTTAAAAAGGCACGTGAAGCAGAGCAATAAGCATTAGTAGTACAAGCTGCCTGTGACATTCATGTTACGGGTATTTCAGTGTCCAAAAATCCTCTTTCTGGGTGACAGGTAAGGGATTTTATTTCACTGCTCCAAGTATTCAACTTTCTTTAAAAACACATTTTCTTAATCCATTTTATGATGAATTCTGCATGTTAGTTTGCACCCCACACAGTATGCCTTTGTCTCCTGTCAACAGTTGTTGAGAACAAGGACTTAACTTTTTTCGTTTTGAGTGAGTGCTGTGAGAAACGGGCAGATCTTTGGTCTTCTGGTGAAGCTGACTTAATTCAAATAAAGACAGAGAATGTTTTTGAGTGTTGCAGAACTTGTGTTTTGTCCACCCCATTCTATTTCTCCTCATCTTCTTTTTTCCCTAAAGGTGATTACATAGGGAAATACAGTCCTTTAATTAAACCAGACACTATTATTTGAAATCTAGCCCAACTGAGAAAATAGTCAGAGCTAATATGGTTTTTATATCCTGTGTGTGTTCTTTAGTTTCCTTCTAGTTTTCTTTCTCTGCCATTATTCCCATTTTTGAACTGTACAGGACAGGAGTTTGTGTAGCTATGCAGTTAAGGAAACTAACTTGCCTGAATTTTTTCCCCCTGGGTTATTTTTCAGCTGGAACCCATTGTCCCATTTAGTATGTCACACAGCTGCACATCACATTGGTGATCGCATAGCAGTAAGAAGCAAGCATTTGTGGAAGATGAAAAGCGGGGCAAAGGTTTGGAGGCAACGCTGACTAGTGTACAGAGCACCTCTGTTCTGGAATGTGTGGTTTCCACAAGGAGACCTTATTAATATTGCAGTGTCTGAAGCAATGAGGAGAAAAAAGAAAATCACTTGTGGTACAACATCTAGTCAAACTAGACATAGACAATAAAACCTAGTCAGCTACAAGATACGGTATGAGGAAATCTTTGAGGAAAGACTGGAAAAGAACTGCAATTATTCTTATATTAATCTGTCTTATTTTGGCAAACCTAATTCAGTGATGCTTGTCACAGCATAAGCATTGTAGTAACAGGTGCCATTTATTTAGATTAAATCGTGTAGCATAAGATGTTCTGTATCAGATTTCGTCCTACTAAAAAGAGTATCTACTTATATCAACATGTGGAAGGAGATAAAGTTTATTCTGGTTCATGTTGTATTGCTTCACTTCAATAGAGAGATATTATTGAACTTTTTTTTTTTTATTTTAACTGTAGGAAGAGATGTTTATTGTAACCGTCAGGAGTGAGTTTCATCCAGCTTTGAAACCACTTGACTGTAAGGCAGTCTCACAGAACGAGGCTGTCAAGTTGCATGTTGAACACTCTCAGAGCAAATTTTTTTTTCTGGTAATAGCTCACTGAAATGGGATTTCCTATTACAGATCAGTTTTTCTGTTCATAATCACTGCTCAAGTTTCTCTGTATAGGTAGTCAAAATCTCCAGGCTAGATTTTAGTATGAGGGGTCAAGTATATGCTTTCAGGACAAAAATACCTGACAGTGAGTTCCTAAAGACTAACAGAAACTGTTGCTGAAGTCTACATGTTAATACTGATGATCGTGTTACAAAGCAGCCCTCCTGGAGGTAACCAACACGCGTTTGATAAATAGGTTTCCTATCAAAATGTTCTTTTGTGCGCAGTGTGTGCATGTTCTGTATTTGGATTATATTTAATATGATAGATGAGGGTGAGAGAAAACTTGCTCCTTTTTCCCTTCTTGTATGTTCTGTTGTTTATCTCCTAGAGAGGAAAATTCTTTCTTTGGTCTATATGAGTGCCTTTTTGCTGCCCGTTCCCCCTTGGTTATGAAAAAGAAAATGATGCAGCACAGGAACACTTGCACTGAATGGCAGGCTTCGCCCCACCAATAAGTTGCATGTTACTGTGTGCAAAGCACACCTGGAGAGTTATAACTGTATGTTGTGGCTGGGTCAATACCAACATTGCTTCAACTCTGGCAGTGATAGTTACCAAACTTGTGCGCTGCCTATACCAGGAAGAATCTTTATCTTCTTTTCACATGGGATTGCTTTAAAATAAATAAATTTCTCCTCATACTGGAAAAAAAGGGAAATTCAGGAACCTGTACCAATTAATGCTTCGAGTGGTGGGATTTAACCTTAAAATGTAGCATTACAGAATTGTGATAAATATGATATAAAGACACCTTGAGATCAATGTCATGGACTGAAAATATTTTAAATTGGATTTTTGTAGTTCTGTACATTTAATTCTTACATACTGAACACCTAACTTTGTTATCAAGTCAAAGCCTCCTGTAATTGTTTTGTAAGAAGGCCTGAGAAGAGTATAATCAATTTTGTTTCTGAAATTCTATTAAAGAAATGCATAATACGTTGTTAAACCTATAACAGATAACCGCATTTGAGTGAACTATGTGCAGTTAATCTTGCTTTTTGGTTTTTTTTTTCTTTTTTCCCCATGTAGATTACCAAAGTGGCCTTGGAATACCACAACTGTAACAAAAGCCAAGAGGCTGAACCAGGTCCCCAGCACGTGGGGGACAGTGATTCACCAGCTTTTGATTCCTCTGTTCCAGATGCACATACAAAATCGGCAGAAACATTCTCCGTAACCACGTACCCATGCTGTAACACAGTGGTGCTTCCACAGTGGCATTCGATCTCAAGAACTCACAATGTCTGTGAGCTTTGCATTAACCAGACCCTTGGTGTCAAACCAAATACAGTCAACGTGCCACACTGTAACTTTTTTGAGATAGAAGCAGCTTTGGACTCTTTCTACCTCCAGGAGCATACCTTTTTTCAAGTTATATCAAATACCATAGAATGCAGCAATTTCTTAAGCTTCTACAGTCCCTTTAACTATTACACTGCATGTTGCAGGACAGTAAATAGGCATTTTTTAAGTTTCATTAGTTCTGAGAAGACCATCTTTCAGACCCCTAAAGTAGCGTTTTCTTCCCATGGGAAGAAAGGTAAAGATGACATCCAGAATTCTATTCCTCACATTGAGGATAGGAATTGTTTTATTCCTGACCTTCATATTAGTGGCACTAACATTACTGGTCTGAGCTGCAGGACCAACAAAACCTTGAATCTCTATCTGCTGGATTCAAATCTTTTTTGGATATATGCAGAGAGACTAGGAGCATCGAGATCTACTCATCTTAAGGAATTTGCTGCCATTGTTGACTTGAAAGAAGAAGTGCACTATGTCCTGGATCAAAATCAGTCTCTTATTGGATCTACCCTGGGTATGGTATCTATTATACAAATGCTTGAAATAAGAAAAACAAGTTTGCAACTAAGCTCATGAGTGGAAGACTTAATGCTATTCTGAAAATGACTGCTTATGAAGTGAGACTATAGTCAACATTGTTAACCTTTACTTATTCTATTCTAATCTATTTAGTAGTTGACTGAGCAGTAGTATGTATTTCTAGATGGTATAAGAACCAAATTTCACTTACCAAAAGTAACCTGCTTTAAGTGAAGTGAACATTGAAATGTGTGACTCTTGACTGCCCGATACATTGAAGGAATCAGTAAAATCTAAACTAATGAGCTAGTGGAAAAAAAATCACTGTACATCTTAACACATTTGATATTAGAGAAGACACTTATATATTGGTTTTTGTTCAACTGCTCCGTGTACTAAAATTTCCCAGAATTTCATGAGATACTGCCCACTTACCTGCAGAGACTAGCCCTTCCTCTTGTCCTCAGACTTAGAAATTGTTTTAAATGTATGTTGAAAAGCATGTGTGTTGTCAGATACAGCTATCAATTGCTTTTGTTTAAATCTGTCAATACTTTATTTCCTGGCTGAACTGGGGAGGAGGGGGGAAAAAAAGGCAGTTGTATTCAGGAAAAAAAGACCGTGTTCACAGTTCTGATTTTATTCCCAAATTACTTGGGTAAGATGCAAGGTGCCTAACCACGTACATTTACCTGCCATGATGATGTGCAAAACTGAGTCAACTTTTAAAAAATTCAGGGCTTTTTAATTTTAGAAGTGCAAGTAAACATGGAAATAAATTCAGGTGAACATAGTATTAAACTGTTCAAGAGAGTTCATCAGTATAATTCTTACAGCATTAAATTACATTTGTATTTTGCCAATAAATATGTAAGTTCAAACAAAAGTATGGACAGCATAACCAGAACATGGCCATTTGTTCTTAAGATTCCCACTCAGCACTGTATCCTTTTTCCATCCCCCCTGCCCCAAAAAGCATTATGGAGAAAAAAAAAGTTGGGGACCATAAATGGATGCTTAGGAGAAATTAAGATTTGGGTGAGGAGATAATAAATTTGCTTCCCTTTGTGCTTCCAGTACTTTTTTCAAACTATTTTCCGTTCACAGGATTTCCTGAGCATGACAAGGGTTGGTCTGCTGAGTAGCACTCAGTAGATCTCTCTTCTGAGTTATTTGAACATCCAGAAACTTTTTTCTCCCAAATATTTTGTCAAGGATTCATGTGGTTTCTTTATTTATTTTTTTATTTTACTGTATTTCAGTAAGCACCAGTTTACACAAAAATTTTGTGTTTACACAAATACGGATTTCAGGTTTTATAAATGGTTTCTAAAAATTCAGGAGTCTTCATGTCTTTTAATTAGTCCTGTCTGTTCAGTTATTATTTAATCATGCATACACATTCAAAATCCGGTGATCTGGAAGTATGAAAGCTGTATTTTGGTCTGGGGTGAGAGTTTCATTAATGCTGAATAGTAAATACCAAGAGCATTAGATTTACTTTTATATTTCAGAGATAAATATGATGATCTGGTGTTTTGTATGTATGTACAAAGGTGCTGTTTTTACTTGGTCTGAGTTTTTGGACTGGGAATACCAGCACAAGACATTTCTATTTGATAAAATAATTATTTTTAGTGTATTTGATGCATCTTTTGCTTGATTATTGAATATTCTTATTTTACAGTGCGTAGGATAATATTTATCTAAATTGAAAATGTTTATATAGGTGGTATCTTGCAGAGATTTAGAGAACATGGTCTAGGCTCCAAGTGGTATATCTGAAGGTAGTTTTGGAGCTTGTTGTAAATTTTTAGCACAGACCAACTACTGTTGAATATCTTGTTATTAAAGAGGAAGTTGAATGAAGACAGCCACTGGTGAACAGAAGGTGGCCAGTCATACTGGCATGGGAATAGCACAGTCTTTGGTCTAAAGCAAAAGAATTATAGGGAAAGTAATTAAAAATGGTAAATGCAAACAAGTGTGGAATTAAATAGAACCTTTAATATGAGGACCAAATACTTTTATGAAGTATAGATAAAATGAAAGATAGCGAGAGAATACTGTTTATGACTCACCAGGTGTATAGTTAGACTAGAAGGCAAAGATTATTATTGTTATTATAGTACATTGAACAGGAGTAGAAGTGAGATTAAAGTTAAAGATTAAAGAAGCTGCATTGCAAATGAAAAGACTGAAATGAGCAAACAAAAAAAGTGAAGTTTTATATTGTTTTCACATCAGTGGTGGTTACTTGAGTTCTTATTAAACTCAAATGGTGACTTGAAACCAACTTTAAATTGGAATTCAGAATAATTTGAGAGAAAACACAAAAGTAAAAACTGCTAAAATTGTGAAATAACTTTATGTATCAATTTCATTTCAGAGAACTTCATAAAAAACTTCAGCGTTCTCTATAGCCCCTTGAAAAGGCATCTTGTTGATGACGCTTCAGTCCATTTTCACGTACAGCATGTAATCACTGAAGTGACTACCAGCACCTTTCATGATATTGTGCTTTCAAGTGAAAAGGTACACCTCATTGCTGAAAGAATTCCTTGCAAATCGTTGCTCACAGTTTTGAGGAAGGGGACTCATTCTTTTTTCTTTCTCTTTTTTATAACTGTGCTTTGTCCTTGACTCGATTCCCCCACTCCCGTTTCCTTTATTCAGGTTTGAGATAACACTAAGGAACATTCTGATTTCTGGGTTTCGTACCTGAAAGGAAATAAATATACTACTTTTTTTTTTTCCTATGTATCACAGGTTTTTTAAACTTACTTAAAAATTTAAACAATTGCAAAGCAGACATAATGGAAAAAAAAGAAACGGTGTTAAAAACTGAAGTGTTATTTGAAAACACACAGCAAAAAAAAAAAAAGTTTTCCAATCGCATTCCCTGAAATTGTTTTATGTAAGATGTCTTGTTGAAGAGTAATTAATTTACTCTGATTTCTTTAAAGATGTGATGGTCAGGATTAGTATCCCTTGGGTGTGAGGACTGCAGCAAATGTATACATCTGCGGTAATTGGCTGCCAGCAACCCTAATGCCTGCTTTGCTAGCTAGGCACCTACACCTCTCTCCCCCCAAGCCCCACAAAGTGTACAGTTGCTGTAAGATACATAAGAATTTAAGGTTGCAGAAGAATCGTGAGAATTGTAAGAAAGTTCGATGCATTGTCATTTAAAGGGAAATAAATAATTCTCTGTATTTTCTCTGTTTCCTTATGGAAAGAGAATTCCCCAAGAAAGTCTGTGTTAACCTGGGAGACAGAAGGCATCAGAAAATAGTTTATGATGTGTGTCAACGTTAGGATATAGTTTCCTTTCACGTTTTAAGAGTTCCAGTGAATTTAAATGTTGTGAATACTAGTCCTTCTTTACCACAGATTAACCACAATAGGTAATCAAACTCTTCTCCATTTCATTTTCCAGAATGTCTTGCTGCTCTATTATGCACAGTGGTGTGGATTCTGTGCTTCTCTTAATCATATCTTTATTCAACTTGCTCGGCTTCTGCCTCCAGATAACTTCACTGTGGCAAGGTAAAAAAGACTCTAATTTAATCTCTCTGCAATAATGCAAGTTCATTGAGGTCATTGGCCTAGAAAATAATTACATTTTTCTCTCTACACTCTTGCAATACTTGATGTAAATGTTATGTTTCATTTTTCTTTGAATGCATCATTTGGTTTTCCTCTGTATAAATTTGTTAGTTTTCAATCTCACTGTGGTATTTCTGCAGTTCAGTTAAAATGAATTTTTAATCAGT
Organism: Cygnus olor; assembly: GCF_009769625.2. Taxonomy (NCBI): domain Eukaryota; kingdom Metazoa; phylum Chordata; class Aves; order Anseriformes; family Anatidae; genus Cygnus; species Cygnus olor. The sequence goes on from NC_049183.1 coordinate 378,403, forward strand.
GAGATTATTGATGAAGTGCCCTAATTTTGGGAAGTAAATCAGTAAAACAGCAGCAGAAAATCATTTTCACCTTTCTGATTATTTGTAGCAAAGAATTATATCCTGTAGTACTGTATTTGAGAAATTGATATATATATATATATGCACATGCTTAAAACTGTATTTTATATATACTTGTATATGTTTATAATTGATACATATTACATGATTTTATTTAGCGTTTCCAGGGCTTTTGATGTTACAGTACAACTTAAACATTCTTATTCATGTATTTGATAATACATCAATACCTACAATCTCTGCTCCGATTGCATCCTTCTTGTTTTATTCTGACTGAATTTACTTCAGGTGGCAGCATGAGATATATTGGGAAAAATTAATTAAAAACCTGGAATTATTACCTGTTTATAATTGCTGCTTTGTTCCCATAGACATAATGCTACTCTCAAACATGCACCCATTCTTTGTTGACTTTGAAGTTCTGTTGTTTGGTCCACTATTTTTGTTGTAGTGTTACTTATGTGATTGTCTGTTTTTTTTTTGTTTGTTTTTGTTTTTTTTAATAATAAAATTGTTGTAATAAGAATTCTATTTATAATCAAGGGAAACCTAAAAAAGCAGAGAAGAAAAAACACATAACAAGCAGTTGAACAAGTGCTTCATTCACAAAATCTTGTTTTCCTTGCTACATAGAGCTTTAGAAGAATTTAGAATGTATTTGTCCTTGGAAGAAGCAAAGTAATTTATTCCCCAAACTAGTTACTTAAGGAAAACATTTGTGGAGTTGTATTGAGGAACAAATTACTGAATAAGAAAAAATTCAGTAGCACGTTGAAGTTTGTAGGCAGGTCTGCCTGTTTCAGAGAAGGAAGGTGTATACATAGAGAGTGATTGTGTACTTTAATTGCCAAGAGAGCGGTTGGAATACTATACATATTTTTCTGGCAAAAATTAGTAGATATTTGTTAACCTGAGATTTATCATCTTGTATATTGGCAAATAATTTTTCTGACTCATTAGTGCAACATATTTTCAACATAACACATTCAAACTTACTTTCACAGCTACTTGCATTTCCCTCTTTGTAATCCCCAAAATGGTGTTTTAGGAAAAAAAGATTGTTCGTCTGCCTGTTTCATCAGTGTATCGTTTCTTAACAGAATTGATATCACTCGAAATGATCTTCCATGGGAACTTATGACGGACCGTCTCCCAACTATTTTGTTTTTTCCTCATCACAGGTAACGTAATTCTTTTCGTTATGGGTTTTGTACTTTCATTTTACAAAGTGATAATAACTATCTTATTGTAAGTTTAAGCAGAGAAAAAAAAATAGTAATTCATTTCCATATATGTATTCTTTATGTATATTCTAATAATTAAAAAGCAAAAGAAGACATGGATAGCTGATGGTATACAGACAGTGAATGCTCTCTCTGAAGGTCATTATTTATTTGTTTGCAAGTCTTTATGAACAGCAGCATAATGGTTCTTTACTTTTCTCATTTGGTTTTAATAATTGTTATTATTTTGGCATGATCCAGGTGGATCATGAGTGGTTACTGGAGGGGATGAAAAAGAGAGAAATGATGTAGATGGTGGTGCAACTTATGTCTAGTGCAACTTTTATCTAATCTCTTCAAATCAGATACACTAATAGATATCTCAAAGGATAATATGAGTTCTTGCAGTAAAATGCAAGAATTTGCTTGCTGTGTTTTTAATGAAGAAGAAAACAAAATAAGTGCAGATAGAGAATACGTAATCCAGCCCAAGCTTAACCTCTTCTAAGAGAATAAAAATGAACAATATTTATATTACAGAATGAGATGGGATAAAGTGTTAATATATTATATAAATAATTTTTATGTAGCAATGACATAAGAGAATCTGAACAGTAAGGGAGGGCTTATGCATCCTTTGGAAATACTACAGCGGTCTTAATCTGTTAGCTTTTATTTCTCCCTCACTCATCTGTGGTATAATGTAATATAATCAGAGGGACTTCAGAGCGTCCACTAATCAAACTAAAGTTCTTTCAGGTTGTGTTTCTCTCACTGTTCTAAAGAACACTGCATCTAGAGATAGCTTTTACCTTGTGCTGACTTAGTAACATCAAGGGTTAAATTATCCTGTTTATTTCATTTGTCAGCTATTTCATGATGTTCCCTTTTATAGTGAAAGAAGTTTCATCTTAAAAGGAATTTCATTATATAAAATATACAATAAGTAAAAGGAGTTTTAATTCCTGAAAAAATCATATAATAGAATATTCTTTTTCTCCTCCTTCTGTGATGTCATTGGTCTTGTCTGGTGACATCGCTGTTTGCCATAACAGAATGTGAAGCAAAAAATAAAAAAATAAAAGTGTTAATGTTATAATTAAGTAGAAAGAAAATCTGGGATGGAGTGAGAAGGGTAGTTGAAGAAGCAGAAGCATGAAGCAGTAAGAAAATGCACTTTATTAAACTTCAAGAACGTTTTCATATTAAGCTTCCTGGAAGATTGGGATGTTGCATGTGACCAGTCAAACAGGGAAACCTGTTTCAGGTTTTTTATTGAGATGTTCTACTTACTGACCATTAGGACTAATAGGTTAAATAATTTTCGTCCTATTATGATTAAATTGTCCCATCCTATTACTATTCTAACAAATTGGTCAACTACTACTTTGATGCATCATCATTATATGAACTTATTACTGAAAATGTCTCAGAAGCACTATGGTGATAAAAACTTCAAACAGATGAGTCATTTGCCTTCTCATACACAAGGAGAACTTACTCTTTTGTGTTCCGTGATGTTTTTCACATCTACCTTCCTGTTTTTAAATGAGAGTTGGGAGAATTGTTTTGTTAGTTTTCCTCAAAATCGTATTTTGAAGTGAGAGTAAATATATAAACAATGCTTCTTCTAAGAGTTTTTTTTGTTTGGAGGAATAGCATAAGGCTAAAAACTGCCCCTATATGTTAGTATAAATCTTGTTGAAGAACTTGGTCTGCTTTGGTTTGATCAGTTTTCGATTTCTAGTTGTTTGCAATAGTTATTCCGTGGTGACACTGAAATTCCTTGGTACTGCTGCTACCATCACCCATTAGTAACGTAGCCTTGCACTTGTTGTTAGAGGGCCTTTCTGAGAATCATAAAGCTGGGTCTCTTTTATAACCCGAAATACTACATCCCAAGTACCTGCCTCAGGTTGAATGCATTTTGAGAAAACTTCAGCCAAAGTGGTTTAATTGTTTCTTGGGAGGAAAAAAAATGAGCTATAATCTTCCAACAACTATTTCATAAAATCTTTCGGTGTACTTTGGCAGTAGTTAGTCTTTATGTGGAACATAGGCTTTTTTACAATACCTATGAAAACTCATCTACATTTAACCAAGTGAAAGCCATTAAAATGTGAATGTGCAAGTGTTCAGTGGAGATTGTTAATATAATGAAGTCCACAGAGATTCAATACTAGAGAATATTCGAGAGTCTGTTGGCTGCTGGTGCCACCCAGTCAGTGTGTGTCAACCACCAGAGCAAAGGAGCTTGTTCTTCCTAGCCTGGGGCTCTCCCTGGTGATAACGTCGGGTTCACCCAGCTGGTGCTGCTCCTGCCTGCTTTGGCAAGGGTGCTGTGGGGCAGGAACTCTCTCCACATGCTTGTTCAGTGTTTCTGCCCTATGATACCCAATTAGTGTGGGGGAGAAAACTGTTCAAGGTAAATAAAGAGGGGAACCAGGCTTAGGGAGCATGCTAGTGAGAGAAATGGGACTTTTATCCTGTCAAGAAGGGGGTAGGAGGAAGGGGAAATGCTATAATCAGCTAGAGACGGGTAGAGGACTTCTTGGGTCAGCTACCTGCCTAGGATAATGGGAACAAGATGAACTGTGAGAGGGTGTTAATACAAAGGAAAGAGTTGAAATGAGGTGCCTGAAGAGTCCTCAGAGAAAGAGCTAAGAAATGAGGGTGTAGGACAGGGAAGTGTAGTTTCAAGGAGACAACTGGGATTGGGAATAATTTCAGGGAAGATGAAAGAAAGCTGTGTGGGAGGGAGTGAACTGATTTGTGAATGGGTGAACAAAGAATGAGACAAAGGAGGGTGAGGTAGAGAAAAACGCAAAGGAAGAGCCAGGAAGAAAAAGGGAACTCCAAAGTTAGGGGTGTAGAAGGGCAGAGAGAGTGCATGTAAGACTGGGGTGGGACTTGGAATGAGATATAGGGGTCCTAAATCCTACAGGCTGGCTGCAGCAGGGAGAAACTGTGAAATCCATTCGTAAATTTACATGTCCTATTTCTGCTTAGTGCTGTAACACATAATGCAGATACAGCCAGCATCTTATAGGCTGAGGAACAGGAAATATTAGATGCAAGAAAGCCACAAGCATTCATAAGTGCTCGATTTAACTTTTCAGCTATACTTTTGGTGTTCCATGTATGCCTTGTGTATTAGACTTGATTCACCTTGGGTTTGTGTTTTTATTTTTTAAACACATTAATACTCAGACTTGCCTAGTGTCTTAAGACAGTTGATACTGTGCAGTTTACCTAAAGCAAAATCACTCAAACTGGCTGAAGTTTTGCAATTCTAAATTGGTGTTGTAGAGTTTAAGACCACTGTTCTAGTTGATGAGCCCCACCACTTCTACTTCCCTGGAGACTGAGTGATGTGGCTTTCATTCCCAATTTTGAACAAGGATCGAGTTTGCATGTCAGTTATTGTGATGACAACTGTGCATCGCCCAGAGGAGCAAAGTGCCAGGTGCCATGATGATTTACTCTGGCTCTGAATTCACAGCAGTGCTTTGCTGCAGAGAAGAGGGGTTTGTTGTGCATCTCAGCAGGTGGCAATGCCATGGTTGGGCTGGTCTCTCTGAAGTCTCCCCAGAGCAACCCTGTGCTGAGCAGATGTAGCAGCTGGGGGTCAGTTACAGCCTGCTGGGTTTGGATTTATGGGTAACAGAACAGTGTGGGTTATCTCAGAAGCTCTGACTTTGGCTCAGGAACTGCTCATGCGTTCTTGGGGACAATGTAAGCGTCAGGTATGAAGTCATTCCAGAAAGACCTTTCTGTTATGTTACATATTATAGATAAAGCAGGTTTTAGAGCAATAAAACAGTTTGTGGTAGGTGAAGCTTCCTCTAGTACTTACCCTCTTCCCCATGTTACAACAGTCCAGTATTTCCTGTTTCTTTTCAGATACTCATTTTGTCCTGGTCTATTTTACAAACCGCTTCTAGCCCATCTCTGGGCTGACTTCATAGTTTTAGTGAGATTGTTTCTGTAATGGTCCAGTTGGTTTCCTAATTGTTTTCACAAAGGTACCTTACCATCAGTCATTGTTTTCTTCCCTGCTTTTCCTTTCCAGTGTGTTTTGTTTTGCTGCATCTAGATAACAAAGAAAATTATTTCTTGGTAGTGTATGTAGTAGCAGTAGCACTAGGGTAGTCGTATGTTATTTTGGATACAAAGGAGCTTTATATTAAGGCTTTCAGAGCAGCTCCTTTTGCAAAAATTGTCTCAAGGCAAATGCATAATTACCTGTTCTGCTCACTTTTTCTTCCCCACATGCTGTTACTATTTTGTTTTGGTTTTTATTTTAAATAGCCTTTTAGCTTTTCTGATACATACTGTGTTTGTGATAAGTAAACAATGGCTGATGACATAGTAAAATATTACCATGGTATAATGAGTCAATTTTGTCTTAGTGTAGACTATTTTTCGCCAAGATGCCATGAATCATTAAATTTGAATGTGAACTGATTGTCAGCTGAGAAACTGCTGATGGTAATTACAAGAGTAACTTGATTGATCACAAGAAGCCTGCAGGGGAGGAAAAATCATGATGCTTAGTCTTCCAAAAACAGCTTAATTTTGATGAACAGAAGCCTCATCTGGCCCAAGTTCTTTAATTAAAATTATTAAATTATCTTCCATACAATAAGTAGTTCTCAATAAACAAGCATGTTTATATCCCATATACTAATAAGTTGGATTTCACAGAAAGCATTTTTGAGGCTACTATAGTTGGTAACTCAGAAAAACTCCCATTCCAGGTGCACACCACTTTCCAAGTAATTCAGAAAAATGTCACATACAGGGACAAAAGAGTTGTCCCTGGTACATGTTGTACAGGAACAGCAGTGATAAACTTACTGAAGCATTAGGTGTTATACTTGCATCTGACTCTCTTGCTTTGAAAATTTTTTGGGGGGGGGGGGGGTACCCTACATCTTTTTTTCATGACTTGTATAATTCACTCAGAAGATGCACATGATCAAAAAAGCCAATGCTTTAATATTTGACAGCCAGAGGTTGTGTCTGTTGTTTTAGTGGCTTGTAGCTCTGAGGAAGTAATTTGGTGGTACTTGGTATTTGACGAGCATCTTGGCCTCCTGTCAGGTTAAGAGTAACAGTGTATGCTGTCACACAAAGTGATGGACCTGCCTCTTCATGTGCTGGGATCAGTGTGCTGAACTACACACACAAAAAAGACAAAAATCAAACCAGATACCTGGCTGATTTGCTTCCTTGGTTAACTCATTGGTATACAGATATATATAGTGTAAGGAACAGGTAGAACGGTTTGTTGACAGCAAGAGCACCTGTTTTCTGAGTAAAGTGACCATGTACTGTTTAAAAGCAAACTGTACTTCTCTGCTCCTTGCAGTACCCTTCTAATGGTAGAGCATATTGAGCTATTTCTTACAGGAGAACACGGAGGCTCACAATGGTTATTTCAGATAGTTTTATACTGATGGATTTAACTTCCAAAAATGCGTATAGGATTTGGAAGACTTAGATATTTTGTTTAACTTCAACATTCATTAATATCAGGTCACTGTGATCATCCATGTCCCAGAGTGATGATGCCATATGCAGTTCAAGGTGATAAGATATAAATATCTTAAATATGGATTAAGAGCAAAAATCTGTTTCTTAAAATTCTTGCTCTCAGACAAATATCAATCCAATGCAGAGATGCTTACAGCACATAAAAGGGTACATATTAGTGCTATACCTTCATTATACAAGTTTAAGTTTCTCTTAATTGCTATATTAGCCAAGATACTAAGTTTGAATTGGACAGCAGATATTTAAATAAAGCTATCATTGTTTACATACCTGTTTTAATGTTAATGTGTCCTTTTTAGGAAGGAACAAAGTGTGAAGTTTCCAGAAGACTTCTCAGTTAACCTTCCTAATCTTCTTAAATTTATTTTACATTACTCAAGTCTTTCTTCATCAGCACCCTGTACCAAAGAATGCTTACATAAAGAAACAGTTTTACAGCAAGGACACATCTCGCACTTAGAGAAAGAAATTCAGAAGTTAAGATCAGAAATCAGTGCTCTGCATCAAGCCCAGGACCACCTTGAGGCACAGCTTTCTGAAGCAAGAAGAGAAGAACACCGACTACAGCAGCAAAAACACATACTGGAAAAGCAGCACAAGACTCTGCAGCTCCACAGTGAGCAGTTACAAGCCACGTTTGATCAGAAAAATCAAGAATTACTAGAAATGGCTGAAAAGCTTCAAGAATTGGCTGATGCATCAGAAAACCTCCTTAAGGAGAATACTTTACTAAGAATCGTGGTAGCATCAAGGGAAGGAAAGCTACAGAGCAAAGATGAAAGTAACGAAGCCCTTCAGCCAGAGCAAGAGCTTTCTGATGACAATGTATTGGTTTCAACAGCTACTGCCACATCAGAGGAAAAAAGGGTTGATAATATCAATACTGTAGAAACAGAGCACAGTAGTAAAAACAGGACAGAATGATTTCTTTCACAAAGAAAGATGATACAGTATTGGGTAGGTATTTATGCAAATTTTATTGAAATTCATTGTAAATAAAGACTTCTTCCCCCACATGATCTAGAAAAAGAAAAATCAAATGAAATATTTTTGTATACTTGAACAACTTACTAGCTACCCACATCTAAAGAGAAGAAGAGTATGGAAAACTTTCTGCACTTTACTATTGCACTAACTCGCAAACACCTATCTGATAAAGATGCTGATGTTCAGGGGCAGCAGTGTAAAGCATCTGACTAAGGACCAGTTATTTTTCACCAGCTCTCTCTAACAGCTGCTAGAAGGAAAAAAATTAGACCACTGATTTATACTTTTCCTTTAATTCCTGAAAATTGCCCTTTACACTGCATTGTTTGCAGAATTAAAATGGAGATACTTTATCTGTATAATCAGTAAACTTGAATGGACAAAGTCATCTTGCTGTAGCTACTCTATTCAAGAACTTCAGCACTTTATATCACTTTTGTACACCAATCATCTGTCTTGAAACCTGCAAGAGGAGAACTGTGTGAACTGTTATCTAGTGAAACAAAACTACAGAAAAATCTTATTGATTTAACCCTTTTTCTCCTTGCTTTTTAGGATTTCTAGAATACATCAGTCTTAAGTATATGGGTCTGGCTATACATGTAAGTCTCCTGACACTAGTATATTAAGCATGTGCCAGGGCAAGAACTGCCCTCTAGTATAGCCTATAGTATACTCTAGTGGTAATTCCAGGAGCTTTTCACTACTGTCAGTATTAGTTTTTGCTTCAAATTTGAGCCTTCGATTAAGAAATTAGAGGCCAAATGCAGCACTAAAAATGCAAGACAACATCTTCTTCTAGAAGAAAGGGGTATGACCTTACTGAGTAGGCCATTGTTGTCTTATATCCAGTTACACAATTCTCAAGTAAGCTCGCAAGGCACGTGTTAACTGAGTTATGCCATACATACAGGGACAAGAACCAAAAGTGACTTCTGAAGGGAGCTGGAATTTGGATTTCATTATTTGTAGCATATTTCAGGAAACAGGTCTTCACAGTAAACTTTTTTTGTCCTAGGCAATTAAGTGTTTAAAACCCAGATTAGGCACAAGGAAGCTACGTATAAAGTACGAGTTTAGGGGCTAGAGTTAAGTGAACCAGGCTTCAAAGCATGTGTGCCTACCCAACAGGGTGAGTAGGCAAGCTGGCCTTGGTGGCTTAGTGCTGTCCCTTCTCTCCAAGTATTTAACACATCTTTTTACAGTTTCCATAGCACACTTTCCTCCACAGAGCAGGAAGTGAAAGAGACATCCCATCCTTACATGAAAGTGCTTCCCAGCTGGTCGTATGAAGACTCCTGCTTCCCTGTATCAACATTAGTTTGTGTAGGATTGAAACTTTTATCTTGTAGTAGTAGAGCTAAGCCACAAGAGTTACCTACAAGATACGTGAATTGAATTCTATAGTTGATCACTTGTCTTTAGACTAAAAAGCCTTTTTACAACAGACTCCTAACATTTTGTTTACATACATCTGAATTGCTAAGTACACAAACAGGGCTTCTAGGAAAAAAAGTCAGGTGAGTTACATTTATAAGTTTTAATAAGTAACCGCTTCTGCAGTTTCAGCATGCAGACAGAAGAAAAAACCCTGCTCTACTGCCACTTCAAACTCCTGGAAACCTTCTGGACCATCCCTGAGGGTTCAGTATCCATCATCAGTTCCCAGTTCCATCAAAATGGCAGTTTCCTTGCAGTAGCTACATGGTTGGAGAGCTCAGTTCTAGCAGCCAAAAGCTTAGCCTATACCTAGCTGCAACTGAAGGAAACCATTTCCTTTCTTGTAGCTCCTGTGTTTCTTCCCTCAACATGTTAATGTCAGGTTATACCTGCTTTTCAAAAAAGGTATTCTACCTTCTTTTCAACGTATTCTGTACCAGTCCGGTGAACTGCTGGAGTTCTGGCTCTATGGCCATGCACTCAGAATTTAATAGCAGAAGCAAGTTTTAACTGCAGATCTGGTTTTGAAGGTCTGGATTCCACCTACGGTTGTAGGTCAGGAGTCCTCTTGTGTTACATACAATTGCACCACACTATTCTCATGTGCTGTGGAGCCCAAAGCAAAAAGCTTCTGGCAGCCTATTTACAGTTCACAGTTGTAAAGTAGTTCACATTACAGTAGTAGCTCCATCAAAATAGGCTCAGCTAAACATTCAAGTAACAAAAAGATGCTATCAGTCTCTTCACTCAAAGATATTCAGGGTGTCCATTGCCGGCAATGGACTTTATGCCAGGTGAGTCAGCTCCTGTCACAGAAGAAGTAGGATACACAATTGACGCAAAGAGCAACTTCACAGTGCATGCAGTTGCAATGAAAGCTTATTTAAGCCTCATCAGGGTGTTTTCTGATGAGTAGTGTGCACATGACCAAGTTCTTCACAGTATAGAGATTCTTCTGCTGGTTACACACATAAGCACAGTTCATGTACAGGCATTGCTCCAAGTTAGCTATGTACTTCTGTGCCATTTGGAGTTAGCTTCGCTTTCCTCTCTACACAAGGTCCTTTAGCAGAATACTGCACAAGAAGAAAGGGCTCTTTGGTTTCTCCTTCACCCACAATGCTTTCCTCATCTTCAGACTGGCTGATCCTCTGCAGACGCAAGTAACACCAACAGCCCAGTATCAAGGCACCGAGAGCTGCGATAGCGATCAAAATAACAATGACAGTCACCACTCCCGTGGTGGGGCTGTGATCCATAATAGACATGGTCAGTATTTTGGATTGTCAGACTTCTTGAGGAAGATTCTGCTGTCCTCACTGTATCTTCAAATTCCTGCCGTGGAAAAAAAATAGATAATGCACTTGTTCAGCTTCACCATATTCAGCAATATTACATTTATGGTTGGTATCCTCTCTGTGATGGCACATAACCCTCCTGCATTCAGTGCCTCAAGCTTCTCCTGCACATACGCTTATTTTAAGACATTTCTTTACAACTTGCCTTTGAATATGCGACTGTCTACACTGAACTAAAGCAAACAAGAGCTAAACTTGGGTTCAACTTGACCTGCTTTCAGGATGCCCATGAGTAAGAATTTTTTTTCTAAGAGGAGATGAGAAAAGATACTGAGGTATCTTAGGATCAGGTGGTTCTGAGACAGAACAGTCCATATCAAGTTTTAATCATAACTCAAGTTAACCAAGTTTTTGCAAACATTGAAATCACTAGGCAGAGTTCAGCAAACTCACAGCTCGTATCAAGGACATACCTAGATTTACATAGCAAATTATATATATTTTTGCCAGTAATGGAAGCTATGCAGTTTAGCATGAAGAGATTTAAGACTATTTAGTACAAATACTAAATCAGTGTTGACTCTCAAATCCATGACAAGATAGTAATTCGGCTACCTTTAGTTTTTGTAAAGAACCTTACAGAAAGGGTACATTTTAAAGTGCCAGACTTCTGTCAGTTAATTTTTAATGTACAACATCTTCCTAATGCACTAACAGTTCCAGGACTGGTAACTTAATTGCAAAATTAATTCTAATGGTAATGGATTACTACAAACCCATCCATAACACTGGTCTGTTTAGAAGGGTTGAGTACATGGTAATTAATTGGTTGTTCACTGAGCTGGTAAAAACAGATACAGCTTTAAATGCATTTTTCATAAGAAGCAGGTAAAGCTAGATTTATTGAAGACTTCAGTAAATCTAAGGGGAAGATTATTATTACAAGCTTCTGCTCCTCCTTAGTGGCTTTCAAATAGCAAGAGCAAGGTGGCGTGTTAGAAATGAAGCTGAAATTGGAACAGAGGCAGGAAAATGGGAGAGGAAGAGCTGCAAGACTTTTGTAGTTTGCCACAGTTCTGGCAAGCAGCAGACATTCCCCATACATTTTTGTCTACTTCCACTTCTGAATTCATGGTATTTTAAGGAGTCATGTGGGCCTTTCCTTTTAAATTTAAGGTTACTGTTAACAAAGTTGGCAGTTTTGGGTTCCTCTACTTCAACTGGGTTCATTACCTTTTCTTTCCTGCTACCTTCTCTTCAACAGTACAGGAACTCACCGGAGACTTTGTAGAGGTCAGAGCCAGTTATGATGTGGGAACTGCTGTAGGAATCAGGGCTCAATGCCACAATTTCAGGTACAGCAGATATTGTCCCAAAGGGCTCTAGGGTCAGCTGCAAGTGCAGAACAGCAGTGCCTGCATTCATCTGATGCGTAGGCACTGACTGGTGTTGGATTAACTAGTTTCTTCTGGCTGCAATAAGTGCCAGTCTGCTGAGGGCCACATACCCATGCAAATGCTGAACAGACTCTTCCTCACCATCCCTGCTGCACCCAGCTGCAACATCAGCTCCTTCGTGCAAGCCCCCTCACAGGTCAGTCTCAGCCAGCCTTAGGTCAGAACCCACAGGCTGTGGGCAGTGCCTTGGATTCTCACCACAACGGAGTCGAGGCAATTACATCACGCCTTCACCAACAGCACTTAAGCCAGAGATGGTTTATCCCTTAACCTCTCATGGAATGGCAGACCTACGCACGCCACCACACAGCCATTTCATCCACAGAAGAGAAATCCAGTATGAGCGTTATTAGGGCCCAGTGACTCAGAACTAACTTGCACACACTGGTTGTGTTTCCAGCCCTGTAAACTACTGCAGCCAGTAGCCTGTAGCGTACCTGACAGAAAGCAGCAAGTCCAGCAGACCCAATTTTCCCCAATTAAAAAACAACCACCACCCACATCCAACCATACCGCATACCAGCGACAGCAGAACTATGCCCACTGCAGCCAGACAAGGTGTATAATTTTTGTCTGGATCATCTTGGTTTTGCAATGCTATAAACTCTGCTTAATCAACACCAGGAGAACAGCCGGGGGTGAGTCAGGGTGGCTTTCATGAGTTCGTTTTCCTCAGGGCATGTCTGAACTGCAGCACCGTTTGATCTAGCCACACCAGCACAGTATCAGCACAAATGATTTAGTCTGCTTCTCACACTGGCACATGAAGCCCTGTCCCACTGCTCACAGGGCTGCTAGCAGCAGCGACAGCCTACTGAGCGCTGTTTGGTGTGGCACATACCTTTACATCAGAAGTAAATAGTTACTGGTACCTAGAAAATAGCTTTTAACACTGAGAAGTCCAAGAGCTAGATGTTAGGACCAGATAACAGAGAACCCACACCTATGCAGACTGTAAGACATTTCTCCATCCCCCTCTGTGACACAGCTGCAAACTGCAGTGGTCCCAGTTCACCATGGATGATGAAGACCCTGGGTGTAGTAGTTTGTGAAACTGCGCTTGAGTCTCCCTCAAGTAGGAACCTGAGCTCTTCTGTAACAGGGAAGACCTCTGTCTTGTGACGAGGCTCTCTCCCCCTTACCAGGTTATACAGTGGGCTCTTGCTATTCCCATCTCTTTTGGGATCCCCAGGAGCACAGCTGGCCCAGAAAGGTTCTTCTGAACCAAGTACACACAGTAGCAGCTCAGAGGAGTTCTGAGAGGTAAGCATTTATTGGTGTTCTTGGGTTTAAAAAAAAAAATCTTTATATTCTTGGACATGTCTGTTTAACACCACAGTTATTGCTTCATAGCACTGCTACTGCTTGAGGTTGTGAGGCAGTTTAACCCCTACTTCCACCTTCTGGACAAGCCTTGCTGTTTCAGATCAGTCCTCTCCAGCTGTCCTGTTCCTCAGCAGGCACTGGGAAGGACCTTGCAGGCCCACACGCGGGTGCTGGCAACTCCTGCACAGCTGCTGCTTCCAGCAAGTGAGGCACTACAGCAGCTGACAGCCAGGAGCACAAGTAGGGAGCTTCAAGGTGCAGAGCTGGCCAGGAAGAACATGCTGATTGCTGCGGGTATGACAGCTTTGTTTTGTTATCCCCTGCTCTAACAAGTCAACTCAGCTTAGTCATGACAGCTCCTAGAATAAATTCACACGGAACCTTAAACAGAAGGACAGGTTTTAAAACTGGGAGATTATCATTTCTTGTAGAGAAGCCCTGCCCCTAACTCGGACCCTTAGACTAGAAGGAGGAGCCTAACAAACATTCTTCGTTGCACCTAGCAACCTGGGGTTGATCGTTTGTATTTAGTATCACCACCTAACCAGACAACCCAGATGTTAACAGGAGCAGACAAACAGAACAAACTTGCAGGACTCGTCTCTGAGGCAGGATGTTGTAAGTGAACGCTCGCTCTGTTCACACTAGAAAGTTAGTTCTAACTGGCTTAGGCTCTCCTGTGTGTCAAGTGATTTTGTTCTGATGTGGCAACATAGAAGGTGTTGGAGACGGAGAACTAGGACCTGCAGGATGCATTACGCTGATTTACCCTTATTAAACAATCTACAGTCCAATCTTGAGTGTACATGAAAACTTACAGGCCCCTCAAAGATCTTGCCCAGATGGACAGGTCTTTTTTATTATTATTATTTTTTAAGTTGACTGCTTTTATATTTGATCAAAGAGACGCAGATTGCCTGAATTCTTAAACTCTGGAACAAAGAAGGGCACAACTTCCTCCAGATGTACTACCCAGCAAGTTTCATTTTCTAGGCACAGAACTAAGTCTGATCTCACGTTCAAGCTGTCAGGATTATCAGGTTGCATCAAGAAGCCCTTTCTAGCTTCTATTCAGAAAGCTCCTGATGTCTTTGCACCATACTATAGTTAATACTAAGAGCTACAGGAGAAAACAAGCCTAGATGTCTTCAGAAAGATGACTGCATGGACATTTACCCTCTAGCAAAAGGACAACCAGATAAAATTCAAGGTAATTTTCTCAAAGCACTTCAACTCCCACTTCTCAGTGAGAAAGCATAGTAGTCATTCTTTCTGCAGGCATATCCTCTCCTTTCCACTCAGGGAGCCTGGAGCCAGCACCTTGTGTGTCAGATTTTAAGCAACTGTACAGCTTTACAACAGCACAGACAGCTCGTTAATGGTGCACGGTAGTAACTGGGATGGCAGCATCATTATTTTATCAGCTTCTGATAATTCTGTTTCAAACAAAGGCAGCACTCTGGCACTAGCTAATGTTGTTAATTCATGCTGAAATTGTTCTCGCTTTAGGTCAGTGCCTAGAGCTAGAGCTCTCCTGCAGCCTTAATTCTGCCCTCAGCGTGGTACATGTGCACACTGCAACCACACTGGTAAGAACCACCAGGGAGACCAGTTGGGTTGTTTTCAAGATGCAGAACTCACAACTCGCCACCAGCAATTGACTGAAATCGAGATTAAGCTGTCTTCAGAGTCCACTTCTCACCTGGAGAAATACTGCATTCTGTTGATCCCATTAAACTAATCTGCTTTAGGATCACAATGAGCTTTAAGACTCACTTCTTCTCAAAGCATACCTGAGCTAAAGAGGCCTATAAGTATACCAGGAGCAGCACTGACTTCATCCACCACTTTTACTGTAAGATATTAAAAGCTGTAAATTCCTGATCTTCAAAGGAATTGCTAGCAAGATCTGTATGTATTTGGTGGCACTTCTAGAGCTACATCCATCCCTTCCCGTCCTACTTGCCATCAAAAGACACATCTAAGCACATTTACTCATTAGCAAGATTGGTTAGATTCCCTGGTGGGAACTGCAAATAGCCTATCTCAGTTCCTACAGCAGTCAAGCAGTGAAAACATCAGGTATAAGCCATTTTTCTATAAGTAACAGCTTTTTTTTTTTTGCAGCTAATGCCAGCTTCCACTCACAACTCCATTTGTGAAGTTTTATTATCCAATCTAAAAGCTGGAAGTAAAGGACAAACAGAAAACCAATTTAAATTGCAGAAGGCTGCTGGAGGATAGATTCTATGAGGCTGGCAGTAGTTTCTAAACAAAGTTTTTCATGATTGCAAGCATTCTGCTGCTGCTAAGTTAGCTGTGGTTAATACCGGCCGGCATGCACATGAAGAGAAATACTGCTATGGTAACAGCCAAAGCTATAGGAAGAGGCTTCAAAAGGCAATCTAGTGGAGTTCACCCAAACAGAACACTCAAAATCCTCAAGCAACAAGTTTAAAGTGCAATTGTTAAGTGTTTTTAAAGAGATACTTTAGGCAAAATACCACAAAGAATAATGCAAGTTAAATGAGGTAGGAGAAAAGATATGAGACTAAAACTACCCGTGACTTTAGCTTAGAAATAGATACGTAATAACTACTGCTTAGTTAAAAAGCCTCCATGTTAAAATCTTTGCAGGAAAGTAACAGCAGCTTGCACTAGATGCTACTAACTGAAAAATGCTTCCTCTTGTATGTACAAGTAAGATTACTTTTAAGGAATGCTGCATGCTCATCACAAGAGCATCCTCGTTGCCAGTGGAACAAGGAGGGAAAAAGCCTCAGGGGAGATTTGAAACGTAATTCTGGCGTTGGCACACAAGTGCACCCAGTACTCACATTACGCAGCCTCAGAAAGCTGGAGGCCTTCACAGTACGGAAGCAGTCAGCCTTTACTACTGCCAGAGAAACTGTGGGACCACTGTTATTCTCAATCAACTCTAGTTTAATACCCTCTCTTTCTGATAAAGCCAAATTGCACTGCACAAAGCGAGGCTTGGCTGGAGGCTGTTTTAAAAGCAAGGAGCTGTTCAGTGGAAACCTTCAGTGCAAGTCTCCTGCCACAACCCTTGTTCCACTTGTGATGAGGAATAAAAGAGCAGGGAAGCCTTAAAAAAGGCTTTTCTGTAGCTAATTCATTATGGATAGGCTTTACTGTCCAGGACAGTTTTCCAACAACTTAGCAGTCAAGCAACAGTTAGAAACACTAGACCTAGCATCACTGCCTGGAACAGCAGTTAAGTCTCCACATGAGGTGTAACACTACCTTACACTTAATCAAGAATCACTTTCAGAGCTTTTACACCAAGTTAAACTACACTGCAGTTAGTATTTTACATGAGACAGCAAGGTGAAGAGAGGGCAGAGCAGGCCAGCGAGTTTCCCAGATGCAGCCACACAATTTCAAAAGCATGCAGACGCTCTCAGCAGCACGGTAAGGGGAATGGGTTTATGCTGTAACAGCCTGTCAGGCAAGAGATCTAGTTTATGGAGAACTAGCAGCAGGTTTCTACTGTTAAGATCACGCCTGCTTCCAAGGCACTTGCCTGGCAAAGCTTCTGTCACACTCCAGACTTGTTTGTCGGTCACAGCCACACACAGCTCTGATGATGAGCCTGTTCAGACAAGATAACAGGGTTGCTTCTGACAGGTGGTTATCAGAAATAAAGTGCTATGTATACCCTGTCTCATAGCATAATTCCCAATATATTACAAAATTTGCTGAAGCGGCAACATTAAGTTTGCTGATGAAACCCTTTTTTAACTTACACAATTGAATGAGTGCTCAGGATATATGTATTTTAATGGCTTCGTCCAACAGCAGCTAGCTGTTCCTGTTTATTACTGATAATCAAGCAGTTTTGCTCGATTATACTCTGCTCACAGACTGCAAGTAACACCAAACCCTGTCACGTACCAGCACCAAGTAGCTCAATAGCTCGGGCTCTCAGTCCTGCACTCCGGGTTTCCATCTCAGCTCGCGGGAAAAGCGAAGGTGAGGCTGCCCTGCGCCTGGCCTGGCCGCCTTCATCCCCCTGGAGGGAGGGGCTGCACAGCTCCCTGCACGTCCCAGATCCCTTGGGCTCCCTTCCCAGAGGGATGTCCCCGCTCCTGGCAGCCCGGCCAGACGGAGGGGACACCCCCCGCTCCCCTACCCGAGGTGAGGACGGCACGGGGCGCTCCCACCCCTGACGCGCACCCATGGGCCGCATCCTCCCCACGGCAGGCAGCGTAGGGGGCCGCGGAGGGCACAGCCGGCCCTGCCGGCAGCTCCGGGGCCCGGCCCCGCGGCTCCGGCCCACGGCAGCGCGCAGCCAAAGCGTCCCGGAGCCGGGGGCTCGGCTCGGCTCGGCGCGGCCGCCCCGCCCCCACGGTCTCCTCTCACACACAAAGAGCGGCCCTAGGGGACCGCGGCGCCCCCCGCCCACACACCCACCCGGAGCCCTTCCCTCAGCGGCGGCGCCGCCCGGCCTCGCCCGCCCCCTTTGATGTCGGGACCGAACCCCCAGCCCAGCCACCACCCCGGCCCCTCACCGTCGCTCCGATCCGGCCCCGCCGCAGCCTACGGCGCTCCCACCGACGCCACCCCGGGCGCGACGGCCGCTTCCCCGCCCGCGCCGCCTTATAGCGGGGCCGAGCGGCGCCGCGCCGCGGCCAATGGGCGCCTCGGCGGGCAGGGCCGGGGCTCGGCCCTTCCCTCTGCTCCTTTCCTCTCCTCTCCTCCCTTCTCCTCCTCTCGTCTCTCCTCCCCGGCAGCAGCGGCGGCCCCGCCGCCCCTTACAGAGCCGTCCGGGCAGGGCCAGTGGTGCCCGAGGAGGAGGAGGAAGAAGAAGAAGAAGGCGGCTGAGGCGAGGGGCGCTGAGGGAGGAGGTGCTCCCTGCCCTGAGGCAGCTGCGGGGATGCGCTGCGGATTTGGCCGGTTCTGGCTCCCTGCAGCCTCTCCCTGGCTGTTACTGGGCTCAGGCCTGGGGTGAGTGCTGGCAGAGCCTGTCCCGGATTGCTCGAGAGAGCTATGTGGCAAAAAGAGCTGTGAGAGCGAAGGCCTTGACAGGAATTTGGGTGCAGAAGTTACCGTGCTCCCCTGAACACCTATTGTACAATACAGGGGTGCTGGCCCCTATCATGCATGACTTTATAGGGTGTAGGAGTGCCTCGCAGTAATGCTGTGTCCGCCGTGGGCCTGTAGCAATTCACATAAACTTTAAATAAGGTTTCCTTTTAATGGTTGTAACAGCATCAGGTTCTGTTGTGTTTGTGCATCAGCTGCCAATCAAGAGATGATAAAGGGCCCCTAAACACATCTTTAAAGGTTCGAAATCTTTTTAAAAAGCCAAAGACTGAGCACCAACACCAGGCTCCTTGCACCGTTAGGAGCTGCGGCCCTGGCACAGCAATGCTGGACATGACAGGAACTCATCTTTGTGTCGGTGAGCTGATGCAGAGGTAGCCAGTGGGGCCAGTAATTTAAAACGATGTTTAAATCACATTTAAATGTTTGAATGTCTGCATATGCCTGTTTTACATAACCAAGAATGCAGGCTGGCTGTAATGGATTAGTGTCCTGATGCACTTCAGTGAGAAGGTCATGCACTTTTGTACAAAAAGCATGAATGCAATTACGAGAGCTGACTGGTAAAAGTCATCTGCTCATAGTGCAGCCTTAAGAGAAGTCCAGCAATCTCTTTTAGCATAATTTAGAAACTTTTTTGCCTTTGAGAAACTTTTAATAGCGATTTTGTAACCCATACTTGGCAAATTGCACAGAGAACAAAGCAGGTTCGTTCACATTGGTTTCTTATCTTTGCAAACGGGCTGCTTGACAAGCACAGGCTGAGAGCATGGGAAGTTCACAGTCTGCTGTGGAGAAAGTACAGGGCTCCTAATCCTTCACAACTGCTTAAAACCTTCTCTTGCTTTGCCACCTTTACCTGTCTCCAGTTAATGCTCAAGGCTTTTTAAATCTTATGCAGACAGATTTAACAATTTTCTGAATTTCACAGCATCATTTAAAGTGTACCCTCCTGCTCTGATGCTTTTATATCACAGCACTTGACATTACATGTGTAATTAACTTCACAGGGAATTATGTGCAGGAGTATTTTGGGGTCAGCTGTAGTCATTATCACAGTCATCCCAGTCTCTGCTGGAGCTACTCCGACCCCTAGCATAGTTTCCAGCAATGTTGATTTTAAGCATTACTAATTATAGAGGTTCTTTGGTTTGTCTTCGGGGACTAACTGTACCACTGTCAGAGAAGTTCATGATCAGATTAAGTTTTGCCTGTGATTTGTTTTGTTAGAGTGATGATTTCCATTGTTGCAAATTCACCTCAAGCTCTCCCTGTCTTTCAGCAGCTTTTCAGACAGTTCATGTGGCCACTGAAGTGTACCCCGCTTTGGAGCTTTCTGTGTCTTTCCATTAACTATGGATTTTGAATGGTTACTGTCAATAGTTGTTCCTTTAATTGAGGGCATTTGTTGTGTTACTTCTGAAATGGTACCTAGTAAAATAAAACTCTTGCTTCCTCCGTTCCCACTTGGAAAGACAACAGACATGCTTTCCTGGATCTATACTTGTTCAATTTTCTTTTGTTTTGTGGCACTCTTTGCTGCAAAATCTGTTCAGTAATCATCTTTGCACCCAAGAAAATATATCAGAAAAACAGATTATTCCACAGAGAATATTTATTTATGTGTGTTTTAGCTGATCCTTAGAAGTAGCTGTTTTGCAAGTCTATTAAGGAATTGCTAGAGGACAAAATGCTGCCCCCTCTGTTTAAGTAGGCACAAGTAACAGCTCACACCTTTACTTGCAGGCCCACTGGAGAGCACGGACATCACAGAGAAAAGGAGACTGAGCTGAATCCCTCCAGCAGCTTGGCAGGTAAGTTTTCTCTTTCCTTATTTCATTTGAAGGAAGGAAATTATTAATCCAGCTTTGAAGCTGAAGAGGAATAAAAGTACAAGAAGATTCTGTCCGTGTCAAAGCTGAATTTTCAACAGTTTTATAAAGCTCACACTCTAAAGCCAGACTTGTTTCCTCTACAAGGGCAGGCTGTATGTACCACAGAAGCTTGCAGATCTTCTGTGGAAGCCTACCAGCTTCCCATATGCTCGTGCTTAAGAAAGCATCTCACGGCTTTTATGCTCAGTCACGGATGAACCTGAGATCTCCACAGTTCCTACTGTTGGCTGAAAGTTTGAGGTTGTTTTTAACCAGTCTGCTGTTTGATGCACAACATATTGGTTGATGTCTTTAATATCAGAAAGTTGTCTGTTTCTGTTTGCTGTACCTTGACCATTACACTTGGGACATTTTTTTGTGTCTGTGAAACTAAAGCTATTTACTGAGATGGTGTCATCACAGCTTTAGTATGTTAGGTAGGAAGTGGATAAACTCAGAGGCCAAAGACTGAGTAATCGTCCATAATGAAGGAAACTGGCAGTTTTGTAGGAAAGAAAAGGATAATGAGAGTATCAGACAGGTTGCACTAATAGCACCATTTTAAGTTCCCATTACGTTCAGAGAAAGGGGGGTGTTTGCTCTTTAGTGATAGGAAAACAAAGGCAATTGATACTCCTGAGAACACAGGGATGAGCTTGTCGTTTTATTTTAAAGTAATCAGTGTAGTCATTACAAAGGAAGATCACTGTTATCCTGTGCTGTTCTGAATACCCACTTGTGATTATATGTGTATATTCCCATGTCCACGGTGTATCTTACTGTCATTTTGCTGTGACTCACAAAGTGTAAAAGCACATTTAAGATTAGCATATATCTGAGTAGTAGAATCAATTTGTTTCAGCATTAATTCCACCTTCAGGAATACCCACCTCATCTATTTAAAGAAAACCCATAAAAGATAGTTCCTGTGTGACAGCAGTATGACAATGGTGGATTCTCTTATTCTATTTAGTGTTGTAAGTGGTACTTCATGATGATAGGCTGTGAATCTAGGCCAGGAAAAAAGGGTTGTTTAAAACCCATTTGAGCATAAGCTTAGCTGCAGGCTTCAGAAGGCTGAAGCCCTTTTTTGGCACAGAACCTAAGTTGGGACAGGGAGTGTTTCTGCTTACGTGCCTTGTCTTCTGACCTGAAAGAGCAGCTCTTGTATGTAATTACTCAGATGATAATTGTAAAGGTGAAAACTGCTGTACATTTTGTTGACACAGAAGAGTCTCATTGTTTTGCTGCAACATGGCTATCTCCAATTCTACTGCCTCAAAATATGCAAAATGAGAAATTTCTTGGCTTTTGCTGTCTTGAAACAGCTCAGTCCCATGTTTTGGAGGCTGGTTTTTGTATGTTAAGGATAAACAAAGTACGAGGGTATTTCCTTTCTGCAGCGGTTATTTATAAACATTTATGCCAGAGATATGAAGCCTACTGAGAGAAAGTATCTGATGATAGTGCTGCCATCTCAGACTCACTCTGTGTATACAGGCAGTTTCCTGTCCTTCCAGGTTATGACTTTGATTCAGAAAAGTTATTTTAAACGTGACATCATTTAGGTTTTAGTGGATCAAATATTGCTTTGTGATTAGGCTGCAAGGGTTGTCTGTATTAGATAGGAGAGCTAACAGTTTCCTAGCTGAAAGATTTGGCAGTGTGAACTTCACTTTGCAGGAACAGTGTTTGCTTGGCACTACAGGTAACTGTGTTATGCTGAAAATCTGATTTTTCAATATACATTTGGAAAGCAGATTTGTAAGTGGGGGAGTTGTTCAGCATTTCCCTCAGTTTAACTTGACCACAAAGACATACGCAACAAAGCTATTGCCTGTTCCACGACTGGAGGGAGAGCCAAAAAGTTTTTCCATTCTTTTCCTTACCAATGGAAAAAGACCACTTATTTTATGTTCCTGTGTGCAGCAGACTTTTCCCCTTCCTGATGAACCTAGCACCCTCCTAGTTCCTTCTGTCATCAGTAGTGTGGCACAGAATACACTTCTACTGTGGCAAAGCAATCTTTTTTTTTTTTTTTTGTAGGACAAACAGTCTGCAATCAGCTCCTCACTTGTTTCTTGGTGTGAAAATGAAGGACTGCAATAATGGGTGTGATTAGATCAGTAAGAGCTCAGCCTCTTTCATAGCCTGCAGATACTCCAGATGAGCAGGGACCAAAATAAGCTGACCACTACGTGTGTGTTGTTTTTTTTTTTTCATTTAGTATGAAGACATATTTTCTGATAAACTGAGTGCTTCAGCTACTTTCTAGAAAAGCTGACTATATAAACTACTATAGAATAGTATAGAAATATATAAGTGAAAAGACATTGCCCATGTTTACTAGATGAAATTAACATCATGGTGGATTATAAGGACTGTAAAATCAGTAAATGTGACCCCCCCCATACCCAAATCAAAATACATTTTTTTCTGGTTTGGCTTCTTAGTCATTTGGGCCTAACTTTAATCTATTAATTCCTTTCTGTTTAAAATTTGCAAAGGCTTACAGAACTTTTTTAATTCCTCCTTTTCTCTATGAAGATTTCCTAGTGAATCTTCTTGAAGAACTTCCTTGTTGTGTTCTTCCCACCCCCACCCTTTCCAGAAGGCAAGAAAAAAGTATTCATCTGTTCAAATAATTACAGTATTAACTCAACCAAAATGGTTTGGCTGGCTGTAAATCTCTTCCATTTTCATTCTCTCTGCTTCGTTTTCATTTATTGATTTTTTTCTAATGTTACACCTCTTGCAGTTCTCCAGGCCACCAGAGACTGCTCTAGGAAAAAAATTGTAAGTAATACCAGAATGTTTTATACAAAAACCACAAAGAAAATTACCTGTATTAAAAAAACAACCCTAAGCTGCAGTTACATTTTTCCTCTTTTTAATTTACACATTATAAAGAAGGCTACAAGTTTCCCTTTCCATGAAAAAGAAAAGAAACAACAAATACATATTCATAAGTGAGTCCAGAAGAGGGGGGCGGCACAGGGTCTCAGGCTGAGCAGTTTATCAACAAAGCCATTTGTCCCTCACAGTCCAAGGCCTCTAGACTGTGGCCCTCTTAATTTTACTGTGCATCCCTTTCTTTTACCACCTGGAAGGTATTAAAACACCAAGTTGTAAAAGAGTCCTGGTGTGTATGTATGAGTCTTGTTAATAAGAGTCCAGAATTGGTCCTTAGCCAATTCTGGAGGTACAGAAAGGCAAATGCCCCGCAGACTTGAACTGAAGCTCCTCTCTCTCAAGTTTACCACTGTAAGCGCGTTCGAACAAATATACAAAAAGTTTTTTTAAATGTCTGCCAGGTTTGTAGACCTCTCCTTGTTTATTGTTTGCCTTACTCAGGCTGTATTTCTTGCGGGTCTTTGAGACATATTTTAATTTTGAATGTGTTGGCTGGGGAAACCCAAAAGAAAATCTGTTTAGATTTCTAATTTGCACATTTAAAGTTTTTGTTTGTTTTAAATTTTCAGCATTCATAGTAGAATAAAGTATTTGGCCTGTATGCTTCGTTTTGTACTAGAGCTATGTTGAGGTAGAGCTAGAAATTCACAGATTAGAGTGATATTGCTTAGTAACTTCTTGATACTCTTATTGGATTTTATTACCATAGTTCTGCTTTTTACAGCCAGTGCTTCCTGAAACAGAATAAGTGCACTAATGCAAATCATAGTATGCACCAGTATGTTGCATTTATTGTGACAGATTACCCTGCAGTGGAGCGTCTCTCCATGTGAAGTTCAGTACGAACCTTCCCTACTGTAGCCAGGAGAAAAAGAAATCCCTTGTTGTCTCAGCATCTGTGCCAACTTGCATTATTTTGCTTTGAATTTTAGGAGCCCTCTTGAAACTGAATCACAATAAACAGTTCAAAATGGAGGTGTCATCCATTCCAGAAAACACTATGCAGCAGATCCCTACAAAGAATAGAAATCTAATGAAAACATTTGCTGCTGCGCTTAATGGTTAGAACTGCCTAACGTTAGTAGAGAAACTAGGGGTGATTTATAGACAAAATGGTTTTTGAGTGCTATAAACAAGGGGAGCTGGAAATGTTATGGAAATCTAAACCATATTGATAAATCTATTCAGGCAGTTCCAGTTAGTCCCTTGATGACTCTCGTCACCATTTTTTTTTCCCTGCAAGTTTCCTGTTAAATTTTGCCCGGGTGTACTTGTTTACTCCTCTGAATCCAGGAAGGCAGCTCATGACCTATGAAACCCAAGACAGGAATACTGCATTGGAACAATCAGAAATTTTAACACAGACAGTATTTAACACATGATGTAGCTATTTTATCTATTAGTAGTAAAGACTATTAAATGCAGTATTCTGATTATGAGTAATTGTTTTAGTTGCAATTAAGATCTTCAGATTAATTTCCTGAGTACCAGCAATTAGTCACTATACTAGAAGCTGAGCTGTAAGCTGTTCTGCTGTTGGTTGTGCAAAGGCCTTCATTCTCCTTCACACTGCTGCAACTTAATCTATCGGTAATTCTCTCTTCTTTCCTTTACTTCCATTGTTCCAAGTTTCAGGTAAAGACATTTTTATCTTCTTTTTAGGATTAAGTGTACTCTCCCTCTGAAAATCTGCAGCAGGATTTAATTTGAATGGAATCTGCAGCAACTGCACTATGCTATGTCAAATCCTAAATGTCAGCATATATGACTTTCCCTGCATCACAATTATTGTTAGTATTCTGTACCCAGGTTAGATAGGGTAGTGGAGCCTTAGGGGGTGCTGAAGGGAATTTAGCTGTGGTAAGTGCTGCACTGTTTGCTGGGTGGAGGACCACATCCCTTAAAAGAGGCCAGAAAGCTGCAAAGCTCGCAGTGCCAATCTAGGGCAAGAGAGGTGCTCTACTGCAGTTACCAGCACATCCTTGGGGCAAGGGGACTACAGAACAAATGAATTCATGGTTTAGCCCTGCATGGTAAGTGGTACACAAGAAGCGTGTATTTGTGCTTGACTGTTTTCCAAGTCAAATTTTACATCCTCATTGCATCAGCTAGGAGGCTTATTCAAGCAGTGCCAACTCCCTCCAAAGTTCAGGGAAGGCAGAGCTGCATGTCTGTCATCCAGGACTGCAGTCTGTGAGCAAGGAGCAGAGCAGCCTTTTCTCTAGTGACCTAGCTGTCTTCTTGACTCAGCTTTTAGAGAATTCAGTTTTTGTAATTCTTTCTTGCAATAAACACGGGCTAAGTTGTATATGCCAAAGTTCAGTATAAATTTGATTTTTATGATGTTTCTGTTTTGAATGACTCTAGTTTAGAAAATCCTTTATTGCAGCAGAATTAACACAGTGGAAAAGCTGTTCCCCACAAAGCAGTTCACAGTAGCTGTCAGCATCAAACGTTTTCCAGGCACTGCGCTCGCCGCCTGGCAGCCATGCCAGGGTAACCTGGCTGCGAGCCATCCATGCGTGCAGCCCTGGTGGGTGAAGGGACCGTGCTGCAGGATTACCCACCAGTCATCAGTTGTAAAGGACAAGCTATCTTTCTAGCAGTACTACTTACTGTACTATGTGCCCTGCACCTTCTCCAGGATGAATGCACAAGGCTTCAAAAGAACGTGGCTTT
Organism: Cygnus olor; assembly: GCF_009769625.2. Lineage (NCBI taxonomy): Eukaryota > Metazoa > Chordata > Aves > Anseriformes > Anatidae > Cygnus > Cygnus olor. Next base: position 404,286 of record NC_049183.1, read on the forward strand.
TTTTTTTTTTTCTCTGTGAAAGAAAACCTACACAGTATTCCTTACGGTGAGACCTCCAGTCAGCAGTTATTCCCTGAAAAGCAACTACTCTGGGAAATATTTGGACTTTTTTCTCCCACTACATTTCGAAATAACAAAACTGGAAGTGCACATTCCTTGAAACTGATATTAATAGTTGTAAGAAATCAGATCATTTTATAACACTGAAAACTCAGTTACCCTGTAAGTACGATGAAGACATTTCTCTTGTTCCTGCTCATTTCCCATTTGGCTCTTGCAACCTGTGTGAATACATGCCCTCCATTTTAGAAATCTCAGTGCCTCTTGAAGAGTCTCATCTATACTAGTTCCTATATACAAGTTTCTCTGCTATTAGTTATTGCAGCTATACTAATGGTGGGTAGTCTGGACAGCCTGGATCTCTCCAGAGTTAGACACCATAGTTGCTCCCATGCCAGCAGCTGGCCTCTGGCACAGGCTGAACGCTAGCAAAGACAACATGCTGTACCGGGGCTCGTAGGGTATGGCAAACTGAATAACACAACATACAGTGAATGGTGCTGCTGGAGAGAGCATATACTTATGAATACAAGGCAATATCTTTAATTCCTTTAGATTTGTGAAGGGTTGAGAACTCTGTGGTGAGAATATTAGCACAGAAAAGAGAGAGCAGGGAATCAGAAGGACAATGGGAATGCTTAAAAAGCTAAAGAGATGTAAAAGCTAAATACAGAGCTCTGGAAGACAGTGATGGTACCATCCCTGCAACCTGTGCAGATTATCCAAACATGATAGCCCCTTTCCATTTACTTGTTGTTAGGGCATCACAGCTATGGCAAGACCCTGAATGTAGCTTTAGATAGAATTGAATGTAGCTTCAAGGTAGAATATAGAATATCTGTCTATATCTATCTTATATAGAGAGATATATTCTATATAGAATATCTACCTAGTATATAGAATTATCAGCTAGGAAATGATTCTGCATTCTGCTGGCATTAGTTACACAGTTTTTGAACAGAAATAGCAACACAAGTTGCAGGTATTCAGACATGAAAGGTATTGCAGTTTACATCTGTGAACAGTTACAACTGCAAACAGTTTGGATTTACATAGTGTATAGTTTCCCATGGAGATTATTTCTTATTGGAAGTCTGCGTGGGGCTGTGACAGGTCTGATTATTTGTATCTCATATCTCCATTTGAAGTAGTATCAGGTTATTTGTCAGTGTATAGCCAGATAAGCTGCATGCCTACGTATAGGGCTTACATTGTATTAATAGCCTTGAATAATATAGAGGAAAAATCTAAATTAACAGCATTGGTGGAGTTGGTATTCCAGCCTTCATGATGCAGACAGGCCTGATTTTTTTTTCTGTGTTTTCTTTGGTATATGACCAAGTCACATGTTTTCTGATTGTTTAACAGGACCCTAAGTTGCTAAATACAGATAAACAGCTGTAGCTGAGAGCTCCAGTGCCGTCAGATGGCTGATAGCAATGAAATGTAGGTAGCAGGTCAAAACACAAGACAATAGGAGCGTGATCTCCAGGCTAACAGGCAATAGTTCAGAGAGTTGAAAAGCTAAAAAAAAAAAAACAAAAAAAAAAACTGTTGAGGAAATCTGTATTATACACTTCTTCAGCCATTCAAATGCTCTTCGTGTTTATTTAAAGCAAACAAGAGCAAATACTGTTTGAAATAGAAATCAATTTAGTACTTGGAGAGGTGAAGGAATCTAATGCCTTTACCTGTAGCTGGTGGCAGGGCAGACTCTGACAGCCAGTTCTGAAAAGAATCAAACTGGAAGTGACGCAAAAGATTATCACAGACCCAACACAGCAGTTAGACCAGGTTTCCAGCTAACTTCAGGACAGTTGCAAAGTCTCCTAGACACAACTGGTATCTTCCATTTTACAATGCTGGGCAGAAATGTAGACAGATTGCTCCAAAGAGACCTGCTTCTTACTGCTGAGTTAATACAAAAAAGCCTTGTAAATGGAAATGTGACATCCAGACTGGTACCTGCACACTTCCCTAGATGTGCAAAGAATAAGAAGGTGTTTATTCTGTGAGGTGAAGACTTCCTAAGTCACCAACTTTTTCACTGTGTCTTTCAAGCTGTTTTCCTGGATAAATTAATGTAATCGAAGGCTTCTAATCTGTTTCTGTAGACATTAGCAACATTAGCACAGGAGTCATGCTTCTGGACATCTTGTTTCTTTCAGACAGTGAACGGAAATACCTGAATAAGATGTTCACGTGCTAGTGTGCTCCACTCAGCTGCGTATGTACTTACTTTAGCTAGCTTGGTTTTGGTCGAAGTTCCTGTAAACTACGTGAACACAGAAAACCTCAGCTTCTTTATGCATTACTTTCCTGATACAGTTTCCTGGACCTATTTGCTTTAAAAGACCATCTATAAAAGTAAGGTTTAATATATTACCTAGGCAGATGTGCAAAGTGTATTTGGCAGTTACTTGGTTTTAAATGCTTTACCACATTACGGATAGCTGCTGCCATTGCTGGTAGATCAACACTATATTTCTATAGAACTATTCAAGGTTATCAATGCTTGTAATCATCGATAGCCAGTCTTCTACTACCAATGTTAAACAAATTCTTGCTGAGCTCTGTTTAGAGTGAGGCAAAGTTGCTACAGACGGCAAAGCCCGGATGGCTAAGAGCTCAGGGTTTTGAAGTTCTGCCAACTCTGGGCTCAACTGGGTATGTAGGACTGTATGCTGGAGAAGCTGAATACAACAGAAACGTGTGGGAGTTGTGGCTGTTCAGTGCTTCTGAAAAAGTATCCACTACTAAGAGATTTAGCTCTAGAAGCCAGGCCTATTGTAGGTTTCAGACTCCCCTGGCAACACTTGAAAATTTTGATATAAACAAATTGTCCAAGGATGCACGGGGTATCTATGCCAGATCTAGGAACAGAAGGCAAATCTCTTGATTACTGTTTTCCCGTAAGTATGCAGAATGTTATTTCTCCTTTATTATCTGAACTATAATTATGAGTCTTGCAGGCTTTAGAAGTGTGTGTGCTACTGAAATGCTGAGTTGTTGGAGAGAAACAACATAAGAAATGAGTTATTAATGGTAGCAAATTGGTGATAAAGAAAGAGGAGTTATGCTGAAAAATGTATTAGAGATGTTCTTTAAAAATTATAAGAGCCTAGCTAAAGTAATCCTGCAAAGTCAGCAGACCCAAGCAAGGCCTTTGATTGAACCTTAAGACTGGAATACTGTTCTGAATGGCTGTCAGTTTGTCTTATTATTTTGGAAACATTTGGGAAACTTAGTTTCACATTCGGAATTAGTATTTAAGGTCTTGTATTAATTCAACTAGTCTTATAAACTCTGGTACCTCCAGTGTGAGCAGTACCTAAGTAGAACAAAGGATGCAAAATAACCTGCAGAGAGTGCTACTTGAGTCTTACGCTTCTTGGTAGAATCTGTCTGTCCCTCTCGGTTACTGTCTATTAGTACAATACACAGAAATCCACAGGTAAGACAAAGACAAGCAGCCAGGCAAGAAGAAAGCCTGCAGATGGGAAGAAGCTGGAATCACTGTCACTATGAGATTGTGTAAACTGTTCTTAGATTCAGAGATGACAGGAGAAAGTCGGTATATAACTGTTTTGGACAGGAATCTGCAGCATATAACACTTAAAGTAGTTTGTTCAAAAACTTTGATTTTTCCTTCCATTATTAGTATATACATCTATGTCCTTTACTCTGACTTTTTACTTTAGTTTCTTTTATAGAAAACTAATCATTTGCATGATCAGCGCTGTTCCAAGTACCTTCAAAAGCTGACAGGAACTAGACAACCCATCCCAGCTTTCTCTGTTCCCACAGGAATCTCTTTCAGTCTGTACTGCTAACCTCACAAACCCATGAGTCAATACGTTCTAGCAAAATGTCCCTAGAGGAGGGATTAAAATGCCAGAAGAGGAAAAAGAAATAAAAAATATTGGGTTATCTCCTTACATTAAAAAAGTTAGCTTGAATGCATTTCCAAAATTTCCTTTGCAACCAGGACGATTGGGAGAGTAGATTAAAAGTTATGAAAACTGAATTTCTTTAGTAATCTTGTCTCTCCAAGGACTTGGATTTAAAGGAAGGACTATGTGTCAGAAAGCCTGAGTGTCAGGAGACCACAATTCTAAATCAAGCTGCTAAACTAAATTTTCCCTAAGATCCTCATCTTCAATCAAATGTGACCAAGTTGTTCTCAATTTCAGCATCAGGCATCAGATGTAACTAATAGAAGGAATTTCAAGGCTCAGTGAATTTCTGTTCGGGATATTTTATTAAGTGTACTCTTGCATAGGGAATTCAGCAAACATTTTCTAGCAGTGTCTAAAACCCCTTTGAGTTAAGTCTCAGTTTGCTCTAGGCTTGTCCTCTACGGAGAAAAATCTTGTATTAGGAGCTATTAGACAAACTGTCGAAAAGAAAGTTGAGGAAACCTCAGAACAGCAAACCAGACTCATACGTAAGCCTTCCTCTTAATTGGATCAGGCAGCAGTATTCACAGGCTACTCATTCTGGAAAACAAGGTTAATAGTTAACTTCAGGCAGATTTGGGCTTAGATGGTAGTTGGAGGGTAACCTTCCTGAAGCAAACAAGCAAACAAACAAACAAAAAAGCAATTGCAACAAATCAGTAAATTGCAGCAAATCAGTAAATTGTGCTTTGCACTTTTTGTTGGTAGGGAGTAAATAGCCTTGCCTGGTGATACAGGCCTCTGTATTTGAAGGTATTTGACCCAAGTGTAGAGCGAATGACTGTGGAGGAGGTCCCAGCTCTGTGTCACGGCTATGCTAATAGGTGATGGGACTGCTTCCATTGATGGACTATTTCAGTCACATTTCTTTGGGCTGTGATCAAAATTCTCACCAGAATCTATGCAGGGATCAGTTGGCATGATCTGGTAACTTCTGTGAAGTTAATTGATCTGTTCTTTACGCTGGTTTCCTTTGCATTAGTTCTCTTCTTTGCAGACCTGCGTGTTCCTGGCAGAAACACCTTTGTTCCAGTGCAGACTGGTTGCATTCCCTGGAATAAGCTGACTTTTTTTCTTGCGGACAATTTTGTGTGTCTCAGAAGGGTGAGAAAAGTGGGATCCTTGCCTGCACTGTTTTTAAATAAAACAGCGATTGTCACATGTTCTGAAGATTAACAGCAGGATTGCAAAAGATCTTCACATGTTCTGGTAGCTGTCAAGATTAAATTTGCTAGTCTGTTTTTTAAAAAGTGTGAATGCAGATGGATTTATAGTGGAAATAGCACCTCCTGCTTGACATTAGCTGTGCACAGCAGGGCTGGGTGCAGTTCCCACACTGTGCCTAGCAGCCACACAAGGTTACACGGCTGCCACAGAGCATTACAGATTCATACTCATGTTCAGGTTGTGTTAAAACCAAACACTTAGACTCAATTCTTCTAAGCTAGCAGTGGACTGGACTGAGCTGAGCCAGGCACATTCTGTGTTCACACAAAAGTTGGCAGAGCAGTGACTTTTGGCACCAGCTGGACAATACTTACAGCCTGAGTTCAAACTCCTTTCTCCGTGTGCATCAGCATGCAGTGCTACTGTAATTAGGCAACCCTAGAATTAGAAAAAATCCTGGTTTTGCAGCCAAATCTTTAGATGCAAACCTATGTTTTTTTTGTTTTGTTTTGTTTTGTTTTGTTTTCAAAATCTTCTTTCATAGTGTATGAGATGACTTTTGATTATGTATGTAGCTTTAGGGATTTGAATTTTTTCTTCTCTTTTCCTCCAAACTTGTTGTCTCCTTTCAGCAAAAAGCAAATTTCTGTATTATACAACCAGAATATAAATGTAGTCTAGTAAAAATAAGCATTGCCACCTGTCTCTGTCTGTGTAGCATCAGCCAGTTACAGAAAATTTGGCCCACACTCCTTTGTGAGCTAATTTACTGTAGTGAAAAGGCAAATCGGTAAGTGGAAGTCATGTGAAGTTCTTCCAGTGAAGACTACGTTTAAAGTCAGCTGGTATAACCCTGTTTTAATTTTTTAATTTCGTTTTTCCTTTATGTAGCCAGGACCTTTACTATGACTTTGAGACTAAGGTGATGGTAACCATGCAAACCGTAGAAAGGAGCCACAACTTACTTGACTGAGAGCAGTGGTGTTTTTTGTTTTTTTTTTTTTTTACTCTCTCTGTTTTTGCATTTTCAAGGCCACAGCTTGCTCTCACTGGGCATAGTTTTCTGCAGGTAACTGGTGCGATACTTCTCCAGAAGGCATGTGCAGTGTTCTTCAGATCTAAACTGCGACTGAAAGCTTGGAGCTATGTTTAAGCAAGGATACAACAAAGATATTCCTTAGCAGCATGGAAGCGTCAGCTTTAAGCGCTTACCTAGGAACACTTTGCAGTGCTAATTAGAGTGCTGATATGCAAACATGGCCACGCAACTTATGGAAATAGCGCTGGTATGGCATTACAGCAGAGGTAGGACTGGGCAGAGAGATGAGACTGACTGGCCTGTAGTTCCTCCCGTGTTCCTTTTTTTCCTTTTTAAAAATTAGGACACTAAATTACTAGATACTTTTAACAGCAGAATCAGAGACTAATAACTTGGCACCCTAAGTCCATCTTGGCTCATCTCTCAGGTTGGTCCTGAATCAGTTTAGGGCACAGTTTTAAAATTGGATCAGCAAGGAGGTGGAAACTTTTGCTGGGCTCTTCAGCTGAGGTTCCCCACCTAGACCTGCTCTCTTTTTGAAAGTACCTTCTTTGGTATCTCCTTTTTCTGTTGTTGATGTGTTGTTTATGAACAGTTTACTCTGGGCTAAAGGAATTACAGCAATGCTACCAATGCAGCGATTAACAGGCATGTGCGATGCTTGAATCGAGGGCAAACAATCAGCAAAGAGAGACTACAAAGAGGTAGGAACACACTGGCAAATGGCGAGGGTGCAGAAACACTGCTGCAGCATTCTGACATTTGAAGTAGCTCCACAGTTTGCTGACAAACTCTGCTATCTGCTGTCTCAGGGGAAGGATTTGTGCATTCCCTGCCATATGGACTGGCTGCCAGAGCAAGAATTTATTGAGAGCTCGTAAGCTCTTATCCCGCAGAGATCTTGCCCTCATTTTCAGGACGTGATAGATATGGAGAAGAAAATATCTAGCCCCTCAGCCACATTATAATATACCTCCAGCTGCAGATGAGTAACTGTCAATCTGACTTAGAAATTAATTGACCTAAAAGACCAAAATATTTAAGTACTATTGGAAATGTAGTTATACAGAATGAATAAAAATAACTTTTTCTCTGAATAGCCAAGTCAAGGAATGCTTGCTAGGCTAGATTAAGAACTTCCCAGTCTTTGCATGAAATGATTCTGTTCTTTTGAGTGAATATTAGAATTGGTGCACCAACAGAAATTGTATGAGTGCTTCGCTACTGTTTTGTGAAAAATACTTATATTCAAACTTGTACTTAGCATTTGAAGAGCTTTTGCTCTGGAAAGTTGTGGTTTGTTGTGGTTTAGCCCGGCTGGCAGTCAAACACCACACAGCCGTTCGCTCACCCTCCCCCCTCCCTCTCCAGGGTGGGGGAGAGAAACGGGAAAGTGAAGTCTGTGAGTTGAGATAAAGACAGTTTATTAAGACAGGGAAAAGAATAACAACAATAATAATAATAATAATAGTATTAATAGTAATAATGTGTACGAAATAAGTGATGCACAATGCAATTGCTCACCACCCGTTGACCGATGCCCAGCCTATCCCCGAGCAGCCGGCCTCCCCCCCTCCACCCCAGCTAGCCACCCCTATATATTGTTCAGCATGACGTCAGATGGTATGGAATACCCCTTTGGCCAGTTTGGGTCAGCTGTCCTGGGTCTGTCCCCTCCCAGCTCCTGCTGCATCCCTAGCCTGCTCGCTAGCAGGACAGAGAGAGGCTGAAAAGTCCTTGGCTTGGTGTAAGCACTGCTCTGCAACAATTAAAACATCAGCATGTTATCAGCGCTCTTCTCATCCTAATCCAAAACATAGCACCCTGCCAGCTACTAGGAGGAAAATTAACTCTGTCCTAACTGAAACCAGGACATGGTTGCAGCCACGGAAGCTGTTTCAGTGCACTTCGTGATGAATGTGATCTTCGTAGGAAGAGAAATTTGCCAGCTGAGGCAGCGTTCATTTCTTGCGTTCCACCTGCAGTTTCTGACATCAGGAGAAACTTCATAGAGAATTTTTGTTGGAGTCCAAATTACTCAATAAAACACATTAAAAATGTTTCAGCTTCCCAAATCATGTCTTTCTTGTGGTATTTTCGAGGCAGACCAGAGTCACTGGGTCTGGAAATGGTGCATATTTAGAAAGCTTTCTGAAAGTTAAATTACTAGTGATATTACTTAGGCTTCTAAATGGGATATTCTCCTGGCAGTAAGCAGTAGCTGTGAGGAAGGTTAATAGGACCAGAGAGACATTTTTGGACTGAACAGTGCCTGCAACAAGCAGCAAGAAAACCTTTTTGGCAAAATAATGGAATTTTTATATAGTGCTGTTTTTTGAACTTGACACTTTTATGCCAGCTAACAAGACAGTATTACCTATACAGCTGTAACATTTTGTTCTGCTTCCTGTACTTAGTCTGCAGTGTTTGCAAACTGTCTGATCTGTACTGAAACAAACGCAGGTGTTGCTGCATGCCTAACTTTAGTAGTATTTTCTGCCCTCTTCCTTCACTGCTCTCCGCAGCACCACAGTTTGCAGGACAAATCAGTCTGATATTATGGGAAACATCTCTTCGTCTTCTGTGGACATTTTGTAAAGGAAGATAAACCAACCCTTTTTCAACCTATGAATTTTTAACTATGAGAATAATGAGGTATTCCTGTATTCATTCTCTTCAGATTTTTTTCAGGAATGGTTTTGGGACTTTGTTAGGAAAATTCACATGTTAATTAACGTTTTCTCTGTGAGAAGCTCGTGACATTTCAATTTATTAGATTAAGTAATGTCTCTTTATTGCACTGAAAAAAAAACAAACGTTAAGATACCTGTAGCCAGTTTTTGAGCAGGTATGTCTGGTGGCTATCGATAATTTTCTAGCCTTTGAGTTGGATACGTCTTCCTCTACTGCAGCATTTCCTTTTGTGTATGAATTCTTAATAAAATACACAGTTCTTCTGAGAGAGGTTATATATTAATGTCAGATGAATTATTTATGTACCAGCACTTACAGAAATGGAATTGCCATACATCAATATGCTGAAGAGAATGAGTACTGGCTTTTAAACTTACTCACAGATGGATGCAGAAAAATAACAAATAGTGCATTAGAAGCCTGTAAATATCACTCTGTCTGAGATTAGGCATTTAATATATTTTTCTAGCTTCTGTTAAAACAGGTCATTTGCTGTATGATTTGCTTTAGTTCTTGAAGCAGAAACAGAATTCACTTTAAAATATAAATTCATTCAGTGTTTAAATTTGCACAGCCAAAAGATTGAGTAATGCAATATATCGACTGTGTGCCTGTAAAGACGCTTTTCCTTTGGGTGTGACTGGAAGCAGGTGTCATTAGGATTTTTAGAGGAAAATGTTCTACTTATGTGTATAGAAATAAAATTAAATACATACAGAAGCCTGTGAAGTGGGCAGAGAACTGGTCTTTGTGTGGTCAAGCGATAATTGCCACTGATGCTGGGGTCAGAGCCCCGAGCCGTGAGGGCTGGTTGCAGCCAAGTACGAAGGCAGACTGCCTTTGGCTACAGCTACAGACAGCCTGCAGCCTCCCTGCCACAGCAAGGCCGCGGTCCTCCCGTGGATTTACTGCCACAGGTTTTCCTACCTGAAAGGCCCATTTTGTGAGTGCCTCTGTTTGTAATGCAGAAAGGTGTGGGAGGGATGAATTATTGATTTAAACAGAAGAGCTGTGTATGATGAATGACAGAAAACATATCCTGAAGAACCATTTTAAATTGTTTTAATTGTCTTTACTATCAATTAATCTCTTATAAAGAGAGCTTCACCAGAACACGAACCTGCAGAAATTAACGTCTGGAACGGCTTGGGGGAAGGACACTTACTTCCCCGTTCTGCCTCAGTGTGGCGTTGGGCACGGTCACTGCGTATTTCGTTACCCCAGAGGTGTGTAGGTGCCAAACTGCCGCTAAGTCCCACAGGGATTTAGTTTCCGTGCCGTAGTCTGAAAAATGAAACTAACAGTTCCTTCTCTCAGCGTGAAAGACTGTGTGTGATGTGACCCATGCAAATGTAGACGATATTTTTACACAGTATGGCTTTAGCGTCAAGCTATATTGATTCCCAGCTGCCTCCTCCCATTGTCTCTGCTGCATGTCACCAGCCTTTGAGGTGGTGACGCATCCAGGAAGGAAGAGGTTCGAGAGGAGAAGCCGTCACAGGACTGAGCATGGTGGACTTGCCTTTGGGATCCGCCAGGTGCTCGGGGCAGGGAACTGTGATGGAAGATGACACGTCACTTATCAGAAATGAGATACAGCTGCTGTTGTAGATCTATTTTCAAAACAAACCAAGTCATGTCTGCAACAGTGACATGTTCTTGGTCATGGTCATTAATTGGAATTAACGTACACTGACAGGGTACATTTTCACAGGATGTAAGCACTCCTCGTGACCCTTCACATATACTGGGCAACTAACAAATTGTTGCTGTCCATGCCTGTCATAAATTTTTTTTTGGCTTCCTTTCCAGCCCTGCAGTCTGACTATGGCCCATGCTTGCTTGGAGGTGGCCTGCATGAATTCCTTTTCATAAATCAAACACAAGTGCGTGGGGGGACAATAAGGATCTGAATGGCAGATATGTAGTAGGAGATTCAAACTCCAGTGAAAGGGAAGGTTAAAAAAGCCAGGTAAAGGATTTGTGGTTTGTTCCACAGGAGGGCTTTTGTCACTCATTTGGCATGACTGGATCCAATACCTGGGTTTGTCTGGGCAGAGCAAAGAGGGACAACTTGCCTCCGTTTTTGCTGTTCATTTAACAGTTCTTTTTTCTCAGTGTCACCAGAAAAATACCTGGGTTTGTATGTGCTGCACCCTGGTTTAGCAAGGCATCTGGACTGATGCCAAGATTAGACTGTTTGGATGTAAAGAGTCAGCTGTGCTAATTGCTTTGCTGATTGTTGCCACTCTTCCAACATTTAATGTATCTTAATCTTATCTCAGATAATAAATTAAAAGGAAGTTGTTGAATGTCATGTTTTTCAAAGAAAGATTGAAAGGAAGACAGGAATTCTGTTGCTATACAGAGTAACAACAACAAAAAATGGATTAGAACTTTTAAAACTCAGAACTTTTAAAACTTAGAACTTTTAAAAATCATTTTGTATTTAAAAACTAACGATTTTTGAACTTTTGTGCTCAGTCAGCAATTCTGAGTCTCCTTCTATAAGCTGACGGCAGTGACAGTAACAGCATGCACTTCGTTTTGACTTAAATCGGGAGAAGCCTGGAGTTTCCATGTTAAAGGTTCTGGGCTGCATGTTGACCTGTTGATCTCTCTATAGGCAGGCAAGGTTCATTATATAGGGAAATGATTCACAGTCCTTCTGCTTTATTGGTCATAAATTTCTACCTAAACATAGCTTCCAGCAGAACGAACTGTGGGGGTATTTGTAATCACTTGTTGACACAGATTGCTGTAATACTTCTTTCTTCTTTTTATTCTTTTTATGTGCTAAATGTGCTAAATGTGAAGTAGTTTTAGCTAATTGGCAGCTTGGCTTTTTAACAAGACTTTAAGAAATTTTTAATCAAGTTATCTTGATCTAATCAGTTGTTAATCCCACTAGTTTACACAGAAGGGATAATTACTACAGCATCTCTAGACTGATTTTTCTGGAAAATGGGGCTTTAACTCCGTGATATTCTTTCCTGTAGAAAGTATTTAAAATACTCAGGGGCGACCTCATCGCTCTCTACAGGTACCTTAAAGGAGGCTGTAGCGATTCCTGTGGGGTTGGTCTGTTCTCCCACATGCCTGGTGACAGAACGAGGGGGAATGGACTAAAGTTGCGCCAGGGGAGGTTTAGGTTGGTTATTAGGAAGAACTTCTTTACTGGAAGGGTTGTTAGGCATTGGAATGGGCTGCCCAGGGAAGTGGTTGAGTCACCATCCCTGGAGGTCTTTAAAAGACGTTTAGATGTAGAGCTTAGTGGTATGGTTTAGTGGAGGACTTGTTAGTGTTAGGTCAGAGGTTGGACTAGATGATCTTGGAGGTCTCTTCCAACCTAGACGATTCTGTGATTCTGTGAAAATGCATAATGAATATTTTTTGATATATATACCATGTACTGGTTTGTCTAGTCTTTCATTTTGATAAATTAAGCAAATAAGCTAAAGACTGCCATATGTGACTAAACATGGAGAGATTCAAAAACAGTAGCTTAAATCATAAGAAATGTGTGTATTTTTTATATTTGGAACAAAAGAGAGTCTGATGTCATGGTTATTTGATATATGAAGATTGAATTATAACTGTGGGAAGGAAGTCAGACTTTTCCACAATTTTTCACTACTGTAACACAAAAAAATAATTATTCATTTGGAAAGATAATTTTCATAGCTTCACAAAGCATTATATTTATAACGACACCTGCATGTGAGCATGAAATCTAATTAATATTTTTGTTTCGAGAGATTAGATTCCTGAATGTGTTCATCAAGAGCCTTTGTTGGCTATTTAATTACCTGTTTTCTGGGGAGGAGACAGGCAAAACGATGGCAGGAAACTCCAACAAAGCAAAGCTGGTTGGCATCGTTTCTCAAAGTGGTTTTATTAAACACAGGAGCAAAGTGTGGCTGTAGGTACAGTTCCATTGCAAGCTGAGCACTTGCTAGCTTTTCTCCTTTTAAAGCGATTATTACAGCCTTGCTGTAGCTCAATTTCTTTTACCTCCTTCGGGAACACAACAGAGATTTTGCTAGATTTTGCTACAGGAGTTTGGAGATAAGCGTGGTTATAAATCCAAAGCAAGAGGGATTTTGTAAAAAGAAAGCGAAGTGTAAATGAATGTCATGGTCTGAAATATCCCATTTATAACCTCTGCCTTCAAGACTGTCATACTGAAAGCGGATCCCTGTTTGTCTGTGGTAGATATGAATGTGAGGTATCAGTATGTGACTGTAAATGGTCTTTTCATCGTGCCCTGTCAGTGGGGAAAAGCAAATTCTGCATATGCAAAACATCCCGTGGTCTTAGTAAGACTTTCCCAATGGAACTGCTTGTAAATCCGGGGGCCTGGTAGCTTCTGCTGAATTTTAAACATTTATTTCATAGCAGCTACCCAAAGAAGAAACCATGCAATACCTTTCTTATACGAACAGTAAACTCTGAGAAGTTTATACCATCTATGTGAAGTTTCCAGACAACTTGTTAGACTGAAAAAAATGTGTACGAACTTTTTCCAAAAGTATAACAGCTAATTATTTTCAGCATGCAACATAAATAATGTTTAAAGAATATGAATTTCCTAGAGTTCACATAATAAATATGAAATTCAGCCCTACTACTCAGGGGAGTTACTGCTAGGGAAATTAATTGGGTATTGTATCTGGAGCCAGAGTATTAGTCCAAATTGAGATGGTCCCCTAAAATTAACTCAACTTAAAAGATGTAAAGGTGGTCACAAATGAATGGTTTGTAAGTTTTTTACAGAAGCACATAGAGGAGAATGCAAAATATAGAGAAATCCATTGTATTTTGTAGAAATTATATTCAACTATTAAGTAAAATGTTTTACAAATTTAAATTTTGACAAGTAGTTTTATCTATTTAAGTGGAAAAAAAATTACTTTGGGATTAGAATTGACTTAACTTTGATATATCGAGTATTAGATTTAGTTAATGTGTGTAAAAAGTTAATGTGAAGTGGCATTGACCAGATCAGTCAGGTGCTAAGCATTGCATGAATTCTGCTGTACATATAGTCCCTGCTCCGAAGGGTTTATATATTACAGAGTGGCTAAATCCCACAAAAGGGGTTTAATAAACAGACACTTCCTTCAGACTGTCTGTGCCAGCAGCTATGTACTAGTGAGTAGCAGTCAGAAAAAACAGCTCTGCACATAAGGGAAGGACAGGCAGCAGAGTTTGAATTTGAGACTCCTGAAGTAGGTTTTCTTCTTGGGCTTGTCAGGATGAAAAGGATGCCGAACTGTCTGAAGTGGCCTGCTGGCATTTCCCTAGCTTGTGCGGACCCCTCAGAACATCCTACGCTGCTGTTGTCCCCACAACTTCCATCAGAGGCACGTTTCAGAGAAAAGTCAAAGCACTTTTACACTCAGGGTTCAGGGCAGAGCGGGTAGACTAAATAAAAGCAGCACTCTGGAAACCATTCTCAAAACTGACAGTTCAAAGAGAGTCAGGAAGTTCAAAGCTGCGAAGTCGTAAATTAATCATTTTTCATCCAGCACATAAGTGGTATGTTTTTACTGTGTTTCTTCTTTTGATGTCAGCAGTCTACCCTTTCTGTAAGGCGCAGCAGCGCTCGAGTTCATTCCTCATGATAGCAATCTGACACAACTCCTTCTGAATCCTGGGGTACATTTGAGAAATATATACATTGCACAGCTTCTTTGTGTTTCCATTTTGTTTGAACAACTGTGGTGAAAATAAAATAAATTGTATTTCCCTCCCCTCCATAAAATGATGTTCTTAAGTTAGAATTTCTTTCCTGTTTATGTTAACATTTGCTTTCCTAATTCTGCAAGCATGCAGGCCTGGCCTGTCATGTAGCAGAGACCAAGGCTGCACCTTCTATGTGCAATTCCCAGACAGGGTTCCTGACAGAAGAAAATGAAGTATCTTGTGGAGCTTAGCTGGCATTGTATTGTCAGCTGAGAAAACAGTGCTCCAAAGTAGTAAGGAACTACTTCTACAGTGCAATACCGATCAAATTTTGTGTAAAACGTGGAGTAGAAAGCACACGACGTAAACTAACTCCTTTTCCCTTGTGTCAGTGGTAGATACACACAAACAGTGAACATGATTTAGGACCAGTATTTATTAATATCCTAGAACCAATTTAGTTTATCGTTGTTTCTATAATGATGCTGCAGTTGATACCATATTCCAGTTTGCTTTGTACCGAACTAGTATTAGTAAGAAGGAATTGAAGAAAAACTTAGATATGCCTCTTTTCCTTGCACATTGTTGCTCTGTGAAATGAATTTACTGAAGTCAATCTCTAACAACTGACTGCTCTTTCTGATATAGACAATTGCTTTACATAAATTCTCTTTCTTTTTTTTTAATAGCATGTGTGAGGATTCAGTTATTTTTATGCTATACTGTTATTTTTATGCTATGTGTTAGAAAAGAAAAATGATTTGCTATCAAGAGGTAAGAAGTGGCAATGGCTGAAGTAATGCTATGTGCATTTTTCTAATTGAGGTCAAGAAACTGGAACCTGTGTTTGCTGTCATGCAGAACCGGGATGTGTAGTGGTTTAGAGAGAAACTGCAGTGGGGTGGGTTTCTAGAAGATCTGAGCACCCAGAGATCTCAGAGCTGCTTAGGGAGCTGGGAGAGCACAGCACCACCAAAAATCAAGAGCGTTTGGTTTTGCAGGATCATATCAGCAAGTCATTTCATTCATAGGAATGCATGTGATAATAATGTACTGAGCGTTGTACACTGCCACCTGAATCTGAGACTTGAGTTATTAAAATCTGTGTTAAAAGTCTGTTAGAACTTTTTTTTTTTACAGAGTCAGTAAACATAACCCTAGCTAGCATGTGACATATCTAGTAGAAGCACTAGAAAATAGTGCTCATCTAGTCATGAATAATATACACATAACAAATTATTTATGTGTTTGACAAGTCTAATTTATGACAAAAGAAAATGGAAATTTTATTTTGAATAACTGTGTATCAGTGTCAGACAATGAGCCAATGTGATTTGAGTGTGGTTTGCCAG
Organism: Cygnus olor; assembly: GCF_009769625.2. Lineage (NCBI taxonomy): Eukaryota > Metazoa > Chordata > Aves > Anseriformes > Anatidae > Cygnus > Cygnus olor. The sequence continues at coordinate 420,245 of NC_049183.1, forward strand.
ACCAATATGGTCCAAGGACAAACATTTTGAACATACAGTGACGAGTACTATGCTTATAAAAACTTTAACGTGCCTCCTGCACTTGCTGGCATGTGACAAGCTGAAGTATTTACATACCATACATTCAGTTAAATACCAGTTCAGTGTTGGTTGAACTACATCAACACTGGTTAGGTTGTTAATGACATTTTGAAACATGCTTGGCCATGGATATGAGATATTTTTGTATTTTGAACCAGAAAAAGGAATATGGGCAGCAGTTTGTGCTTCCTGGGCTTCCGAAGTGTGCTGTATGGATTGGCTGGTTAGGTTACCTGGAATTCTTTCTTTTCAGTGTCAGCACAGAGGGGAGCTGTTACAGAAGCACTGGTATCGCTCTGAACAGTCTCCTGAGGCAGAGATCCAAGTGTTTGCTTTCCCTTCATATTACATATGTAACCAGCATACTTTCATCTGGAAAGAAGAAAAAAAAGAAAAAAAGAAAGGGGCAAAGGATGACAGTCGTCCCTGGTAACTTTCTAGATTTATTGAGTCATAATGGAAGATAAAGAACGATCAAGGATGTGTATTTAGACAAATTGTGTGCTTGGTTTACATGTACTGATAATCTTCTGTGTGGGGAACTTGCTGGAAAAGAAATTGCTGCTTCAGTCATATTGCTTAATGGACACTGCGTGAAGTGCTAAACTCTATGAAGTAAGTCTCCCTAAGGGGCTACAGTTGGGGATGATGGCAGTAAATTAAAAACCCAAACCATCCAAATTTAGTGTTCTGTTCATTCTTTTGCCAAGCGGAGTTGATTTGTTTCTTATCCCTTGACTCTCAGGGGTCAGTGGCAGTGGCTGAGGACAAAGGGACATATACGGTGCGGGAACTGCTTGCTCATGTGTGTTCTTGTGCTTGAGGAAAGAATACATGTTGCTCTCATGCAGAAATTGCAGATCATTCTTAAAGCAGATGTTGATAAATGTTTGTAGATTGTCACTTTTAATGCCACAAAGAGCATAGCACCATCTAATTTGACATTTTTTTATAGCACAGCCTTCTAGAACACAATGCCCTGAAACACCTCTGTCAAGCTTAGGAACTCTTCATATCTAGACTTAAGGCATTTGTACTTAAAATTGTTTTCCTTAAGCTTGTGTGAAATATTTATCTTCCTTATATATAAAATGTCATTCTTATCTGTAGTATGTCTCTACTCTTATGTCTTTTATATAATAAGGACTTCTCAGTGTGAGCTATTGACTAATTCATCAAATTCCCGTCGAGTGAAAAACATCTTAAAAGGAGAAGAAGTTCCTCAAAGGCTTGCAGAGATCTCACTTTTATTCATTACACAAGAAAGGAACTGGGATCAGGGACTGTAGTTTACCCTTCAGCTCAGAGCTGATGGACTCTGCAAATGAAGACTTAGAACCCACAAATGGACAACTTGATGTTGAGGATCGCCTGTCCTGACAACAGGTGGGAACTGGTTAGCCAGTTGCTGGATGCAGCCACTGACTTTGGAGCACTCCTGAGCCTGTGAGTTGGAACAGTGGCTGGAAACTGTTCCTTTTCCAAGGCCTCTTGGCAATGTTTTAAAGGCCAAATCCTTATTTAGCACTCTGAGCCACACGAGAGTGGATCTTTGTAGTCTGGCTGCCTGAATCTTGCTGTCCCAGTGTCTTGCTGTCAAAGTTCCTACTCCTGATAGCATAATTGCTAACAGGGACTTTGTCCACTCTTCAGACCCCGCTTCCCTGAGAAGCTGTCATTGCCTTCTCATGCTCTGTGCCAGTAGACCAAGGAAATAGAGGCCTTGCAAAATGGTTACAGGAAGTATTTTAAAAAGTAAAAGAGAGTTAACAGATCTCAGCTAAAACTGTGTAATCCTGCATGTAAGTCCTCCTCATCCTTGAGGGATTAAGTTTTTGTAGATTAAAGAACCTCTCCTAGCTTTCTAGAACTGACCTCCTTAGTTGTGATAAGTGAATGGTTTTCCTCACTTGAACATGCTCCTCCCACTTAGCTCCTAGGTAAAACCATTGAGATTTGGGCTCTCAGTAATGGTCAGTGGTGATAACCATTGGCTGCTCTGCAAGAGCTTCCTCTGTGGGCACTGATAGCTACCAAGTGCCAGCTATAGCAGGAATGTCAAAAGCCACAGTAACTGGTAGTATTTGAGGGGAGTGGAGGGGCTGAAATATAATAAGGAATTAAGTTAATAAAAGGCATTACTTGGTAAACATAGAGATATATTCCTTCTCAACATGCACATTCACCTTTCCAGGCTTCTAGGAGAAAAACCCCTACTATTCCTGTCTAAATAGACAGTCTGCTCTGAGAAATGAGATTATATGTGGTTCTAAAACCATGGATGGAAGGTATGGTGTTAGACATATAGGACTCAGTATCCTGCTTCTGTGAGGGGCTTCCCTGGTTGTTCTGTAATCTGTCTTCCTTTGTCAGGACGTTTTTGAACAGCCTAGTCTGTCCTTTTCAGATAGTGGAACAATGCTGGGAGACTCTCTTCCACGATGACAAGCAAGGAGATTTTTTTCTCTTTTTTTTTTTTAGTCTACTACATGACAATGTGACAGTTTTTTAGAAAATACATAATGTTTGGACTTGGTTTAGATTGAATGTAATTTCAGATGAAAAACAGGACAGTAGCACAGCTTCTAGTGTCAGTCAAAATTCTCACTATTCCTTCCCAGTTTCCCAGGCAATGAAGCAGCAGGGACAGCACTGCTTAATCCATCATAACCCAGGCACTGCTGTTCCCAGATTCCTGAGTCTGCTGGCTCACAAGACAGCACAGGGAGCCAGCAAGCAGTCTGCGTTGCAGAGATATTCCAGAGCCACAGACCCTCAAGATGAATACTTATACCTGGCTTTGTAACAGACAAAGTTCAAGTCCAAAGAATGGTTTATGTTCCTTTTGGAGACAGGTCAGAGAGAGAGATTGTCATCCTCAAGTTACAGTGAACTTCATTCAGTGGTGTTTCAAGAACAGAAAATTTCGCCTGTTTAGTTTCAGGATGAACAATCACTGTTAGAAATATTTTAAACCTTGTACTATAAATCCAGAGAAAGGAACAATGAGTGAAAAGTTTGAAATGGGAAGTATGAAGTGAGGCTTTCATTTTATTAGCTTCTCTCTCAATGATCTCTTAATATCCACTTTTAACAATGTTTTCCTCTATTTTTTTAAAAAATGTACAGGTTTTTAAAAGAAGAAGAATTTGGGAAAGAATTTGTGTTGATATATATTGCTTGTTTTAGTACATCTGTTCCCAGAAGGCATACTGTTCCCTGCAGCAGCATAAAATTATGCTTTGTTTCTGACAAGCTCAGCAAAAAAGTAATAGTACTTTCTTTTTATTTTATTCCCACTCCAGCTGACTTCCTTTTTTTTTTTTTTTTTTTTTTTCTTCCCCTCTGTGTATCGATGCCTAGCCTGGATCTCTCTTGCTTTATGAGATTTCAACAAAGTTCTTTGGAGGTAGCTGTCATCTTATTTGCATAAGACACTTCAACTCCGATGCTGTAGGAAACTTCTTATAAGAAGTACAGGCAGTTACACAACCAAACTCATGGGGTTTCTCAGTATCAGGCAAGTGCACCTGGAAACCTCAAACATCTTCATTTAGTCAGCTTTCCATAAGGCTGTGGATTTTGCAAGGTCTTTGCTTCTTTTGTATCCCTCTAGAAAAGCATGTTGATGGACAGACTTTTCTCTGCATCCATGAAATGTTCCATAAAATTATTTGAAATTATTAGGGCACCCTCAGCCACCTGTAAATGTAACAGACAATCAGTGGTTTTAAATCTTTGCCAGATAGAAAGCTGAAGTTTGAGACTAATTGCCCTTCAGACAGTAGGTTGCAATGTGGGCTCTTTCTGGAACACCTCCTGCACTTGCAGTTTGCTCTGAGCTCTATGTAAACTACTTTCAATGCATAGTGAGGGCTCAGGAGCCAACCACTTTCCCAACACAATGCTGAATGTCTCACACTGTTCCCAAAAGACAGAAAATTCTCTGTCCCTTCTGTCTTGGGGAATGATGATCTGTTGCACAGGGATACTGATGAGACTAATTAATAGTTGGGAGAAAAAAACAAACAAACAAAAAACAAAAAACAACACAAAAACACTGGAAGATGTAGAGAAGAACATTTAATTTCTTAGCTTTTTCATTTCCACTTATTTTTTACTTTCTTATTTTCTATGTCTGTTCCATCCTAACTTGCTATTACTTGCCTTTTCGTTCCTCTTTTGCATGGCTTGTTTTTCCCTCTCTATACAACTGGTGCAGTTTCAATGCCATCATAAAGGCTTCTACTTCTGTAACTCATCTGTGAACCAATGTGAAATTGGGTTAAAATAAAATCTGTGCTGTATTCATAAGTAATCCTAAGAAAAGGAGACTGTACTTCCTGAGTCTGGAGTATATTTTTATAGGTAGGTGAGTTATAAAACCTCTAAAATAGGAGGCTATTAGAATAGAAATGCTGACATGTTCCTGGAACGACCTGACTGGAAGGACCTGAACTTAAAGTTCTCTGACAATAATGAGGAGTAGAGTATCACTACAATAGCACAGTACTGGTATTTTCATTTTCAATGCTAGAAGTTGAGCAGCTGGATTTCCTTGGTGGCTTTCCCTGGGCAGCCCTGTACTCAGCTCTGCAAAGTCTCAGCCCACGGCCACCTGCAGGGACCCCCAGCTCCCCGAGCTGACCATGTTCCTCAGTGGGTGCCAGGAGGAGATTACGTAGTGTGAGCCCAGCGTGCAAACTGTTGCTTCCTGAACTAAGGGAAGCAGTTCTACTATCTATCAAGTGAAGAAATTCACATGCAGAAACAGAAAATTTAATATCTGCCAGCTTCTCTGAAGAGAGAAGGCACTTTCCTGCCTGTCCCAGCATGTTTCTGCAGCTGATACCTCTGGAGGAGAAGCACGGCAATCCGAACTGTGTAGCTCTGTGGTTTGGCACTAACCAACCTAACAGGTGTCACTTTTTATCCAAAGGTTGTGCAGAAACTGGTTGCATATCTTCATAAATCCAAATTAAAATTACATTTAAATAGGCTATTTATTTTAAGGAATAAAACAGGCTATTTATTTTAAGGCTATTTTATTTTTTATTTATCTAAGGCCCTCATCTTATACTTTTATTACTTGCTTCAGTAACTACGTAGAGTATCGGATGTAATTAGGTTAAAAATAGCAGTTGTCTGATGATGTTTCCTGAAACCTTTAAGATGTCTATTCTGTTTAGTATCAACCGTGTGCAGAGAGCCGGTCTCCTGCCACTGCGATTGTAAACCAATGTCTGATTCTGCGCTTGCAAGAAACTGCTCAAATAGGCACTCAGCTAATCTCAAGGCAATTGATACTAACATGAGGATTTTCATACTCAGTGTACCCTTTTGAAGAGCGGCCTAAAATATCGCCGCTGGCTGAAAGGGAAATGCACTGCCAATTCCTGAGGAAGGATTAGCATACCCTTTACTGTATCTGTGAGTCAGCTTTAGCTGGCTTACCCTTTTATTTTTTAGTATTTGCTTTTGCATTTTTATTGATGTTGAGCCATCAGTGGGCAGAGACAGTGATTAAATTCTTCCCAAGGCTCTGAAGTGGGACACAGCGCTGTCATCTATCACTGAAGGATGGTAATTCAGTGAACTGCTGTGCAATTCAACCTGGCGAGGGGCTGCGGGGATGTACTGGGGCACCACTGTCTGGTATCCCAGAATATCAGAGCCTTCCACAATGAACAGAGCTGTTTTTTCAGTTCTTTATTGGTGGCACAGGTATCTTGGTGGTTTTGATGGCTGTCAGGTCTTATTTCCTATTCACAGAAAGATTCATTATGCCAAAACAATTAAGGTCACTAAGGTAATACAAGCTGCAAGAGCATCAAATGAGGAGGCTGACAATCAATGGAAGGGGCTGTTCAAGGAGAGGCATTTTCATCATTTATATGTTATAGTAAGTTGTCAAGGCTGAACCTTTTTCCTTTATTTTTTTAAAACAAACAAACAAACAAACAAGGTGTTAAGTGCTTGCTAGCACAGGATGTGAAAGCTAACTGTTCTAAAAAGTGCAAAACAAACCACTTAATTGTCAAATTCACCAGACAGGCAGTGACTCTGCTTATTCTGCTCAGTGACTCTCTCAGCTACGATGATGACGTACGTTTTTCACTGCGGGCTGCTGACAAGCAGCCCCGTTGCATCCCCCAGTTGGATCACATTTGCTTTGCAGGAGGCTAGCAGCAATCGCTGCTCATTGCAGTGCTGCCTTCCTTTTTTGATCAGCCTGAGCTCTGGCATCTCATCAGTATTTGTAGTGATGGTTACACATCCCGTCTCACAGGGAGCTGATCTCCCATGCCCTCCGCCCTGCAGCACCACTATTTTGTAGTAAGAGACCTGTCTCAAAAAAATGTCTGCTTTTAAACTCTGTGGGAAAAAAACTACAACTGTAGTATGTAAGAGCACTAAGGGAAGCAGTGTATGCATAAAGAAAAATTTACTTAAAGCTGTATAATATCATACAAAGAACTAAAGCTAATAGGCTCCCACTGAGACAAATTCCAAAGATTCAAGGTAAGATATCAGAGAATCCTCATATCTTCTAGAATTATCTGTAGGATGATGGGTCTTACATAGGAATACAAAAAGCATCATTCCTTACATAGGAATACAAAAGCATTTTTTGTCTCATCTGTTTGAGTTCTGCAGGCCACAGCAATTGAGTATATTCCAACAGCTCATGAAGCACTAAGTGCTGTCAAAATCGTTCATTCTTTCTCCTGTCCTTGCTCTACAGACTTGCAGTAAAAATTTTCTTGATGCATTTTCTTGCTACAGAGTGTGCTGGTGAGGGAGGAAGTGCTCCTTGCCCTTGGGAAGCTGAGCATCTGTACTAGCTTTCCAGTCTCCAGCTCTTCCTGGTGCTTCTGCTTGTAGAGATGCTGCCCTGAACCACATAGGTCAGTCGATTCCCCACATCAAGTGAGCGGGTGGCAATGATGAAGTGACCAGGTCCTGAAGATACTCAGCTGGGCTGGCCACTGCCCTTTTGTAGTCGCCCAACACACCTAACGTGAAAATGTTCCCCTTTGTCAATGTGGTGAGGAACTTTTGCAAAAGGTGACAAAATTCAAAATGTCTGTACTGCTGCTGGTTGGAAGAAATACTAATGTCTCTAAAGAGGCTTCTTCACAGTGTCAGTGAAGTGGAGGTGGAGCGGAACTCTGCTGTCTTGGTGTAAGGTACGGGAGCTATAGGTTGCCTGCCCTGACTGCCTGTGTCTCTCACTTCAAACAATGAACCCTCACTGATTTTTAGCCTGGTTTCCTGTAGGACAATCTTTGCCACCCCTTGCACCCTGCCTTGCCACCCCCGATATCTTTTAGACATGTTGGCGATTTTCATCCAGATCATCTGGTGGCTGACAGAGCAAGGAGGGGAAAAACAGCTGAGCCAAATTATACTTAAAGGACAGGAAATTTGATTATGAAATGATCCCCTGATTTTTAAAGGGAAAAAAAAAGAAGAAAAACTCAGTAAATAAACCAAGAAAAATCAAAAAATGTAATAAGACTGCTATATATGGGAGGTTTTTATAATGCTTGTGTGCAAGGGGCCAGACAATGAAAGCAGGAGAAATGGAAACATTTGGACTGAGGTGATTTCAATGTCATGGGCTTAATAGGAGAAGCTGAATAAATAGATGAACAGCCCATCAGTATAGCTCAGAGAAACTGTGGAGGCTCCTATAGCAACAAAATAACTGCTAGAAGCAATTTAGAATGAAATTGATTTCTTAGGAAAAAAAAATCAATGTGCACAAGTCAGTCCAGAAAAGGGGTGAGTTGTTAGAGGGAAAAATCTACACGTTCCCCTGGATCCCATTAATCAGTGTCCTCCTTTCACTGAGGCACATGAAATGTCACAGTTTCTTCTGGGTGTGAAACAGTGCTTGCGGAAGGGACTAAAAGGCTGCCTGCATTCGGGCTTGAATGTCCAAGTGCCAGTAGTGGTGCAGAGGGGATGTTGAGGAAAACTTATTTACCAGCATTTCATCTCCCTTCCCGTTACTTTTTTCCCAGGAGGTAGGGCAGCTCCAGCTTGAGCTTTGGGCTCAGAGCCTAGCACCAGCCAGCCCACCAAAGGGGCCTTGATGATTTTCTGCTGAATAAAAGCCAGCGACCTGATTGATTTAATGTCTATCCAAATCAGTTACTTTGAACAACACCAACAGAAAAAGAAAAAAAAAAAAAAAAAAAAGACCAAGGCAAAAGCATTCACTGGCAACAAATATAATATTCTTTTTAAAGCCAGAAGAATTTCCTCTGGATTTTTCTGTTCATTAATGCCTTATTTCTTTTTGCTGAGCCAACTGGATTCAGTTTGTCAGGATCAAAGCCCTCTGGTGTAAAAGGGAATGAAAAATTAATATGGAAAAGCAAACAAACATGTTTTCTTTCCACCCAACTGTTCTATGTATCTCTTCTGTTTAATGTAGCCTTTTAAAATGCCTATATGCTTTTTTCAACCCCTTTGCGTAAACCTTTATAGTGAAGGATTCTTCTGTCCTTACTAAAATAAGGGCAAAAGTTTAAAAGAAAAAAGAAATTAAAAAAGGGAAAATAGCAGTCTTCAGATGGAGCTGATTTGCCCCAGGAAAAGCAGCAGCTTTGCAATGTGTACGTTGTCATCAGAAAGGCAGGAATTTATAGAAGTATGAAATTACGAGTAGGAAGATCTTGGCTAGAAAAATACACTAGGTCTCAGAGTATCTGTTCTTTATTTCTGGCCTGAGTCTTCCTAGAACTCAGGATTTCTCTGGAGACCTCTTTGACACCAAAGTGTAGTAATGAGAGGTTTCATGCTGCATTCCCTTCATTAATTCTGTTCACAAAATGCCCCCAAAGCAAGATATCATAAAGAAGATGCAAGGCTGGATTAACTAGATTAGATACTATTTAAATCAACAAGAAGAAAAAAAATCTGCTAAGCACAAGTCCTCTGGAAGTTCAGAAGTTTTAGTTAAGACTAGCTAACTGCACCTCTGTTTTTGTAATGGCATCTATATAATGGTAAAGCTGAAGTAGAAGTGGCAAGGCTGGTAATTTCTATGCTTATTTGATGGAGAAAATACTGTGAATTTTGTGTCTGTTCTTAACCAATTCAAACAGGAGATGGAGAATTTCCTCCTTGTGTGAACCTTCACCCCTGGTGTATGTGAGCCAGTATACAGTTTTCTTAAACACTTGCTGCTCATTTGCTTTTCAGTTCAGCTAAACTTTAACTCAACTTGTGGATTCTTTTAAGAAGGCTTCGAAGAATAATTGTGTAGACCTGCTAGGGCTGAGCTGAACCTTACCCAGCTGATGGCTGGGGCTTTGTGAACATTAACTGATGTAATCAATGGTAGGTACGGGTAGATAGGAGGAGACAGGGTAGGAGATAAAAGAAGTAACGCTCTTTCTGTATTTACAGGGAGCTGAAGTTTAAGCACTGGTCTGTTTTGGGCTGCACAGGGAGGCTGGGATGGATGGGCAGAGGAGATCTGAGCATTAGAAGTGCGGCAGTGGCCGGTCCGTCCTCTTAGACGTCAGAAGAGGCAGGGAGGTACGCTGGGGAGAGGTGGGAGGGGGCTTGCAGAGCGGTAGATGTCCTTGGGAATTAAAAGTAAGAGGCAATGAAGTTTGCTTCTGGGCTCGAGGCCATAACCATGCCATGAAAGCATTCAAGTCAACTAAGAAAAGCAGGGCTGTATTAGCAGAGGGAAAGAGCTGGAACGTTATTCTCCTTCCTTGGGCCTGAAATGAAAGTGGAAGTAGGTCACTTCTCTTCTTTTGGGTGGGTACTGGTTCACATGTTAACCAATCAAATCAACCTCTTATTAAATATTTTCAGAATAATAGGAGGATAATGAGGCTTGCTCACAAATAGCTGTCAAAAAAATGACTTCCGATCGTCAGTGAGTTGTTTTAACTTGACTCTGTAATAGGTGTGGTAAATGGCATGGAAACCCGGTTTTGTTACCTCAGACGCATAACTCTTAGCTTTTGGCTAACACAGAGGCACAGCAGGTTTGCTCACTCTGTCCCTAACCCGTCTGGATGTGACCATCCATCAGCTTGGTTTGACTCAGGCTGTCCGTCAGTGTTCCCCTCTCCTGGAGTCATTGTGTGGTGTTAATAAACCATTGTGTTTGCTTACACAGCAATTAGCAATGTGCAACGTCTTCTACTAAAAATAGCTTGTTTATTTTCAAATTTTCAGTTGAAAAGTGCCAAACATGGGTTTACTGTTTTGGGCTTATCAATCCACCTACATAACAGAAACATGAGATGTGAAGGGTGTTCTGTTGCTTTGTCAGCAACTTCAATAAACATGTGCCTGATGTTTCTTCTGTATGTTAAGAATGTCTTCAACCAAAATGCTGACATATAGGCATCATAAGGAGATACGCTGTTATGACCGCATAATTTAAACCATGAATAATTAAGTCATTCTGAGCTCTGAAACACTCTTCTTCCTTAATGGCCAGCAGATGTGAATAAATACATTATATGGATCAGTTCTTTGTTACTAGAGTTGTGGCTGCAAGAATTAAAAAACAGGGTGATTAGAGGAGAAGAAAAAGCTTCCAAATAATGGTGAAGATATTAGTTCAGTCCTAAGTGGAATGGATTTATATTTGTAAAATATTCCCATTTCAAATGCATTTTATTTGTTTTTAAGCCAATTACATTTTGTTTTTGTTAGACTGCTTGGTGAGAGAATGGAACTGGATTGGACTTGGAATCCAATATTTATTGAGCTGTGTTGTTCTAATGTGCTTTTTGGTAGTATTCCACCTACCCTACATAGCGGGTAGGTCAAGCTGTATTGGCTCTACCAGTACAGACGCTGTGTTACGTAGAGCTTCGTACACTTCAATCAATAGAGAGGTTTTTAATTAAACCACTCTATAATGATTCACTGGCTTTTGGAAGTTCGTACATTTTCAAAGATAAGCTAGTAATATAAAATGCACATTTCAATTATTATTCTATAGTTCTGATATTTTTTTCTGACAAGAAAATACCTTTGAATCCTGCCGTTTAGATGATATAATAATGACAGCCTTTTTGAACAAACTATCTCAAAAATTAGCTGTTTTTTTTCCCCTTTCTCTGCTTTCTGTACAAAGTTTAACTCCAAATGTAGATATTTGGATTGAGAAGTTCAGACCACTAGGAGCTTGTTTTATATCTAATGTTCTGTAATTGCCAGAACAGGAAGTACTTGGTTCCTAACTCTTACATTTACCTCCGCTGTTACATTATCTTTTAGTCATAAAGATTTATTTTGTCTGGACCAGTTCCAAACTAAAACTTAATTTTACAATCTCAAATGATGCCACTATTTTCACAAAAAAATGATTCATTTGTATTTTTAGGGAGCAGCTGTACCTAGACAATATATAATTTTATACATTTGGAGGGAGGACCCTATTTTGATGATAAGTATCTAAAATACTGTACTACAGCTGACAAATTATTTGTAAAGTATAGCTCACCATCATTCAGGTCAGATCAGAACTATAAATACCATCTGCATTACTGTGGGGAAAGAGTAGATCTGAAATGTTAATCAACTTGTGACTGAAGACACTCATTGCTGCATTTAAACTTGATGGAGGGGCGAGGAGGGTGGGAGAAAGGCAGAGGAACAACATGATATCTACTGCAGACAAGTTGTCCTGTGACACAGGAGAAAGCCTGCCTTTTCTGTGGGATCCCTGGGGGAGCCCCCAGGTTGAAGCCATTTGGACTCTGCAAGTGTAAAAGAATTAGTTCTGCTGAGAAATGCATTGCTTGCCAAACTGTCCTTAAAATATTCAGTGAAAACAAAGAAACAAACAAAATCAAACACAAACCACCTAAAATATAAGCGCAGAGGAGTAGAAGATTTAATTTTCTTAAATTAGCTACAGAAGAATTTTAAGCCTGCTGTGTGTCACTTTAGCCTTTCAAGTGCTATGATAATAAAGCTATATTTATTCTCTTCTCTCTCCTCATCCACTGCTTAAAATATCCCAGCCAGCTGAATGGATTTGCATTTTCTGCTTTGTAGAACTTGGTAAGAAAGTGTTTGGTCTGCGGAAGGTGCCCAGAACTTGCCTAGCCTTGCTCTATGCAGGAATCAGAAGTTTAGCACCAGTGGCATCAGGCAGTAGAATCACTGTATTTGTTCTATTTTTGTCATGCTACAAGGTCTAGAGTCTTTTAAACCAAAGTTTGAAATATATTTTTGGTACTATCACTGTGTAGTTTCCTTTCTGTGGAAAATAACATCAGCCCTATGCTGTTTTCCAGTCAGTGCCTAAAGGGACAATGTCTTCATTTGTTACTTGCTATTTATGGCATGAGCGAGGATAATTAAGCCCTTTAAACAACTTGGCAATTTGTTTCTGAAGGTCACAAAGAGCTGCTCAGCTTGTTGAAGCTTCATTTGTGAGGTCTAATTTTTCAGGATGTGGAAGGAAAATTAAAAGTGAAGTCTGCTATATTATGTCTACATCTAAGGCACTTTTGTGTAGATTTTCAGGCATATAGGATTTATACAGCATTTTTCCATTAACAAAACTTGAAAAGTACATTTTCATTTAAATGAGGCCTCCATTATTGAAATCGTGCACACAGATCCGTTATCACGTGTATTCCTTTTAAAAGGTTAACTGGGCAGAACATGAGACCTGTGATGGTGCTTCTAGTGCAAATGCTCTCCAGATGGATGACTGGGCCTCTGCTTGGAATGACCGTGGAAAACTGTGAAATATTCGGAGGCTGTGGTGGGACCCAGTGGAATCAGTACATCTGATGTACAGCTAAATGCACTGTGAGTGAAGAGGCGAGTCTTCATTCCAGATCTGGCTGCCCAAGCTCTGTGTGAAGCCATGCTGAACTTCAGTTTTCAGATAAGTGATGGGTAGATATCAGAAATACCAATGCACTGTGCACTTGTTTGACATTAGCAAAGTTTTTGCCTCAAAATTGTCATAGCCAGGTTATTGTTCATAAGGTATACATATGAACCAGGAGCATCACTATAAACTTACTTTTCAGCTGATATGAAGAACCATAGCTCATTTCACACGAGAGAGGAAATGTCTTTGATAGGTCTCTAATTTCATCTGATGTGAAGCCGATAGGGAGATCTCCCAGAGGCTGGGTGAGGGATGTGGCAGTGTGCTCCCCCTTCTGCACAGGTGACACCTGCCCTCCCAGCTTAGAATAACAACCTTCTGGCATCGCTTTGCTTAAGTACATAAAGCACTTTGTAGGGAAGCAGCAGATTAAATCATGTTGAGAGACTCTATATTAAATATTTTTCACTGTGACATTGAATATGTAATTACTAGTCACAGCTCTGCTGCTGAGCATTTGAATCTTCTTCATATAAGGAGCATATGCATGCATGCTCATGGGATAGTTACATTTAACATTGTAAATGCCCAATTGCTTGATGGATATTCTTCAGTTTTCTCAATCTACATTCTCCATCTCCACCAAAAGCTCTAGCTTACTGACCTTTGATACAGCCACATTATGTAGCATCTGTATACAACCAAGGTCATGTTGGCCTTCTCATACTGTGGAGGAAACATCCTTCACTCGTTTCTTTTTATCCATTGTTTTGTGGAGAAACGTGTGAAGGCAGAAAAGAAATTACTCAGCGTTTGCCTTTGAATAACATTCTTATGCTTCCTTTGTGCTTTGAAACATGTGTTTCAGATTGGGTAAAACATTTGTCTGAGAGTCTTCCTAAACGTCTCAAACTGATTGCAATAATTTTGAATTTAAATTGTAATTGCTTTTCCTCATCCTTTCCTAATGTCCTTGTTCCCCTTGCAAAGAGAGGTGTTCTGTACTCAACGAGTCTTAAAACAACTTTCCAAAATCTGATTCGTGAAATTAGGCAGTCGATAGTACAGGTACCAACTCCAGTCTGCAGCACCCTGCGAGCACAGGTGGGCGAGCGAGCGCCGCAGTCATGCAGACTGCTCGGGGCACTGGTGGCATTGCCTATTCCATCTATTCAACTGGAAGAATGATTTTTATTTTTATTTTTCCTTTTCTGTCCTGCATATTTTTGCTGTCTGGCACTCACACCAATGCCATGAGCAGCAAATCTTCACAATGTCCAAAACCAAAACAGCTAAGTCTGGGTGTTAGTTCTTGGTGCTTTACAGATATTCTCCCCTCTGAGTTGGTTGCTTCTTCCTATATTTGCAGCTGCATTCTGGAGATTGCTGCAAAGATTATAGGGCACACAGGTATCTTCTTTGTGCAGGATGAAAAAAATAGTCAAAATTACCTTCGATCAATAAGCCAATGACAAAAAGGGTTATTTTTCAGCTTTTCTGTCAGTCCCTTAGAAAGAAGTGTTTTGGAGTATGTGTGAAATCCAGAAGGATGTATTGTGAATATCATATATCCTGAAAAGTCATAACTAGATAACTTTCAGGGTGTACCAAAGGAGGAAACCAAGCCATGCCAAATCCTCCAGAAGTAAAAAATTCTGATTTTGAAGAGAGCTAGAAGTTCCACTGCAGAAGGATGCACTTTCACTAAGATACACTGTTCTAATCAGAGCTCAGGCAATGCTGTTCCCTGGTGCTGACAACTCCTGTGTCAGTCTCAATTACTCAATCGTCCTCAGGAATGTAATGTGAACCGTAACAGGTGTCAGTTTGTGGTTTCGCTGAGTCAATAATGTAGACAGTAAAATGTGCAACACTGAGGAGTCTTCTAAGGAAAGCAAATGTGTATCAAATAATCTACGAATGACCTTGATTTACATCCAGCAATCTCCTAAATGGGATGGTATAACATACCTCACCTTTCTTATTTTTCATTCCATTTCCTGTCTCATTCCTCAGTAATATAATGTACGTAAGCATCTAAAAGAAAGATTTTACAGATTAAAATATGCTTAATTTCCAGCTATGTAAGCAATGATGAGATGGCAAAGATAAAAAGAAGCATTCTGAGGGCTTGTGGCTTGTAGATGTTAAAATGGGGGAAGAGTGGTTTCTGGGTTTACAGTCACCTTTCAAACCTATTGGCTCCAGTTGCCTCACCTGCACGCAAGGATGGTACTCGGTGTTTTTGTGCTGCAGCTGCTGAACCTCCACGGTTAGAACACAGATGGTCAAAGTTTTTACTGCTGCAACTGCATTTTTTTTCACTGTAGCTATTTGTTATTCTGCAGAAAAATCTGATCCAGAAAATGCCATACAGATGAAATCATTACAAGAGTGTAACCAGTCAGATAAGCCCTCCATGTCTGCTATGGGTGATTGTATATTGGCATTGTGAAATGCATAAATTACTTAGAATAATGCTAGAAGCCTTTAATATAGAAGCACGAAGTAAGTGTCTTGGGACTTGCAATTCTTTTTCAAATGTCTGTGATAAATAGATCATCTGAAAATAATTTAGTGCTCTCTCATCTTGCCTTCAAAAGCTGTTAGGAAAGGGCAGCTGCTAGTGCTTTTCTGAGAAAGGACCAAGAACGGTTTTAGAAGAAAAAAATATCTTGTAAACCAGCTAGGTTTAGTGGCCGTGGTGCCTTCTTAATACAAGGTGGGTCAGAGATCAAGGTGAGGGTGTATAATTTGAGTTGCTCAGTTATCTGCTCACTCTCTCCCTCCAGAAGCACCTCCATGCTCGTGCAGCTCTGCAAGCATTGCTGCCTGCTGCAGCAGCAGTGGGGAAGCCTTGGGAACCAGCACGGTTCTCCTGGACCAGGGAGGGCAGTGGGTTTAAGGCAGGGAGGAAAACACCGGCAGTGTTACAGAACAGAGATCAGATTCCTGATTCAGATTATTCAACTGAAGAAATGCTGCCAGAATGACTGCCAGATTTTTTTGGTCTGGCTGAGTCGGAAGTAAACCTGGGAGGAGCTCACTGTATGTTGAAGGCTTCTAAAGGGTTCAGCTAAATCTCTAAGTTTGTAAGGTCCAGCTTTTAAAGCCTGCCAGTTTTAAATTCAAGTGTACGCTAAGAATGCTTGTTCTTTTTGTGAAAAATCCCTAGAAAGAAAGCATAACAGCATTATGCTTATTAAAGTCTCTTCTGTGCTTTAATTAATTTTTTTAAAGCATTGTTTAGATATGACAAATCTAAATGTGCTATTTTTTTCCCTCTTTTTTTTTTTTTTTTTTTTTTTTTTTGTTCATCACCTCCAGCTAGAATTTTGGCATGTAACCTGTTTATCTGGACATTTTTCTCTTGCTCTTTGGGTACCCCATACACACACAGGCATGTGCACTCGCACACAAGTAGACAATCTAACCAGTCGCTCAGTCTGCTGTATCTTAAGGCCTTTTCCTAAAAAGCTATTAATATTACTGCTCAGTATGTCTTTTCTGGCTGCAACATTACATTGCGATATTGGACATGGTGGTGGTGGCATTCACCTGCAGATATAACAGCTGATTTTTTATTTCCATTAATCTTATATCAGCCTGCAATCATAAATGGCTAAATATAGCACAGCACTCACTGATCTACTTTTCAAAGAAAGATGAATAATTTGTAGTTTGGAATAATCTGGCAAGACTGATGTTTTTACCCCATAAGAGAGAATTTTGATTGCAGAACCAGTTCTCCCCTCACACACTTGTGTCTGATCTCAGGGAAAGCCTTTCTGTGTAATTTTGAAAAGACATAATCAAATTGTTGTCTGCTTCCTATTACTCCTTTCATGTTAACTTGGCTTTTATCAAACCGAGTTGGAAAATATAAAATTAAGATTTTGGAATAAGCAGCATTTTCCCATGTACTGTAATGGGGCAGAGAAGTAATTGAGGAGACTGTTCAAGTCCCTGCGATACCAAGTGATAAATGCTGTCTCATTTAGCTCTGGTATCTGTCCTGAGTAATGATTCCTTCATGGAGATCAGCCATAGACCGACCGATGGAGCTGAATTACAAAATAAAGTTGTATTCTGCAGCTGTCGTGTCTATAAAAAGTTTGCTGATTTAAGTTAATGTATGGAAGAGCACATGAAGTTGCCCTTGTGCTTGTTTCAAGTCAGTTTTTCTGCTAAGAGGGAATTTGTACCACTTGCACAGATAGCTTAGGCTTTAGGAGTCCAAGTTAGGCTCCAAAGTTCTTCAGATGGGCTTGCTGCCTATTACTGTACTGGTTTAATCCATGGATCTTTTGTCTGAAGGAGCCCATAATGGGCTGTCCTCAGCCCACAGGGATGGCAGCATCTCTCCTGGCCTCTGCTGAGACCCTGCCCCCCGAGGGACCGCATGTTTGTGTCCCCTGTTACCCATCCATGGCTCATGGCTCCAGCCTTCACATCGATATGGGTAGTTTGAACAGGCCTGGCCTAACACTACATCTAACAAAAGCAGACCCTTTTTTTTTTTTTTTTTTTTTTTAATGCACACAACAATAATGGATGACAATATTTATACTCGGTGCATGGCTTGCAGGTGACTGCTGTTTCACATAGCCACGTTGAACGTAACTAAATGAGAGCAGCCTGCGTCTTGCATTCTTTCAGAGGAATGTATGTGCTCTCTCCAGCTCTTGCTAGCAATTTATAAATGGTCTTGGTAGCAGAATTGTAACTAGAAAGTTTTAATAACCGTAGACCATGCCAATATTATTACTTGGGAGTTATTATACAGCCATACTGAAAGCTCAATCTGTCTAGCTGAATTTGTAACGCTGTTTTTGAATCAGTCTGAATATCTGCTGCTCATGTTTACATAGGCCATTGTATTTGTATTCACCTGAATCCCAAATGTTCCGAGATCATCTAACAACAGGAACAGTAGGCAAAAGTGTTTATTTCCATAAATCTGTTGGATGCCAACAGATTGTCAGGGACAAAGAGAAAACTGCTCACTTTTGCTTGCCTGTGTTTGCTGACTCTCTCTTCTGACCCAATACTATTTCCCTGAAGCTTTCCCAGAGCAAGTAGCTTGTTTGTGCAGTCTATTAATATTATCATAATTTGAAGTGGAATCTTATGCTCTGACTCATTCTTGGAGGATTTTCTTAGAGGAGTCAAACATCCTTCTTCTGCTCTTCTTTTTTTTTTTTTTTTTTAATAACCATACAGTTCTGGATCGAGAGTTTGACTAGTTGCAATGTACTATAAATACATACAAATACATTTGTTTTAAGATCTCTACAGTGCAGTTATATTAGGTATGTATGGTTTGGTTACAGCCTTCCAGGCATTTTGTGAAGTTAGAGGTGGGACTTCCATGAAAAATGTGTTTGCGGCTTTCAGAAGTTTGTTACTCAAAAACACCTAATCCTTTGCTGTTCTTCAGATAAGATTTCTTGTTTTTCTTTTTTTTTTCTGCCTCATTCAAATTAAATTGTACAGTATTAACAATGTGTGAATTCTATTTTCAGTTACTTCATCCTTAGAAATTGCTTAGTTGCTTTTATTTGTTTTTAGAGGAATTCACTTTCAGACAGTCTCAGGCTTCAGTAATATCATTCCGAATATTGTAAGCACTGAAAAAGGAATTTAGAAGGTGAGTTCATGTGAAAGTGTTAAAAATAATGATTATTTCTACCTTGGACGGTTACACTAATTTATGTTGAAATGCTTCTGATATTTTCAGTGGTCTGTGAAACACTGTGATCATATTAAACAAGGTAAGGCAAAAGTTGGATGAAGCTCTTTAGATGTAGTTTATGCATTAACTGACTGTTTTGAAATACTTTGAAATGAATAGGAAGAGATACGTCCTCATAAATGTCAAACAAGGAAGGTCTTTAATTTAATCTAGTCCTATTGCTAGATTAAGAGAAATATTAAGAGGAAGCAAGAGGTGGATCTGACAGTGACTGAGACCTCTAAACTGTGATAGTCTTTTATATAACAATTCATGTAAACTAAGATCAGCTGTGAATGTTTACACCTGCATTTAGAAAAAGATCACCATGCATGAGGAAAGTAAAGAACAGACCATATGGAAAAGTAGCTAAAGATGCACATGAAGAACTGAGCATTATTTTATATATAATGCATAATTTTATATATGATGCTCATTCATAAAAACTCTATTATTTCTTCAATAGCCACCCACTACAGGTAAAATTGGCAAAGGAACAATCACTGATTAGTAAATAAAATATAAAATTTTTTAGCAAATGAACTAAAATCGTTTTATATCCACCTTGGTGTATTGGCTTCAAAATCTTTATGCAGCACTGCAGGAAGCAGCCTTACAGTTTTGGTTAGTCTTCTGGATCTTCCTGGGATGCTTAGCAACAGAGCAGCACGTGTCGGGGTTAGCAAATATTTTCTGTCTCAACAAGTATTGGATGGAAATCAGGTTGTAAGCTAAAGTGGCTCTCAAAGGTGGCACTCCTCAGACAAAACCAGATCTGATGTTCTGCCAGTGTTAGATTAATGAGATTACTGTTATGAAATGAATGCCACCAGAATACCAATCAGATTTGCTTTCTAGTTTGATTTTACCTCAGCCCTCACTTATACCTGAATAAACATTGTCTAAATGTGATTACTGAAGGTCTGCAATTCCTGTGGGGTTGGTCTATTCTCCCACGTGCCTGGTGACAGGACAAGGGGGAATGGACTAAAGTTGTGCCAGGGGAGGTTTAGGTTGGATATTAGGAAAAACTTATTTACCAAAAGGGTTGTTAGGCATTGGAATGGGCTGCCCAGGGAAGTGGTTGAGTCACCATCCCTGGAGGTCTTTAAAAGACATTTAGATGTAGAGTTTAGTGATATGGTTTAGTGGAGGACTTGTTAGTGTTAGGTCAGAGGTTGGACTGGGTGATCTTGGAGGTCTCTTCCAACCCAGATGATTCTGTGATTCTGTGGTACGGCACTGATATCCTTGGCTCCAGCAGCAGAGATAAAGTGGTTCGATTCAATTGCCGGTCTTGCTCATTAACACTAGATCCATGTGCAGTTGTGGATTTTGCAAGAAGTGGAGTTAATTGGTGCCTCTCACATTCTCAGTAAGGAACAATAGGTGCTGAACAAATTGGTTGCATTTCCGCAGCCCAGGTGCTGTGGGTGTCACTCCTTATCCCTGACCAGAAGTGTTCTGGTCTCCTTGGGAGTTGAAAATACTCCTGTTTAAAAATGTCTAATCGTTTGTGTATAAATTTACAGAGTTCCACATTAAAAGAAAGCCTCTTGTTTTATACTTTGGTGGTAATTTTGAGATAATCCTTAAAAATGTTACTTTCCACGTTCTTCTGCTGTACCACTGTGCCATTTTCAGTTGCTGATCCTCATTAAATCCCGATGGACCCTCATCTTGCCAAATAATTACTGATAGCATGCTGCCTAATGGCAGCATATTAGCAGTGAATGGAGCATGACAACACGTCTTCACTCCCACTGTTGCTTCGTCTTTTGCGCTCAAAAGGATAGGCAGGACTCCTGCATATCCTAAGTATTCCTACATACTGGTGTCCGTTATCTGACACGAAAGCAGGTATCTCAGGCTACCACCGGAGCAGTGCTTGCTGTGTGCTGGTGGTGTGCTAGGCAAGGGCTTTTGGCCAGGTAGCAGGGCTCAGGCCTTGCTGCAAGCTGATGGCACACCTGGGAGCAAGTCCTTCACTGTTACACCCTGGCTGGGAAGAGGCATCAAAGGAAAACAGTTCCTGACCCAAGAGCAGAGGAGGAGAGATTCACAGACCTATTTGTGTTACTTCAGGCAGCACTCACTTGCTGTTGTAACACGGCCCCTCCACTATGCTGTATCAGAAAAACCACTGGCACACTGTGGTCATCTCACGTGCACAGATCAGAGATGTGATTTCTCTGAATAAAGCTGTGACTAATGCTAAAAGTCACAAGGATTCCTGTGATCGGTTTTGGCTCGAATATCTTGACAGAAGGAAAGCAAATTAATAATAGTAGCATTTAGCACTGGAGATCCGTGTTATTTAAGGTACTTTTTGACTCAATATTGGACTTGTTGACTAGTAGATTCTGTATTTATCTTTAAAATATGATACAAACATGTTACATCTTTTGGTACATAAATTAGCATTTATTTTATTTTATAAGAATTCACATGCTGTCAATGTAAATGGATGTAGTATGGCCAGCGTATCCAAACTACTATTTGCAGTATGAGTGCTCCTAGCCTCAATCAAATGTCATTTCTCTGTTAAACAGACAGTGGAAATTAAGTAGCTGTAGTGGAAACAGTGAGTCCTCAACACTTACACATTGGCAGAGACTGTTTTGCTGCTTTAACTACAGACCCGAGCACGTTTGTGGGCACATAATGTTAGAACTTCTGTGCTTTATTATTTGTTTTTAAACAAAGCAACTTCCTTCACTCGTAACTCTAGAGCTGGCAGACTTTGCACTGTAGAGTGAGCCCCAGGGTCTGGCCTGAGTTAAGTGCGTACCTGTGATGTCAGGCCTTGAGACCCCTGCCACCAGTAGGCCCCGGCTGTCAGCCAGGCCCTGTATCCTGAGGGCCCACACGTCAGAGCCAAGCAACGGGAGAAATCTCTCTTATTTCACACCTGGGGTCCTCACAGAGGGGCCTAGGACTGGAACTGGGAAAGAACTAACACATATACAGCGTGGGTGGCTGCGATACTGGTGCTCTGGCAGGGAACCCAAGTGGGAAACAGTCAGACCAACTTCCTTGACCACGTCCTGAATTTTGAGCTCAGCCTTTGGGGTGTGGCCTTTATGGCATGCACAAGGAAATGCAAGCAGCTCTTCTTCAGGCTACGGAGGGCATTAAACTTGCTCTGGAAATGAGGCTTTTGTCATCCCAGTGGAAAGAAGCTTTAGCTTTCAAAGTAATCAGTGAATTTAGTGCCATCTGTGTTGTGCTCAGACTGCTGTAGACAAAATAAATGCACAAATCTAAATGGAAAATAAACAGCATCTGGTACAGATGCACTCTGCTGCTGAAATCTCTACAGGCTCTTAAGGGTTTAGTGATCGCTGGATGGATACACCAAAATTAGATTTTTATTACAAGAGAAGCATAAGAATGTGTTTATTCTTGTCACTGGGAAAGCAGATCCTGTGTGAGCGGCTGGGGGAAGGACCAGAAGGCAGAAAGGCTGGCCAAGGGCTTGTTAGTCTGCCAAAAATTGTCTTGACAGGCAGGAGAGTGGGGACAGCAGAGCTGGGTGCTCAGCACTTTCTGCCTGAGACCCGTGCGGTGTAAGAATGGTGGTGCTAAACCATGACTTTCCCTGGTACTTCCAGCCAGTGGCGTGGTGGGGAGGGATGGAGATCCAAAACCCAGAGAGTTTCCAGAGGCTTTTGTGCTGAGTGAACCTGGTAGGGGTTTGGTTGGCTGAGCTCTTAGCTGCAGTGTACCCCGTCTGCTTCCCTGACTGAAATGGAACTGGTGTAAAGCTTAAGGTCTGTGCATGCAGCAAGGCAAGAAGAGAGATTCCTCTTGAACTAAAGCTGCCCTGGCAGTGCTTTGCAGCAGTTCAGCTCTGTGAGCTCTTCAGCAGGTGCATGTCTCCCTTTTTCACGTGTGAATGCTCAGCGTAGCATGGCCGAATGAGCATGAGAGAAGTGCCTGCAGCGATGGAGACCCACCCCATAATTCCTAGCAGAATGTCAGCCGTGCTTTCTTCTGCCTTCTCTTATCAGTGTGTCACATTACTGCTTTGTAAGAAATTGTCATAAACCCAAAGAGGAGTTATTTTTTCTTTATTTCTTTTTCCTTTTAAATTTTCTTAAGCTTTTAGGGTCCTGTGTTCAACTTTAACTCTGCAAATGCTGAAGGTACTTGCTGGGCTCTTGTGTGTTCTTAAAAAGTGTCAAATGGTCATCTTATTTAACTCTTTCATGGTAGAGAAGAGACAACAGATGAAGGAATAGATTCACCTTTTGTGTACAGGCAGATGAAAATACTGGTTTGGCACTGGATCAGTCCAAATCAACTGCTGCCTGTCTACATGCTTCATGACTTCATTGAAAAGGCTTTTGTAATAGCTCCTATAACAACTGTTCAGAATTTCTAGATTTTACAGCATGAATTTCTTCAGCTGAAAGATCACGTCTACATAACTAGTGGCATGGCAGAGGAGCTTACGCAATGTAGACTTTTTTTAAATGCTCCCACTTTTATTGCTCTATGTGGTCCTGGGATATTTCTCCAGTATTTTGCTATCTGGTATCAGTTTCTCTACACTACAAGTTAAAATGGAGTTGCTATGCCATCAACTTAAGATTTTTTTCACGGTATACTTTTAATGAACCTCAACATCAATTAGTTCTATTTCCTCTTCCTTTAACTTTGTTTAAATAAATGGTGATCATTCAAAAATGTAGTAACCTGTTCCCTTAATCCTTCCAGGTTATAATTTGCAGGCACTGCAGGGAGACCTGGAGGGCATCATCAGGTCAGGTACCACTGTTACTCTGGACCTACCCTGATGCATTACTTAGGTCTTTGCTATTTCAGGGATGCTGAAAGAAGGGCAGTGTCTTTACCTCCATCTTTCCAATAGCAACTGGCTATAACTGAATATTTGGCTTGCTTTGCAAGAGAAGGAATCCTAAGTAATTCCATGGCAATGATTTAACTCAAAGTTCAAGAAACTATCAGCTAGTGCTGTGTAAAAGCATCTGTGCTCCACAGATTTTGTTCCTCTCTTCAAGATTGCATTAGCATTCTGTTCTACATTTTTGGTGGGTTTGATTGTGTGAGGGCTTTTCTCCTTCCAACAGGCACTGAAAGTATATTGTCAGAATAAAATGCAATTAAAAGAGAGAAACAGGAAGCTCTGTCAGCTTCACCTGCACTTAGTAAAAAGCTTCTAAAACTTCTTGCATGGCAAGAAAATAAACAAAACAAAACAAAAAAACACCAACAACCCATAAGTGTAGGATGATGCATAAGTATGTCCAACAGCAAAGTACAGGGAGTATGAGTTTGTCAGCAATTTCTTCAAAGTATTTTGAAGAAATTCTGCGAGGCACGCTGTCTCTAGCTACATCTCTGTGCTAATACTCTCCCAGTATAGCACCCGGTATGACCTGGGCAGCCATGCAGGAGTTTGTACAGGGATAGTTAGCCAGGAGCTGCAAGACCCCACTTCCTAGCCTCTCTCTCCAATTAAGTACAGAAGATTGGGGGCCTATTTTAGCATACATTGTCACTGAACGAAATTGCTGTGTTAGCATTGATCTCTGTGGAGCAAAACAAGACCCTTACAGTTCCAAGTGCAGCTAGAGCAACTGGAAACTGAATAGATTCAGCTGAGGGCAAAATTAATCCCAGTATTTGCAGAGAGGGAAGGAGTGGTACATTTATAATTATTGGGAACAAACAAATGTTTTGAATTAGTCACAGGACATTCAGTATCTTAATAGCAAAATTTGAGGCTCTTACATAAATCTCTAGTTTGTTCAGAAATTTGTATGCAAGACAGAAGTAAATAGGCTGAGCTAACAATTTGGCAGAAATCTCAGCATTCTTGCTGATTTCAAAGGATTGGTCATGTGCAATTATATGTTTGTGATAAACCCCTACTGAAGACTGAATTGGAGAAATAAGGCGGAAGATTATTTCATTGTTGGCACGGGATTAATTTTATATCCAAAGCCTGAACATAGATTTTCTGTAAGTGTCACAGGCATCACCGGGGTTAGTAAGGAAGGCATAGAGTCGTTTGGTATTTTGAGCAAACCCTTGATAGGACTCTATGGCTAATTTCTGCTTTTCTTGTATATTTTCAAGGACAGATCATAAGAAAGTCTTCTGAATCCAAAGGCACCTTTATTGGAAGAGAGACGTGTTTGGTCTCTTCATCGCACAATTCTTATGTAATGGGAAAACTCATGCCACAGTTTTGCAGGCACACAAACTCAAAGATTTGAGAAACTATTCCCAATTTGCCTTTTTTTTTGGTGAAAAATGGCTTATTTATTTTTGTTATTTTTATGTTTTTATTTATATAAAATAAATTTTTATTAAAATTTAAAAAAAATATTTTTTAAAATTTTTTTAAAAAATTTATTTTATTTTTATGTTATTTTTATTTTTTTGCATGTATTCAAAATTTCTGCAATCTTGAAATAGCTCTATCTCTCTCTCCAACTTCCCAAGCACAACCTCTACATTTAGGCACTAGTGTTTAATTGAGAATCCCGTGGTTGTACTTGAGTGATTTAAATGGTCACGCAGATTGTCACCATGCTGCAGTTGCTTTGAAATTCACTTTCCCTAAGTGTTTTTGCTAGTAAGAGCAGTTCTTGGTCTTGCATGAATATTCAAAGGGTGTCCAATCCCACTCTAGCTTGTGATACAGAACTTCAGCTGAACAGTCACAGAATGATTTAAAAATAAATAATTAAGCAATCCATTGTATGATGGAGCACAAAGCAGAAGAACTGAATGTGCAGTTTCCCAGTGTCCAGAACTCCCTTGCTAACAGAAATTAGAAACTCTGTCAGCAGCCAATTGCAAATGTAATTAGCGTTAAATGGAAACGATTTCATTAAACTGAAAACCTGATTAGCCACTGAACTGCACAATGCAGATTTTCCAGCAGGAGTTACAACACTGGCACTTACAGAACATTAGGAAAGGAGGAAAATTGCAGCTCATGCACACTGATGGGCAACTCTTGTTTTAGGATCTTCTTGGCTAGGTTTAGCAACAGGTATTGCTGCCTCCCCTCTCTGTAGTAATATTACAAACAGCCGTACATCTACCTTATTAAAGAGTCCATTCATAAAAACCAGTAAGACAAGAGCCCTCGTTCATTTGTAATTTCCAGGGATGTTATTTCTCAACTCTTCTTTCTAGGGCTGTATTTTATACAGTTGAGGGAGTGCTCTACAAAGCAGAGATTTTACCATAGAAGTGACAGGCCCTAATGTTTTCTGTGGTGTTCGGCTGGTTCTCTGTGGAGTTTCGGTAACAGCATGCCAGTCTCTATGTGTGTCTGTGTGGAAACAAAATCCTGTTTACCACTCTATATAGAAAGTAAAGTGCTTCTGCAAATGATAACAAATGAAAGTTGTGTCCCTTTTGATACTCAAGGCTTGTTATCAGCAGTACAATGATGTCGGCTTTGGCATACACTGAACTTATCTTTTCTTGTAGGGAA
Organism: Cygnus olor; assembly: GCF_009769625.2. NCBI lineage: Eukaryota > Metazoa > Chordata > Aves > Anseriformes > Anatidae > Cygnus > Cygnus olor. The sequence continues at coordinate 446,387 of NC_049183.1, forward strand.
TTCAGTTTTTGATTTGTGTCTGGATGAAATAAGTTCATTTTTTCAAGAGGAATGAATGGAGTATTGTACATCGGGTGCAGGGATGTCTAATCCTCGCTTGTGAGTCGTTTGTGATTATAACTGCCTCTTTTGTGAGGGAAACAATGTTCCTTTGCCGCTGCCTTCTGAGTTCCCCGCTCAGCTCACACAGACCCGCCACGGCTGCATCATCCCGGCTGCCCCTCTGCTCCCCAGTGTTTTATGGGAAAGGAATCTCCTTCCTCATTCAGAAAGCTGGGAATGCAGCTCATTAGGATCTTGGCAGCATGAAAGAAGCTTGTCATTTTTCTTCAGATTCCCTCATGGCCCAATAGAAGATATAATTTGTCAGATAAGGAACAAAATTAGTATGATATTTGTTTAATCACTTTTTTTTTCTCCCAATTTTAACATGCTTTTTGGAGATAAAGTAGAATAGCTTAATGCTCTCACTGAGCTGTTTTTGAAAGTGGTCCTGTTTCTTCTGGAATTATTGCTGTCCTCTTTCTCCATGCCTTTTTTCTGCCAAAGAATCTGAAGGTGCATATAGAAATTAAGTGCAGTGGATATCTCTTCCAAGAAAGTCCAGATCTGCCTTGTAATACTCTTGAGGAAAGACTATGAAAGATAATATTGCTATCACTAAAAAAGGAGGGGTCTGGGAATTGTGTGCAAGAATTTAAAGCTGAGTTCTTTGATGCTGGTATAAATCTGCAGTAATGCCATTAACACTACCAGACCCTGATTTATGCTGGTGTGATCAGGCAGAATTTGTCTCATCGTGCCCACATCTATATTTCAGTGGTGGAAGAAGTGTTGAAATCCTGGTTTCTAAATGAAAGATCGTGGAGAGAAAAGAATCCAGACTCAATGTGCTGTGACACTGCGATGTGAGGGCATCAGTCAGCTAAAGAATGAAGTACTCCTTTTAGCCTCTGCTGGATCCAGTACATTCAGTTTGGAAAATAATAAAAAGAAGAGAAAAAATCAGAACCAAATAAGAGTCAAGAAACATGGTAAAATCTAACAGCAAGATACAGGAATGAAAACAGGAGGTGGCGGGCTGTGCAGCACTGCTACTGCAGTTTGAAACCTGGAGGCATTTGTGAAGTTGTCACAAGGAAGCCTTTGGTGGCTTTCCTTCTTTAGAAGAAAGAATCCGTCTGGGCTGGAGGTCTAACTCTTTGCATTTCTGTCTGTCAGAAGCAGAATAGATACCAGGCCTTATCTGTACTCTTCTAGCTACAGATACTCTTTTCTGATCTACAGGTAGACTTTAATTTCATACTGGCTATCTCCATTTCTATGTTACTTCATATCAGATTCTCCTGTTTTAATAGGGATTCTTTCTGTCAGTTATGTTGTACACAGGTCTTCTTACTTGTGTCATCTGTTCTTACAGGTGCAAATTTCCATTTTCACAGTAAATGGATATACTGTACATCTGTAAGTCAAGTGACACAGCCTTACCAGATGTGTATCAACTAGTGTCAGAAATACAGCAAGATGTTTTAATGAGGAAGCACCAGGAACAATTTTGCTTATTACCAATGACAAGTGTTTACCTTTGTTCAGCTTGTGATATTTTAAAGCACTTAGATTACTACAAGCAGGTATATGGACATCTACAGCAAAAAAATAAATACATTTTTCAAATGGTCCAAATCACACTGAAATTAATTTTTTGAAAAGAGCCTGCAGCAGCTTTTAATGTTTAACCATGAGTACCTGTAACATCTGTACTGAGACAATCAGTAGTACTGAAATCGGTATCCGTGAAGTGATTTCCCCCAATTTAATTAGACTGAATATGACTCATTTTATTTCCACTTAAACTGCGGTTTACTCTCTGTAACCTGCTTTTGTGAGCAAGGCCTCAGAATAAGTGTACACCAGGATGCAGCCTAATGCAATTCAGCATATCCAGCATCACTTGTTTTCAAATTGCATCTTTTTTTTTAACAGGAGGAAGAGGTGCCAGGTAAGTGCCAAGACACAGCACAAGACCTGTGGTTAAGTCATCTCTACTGTCTGGCAGCAATGGTTCTTGTGGGTGAATGAATGCAAAAGTCATCTGTCCTTTTTGTTCCTTGGCAGACACTTCCACATGTTTCCCAGAAGTTTCTTAGAAGTGAAGCAGATTGTGATCTGAGCTTAAAGCTTGGGTCTGCTCTTCTTAGGGCATTTTACACCTTTTTTTCTTTTTTTTTTTTTCTTTTTTTTTTTTTTTTTTCTTTTGACAGGCTTCAGGACTTTCCAAACATGCTAGTTTCAGTGATGCAGTAAGTTCTTAATCCAAGTGGTAGAACTGCTCTAGATAAGAATAGGTTCAATCCTTTATTAAACTTAACATTTAAGTACGGCGACACTGTTAAAAGCAATCATAAATTACAAAGCCAAGCACTTCCTAGGAATGCTGTCTTTCTGCATCTATTTTGTGCAACACATGAAGCAAGGGATTTGGAAAGAATTATATAATTCATATGTACAAAACAGAATTTAAGAGATCAGATATTTGATATGAATAATTCCAAATTTGTAATTATTTTTCTGTGATATGCAGGGATGGAGAATATTTCTTTAAAGGGATAAATAAATTTTTAACTGCCTATAGAACTTCACAGAAATTGAATTGTGAACTTTGAACCTACAAGACTGAATGTGTTAGCCAGTGAGATGCTTTGGCTCATCTCTGTTCCTTCCATGAAGAGCTGGGAAACTCCTTTGTCCCCCCCTCCCCAAATCTTTGGGCCCATACACTCTATCCAGTTAGATCAGCAGGTCCCTCTCTGAAAGCAGGAAACCATTTTGGCTTTCTCTAAAATATTCAGATTCTGGTATTTCCTGCTACCAAGTTTCTTGCCGAACTCATGGGAGGAGCTAAAGTGTGTTTTCCTGGGATTTTTTAGTAATTGTGGAGAGAGATGAAAAGAGGAGAAGGGTTTAGTTCATATTTCAGGTAAAATTTGATCGGCTTGAAACAGAATAACAACCAAACAAAAATCTATTCCTTTGTCTAATTGTTGTGTCTCTCCTAATCCAAATTCAAAGGCTACACTGAAGCAGGGAAGCATCAGACATCAGCTCATACTTTTCTAATAGGCAGCCCCTACAGAGAAGACATAACTGTCTTCCCTCCTCGCAGTGCTGGCAGGCACCAGAACGTTGCTGGGAGAAGCTTGGGCCTGTGCTGAGTCCCGTGATAACCCACACCAACAGGTGCCTAATGTAATAGGTATGCATCACGCACAGCCTTCTCAGCAAGCCTCTTCCAAAACCCCGCTTCGGGGTATCAGCTGGACTAAGCCATCCTCCTAGAGGATTTTCCAGTATAATTATCTGCACAACAAACCATGTAATTGCAAGTTTGAAATATTGTTCATAATGTTGCAAGTGGTCCCAGGTGATTTCTTAGCAACTGTTAAGCATTTGGCATTCACGCTCAGCTCTGTGCTTATCTAAGTATCTGTTAAAAGACGTTGTTTCTCAGGCAAGAAGTTGTTCTGAATTTATGTGAAAGTCTTGACATCCACTGTCTCATGTGATTACTGGGTCGAAGGAATTCTTTGCTCTTAGGGAACCTCAGTGATTTCTTATGTTTTCTTCAGTTTTCCAAGTTTCATTTTCAGGAAAACAAAAGCGAAGTGACCATGACTTTTTGGCAGTAGTTATGTTGTAGCTATGATGAACAAACATTGTAAGAGAATCAAGATGTACGGGAGGAACTCCGGGGGCAGCGGTCTGCTTTTGTGACTTCCTGCACAACTTGCTTCTCCGTTTCTAGCTCAGCTGGGACTATTTTCAAAACAAATGGCAATTGGTCCCTCAGATTAATCTTGTAAAATAATAGTTTTATTTTTAATTAAAATGAATAAAAAAGTTCCAAGTTTGTACCAAAGCTGGAATTAAACCCAGGTTTCTAGATTGGCAGAGCTCTCCATTTTCTGGAAAATCCCTTATAGGGTATCTTGGTGTTAACATCTGCTCTCAAAAGGATTATCAATTATGTATTTTTGTAGTACTTTTTGGTTCGTCACATTTAATAAAAGTGTTGTATAAGTGCCATATCATGTAGAGCCCGTGGCATCCAGTCAAAACTATGGTTTTGGCAGCTGGCATCTTTTTTCACATTAGAAAAGAGTGTATTATTCATGAAAACTGTATGGCATGGTAGGGGTTTGGAGAAGGGGATACTACATCTCCCATAAGCAGTAAGACCTGGGTTCATCCCTGCTAACTGAGGTGGCAAAGATCAAAGCATGGTTATCCTCGCTGCTTCCAGAGCCACAGGTAGCGGCTGTGGAAGGGCTGCCTCTGTCCAACCCCGCTTCTCCTGCTCATAGCCCGGGCACTGACAGCAAGGGGCAGTGAAGAACAGATGGAGTAGAGGGAACTGGTGGTGGTGCCCAGGGCTGTGAAATGCAGCTGTGAGAAGCAAGATTTGCTGCTGCTGCCCCTTGTGCTTAGCAGCAGCAGGATGAGGGAGTGGTGCCTCCAGAAGGTGCCACCAGTCACGGAGGGACCTGAGGGTGGCTGTATCAACACTTCACGTGTCTTAAATGCCTGAAATTGGGTGGGTGAATAGAAGCCTAAACCAGTTTCAGCTAATTACCTCATTTGCTAGGGCTTCTGCAGCTAATTGTGCTTAAAAATAACTGACAAAGATGAAGTCTGCAGTCAAGTAACCGCGCAAATATCCTGGTGTTCAAGGCTAAGGCCAAGCCCAGCCTCATGGCTATTTCAGTGCGTGCTGCATCGTTGCTTTAGGTACACAGGGCAGGTGCTGTGACAGCACTGCAGCCAGTGCTGTGGAGGGTAATTTCTCTGCAAAGAGATTGTAGGGGTTGGTTTTGACCAAACGGGTACTTGAACCGACTGAGAAGGAGAAGAGAAGACGTGCCATAAGCGTTAGGTGTTTGTTCGAATGTAAGTGCCAGTACTTTTTACAAGTGCCGGTACTTACACAGAGGTTCATGCAGTGCTGTCATAACTGAACAATGGGGATAGCACCAGAAAGGGTTCAGCCTGCTTTATGAAGCACTCGGGTAATTTCTCTCAATTAAAAAATGCACTCAGTCCATAATGTGGCTTTGTGATTCTGTTGTATGCCAAGCTGCCTGGCTATTTTGAGCAAAACAAAAATGTTTTCAGGCTATAACGGAGAAATGTACTTGTATAAATAACCTGGAATTCACATAATTCCTGGGAGGCTTAAATTGTTTTCTCTTGTCTGTGGTCTGGGCTGTAGTGCTAGCTTCTGTTTTTGTGTTACAGGCATCACTGAAAAAGACATGCTATTAATTTCCTACTGTCACCAGGCACATACAGCGCGTAGCAGAGAGGTTATTTTAGCTCTGTAGGCTTGGGTGCTGGGTTGGGAAATGTAGCTCTTCCTTTTGTCTTCAGATCTTATGTTTGACTGCTTCATGGAGTATCATTATTCACTAGCTCACGTTCAGAAGCTACATAGGAAAGCTTTTGTTTTATGATTACAAATCTGCAAAGGGAAAAATATTACCTATATACAGTCAGTCTAGCTATATGGAATGCAATACGGTGTTTGACAGTGGGTTGCTTTCGCACCAGCTGGCTTGAAATTTAATGGATCTACCATGAGGTACTTTGAGGAAGAATCTTTGCGTTTTTTTGTTAAACGTGCAAGAGACTGTGGCTATCTGGAAGTCCTAAGGTTAAAAAGGCCTTTAATGCATAAAGTTTTGTTTTCACTTCACTGAAGGTTTTTGCAAGTTACTTAAAACATTGCTAAGTAATTATGTCCCAACTACAGGCTACCCTGTTCTCTGCTTACGTGAACTATACAGCTTGGTGTGTCTTGGTGCTGCTGGTTGCCAGGCATTATCTAGGCAGGTTTGATGGGAAATTACATGTGCTAGACAGAAAATGAATAAGACTGCTCTCTGCTCTGAATCTTTCTCCCTAGTTCTTCTCGTGATTAAAAGGAAAAGATTTTAAAATATTCAACCCTATTACCTAAAATTATGCAGTCCATTTTTCATAATGACTGGGACTTTAGAAAATGAAGTGATTCACAGGAGAGTAGTAAGAACTTTTATATTATCTCTTCTTTTCCAGATGAGCTGGGCCAGAGTAAATAGTCTGCATGCAGCTCTGAGAAACCAGCTTGTTTCAAGGGATCCTTCCAGCTGCAGGCAATTATGTCATCCACACTAACGAGCTGCCATTCTGTGAGAGCTGGGCTGGGTCCGTCCCGGGTGTGGCTGGACATACTCCAGTGCTCTGCTACAGTGGGAGATACAGGGTGAGTGCTGTACGGAGCTGGAGGTGAGAGCCTGGAGATGGGCAGTTTATTTACAAAAGAATTATGGTTAGGAAGACTTCTTAGTAACACTGAAAAGGTTACAGGTGTTACGAAACAGACATTTATATCCCATCTTTCAAGAATCTAAGATGGTGTTTTTATGCTGCTACTGTTCATGAAAGTACAACTAGATTCCAACAGAAATACTGCTGCTGCTTTTTCTTTCTGTGACTCAGAGCGTGTCTCCTGCAGTCATTTGTCTGAGGGCTTACCACTGGCATGTAAAGGTTGCCTATACCAAGGTTTGTAATGAAATGCAGCTTCCGCTACTTCTGACAAATGGGCTTCATCCACCTTGTTCACCATGGCCTTGCTTTAGTAAGCATCTCTCTGTGCATAACAAGCAATGCCTTAGTTACAGAATAATCCATGCTCTCCAGAGACAGAGTTGAGTATTTTTGACTCTGGGGTTTCTTCCTTCTTTCTCGCATCTCCTTGGAGAAAACTTGCCTGTATGATGAATGCTTTTTTGTCATCCTCATTTTAATCATTGAATTCTCTTTCATCTAATATTGTCACTTGGCACATGCATAATAATTTTAAGGTCCAAAATACTGAAAAAACTTGCATTTGTAATGTTCCTTTACCATATAGTGTCTCCAAATTGCTACATCTGTGACTGTAGCGTTCATAGTACCTTTTTACTTGGTGTATAGTGAATCTAAGTAAAAATATAATAAACTGAAATTGAATGCCATTGATAAATAGCTGCAGAGTACCATGTTTAAAACCACTAGTGACTGTTACATTCCCCTTCAAATTATTTACTTTATTTCTATTTGTGATTAATCAATAAATTAATCAATGCTTAGTTATATATTACCCAAGAGGAAAGCAACAGTACAAATTAACACTGAGCTTAGATGTGGTCAAACAGAATTCTGAATTATTTAGAGGCAGCTGATGAGTTTCAGCCACTCTTGTTGCCTAGCAGGATAACATTCTGCATTCCTGATGATTTATAATCACTCTGTGTTTACATTTTTTTAATTTATGTAAATATATATTTTTATGGTCTTAGAACAGGTATCAAACTTTGAAGTGTTTAATGTCACTGAGAGAGAGACGATTAAGAAGTTGTCAGATCTCCGTGCTAATTTTCTGTAAATACGTCCTTTAACTCACAGCCCGTGTTGCCAGCAGGGATCCTTGGAGATATAAATCCTCCTCTGAGTATGTTTAATGGTGTGAAGAGCCAACAGTACTTGTGGAATTTCAGGCAGGCCCACATAATGGGAATACGAGTGGTGCCATGGCAAAGTGAGCCAAGGCTGCAGGCCAGGGTCTGGCCCACCCCTTGTTCCTGCTGCTCCCCTGATGTGGACCCCACAGCCAGCAGGTGCTGTGAGTCGGGGGACAGAGGTCGGAGGAGAGTGCTGTGGTTCCACAGGTGGGACGGCATGGGAGCAAAGATGACTGAAGGATCAGGAAATGATGAAAGGTCTTGTCAGGAGTGGGAATAATATCCCATGTATGGGGAAGCAAAGGATGAAGTGGAATTATGTTCACTTTTTAATGTCATACTGTAATTACTAGTGACTGTCATATATTTGTATCTAGTCAATAAGGGAGCTAATGGGAAAGAGAGTGATGGTAGGTAGTTCTGCCATCCTGACAGAGGTCTAAGAAAATGATCCCTGAGCTCACAAGTGGGGAATTGGTATTGTCTGGAAAGAATATTTGTAAAAGTGTAATAATAATAATCAAGGATCACAGATAATATTGAAGAGAATGTTGTTGTGTAGCGTGAGTAGGAGATGCAGGTAGCTGCAAAAGGCTCTTGTGGTTAGGGAAGAAAACAGGTGCCATACAACTTGGAAAGGATGCAGGAATCCATTCCACAAGTAGTACATGCAGGAAGGAAATAGAAAGGAAGGAAATAGGTATACCAGTCCATTAAAATATTGTCTGTCCTAACAAATCTTTGCTCCTTATAGACAGCATTCTGCATGTCTTTTCTGCGGGAAGTTACATTTCCAAAGCAAAGATAGCACGATTCCCCTCCTTCCTCTCCCCCCAGCTTTAATACTTGCTGTGGCTTTGCAGATTGTTTCATGTTGGTATTGACTTTGGTAGTGTGGGTTGCTGGCTCTTTTTTATGTTTGTTGGGGGGGGGGGGGGGGGGGGACTTTGCCTGTTATGAGTAGTGTTAGTAGTATCTTTACATATTTGTGACCAGGTTTTGTAACTCCAAACCAGCTTTCTGGTATTCAAAGAAGTTCAAACTCAAACCTTTGCATTATACTTGTGCTGTCTGCTACCAAACTCCGCCGTCAGGTCTCTGCTGTAGCAGTGCTTAAACACAGGACTGGAACCAAACAGGATGTTTTGATGGCTGATTTATTTAGGCTGATTTATATACTTTAGAAACACAGGCAGTTCTATAAATGGCCCAAGTCTCTTGCATGTTCATCATAGGCAATGGTTACGTGCACTTCTGTTGCTTGTCAGGAGGACATTACAGTGTGAGTTCTGCGTAGTCATGGCCTGATCATGTGCACTGAGTCATGCTTTTAGGCGATCACTGGGAGAACTTGGCTTCGCTCGATATAAGCAAATTTAGAGTTTAAATCTGTGTGTTGTAGGATGAAAATGCATCTCTCAAAACACTTTCCAGCATATGCTGCTGCTGAAAGTTGTCATTATAAAATGGAGTTTTGCTTTTTCTTGTTTTTGTTTATTTATTTACTAATTTATTGCCTTTTTTTTTTTTTTTTATTGTGACCCTGAAGAACCTTCCTCTTGGATAAAGGAATCTCATTTTCCATCTAAGAGGAAGCATTGGTTTGAAGAAAACTCCATGGTAGAAAGTGGAGCTGAGTTTAAAACACAGGGCACTGAGTTGTAGAGGAGCAGTGTGTACTGCATGCAGCACTGACATTACTTGGCAATTCATACAAAATAAAAGAGGCAGGAGAATCTACAGCTGTGTATGTGCAGTTGGTCCTTAATCATTAGCAGTGACTTGTCTTCAGCTGAGAAAATAAATCTGTTTAAATTATATCACCTAATAAATATACTGAATGCAACAGATTGAAGAGTTCTTTTTTCAGTTGGGAAAAAAGATAAAAATGTTCAGTTTCTTTTCAACCCAAGCTGCAGGTGCATCTGGCTTGTTTGCAATTTTGCGCAGGGTAAGAAATATTTATTTCTGCGTGGACAAGGACTAGGCACTCAGGCTCCTCTCTGCTGCACGACCTTGCAACCCGAGCAGCAAAACAACAGATTCTGCATAGCTGGTAGCTGGAGACACAATATGCTTACTGGCACGCAGGTTACAATCTACTGGGAAGATAATGGGGTGAGCAATTCGGTCTCCGGAGTTGGGAGGAGTTTGCTTTTGCTGTTAAGTGAGCAGCCAGGTGACTTCAATGGTTGTGCTCTCGGGCAGAGACGTGGTCACTGTTTTACAGGCACAGCTCCTTCTGTTGCACATCCTGTGGTCTGACACCACAGGAACCAAGCCTTCAGCAGTGTGGTGTGGCAGAAACATGCTCTGACATATGCCACAGAAGATAACAAGTGGTGCAGTTTTCAAAACGGCATACAAGAAATGACCAGGAAGAAAGTCAACACCTAGAAAGGCATTTCTGGGTCTCTTGGAAGACTCAAGGCAGTCCCGCTTCATGAGATCTCAGACTGGATGGTGAGACAGGAGAGTAGCAGGACACTATGTTATTTAGTATAACCCTCAACCCGATGTCTTGGCCTGTATCTTAACATCCTTTGGATGGCTTCTCTTTCTCTGGAACGGAAGCACGTGGCTGACTACCACTCTGTTTCCCATATATAAAAGGTAGGCACTTACATAGTGTGAGAGGAGACCAAAGGGATCTTGCTGACTCCCGTAATCAGGACTTTCACAGGGGATAAGTGTGCCTCTACCATTTTTGTTGCTGCCTAAGGCTTGTCAAAGGCTGCTCCAGCACCAAATAGGAGATGACAAAAGCAGAGGGTTTCCCCTCCCCAAGTGGCATGCTTTCACAAGGATCCTTCACACATTTCATTTAGTGCTGATCTAGTACTTTTGTTGTGAGCTTTAGTAATCTTCTGAGGGTCTAGCTGCTAGCAGTGCTGTGGCTTTTCACTTAAGAGGAGAACATCTAACCTTGCGTTTTGAATGGCTGAAGTACAAGCTGCTGCTTGAGTCCTTTTGGTAGGATTTGGATACAGATTGTCCTGATAAAGTGCTGGAGCTGTATCTTCTTGTACTGTCCTAGTTCTCAGATGCTAATTTTATGTAATTCAAGTGAAAAGAGATGCTGTGATAATTTCTAACTGTTACCCATGAAGCCTATTTGCATTCCCCTGGAAGCCCAAATAGGGCAGCTTTAACTAATATATCCTGCAATTCTCAATGAATCATTTGTATTAGAGTTTTCTGTCACGTAGTTTGCTGAAGGAGCAGAATTGCAAGTAAAGCATTGTCAGTTCCAGTCCTGGCAGCCTGGTTATCACCCATCTGGTTTTTACTGTATAACTGAGAATTCAGCAGGTTTTGCTGAAGAAAGAGAATTTTTTGAGTTGTACTGAGTGTCGTAAGATAACCACAGCTAAAAGCATCTACTGTGCTTGTACTAAAGCAAAGAAAAGCACTTTTTTCTTTCTTTTCAGGCCAGTGGTTCCCAGAATAACAATGTATGGTTGAACACACAGCCTCATTTCTATAAGGGGATATTGCAGCTTAAATGTTGAACACTAGGGCACTGTAAACTCCAGCCTCAGCCCAGGGCTGTTGCTACCAAATTAAAATAGTCCAGCAACAGCCTGTTAACTCAGCAGTGTGCTTATCAATAAGAAAATTCAGCCCCTCCTACTCTAATGCCAAACTGGTCAGTACTTCTTAGAAGAAGGAAAAATCTCTGAATCTATGCAATATTTCACATCTGCATCCACTTGCTACCTATAGGAAGGGGCAAAGTGAATGATACCAGACAAATACACACTTCCTCATGCGCACCAGCTGTCTCCTACTCTGCAACATTGCTCCCTTCTGACAGACTCATTCCATAAACTCTTGATTGTGGTGGACAGCAGCTTGGTGAGCATCTCACAATCTGCCTCAGTCTCACTAGTCTGAATTTGGCAAATCAGTAAGTCTTTGGAGTAAACTCATGTCTGTTATTAAATCATTGAAAATGATTACTTTTTTTACACCTGCAATTTTTAAACTGACTCTTAGAGCAATGAAAGTTAATTGTTACCTTTGAATTTTTTACTATGCCGTTAGGACTATTAAAAACAAAAATTATGGCATGGAGAAGAAGAAGAAAAATTTTTGATATGATGCCTAAAGTTTCTTTTTTTGTCCTCTATTCTTGCCTCATTATATAATAGCTGACCATCAGAGAGGTGTTCCAGTAACATCTGCAGTTGCACCTTTGTTTTCCTTAATCAGGAAATTTACTGTATCCACTGATACAGTATTATCAACCTGTGTCTTTGGCAGAGCAGCACTGGAGAGTTGAGTCTGAAGCCCCTGCGACTTTACCACTTCTGGAGATGCCTGCAATTGAGCTCTATATGTACAAAGTGTTTGGAGATTCTTGATGATAATCCCCAAGGGGTTTATCTTGTGCAATTTCTGAAATAGTAATTTCAAATATACTGAGTTGTTGTGTTCAGGCTTTCATTTTGGAAAAAACAATAGTTTGAATTTTATCCATGTTGTAGCAATAAAAAGACCTGGCAGAAGCTGGTACAGGTAGAAACAGATTTCTGATTATACCCTGCTGTACTCAGCCCTTTCTTTGAGGCAGGTACAGGACACAGTGGTAAGGAAACACAATTCCCACAAATTTGGCTTTTCCCACAAAGTTTGGGCATCTTTTCCACAATAACCAATTCATTCATATTAAATGGGACCCTTTCCATTACCCCCAAAAGCAATTAACAATTGAACATGCAATGAAGTCTGACCTAAACCACACTTTATTATTTAGCACCATCTCTGAATACCAGATGGAGCTCTTTCAACCATTTTTGCTTCATAAGCATTTGGGGATGACAACAGATCTTAAAAGAAAAGCCAGAAATAGGCTTGAAAAAGCTGGAATAAATAATTTTGCTTTATGCCTTGCATCCAGAATCAGTAAGTTGATTCATTATCTTAATAAAAAGATAACCTGTAGTTTCTTAGTAGGCTTGTGGTAGGATAGTGAGAATAGAAATGAAATGCATCTCCAGATGTTTCCCTAACTTATCTATTTTAATTCCATTTTCTTAGGAATTGCTCATATTCATAACTACTATGAAAAATATTGACAAGCTGACATTTAATTAAAAAGTATGCAGCATTGCTGTTATTCCATTGCATGGGGAAATTAAATGCTGATTTCACACTCATTTAACATTGCTCTTCCAGCCTGCTCTTGTAACTGACATTTCTGCCTTTCCTCTGGGTATCCAAAGCCAGTGTCTGAACTCATCAACAATGGCTGAACATTGAACAGTTTGGACATTCTGGGACAATGTAGGCATATTCCAACTCAGAAATAAATTAACAGAGAATGTATTAATAGTATCAGACACAATTATAGGTCTGTGCATATGGATTTATAGAAGGAGAGAAAATACAGTGCCTGGTTTGCTAGAGCAACTTTTGATCTCATTTTCCAAGTTCTTAGGATAGATGGCATACTGATATTGTTACCAACAGTAACCAGTAACCTCATGGAGCAGTGTAACTTCAGATAAGATGAAATGCTGAAGAGAATTCTGTGTGCACCAGTAAAAGTTTTTTTTTCTGATTTTTTTTTTCTCATTGCACACTGTGTAAATCGGTTGTCTGTGGTTGAAATGGAGAGGAGACATTTCATTGACATGTAGTTCCCACTTTGGAGTTGCAATAATTCATGTACATATATGATTCATGCAGATTATATATCATATAAATGTGATATAAGGTTGCTGGGGGATTTGGGGGTGACCTAGGGTTTTGTATCTTTAAGGAACAAATGGTGTTACTTCCATCTCTGCATATGGGTGATTTTTAAATTCATCCTTTTCCTTTCTTATTTGTGATGAATAACACTAATAAATAAGGGACAGTCCATAACATTTGCTCAAAACGCAATCTCTTAATAATCATCAACAAAAGAACATCCATGTCCTTTTCTTACTGATTCACCTTGTCTTGCAGTTGTGGACATGGCTTTCTCATGTAATTTGCTGGATGTCAGGTTTGTGGGCTCTCTAGGTGAAGGTAATTAATCTCATTTTAACAGTGGTAGCATTGCATAGTGGAATTACCTCTGTGAAGGATTTAAGTTTTTTTTTGTCTGATATCGCAAAGCCTTTTGCTGTATCAGTTTGGACGCAGTGTGTGCCATCTTGTGGACAAGGCACGCTATGTCAGAATCCTTGAGACATTTAAAGATTGGGGTATTTTGAGTGTATGTCATAAAATTGCTTAGTGCAATATGTAAAATAATAGAAGTTTGTAGCTCAATGTAATAAAACCCTCTTCTGGGATGTTGGTTTTGTAATTGAAGTTACTTGAGTTGGCTTGATTCTCTTAATTCTGAGGAAGCAGAAATTCTTTTGCTAGGATGCGAGTTGCTTGCTACCATTTTTGAAATTATCAAATGTAAAATTCTTTTCTATTTTCTTCTTGAATTAAATTTAATGACCTAGAATTATGTTAATCTGGGAACAAACCAGAAATAATTCTGTGAAACGTCTGTTGAAGCAGCATAATTGCTACATGCTAACATTAATAAAAAGTAAACAATTTTAGAAATGTCTTTGCTTTGGGTATGAAAGCAAAAATATCCTTATCAGAGATATAAGTGACTTCTACAAATATTTTTTATTTAAAGTTCATTTATCTCTACTCTTTATTGACCCATACTAGTTTATTTGATGCTTTCTTGGTGGAAAGCAAGTGACAACCCTTAAGATGGTGCTCAGTGACTGGAAAGTCCTTTCCAAAAGCAACAGGGATTTGTTTTACAGAGAAGACTGTAAAACCCCAACATTTGTCAAAATATGATGCTTTCTGAATGAGATTGCTTCCCTTTTCTTGCAGAGATCACTGAGAACAAATCATGAATCAGAATCATGAATCAGAACAAATCATGTCCTATAAAAGTCCTTTAGTGGAACTAGCTGATTGCCTGTTTTTTCTAAAATTTAAAATAAGGTGAATTTATGGAGTGTGTTTTCAAAAACAAGGATGTAAAAAGCTTTAGCATAGATGGCTGCAAAGGTGAAGTTTTTGCTGTTAATTTAAAAGTAGGATTCTAATAGGAAAAAAGCCTCAAATAAGATGATCTATGTGAAAATGTAATTTGGAGTCAATCAGAAGCAATTTTGTTTTAAAAAAAGACAATTAAATTTGATTTCATGAATGAAAATTGCTGGACAAATAAAGTAGTGTCAATCAAATTCTCGTTAAAGAAACTTTACAGGTCATTGTGCTGATGGTCTGCAGGTAAGCAGAGTCATTTCTAGCTGCAGAGTAGACGTTCTCATTAATTGGTCGTGCAGAGATACTGGAAAGGCGGTTGATTAATAAGTTTTCCAACTGTTCGTCTATAACAGAATTAGTGCTACAGAGATAAAAGCAGCTTCTGCTAATAGGTTGTTGCCCAGCATTGCCAGGTACATCTGAAGTACCGAAAGCTATCAAGCAAATGGCAGAGCAGCTGGTCCAGATGGCACTGCTGTTGAGATATATGAATGTGGGGAGCCTAAGCTGATAAGAAAACTCATGACTTACTAAACAAACACGTAGAACCAAAAACTAGTGCTGCAAGAGCTGAAGATACTAACATTGCCCATCTATATGGCAAGAAATGAGGTCACTGTGATAATTATAAAGGGTCTGTGCTTGCTGACCAATGCTGAGAGCTTCTTTATGAGCTGGACTGAATTGAGTCAGGAGTTTGCAGAGGAACCGTTTATTTTTAGCTACTGGAGATTTGTTCTGGTTGTGTCACAGATTACTTGCTGAAGTGAAAAATCCAGAGGAGCTTTGGATAGAATCACAGCGTGGCTGAGGTTGGAAGGAGCCTCAGGGTCCATCTGCTGCCCCCTGCCCCAGCAGGGCCACCCCGAGCAGGGGGCCCAGGCCTGTGTCCAGGTGGGTTTGGGAGATCTCCAAGGAGGAGACTCCACAGCCTCTGTGGGCAACCTGGGCCAGGGCTCCGGCACCCGCACAGCACAGAAGTGCCTCCTGGTGCTCAGAGGGAGCCTCCTGTGCTCTGGTTTGTGCCCACTGCCTCTGGGCCTGGCCCTGGGCACCGCTGAGCAGAGCCTGGCTCCGTCCTCCGTGCACCCTGCCTTCAGGGGTTTGTAGGCATTGGTGAGATTCCCCTGAGCCTCCTCTTCTCCAGGCCGAGCAGGCCCAGCTCGGTCAGCCTCTCCTCACAGGAGAGATGCTCTGGTCCCTCCATCATCCTTGTGGCCTTATGTTGGACGCTGCCCAGTATGTCCAGGTCTCCCTTGTACTTGGGGGCCCAGGACACAGAACTCCAGGTGTGGCCTCACCAGTGCTGAGCAGAGGGAAAGGATCACCTTCCTCCACCTGCGGGTAACACTTTGCCTAATGCAGCCCAGAAGTCTATTCACCGTCTTTGTGGCAAGGGCATGTTGTTCGCTCATTTTCAACTTGGTGTCCACCAGGACTCCCAGGTCTTTTTCTGCCAGGCTGCTTTCCGGATGGGTGGTCTCCAGCACGTCCTGGTGCCTGGGGCTGCTCCTTCCCAGGTGCAGGACTTTGCGCTTGTAGAAATTCATTAGGTTGTTGGCTCAGTTCTCCAGCTTGGGCAGGTCCCTCTGGATGGCAACACAACCCTCTGGCATATTAGAATCTATGTATACAGCAGATCAGTCAGCTCTCAAAATCCCAAAGTGCTTTCAACCATCACATGCGAGGGTTTCTGGTTCACTTATTTTTATTACTGATGTTTGTAAGGATATTCAGTTGTTGACTGATTGCCTTGCACATCACAAAGGATTAGTCTGAAAAGACAGAGGATTCATTTCAACTGAGGAGCGTCCTGCACATTTGGTGTCCATATGTAACAAGCCACTGAACATAGCCAGCAAATTTGGCGAAGTGCTCTCTTAACATTTAAGAATGAATGATGAGATTGTGTTTCACCATAATTAGTCATCATTTTGGTTAAATGGCTATCAATCCCCCCATTGCTATCACTGTTTTAGTCTGCAGTTATGACGCTTGTGCTGATTTTGTGTCCAGATGGTGAGATTTCTGGTTTGCTGCTTCCTGCAGACAAACAGTATCTAATGAGAAGATAAGATACCTGAATTGCTGGAACAGGAACTGACAACCTTCTCAGCTGAGAGTGTTGGCCATTTAATTTATATGTGGACTTGAGAGATTCCCTAAAACACCTTTAATGAAGGCACTGCTGCCAGAGGTGGGGAATTGAAATATTAAACATTATCTCTGAGGTATTCTTAAATAATGTAACATGAGTTATAACAGCTGGTGACTATAAGCTAAGACAGAATTTAATAGCAATAATTTCATATTTGCCAGATCTACAGCAATATTACTAGAACTAAGTTCAAATGTCTGTAGCAGGGAGGGGAGCACAAGAAAAACGCCTTTCAGCATCCATCTTTACACGTAATGTGTGTGGCTGATGCTGGACCAGAGTTGCAGAGAAGTGGATATTCGAGGCCTTAAGTCTCATTGGATAACTATGAATTTTAGCAACGAAGTCTTAATATCTGTCTGTGTTTCTCAATCTCTTGCCTACAACCCAACAAGGCTGTAATAATTCTGACATCCAGACAGCAGTTGTATGAAAGATTATGATGTCAGAATTGTACACGGGCGAGTACTGTGGTATTCCTTACTCACTTTAGATCCACAGTTTGATCAAAGCAATGCATTAACATAAGTCAGGCTGCTGCCGTAAGTAAAACAACAGCATGCTCAAATGTAAGTAGATCAGTTGTTTCGGTCATCAGATGTAACATGAGCCAGCAGAACTGGTGTACAGCCAAGATGATACCAGCAGCTTGGCCAAACAGAAGGAACGGTGAGAAGATGTGATTTTTGTGCTGCTTTGTTCAGGAGTAGCATCACAACAGTTGAAATCACGCTTCAGTTCTGCCTGCAGGAAAAATAATCATGCAGCTTTATTTTTGAAGTCATATCCTTCTTGTACTCTGTCAGGGGAGTGGAAAGATGAATTTGAAGGGTAAAGGTTTGGAGAATTTTCCTCTCTGATTTCTGATGGCATTGTTTGTGAGTCCATCAAATAATGGATGATTTAATAGGGAGAGAGCCAACACTGTTAAATGTAAAGATTTTCTTATCATAACAATTTTCCTTTTGGGTACCTGTACTAGGAGAATCACTGCTGGCAGTGAATGGTTCTCCTTGTCATTATTTACAGGAGGTGTTCTGGGAAAAATAGATGTATCATTCCCTCTTTTGACATCACATCACTGTGCCACTTTCTAGGGGAGATGTTATGATTTACAGACTTGAATGTTTTACTTCAGTGCAAAATAAAGTGTTTTGCAATCTGGCGGCTGTTATTAGCTGTTAGCATGATAAAATAACACTACGGGAGATGGTAATTAAGGAGAAAGCAATAATAAAAGGACAGCAGAGTATTAATATTAGATTTGGATCAATTTAGCAGTGCGGTCACACAATTTTAATTGCGGAGGGTCACTTGCAGTTTCAGACTAGCTGTGCTATTTTCTGTTTCACTTAAGAAACTCAGTGTTTCCAACCCTTCACAACCATGTTGCCCAACATATTACCAGCTTTCAGAGAAGTGAAATAAGTCATTATCCTATACAGTCATGCTAGGCAAGGCACGTGCAATGAGGAGGGTGTGTACTTGGAAGAGAAGGAAAAGCATGGCAGGAGGATGGCAGATGCTTGGTGTCAGGAGTTGCTGGGATACCTTCCTCTAAGCTGGCCTCGCCAGAAAGGGTGACAGGCTGTGGCAATGCTCTGTGGAGGTGGGTGAAGAGACTTGATCTGAGAGCAGTTCAAAAGCTCAAAACTTTTAAGACGGTTCACCCTTTTCATCCTGTTGGTTTCCAGCACCAGGGGAAGTGTAAAAGACACTGGAAGAAAATGGGAACTGAGAAATAAGACAGCTTTACGCAAGATAATGTGTCCGACAGCTCACTTGAAGCTACCACTTATCTGTCATATGAGGCTGTTATTTTCCCTATCGCTTCCACGTTGGTATGGAGCAATAGTCGTTTTGACGCGTGAACCTCAGCAGTGAGATTGTCAGTCATGGGCTATTTCTCCTCATGGAGCAGTTCCTGAAAGGGAGGGTGTATTTGGGGTTCTCTGTTGTCTTTTTCCCTCATCCTGCTGCTGTGTATAGAATTTATTTGGGGGTAACTTAAGCTGAAGTTATTAATGCCCAAATCAACATTGCAAAGCAGTGAGCACTAAGTGAACCCACTTCCTGGCAGTCTTCAAACCCCAGCTCCCCTCGTTTCCCACAAACACACTGCACCGTGCTGTCAGATGAATTTGGCACTCAGAACGTTAAGTCCTCGGTAACGGCACATATCGGTATACTGTTGGCTAATACTCACCCAAGCAGAAACGATATCTAGGCCTTTCTCTGCAAGTTGATAATTATTGCATTGTTAACTTTCAATTACGTTAATTATCGTTTCTATAGCAGTGCATGATAGGAAGTCTATTATGGCAGCACTTGGCTTTAAGTATTGTAGATATTTTTATGTGCATGTGTTGTTAGAAGTAGCTTGTGGAATAAAACCAAACTCGTCAACAATCAGAAAACAAGAACATTGCTATAGATTGGGTTTTGAAGGTGACAAAACTCTTAAACTCCGAGCTAGAAATCAAATTACATAATTGCAATTTGTATTATGGTACGTTTTTTTCTTTTTCTTTTTTCTTTCTTTTTTTTTTTTTTTAACACTGATGCATTATTTCTTAAATCAGATGGGACTATTAGCTCACCAGTTGAACATTGTACAAAATGGGGGTGGCATTTGTAAAGATCTGTGCTCGTCTAAAATATATTTTCCAGAAAGTCATCCAAATTTGTCTGGAAGTAGTCAAAAGATATAGAATCTCATAGAATCTCATACTTCTTTTGTCAGTTTCTTCTAGTGGCTCATCAGTTAAGTGTTGAAATGGAAAACAAGTCGTTAACCTTCCCGGCTTTGACCTCTGAACATAGCTTTTTACTATACTTTTCTCTCTTTGATTAAAAAGCTCCTTATCCCCTGGTACCTTCCTTCTGATAATTCAGTGAGTGCTTTTAGACAATAATTTTCTAACCTTGAAGAAATTTTATCATTCCATAATTAAGAGATTTAATACACAGAGTAAATACTGATCTTCACATCAGTCTTGTTTAATTAGGGAGAAACATAAGAAAAACCTGTGCATTCCTTATACTGATTATTTTGACAAATATGTACAATAAAACTTGTTTATTTTACTTCCTAGATTTTTTTAATCCAAATTCTTTAGTAGTAACAACCTAGCAGAGCAGTATTTTGATAATGGAAAGAAAAAGGTCAAGACAGGAAGAGATTGTGTGAACTTATTTAAATAATTACAAGAAAGGCTAACAAAACTGGAGAGGATTTATATTGGCATTATGCACAAAATAACATTAAAAAGAACTTAGTTCATAGGTGAGCTAAAAGAGCTGTGAGGTTCATAGAAAAGATTTAGAATTAGTAAAATCATTGCTAAGCTCTACCAGTTTAATTAAAATCCAAACTCTGCATTCTCAGGCAGTCAGCATTCCCATGGGCAGAAGCTTAATTTTGATTAAGTACCATTTGACATTATAAATGTAAGTAATTTATTCTTCATTGGCATTGATCCTATCTGGAAGTTCAACCCCCGGGGGCTTTGAGGTATTCTTTCAAGCCATTGATGCTTCCAATAGTGAATGATGTAGAAAGGACCATTTTGGATTTTTGGTTTCATTTGGTTCACTACTTTGAACACAAATCATTCAAAATATTTGCTGTCCTCGGTGTTGCACTTCTAGATGGCACTGCTGTATTGCTTTTATTTTCTAATCCTATCAAACTTACCTGTTTCTCTTTTAAAATATTTATATAGTGAAACGCAAACCTATGGGTGGCTTAAATTTTAGCTGTTGTGTAGATCAGGATATTGACTGGCAATTGCAGTACCAAAATGTCCATCTTTATATTTCTTGTGCTAAATGTTCACAGTGTGTTGCAGTTCTTGTTCTGTTTGCTTTGCAACTTGAATCAGCCATTGTAGCAGTGAAAAAACCACAAAACATTCTTTAAGGCTATTTGACTTAATGTCATCTACCTTGCTTTGCATGTAAATCTGTGCATCAACCTTGCCTGCCAGTCTAAAACTGCAACCTAGTACAAATCTCCTTAAATATCTAGTATTATTGAAGTGATCAAAAGTCATTTGAGATTCTTTTTAGCCTTGACAAATTAGTACACGCAAAATCACTACAAAAACCAACTGTATGTGTGCAGATCCTACAACTTCCAGGCAGGAAAAAAATAAGGTGACATTAAACCTTGTTTACTTCTGCACATTGAATGTACATCAACTTCTCAGCTTCATTTAGTTTCTTTGGTGGAAACTGACCGAAGTAAAAGCTAATAAATCTAGCACCTATGCTAAGGCATTCATTTTTGGGGTTAAACTGACATCTACTGGTGTCCTGTAATAAATTACATGCCATTAGTGTGCGAACAAAACATATACAATATACCGTGTACTTTACTGTTTCGTGACGCTGTCGGATGACTCAGCAGGGTGGAGAAAAGCGTAACAGCCAAATACCAAGGGTGGGGCTGCTTCGTACATCATACCACCAGAAAGGTGACAGAGCAGAGCTCTTGTGGGATACTGCGTTGGGACCTACGTAAATTTTCTGAATTCGTCATGTGGCCTTTCTTCACTTTTTTTTTTTTTTTCTAACAAGTTAAATATATCATCTTCAGAACACAGCTCACAGAGTGGAGGAGATGATCAAGATTTCTCTCCATTTCTAGCTGTGTTTCCTCAAGCATAAAGTGAGTTCGTGCTGCGTGTCCCCACCCAACCGCTTGGTCTACTGTGGCTGACTCCAGGAAGAGCGGGTCAAGCTGTCCCTTGCTTCACTCTGCATCGCCAGAAAAGGACTGGAAAGGGAGCAACTGGTAAATGGTGAGATAGGTGGGCAGGAGGAGGGGTAATGAGAGGAAATACACCTGTGCACTGCTAAACTGATGCTGTTAGTGGCCTAACCACCAAGCTGTATATGGACATTTGGTAAGAAGAGTGGTAGGGCAAAATGGCACAATGTTATTGGGGTCTGCAGAGAGGGGTAGAAGCTGTAGCATGAGGCAGCCTGTGATGAGATGTAAGCAAAAAATATAGCACCGGCAGTAAGAAGGCTTTCAGATGAGGCTCATGCCTTATTGCACCCCAGGAGATGCGTTTAGTCCTGGCTTCTCTCTGCTGTGGCTTCTAAGCTGCTCACATCCACCTGGCAAAGGAGATTCAGTTACAAAGAGCACAATTACTCCAGTTTTACCAAAGCCAGGGCACCAAGGCAGAAATTACACATATCCTGCTTCTGAGATAAATATCGTGACCTATAATGTGATTTCTTGACAATGATGAAAAGTTACTCACATCTAAGTCACATTCTACCCTCTGGGTTAAACGCTAACAAGCAGGAAGGACTGACTGCTGCCGAATCAAAACAAAAGCAAAACCTACCTTTTTTTTTTTTTTTTTTTTTTAACAGAATCAGGGGCGAGGAGTATTCATGCTGGCAGAGCCCTTGTACTTCACTATCTGATCAAAACCCTGCATACACATACCTGTAGGCAATACAGTAGATCCCTCTGACCGCAGAGTTGACTCTTGGGCTTCTCATCACTTGGAGTGAATGCACCTTTTGTCCTATGAAACCTGAATCCTGGCCCTGGGATGGGCTTGAATTGAAGCTTTATACGTGTTACTTAGGGCGAGGGCCAAGAAAGGTTTTAAGCACAAAACTAAGACTTTAACAGGTTTTAGATACTTTCAGCAAAAAGGCCTACCATAGAGTCCCTGCTGAGCCCTGGGGGGTTGGTGACTCCTTCCAGTCCAAAGCAGATTGAAGCACTTAAATAACAAATCTTGCCAACTGGCTCATTTAAACTGCAGTGGTGAAGCAGAAGCAGCCCTTGGTGAATCCCTTTCAGCGATCTGGCCAGTAATGGTTTCTGTCTTACCTTGGCACATATTTTTGAGCTGTTGGGTTGGATGGATGAAGGAGCAACAACCTCTGTAGCTTCCAAAGGCTGAATCCAATTAATTGCTTCTAAGAGCCCCAGTTAACGACACTGGATCTGTTGGGAGGTTTCTTTGATAATTTTCTTTCAGTTTTGTCACATGCAGCACTGGCTGAAAGAGATGATCCTGGTAACACAGGCATATCAAGGAATTAGGGGAAGGATTTATTTTTTCCTCCTGTGCTAGGAAATAGGCAGTCTGGCAATGCTGACTACGGGGAAGCTGAGGATCCCTGTGAATCTGGGAACCTGCGGGTAGCCCCTGGGCAGGACCTTCCAGCGGGACGTTTCTCTGAGGAGGCAGCCTCCACTCCCGGCGTCGTGCGTCGAACTTTTCGTGTTTCCTGAGGCTTTTTTTTTGCATTTCGTTTTCCTTCTCCTCTCGCCCCGCTGCCAGGTGCCGCAGGCCGTGGAGGCGGAGCGGGGGCGGCCGGTCCCGGAGCCGGGGGTGTCCGGGGCAGGTGCGTGATTCGTGCAGCCTCGGGGAAGGGGAGGAGAAAGGGACGGGACGGGACGGCGGTTCCAGCCGGGCGGCGGGGAGGGCAGGCGGCGGCCGCTGCGGAGCGGTAAGGGATGGGCCAGGGGGATCCGGGGCTGCGCGGGCGCCTCTGGAGCCGGGACGGGCGGGAAAGCGCCGGGCCCCTCGGAGAAGCCGTCGGTGGTCACCGAAGCTGTGGGCAGGAAAAGGAAGAAGGGACGGCACCGGGCGTCCCTCTGTCAGGGCCGCTCCCCTGAGGGCGCGGCGCAGCTCAGCTCCCTGTGGCGCTGGCGCTGCCCCCGCCGCCTCGCCGGGTGTGTGGCCGTGTTTACTTTCTGCCTTACCAAACCTGAAGTGTGTAGCCTCCTCTGCTCAGGACCACGGCCTGCCTAATGCGATTTGTGGTCTCTTAGCGTTTTATTTGCTAGTGTTTCGTTGGTAAATCCAGTGTGACTCCAATGGCACTGGTTGTCTTACTGAAACAATAATGTATTGAACTTTTTGTTTGTTTGTTTGTTTTTTCCCCTTAAAGTATCACAAAGTTTTATTCTTTCACAAACATCTGAGAAATCTGCGTGACTTTAATGCGCTGTTTCTCAGCAGGTTGGTGAGTTAGGAAGCTGTTGTCCGGAGTTCAGGTAACCAAGATGGTGGCCCCAGCAAGTGCTGCGTTACAGCTTGCTGCTGCATGCTGCAAAAATCCCGAGTGCTCCCATAAACCTGTATATCCTGCCTGATTGTTTAAAAAAAAGATTAGCTGTCAGTCTGCCTTTCGTTCCGGGTGCCGCTGATCAGCAGCTGTCTTCAGCGCCGCTGTGACAGAGCCCCTGTAATTAGCTGTGGTGTTGGAGAGCAGCCTGGGGTTTCTAGCAATGGGAACTGAGGAGGAATAGTGCAAACAGATTAATCCTGCCAAATCTTAGCTAAAGAGTAAGGGAAGGATAACAGCGTATTTACTTGGCCAGGCTGGGTTAGGAAATCTGTTTTCATAAGCCTTTATTTTCCGTTTCTTTACGCTAAGTAGAGAGGTGGGTTATTACGTTCTCTTTCTCTTGTCCCCAGGCTAATCTTCAAGCTGGATTGCAAGACACATGTTTGCGCTGGGCGTATGAAGTAATAGTTCAAATATTTCTTTAGGGTTGACGTTTAGAGTGAGAGGGACATCAGCAAAGTTCTGTTGACAAGCTGAAGTTGTGGTTGATCCACAGTGATTAATCTTTTGATGAGATTGTCTTTTAATCCTGATGTCATCTTGTTCTTTTTTAAAGAATTTCCATTAGAAATAGAAATTCTATTCTAATTTCAATTAGAAATTAGATAGATATATTATTGGGACTGATACTTGGTTTTATTTTTACACTGTTTGTTTTAATACTTGATAGTTATCTGTGCCTCAGAATTGAAATGTCCTCCTTAGTTAATTAAAAAAAAAGGGGGGGGGGGGGAGAAGAAGAAAAGGAAGGCATAGGAGACGTCATCGTTCCAGGGATTCTGCTGTGAAGACCTGAAACCTGTTTGCTTCTGTCTTGTAGGGTGGAGGGAAGCAAAAAAGGATAGATATCATTTTTAAATAGAACCACCTGCCCCAAATTAGTCAGCGGTAAGAACTGAAAAATGCAACATCATCTGAAAATAAGTATTGGCCATAAGTACTGAGACTTAGAAGAATTTGTGCTAGAAATTATGGTCATGAGCATTTTGAAATCTATTAAAAGGCGTTGATTTCTTAGACATTGTTTCCTCAGGAAAGCAGAGATGGGGATTGTCTTCAGTTGTGCAGCATCTGCCACGCAGCAGGAGCCATGACTGGGGGCAGTTGATCAGCATTCAGATCTGTAGCTTACTAAGAAGGGGAAACGTTTTTTTTCTTTTTTCTAAAAAAAATAGAAGGCCAGTGGTTTTTAAAAATATAATTGTGGAATATACAGTACTACAAAAACTTAGAGTTTAGTCATCTTTTGATTGCTTTCTTCCATCTACTAAAGCTGCAGTATGAGTAGGAGGTTGGTGTGAAAGCTGAGAACAATGCCTTCCACACAAGGAAGTGAGGGGTTACCAAAATAACTTCTCCTGCATACACACTGTGCCTGTAGTCACGTTGTCCTTTCCTTCTGCACCAGCTCCTATGTTTGTCCTAGCTATGTGGCCAATCCCACACTGGACTGAATACACAACTCCATTTCTAATAAACCTTTCTACGTTTCTGCGTAGTCTGCTGGGAAGACCATGAGACTACTCAAGTGTATAAACATCAGCAGTGTGTAAACATGGACCAGCAGAGCTTTGTCAGACAGGAGCCAGTGGTTGAGAACTGTAGTTGAGAAGTTACGGTAGTAGAAATCTATGGGTTAAACACTAGGATATACAAGTTGTCAACAAGCTACTTAAAGGATGATGTAGACACAACAGAAGCTGGTTATAAGTTAAGGGTAAAATTTTTTACAGTTTCTAGCATGGACAGACAGAGGTTTCCAGAGCATCTCGCGTAAAAGTGAGAAAAAAAAACTTGTCTTAAAATGGGTCTTAATCTTAAAATTCATATGTTCTCAAATATATCTATTTACATTATGCTTTGTAAACTATGGAAAAAAGTCAGGACTGCTACCAAAATCCAGTTTCCTTTTGATATGAAGATACTGATCCAGAATCTGCATTTCAGTAGGTGTACAACAGTACTTGGGGCAGGGGTATTTAACAGCCACTGCAGTTCCACTCCTTGTGGTCTCTGTACTTGGGATGAATTAGTGCCTCAGTGACCTGAATCAAGCTGGCAGCAATGGGGACAGCTCAGCAATAAAGACGGATTTTTGGTGAATTGTCCTCAATGAGGAAGTCATTAAAGCAATTTAATTTTTGTTTACATTTAACACTGGTATATTTTGCATCAGTTTTGTGCTAACTTAGGTAGTATTTGGTATGCATGTCTTAAAACAGAACTGGGCCTTCGTTATCTTTTTTTTTTTTTTTTTTTCCTAGCAACCTGTCTTCTGTTTTCTGGGTTGTTAAAGAGCAGTATAGGTCAGAAGGAATCCCTGGAGGTCATTTGGACCAGCCGCCTGCTCAAGACTAATTTTAGGGGAGGTTTTTCAAGGCCCTTTGACTTGTGTTTTGTCACAGCTGTCTGTTCTGGAGTGTGTTTCCTACTTCTGTTCTCGTTATGGAGGCATTTACAGCAAGCTATGGTGCTAATGGGGAAATTCTGCCTTAGTTATCTGGCTCGTTTACCGTGCCTTTTGTTTGCTTCTGGTAAAAACTGTCCAGCTTCAGTTTCCTTCCAGCTCATCTGTTCATTGCCCTTGAAAGTTTGGCCCATCAATTCTGCTAGTATTCCAAAGTGGGCGTTTTACTGGTCTTAAAAGATCAGATAGTACAGTCATGTATGCCATGTGTAACAAATGTGTAACAATCCAAGTGAGTCAAACCTTTTTTTTTTTATTGGTGCCAGACTTTTTTTTTCCTCTATGTTTCTTCTCTACTGTCTCTCCAAATGTAGGCTGTGTTATACCCTGCACTTTGAGACCTGCTTAGGTAGTGTCTTTCAAACTGGGGACAGCTTCTTGGAATGAACCTGAGGGATGGGAATACGGGAAGGGGATTATATCCAGGAGACAGCAGTGAGATGGGGATAGAGCAGCAAGAGTCCAGAGTCTGGCAGGAGTTTGTGAGATGCACTGTAAGCTTTTAGGATGGCGATGGCAGGGAGACAGTGGCTTAGCTCTCGTGCTCCTGGCAACCCCGTGCATCTTCTGTCGTTTGGTGTCGGTGCTGTCTGCTTCCTTCCTCAGCTTAAGCCCCTCTCACACTGGGCTATTTTACAGCCCCATTTCTCCTGCTAGCTCCTCTGCTGCATTCCCAGCCACTACCCAGCACTCTCTCTTCATCCTGAGTGGAAGGTCTTGTGTTCCTGCTTGAGATCTGCTGTCTTGCACCGAACCATGAAGGATTGAGTTTACATATGTGTTGTATTTTTTTTTGATCCAGCAAATCTATCATTTAATAGAAGTCTTCCCCAAACTGCTAAGAAGTCTAATAAAATAGTAACTTTTGGTGCTCTTCTAAAAAAAATTCTTAATGCTTTCTGATGATGTTGTTCTTCATTTGGATAGCCAGAACAGAGGCTTACAGAATCGCAGAATCATCTAGGTTGGAAGAGACCTCCAAGATCATCTAGTCCAACCTCTGACCTAACACTAACAAGTCCTCCACTAAACCATATCACTAAGCTCTACATCTAAATGTCTTTTAAAGACCTCCAGGGATGGTGACTCAACCACTTCCCTGGGCAGCCCATTCCAATGCCTAACAACCCTTTCGGTAAAGAAGTTCTTCCTAATATCCAACCTAAACCTCCCCTGGCGCAACTTTAGCCCATTCCCCCTCATCCTGTCACCAGGCATGTGGGAGAACAGACCAACCCCCACCTCACTACAGCCTCCTTTAAGGTACCTGTAGAGTGCAATAAGGTCGCCCCTGAGCCTCCTCTTCTCCAGGCTGAACAATCCCAGCTCCCTCAGCCACTCCTTGTAAGACTTGTTCTCCAGACCCCTCACCAGCTTCGTTGCCCTTCTCTGGACTCGCTCGAGCACCTCCATGTCCTTCTTGTAGCGAGGGGCCCAAAACTGAACACAGTACTCGAGGTGCGGCCTCACCAGAGCTGAGCACAGGGGGACAATCACTTCCCTAGCCCTGCTGGCCACACTGCTTCTTATGCAAGCCAGGATGCTGTTGGCCTTCTTGGCCACCTGAGCACACTGCTGGCTCATATTCAGCCAACTGTCAACCAGTACTCCCAGGTCCTTCTCTGCCAGGCAGCTTTCCAGCCACTCATCTCCCAGCCTGTAGCGCTGCTTGGGGTTGTTGCGGCCCAGGTGCAGGACCCGGCGCTTGGCCTTGTTGAACCTCATACAGTTGGCCTCAGCCCATCGGTCCAGCCTATCCAGATCCTCCTGCAGAGCCTTCCTACCCTCGGGCAGATCGACACACGCACCTAACTTGGTGTCGTCTGCAAACTTACTGAGGGTGCACGCGATCCCCTCATCCAGATCATCGATAAAGATATTAAAGAGGACCGGCCCCAGTACTGAGCCCTGGGGGACTCCACTAGTGACCAGCCTCCAACTGGATTTGACTCCATTCACCACAACTCTTTGGGCCCGGCTACCCAGCCAGTTTCTAACCTAACGAAGCATACACCAGTCCAAGCCATGAGCAGCCAGTTTCTCGAGGAGAACGCTGTGGGAAACGGTGTCAAAAGCCTTACTGAAGTCAAGGTAGACCACATTCACAGCCTTTCCCTCATCCACCAAGCGCATCACTTTGTCATAGAAGGAGATCAGGTTTGTCAAGCAGGACCTGCCTTTCATAAACCCATGCAGACTGGGCCTGATCGCCCGCTTGCCCTGCAAGTGCCGCGTGATGACACTCAAGATAATCTGCTCCATGAGCTTCCCTGGCACTGAGGTCAAACTAACAGGCCTATAGTTCCCCGGGTCTACCTTCCGGCCTCTCTTGTAGATGGGCATCACGTTTGCTAGCCGCCAGTTGACTGGGACCTCCCCCGATAGCCAGGACTGCTGATAAATGATGGAAAGTGGCTTGGCCAGCTCCTCCACCAGTTCGCTCAGCACCCTCGGGTGGATCCCATCTGGCCCCATCGACTTGCATATATCCAAGTGCTGTAGCAGGTCACCAACCATTTCCTCGTGGATTGTGAGGGCCACAATCTGCTCCCCATCCCCTTCCACCAGCTCAGGGTACTGGGTATCCAGAGAGCAACTGGTCTTGCCGCTAAGGACTGAGGCAAAGAAGACATTAAGCACCTCAGCCTTTTCCTCATCTCTCGTCACGAAGTTTCCTCCCGCATCCAGTAAAGGATGGAGCTTCTTCTTAGTCCTCCTTTTCATGTTAATGTATTTATAAAAACATTTTCTGTTATCTTTAACAGCAGTAGCCAGATTGAGCTCCAGATGTGCTTTGGCCTTCCTAATTTTGTCCCTACACATCCTTACAACATCCTTATAATCCTTCTGAGTGGCCTGCCCTCTTTTCCAAAGATCATAAACCCTCTTTTTTTTCCTAAGCTCTAGCCACAACTCTCTGTTCAACCAGGCTGGTCATCTTCCACGACTTCTTTGCTAGTGTTGTTCATCTCAGTAAAAATTCTGAAAGCAAACTGATGTCACGTGTTTGGATGAATTTGCATTCAGCAACATTCCTTACAGTGGAAGATAAAACAAAATAAGCTATTTACTTTTTTTCCAAGTCATCCTAATAAATGCTTGTAACAGACACATCTCTCCTCTTACTCAGAGTGCACATGTATTGATTCTGAGTTTTGGAATGCCATTCAGTGAAAGTAAAAACAGATGGTCTGAGATTTTGGGTCTCGTTTCATGATCTGCTTACATTTGTTTGCATGAGTGTTCTTGCCATCTCCCCTTGTACCACTTGTATGCTAGGAACTGATATGGCTGAAAACTCACTCCATGGTGGTAGCTAGCCACAGTGACAAGTTGGCTTTTTTTTTTTAAATTATTATTATATTTTGGTAGAAATCTTCCTGAGTTGATTTAGGACATATATTTGCTAATGCACTGTTCGAAGGATATATATTTCTTTTTATTAAAAACAAGAAAGTTTTAAATCCGTGCCAAACAGTGGAAATGTTCTTAATTGAAACTTCCATGGAGCTAACGATATTTATCTTTCATAAAGATAAATTTTTCATCTTCAGAAAAAGGGTGCAGTTTTAAACTACACAATCTTAACAAACTGATCTGGGCAGTATCAATAATTCTCGTGAGATGGGGTTTGCATTCTCTGGTGAAAAAATGGCACTAAATATGTGTTCATATTGGGTGAGGAAAGGAGTAGTAGTTGGTACCATGAGGTGAAGACAGGTGAAAGGCATGAGCCAGACCCTGACCCCAACTGATCAGCATCATGAACGGAGTGGGAAGAAGGAAGGAGAAGATGACTGCAGCTCTGTAGCTCTGTCCTCCTCTCTGTATTTTGGAGTATGACACAGATAATGTTCCCTATGTGTTCTTACAGTAAATCTGGCCCTTGAGAGAAAGGGAATCTTGAAGCCATTTCCCTTCCTAGGAAAAGACAATGGCATAAGTTCATGTGTGAATGTGTGTTACCTGGCAGATGGCACAGGTATCGATTATCACAGGGCAACCTGTTATGTTTTGGGCACGTTAAGTAATACCTCTGTAGTTCCTGGACTGTGACATACATTCCTTCGGATTTTCCCTGTATTCATTTTGATGAAGAAGAAGATCAGAGTAAGTCTTCTACACTAGGCTTCATAATTCGACATTTGAATTTGCCTTCTGCGGAAACTACCCAATTTCTGAGAAACCTGTGCAGTGGGAAGATGTACTCAGGAACACTGTGCAGCTATTTAATTAAAATGTAAGGTGTCACCTATATAGCAGTGTTTTGTGTTTTTTTTTTTAAATTACATGAACATTATCAGGAAGATCTCATGTCTGATGAGCTGTAACCCAGCTGAAACCTGCAGTGTGTAGCTGCCTGTGAGCGTACTTTTAGTTCCAAGTCAAGGATTTATCTCGAGCGATTCCAGTCAGATACAAACCCTGCAGTGTGTGATAGAAGGCTTTATAAGGAACCCTTGGCTAATAATTTCCTCAGATAAGTTACCTTAGAAGTCTGATTTACTTAGTTTACTTTATTGAATAGCAAGGTAACAGGAAAGTTTAGCCAGGTGCTGTGCTTTTTCACATACAGCCTGCAAACTCCTCTCGCCAGGTTAGAACTGGCAGTGTGGGTTAGGCAGTTAAGTGCAGGCCATGCTTTGGGTTTCGGCTTGCTACGTGGGCTTGTAGTTTAGGGATTAACTTGGGGGGGATGGGGAGCACTTGAATCAACTGAAATCTGATTTTGCAAAATGCAAAACTGCACAAAGTGCTGCATACTGATGAGTTTTGCTTAGCAGTCAACAGTTCTGAAAGGCTTCCATGCCCCGAAATTTGTGTGGCTTTAGTGCAGTTATAAAAGTGAGAGCGCTGTGCTGCACCCGCCGTTGGGCAGGAGGATATCCATGTATCTGGCTGTTTGTAGGATGTGCTGCTTGTCTTCCAGGTCTCCAGCTAGCATAAGTAACTAACCTAATGAGCTGGTTGCACTTGAATAGAGTGATTTGTGAATGCTGTAGCTTTTACCAGGCTTTTTCCTACCTTTATGCCAATGTTATTCTGTATGTGGAGCAACAGATCTCTGCATAAAGCAATAAGCTACAAGAGTGCTTTGCCCCATGCAGGTGTTCTGCCTCAGTATGTGCTTATGAAGGAAATGATTTGGGCTAAGACAAGTGTGAGCAGATACAAGTATTTGTGATTCTTTCTCTCAAGAGAATGAACAAAAAGAAAAATCTGGAGAAAGGAGCTTCTGCTTTTTCTATTTATTAATTTTATTTTGGAGTCTAGTGACTCACCTACCCAGAGTTAGTGCAGCTGAGTAGCACAGTGAGTCAATATTCTCCTTTCTCTGCAACTGGAATACAAGAGGTGTTTTTTTTTCTTCTTTTTTTCTTTTTAATGAAAAGCAGAAGTGTGGGACAAGTAGCTGAAGCCATTGGTTTTTGTCTTACTACATGCATTTCTAAAGACTTCAGGCAGAAGGGTAGTGAGAGACAGGGAACAGAAGCAAGAACTGCTCAGTTCTCCTCTGTGCTAAGTGGCATTTGGATCTGAAACTTCCAGATGTAAATGGAAACTCTTGTGTAAAAGACCCAGTCTTGAATTTAGTGTGCTTGTTGGTCATTCAATGTTTGCTTATCCTGGTTTGAGATAGCCTACTGGTTTGCATATGTGTAAGTAGCAGATAACAGGGAAGTCAAATGTACCAAAAAGTTATCAGTCTTATCCTTTGTCATTTCTTACAGTTGAGTACTTGTCACCAATCTTCCTTTTTGAATTATTTGGGAGCAGCGTTTAAGAGTCTGTTTTAAGAAGACAAAACTCGTGGGTTTGGTTTCTGCCTCTGCCATCAGCTTGCTTTGGTGCCTGTATTTCAGTCATGTAAGTTCATTTATCTTTAAATTAGTAAATTGCAGTCATTTCATAGGATCACAAAGTACCTTGAGTTGGAAGGAACCCATAAAGATCTTTAAGTCCTGCTCCTGATTGTCCAAGCTACCCCTGACACAGCTTTAAGCCATTTCCTTGTGTCCTGTCAGCTGTAACCAGAGAGAAGATATCAGCACTTCCCTCTTCCCTCTCCGCACCCCTTCATGAGGAAGTTGTAGACAGCCGTGAGGTCTCCCCTCAGTCTCCTCTCCTTTAAGCTGAACAAACTGAGTACCCTCAGCTGTTCCTCATATGATGTATGTCCTTATGTAAGTAGCTAGGTACAGTTTGTTAACGTGTTAGAAATTCCAGTCTTCTCTGTCCTATATGGGTGCTTAAGACTGTATCAATTTTTATATGATCCGGTGTTCGTTTGTGGTTTAAACCTTTTGTTCTCCTTGCATTCAGGCATTATGCACTAGTTGCTCTTCCGAGACAACTCTGTATCAATGGTATTTTATATAAGAATGTATCTGTAAAACATAGGAGTAAAGGCATAAGCTGCTCTGTGCTTGTTTGCAATGAGCAAAATGCAGATGGCAACTGTGGAAATTCTCTTAGTGCTTTTATGAGGTTATGCAGAGTGGTACAGCATACGTTACTAACTCAGGCTGTAAGACTTGCCTGAGCTAAAACAAAATGCTGAAAACCCTTTCTAGAACGTCCCTCTGGCCTTTGTTTTCATTGCTATCTAATCTTTAAGTTAATGCTTATTACCATATCAACTTACTCTAGTTACTATCTTACCTGAAACTCAGATAATGTTGATAATCAGCAACTTTTTATAATGCTGGTTGGTTTCCTTTTTCTAGGTGAAGCTGGTTTTTAGTTAATTCTAGACCCAGTCTTGCAATGAGTTTTATGGATAGGGGCTTGTTTACAAGCAGTTTATTCAGGATTTGGGCCTTAACTTCAGAGGAAGTAGCATTTTACTTTGGAAACAGCATATATAAAAGTGCATGTTTAAAAATAGTGTTGCATTTATTTTCAACAAACAGTGCTGAACTAATGGAAAATACAGTTGCAAGGGATGTGAAGAGATTCTTGAATCTACTTAATGCTGTATGACAAATACATCAATAAAAGCTTTGGTCAAAACTTTATGGAGGGAAGGCTCTGCAACTCTTTAGCCAGTTTTTCCAGTGCTTAACTAGTCTTAGTGTTAGACCTAAAGAAAAGTTTATTATTTTGAAGCTTTTCTTAAAGTTTTCATTGAAGTTGTGTCAAAGAAGAGTTTATTCAGAGCTTCTTCATTGCTACCTGTCTGTTGTCATTATTCTCTCTGGCCTCTTGAAATTAAGGAACCTCAGTTAATTTGGCTTTTTCTCAGAATTCCTCTTCTCTAGCCTGATTGTTCTTGATGCTTTTCTTTGCAATCTGCTCACCTGTTTGTTTCTCAGATACCATACTCCCATGGGGCTTTCCCAGAGCAGCAGACCTTTTCAGCTGTCATACAGGTACTCACTCTGCTTACACACCCCTTCATGATGTTTGCTGTTGTCATTGCAGTTTCAGCTTCCATTCAGGTTCTGATCTGGTAGATCTGCTAGGTATTTGCACTCTAGCTGCTTAAGTGATCAATTTTTCTGACTGAAGAATGTGATTATATTTGCTGGGTCCTAGGCAGAAGGTGCATTTTAAACAGTAGAAAAAGCCATATTTTAGGAGAAAATGGCATTTCTTTTTTGGGCATTTCTTTTATAACTCGCTAATAGCAGGACTCCATGTGCTAATTTCCAAGTCCAGACTATTTTGACTTCATGGTTTTACACTTTGTGACATTTGCGTGAGAAGATCCTCTTTCAAAATATGTGGTGGAGAAGTCCCATGATTTTGTTGGTTTGGTCCTTATATGAGCAGTTCTGTGTTCAAAATAGCTAGATTCTTTCCTGGGATGAATCTTGCTGAGGCAGTTTGTTGCTTTACTGGTGCTTTTAAGCATATCGTTCTTTGGAAACAACAAATTTTGAAGCTCAGCTCCATGTATAAAGAGAATGGAATGAGGTAACCTGGAAAGAGATGGTTGTAAATATATAGTTTTACAACAGTTCTCTCTACTTTGGAATCTAAGTTCTCTGATAAAGTAATCACTCTAGCTTAAAAGTAAAAGGGTTATTCAAGCTGCTCTGTCAGGAAACTATTGCACAATAACCTATTGCACAACAAGTTTAGGCTGGTTGTCCCCTGATCCCCTGACTGTTGTTCCTCCACTGTCTGCTGTGACTTTGTATTGATTTCTATGTGAAAGAAATTGTGATCTTCCTTTTTCTCAGAAATTAAGTTCCCCAAAGGCAATTTAACTACTTACAGAACTGCTTACGGATTAGCCAGCTTTTATGTTGAGATTTTTTTTCTATCCCTCTCTTCCCTGCTAGGCCACAAATCCAGCTGTGTCTTCATGGACAACACAAATTTCTTAAAGGATCCTTCACTTTTATTTTCCTTGTTCATCTATGTAGTGACTTTGCATATCGGCAGCCAATTTACAGTAAACTTACTGGATTGTAAAAACCCACAGTGTAGGGTAGCTTGTGAGGAAAGGATTGTTCACTGATTGAACTTGTGAGTTTAACCAGGTCTAAACTTCAGTCCTTAATGTTCAGCTTTGAGTTAGCTTGCGTCTGTGATTAACCACATTCCTCTTTGGTTTGTTTTTGGGAATGAGATTTCATTTTTATATAACATAGAAAAAGAACTTGGGGTGGAAATAACTTGGTAGTCATAAGCTTCAGAAAATAAGCTAAATTTGTTTTAAGATTAGCTTAGTATGTTTAGGTCCTGTGTTTACTGTGCAGTGTAGCAATGCAGTGATGTCCCTAGATGTGGTATGAACAGCTGGGAGAATTGTTGTGCTTATAATGCATGGTTTCTCACACCACAAGACATTGCATGTATACCCAGCAAGCTGCTTTTCTTTTTATTTCTTTATTTATTGGAAACATCTGTCATTGATTTTTAGTTGGCTATCAATCAATTTCATTATGTTCAATAAAGTGTTTCTTTTAGCTCATGTTTCAGCTCTTCAATACAGAAATATTTTTTTTTAATCAAAACTTAGCAGCAGGGTTCATAGTATGGAAGAGAGAAAGCAGCAAGGTTTAACAGTAATGCTGTATTGTTGTGAGTCATTTTTTAACATACATTTTTTGATCATCAGTGCAATTTCTCTTATTCATTTTGTTCATACTGGTGCAATGGTAAGTTATTGTTCCTATCCTACTACAAGAATACAGAATGAGTGTGTCAGACAAGTTTCCCACCCCATATCGTACTGAGTGGAAAGACTTGCATGTACACAGAGGGATGAAGTGTGCAACTGAAGAGGATTGAGTGTGGTTCTAATTGATCTGTCTGATGGTCCTTAGGAGGAAGAGAAAATAGGAGATGCTTAATTAGTGTTGATGCCATGAGAGAGATTGTTTGACAAAGAAATTGGTGGGCAGAGTGTAGGGAGTGTGTAGGCAGTGAGAAAGATAGGAAGTCTGTGCTGGAATCTGTCATTATTTCCACATTGAGAAAAAGCAATGGTTAGCATTCTGTATTCTGTAATAAAATAATACAATAGTAATTGATAGAGAAAAGTTCCATTAACAAATTCATTGAAACCTTGGTAAGCAGCAAAAATGAGAAACTTTAGACTTACTTGAGAATTACAAAAGCTTTGAGTTGAGTTGGATGTACTTAGTTGTTTGGGGTTTCTTTTTCCTTCAATATAAATATTTCTTTATTTCAAATCATGGCAAAGATCAATATTCTGTTTTAAATATTTGAGCTTTACCACAAGCCAGGCTTGTATTAGTTAGCAACTATTATGCAGCCCATCATAATTCTTGTTTTTGGAGGAGAGTGGGGACACCTGAAGTATGGTTCTTGCAGAACTGGGAGAAACTGACAGATAGCTTGGTATACTAATAAAGATGCATGATATCCCTGTTTTTAGCATTTTTAATTTATAAAGGAATGATTTGTGGTGGGAAAATGTGTAAAAAAAAAAAAAAAAAACACAAAAAACAGTGAAAAGGAAGAGAGAAGAAAGCAACAACAAAATCAAGATTAACTTTTAACACTATCAGAAACACAAAACAGTCAATACATTTTGTGCTGTGAAATGTGCATTTTGATCTAGTTAACTACCTGCTTTGTGTCCAAATAAAGCCTAATTAGTTGCCACTTCTCCTAAATAAAGTCCTTAGTTACGATTTTTGTCTCCATTATGTTCTAGATACAATGTCTGCCCCGAGTGGCATCCCTGCCCCATCTGCACCACCTTCTTATGAGGAAACAACAGGAATCAACGTGAACTATCCCCACCCATATCCTGTCCCAGACCCTGGCCAGAAACCAGATGGGAAGGGGATGAACCCTCCTCCGTACACAGGACAGCCTATGCCAGCAAATAACCCCGGTAAGCCTGAAACTTTACTGTACCTCATGTTAAAGAGGTGTCAAGCAGCTGTAATAGCTGCTGTGCAGAAACTTAAAGATTGTGGTTCAAAGGTGTTCCCTACCTACCCAGAAATATTTTTGAAGTGAAGAAGGTCAGTCAAGTCTTATGATACCCACAGAGCACGCTGATGTCAATAATGTAATTCACCTTTCTGCAATTTTTAATGCAGACTTACTCTTAGACAATCTGTTTTGCATTACGAAATGCCATGCTGATTTCTTTTTGTCATTGTGTATTTCATTGTTCTTATCCTCAAGTATTTTGGAATTATACCTGGTTGTAGCTCAGAGGAAGTTGACAAACTATCTTTTCTTCCTTGTTTACCCGTTGAATAAACAGAATATTTCTTTGCTCAGTTACAGTTCAGACGGTGTATGTGCAGCAACCTGTAGTGGTATTTTATGACCGCCCAGTTCAGATGTGTTGCCCTTCCTGTAACCAGATGATTGTGACACGTCTCTCGTATGAGTCAGGAGCATTGACTTGGCTGTCATGTGGTGGCCTCTGCCTGCTGGGGTAGGTTGATTCACATTTGCACTTTATTTTTCTCTTCTCACATGACCTTTGATAGCTCTAAGGAGTAACAAATATCTTGTAGGCCCTCAGCTTTGTTGCTTTCTCATTCTGTCTCAAGTCTGACCCTTGATGGCTGGAATAGCCCATGTTGAGTGTAAGTCCTACAGGACCTCAAAGCAGGTCTGCAACAACCAGTGATGTGCATTCTTCCTAAAGCTTCATGGCACCAGTTTTATGGATAGCTTTTGTAGGAAATATGTTTAACCTTCTTGTGTATGTAACAAGTGTTAAAACTGTATGTTTTTTTTTTCCTTTGCAGGTGCATAGCTGGCTGTTGCTTAATTCCCTTTTGCGTTGATGCCCTAAAAGATGTGGATCACTTCTGTCCAAACTGCAATGCTCATGTTGGTTCTTACAAGCGTTTATAGGCAGTGTTTAAACATTGATAACTGATTGATTTGAAGTTGGCTAGCACCTCTGTAAGCCCCTTCTGAAACTTCATGGAGACTTTGTGATTGTTTCTGTGCATCCTGTCACTGGAAACCAATCAAAAATAATGTTTATTGCTAGATTGTTTGAATAAGAATTTGCTAAGAATAAAGGATTCTGACTTAGGTCTGTAGAAAGTATGTATAATCTTTATGGGCCACCCAGTCCAGCACCAGTCCAGCACCTAAGTGTTGTCTCTCTCTGCTTTATGCAAAACAGATTGGTGATGTCGGTCCAGTTCATCTCATGTCAGTCATGTTGCACACTGGTGTGTTTGCTTAGAGCCTCAGCACAGACCAAGAGGAGAATGTCTGGAGAACCATATAGTCTCACGCTTGGTGTTGATGCTTTTGCAACAGCACTGTTTACAAACTGGCAGGGAGTTGCTTGCCTCTGACAGACGTGCCCCTCTGACAAAAGAAGTGGTTTTGGTCCCCAATGTTATCATTTGGGCACCTTTTTATGAGCACTAAAATTCACTTTAAAACTTTCTCTGTGAAAGACAACCAAACCTAAAGGCTTCTTCCTTCTGGAAGCTGCATTACCAAATGGCGGTAAACAATAACTCAGGTTATTGTGCATCAGCAGTGATTCAATCTAGTGCCTGAATTTCCTTGCCAGTTTTGAGTCCAGACGTATCTCTACTTTGCAGTGAACATGCTTATACGGGAATTTCGAATAGATATTTTTTTCAGATTTTTTTTTTCTTTTTTTACTGCCGATTTATGTCTGTGCTGTCTGTGAAATGTTCTCTTCTCCCCACCTCATTGGAAATGCCAATAGAGCCTCAGTTGTAGTGTTGGAAGGCTTCCTTATACATTTACGTGAGTTCACTGATGGATCATAAACAAACCTCAGTCTTATCTTAAAGCTGGAATTCCACCTGCAAAACACAAATAAATACAGGACCCGTGTTTTTAATTGTTGATCTGTTTGTTAGCTGTGGTTTCTTCATTGAGAAGGTAGCATGTTTTTAAGGAGTTTCTCTGATGATTATTTAGACTTGTACTCTGATTTTTCCAAATGAAAGATAAGTTCTGTTCTCAGAAACCTAAGCTGGATATGCTTAGTTTAGATGATGATCACAGAAAATTAACAGGTGACACTCTGAAGGTTGAACTATTTTAAACAGCAGACTAGGTCCAAGTGACATCTAAATGCATTTGAGTGATACCTGCCTAGAGAAGGCAGACAAGTGTTTAAACAAGGCTGTGATGCTAACACTGTATTAATCTCTGTAAAAAGCTAAAATAAATACTGCATTTATTGTTCTTGCCAGATGTGCCTTCTATAAATATTTGGTGTAAGTTAACTTTTCAAAAATCTTTGAACGCTTCACATTTGAAATTTGAGTTTTGTGGATTACAAATACAATGTCTAGGCCTCGTAAATTAGTCTTTATAAATTGCTGCTGTTTGTGGGTCAGTTTGTAAGTCATTTAAGAGCTTCCTTGTGCATTTGGAAAAGGCTTCGGATTGTATGTCTCTTTGTATTTACATTGGTAGCTACTAACTAGCAAGAGAATAATGGAAAGAAAAGGTGGTTGCTTTGTAGCTTTCTGCTTTGGGTCTGCAGTACGAGCTCATGTTTTCTATCTGCTGTACCACCACAGTAATGCCTTTGATGTTCTTTAAGGACCTGGGTGATGCTCCATTGAATTTTCTGTTCTGATGACACAGTCACTGGTCCTCACTTATGCAAGTCACAGGCATTACTGTAAAGCAGCCTTTTTTTCCCTGGATTTCACAAAAAATGTATTTTTTGTCAGTTTATCATCAGAGTAAGACAAGAAGAAGCAATGAAGCATACATTCCCTTAGCTCCCCGTTTCTCTTCGAAGTGCTGATTGGAAAATCTAAGGTGGTAGCACCATGATGCAGAAGAACATTGACCACCTCCTTTTCCCCCACCCCCACCCCCCAATAATTATAAATTATGTGGGTTTTCTTTTGGTTTTATGAGCATAGTCAATTGCATCTGTTAAATTGCTGTTATGGACTAAGGATAAGACAGATAATGTTGGCAGCTACTCCATGTAATTAAGCATTCTGCAAAACGTTTTGCTGCCCCCTCTATGCTTAAATTTCCTTAAATACAAAGCCTGTACATGTTCTCTTGTGTATGGATTTATCTACAGAATGTGCCAAAGTGACTTGCTTTGTTATGCTTATTTTAGACAGAGAAATGCAGGATATAACTTGCTGTGTGTGGAAAGTGCTTTGTTTGATTTTGTTAAGTTGCTGTTTGTTTTTAAAACTGGTTGTATTTAAAATAAAAACTTTCTTTTGTATCTAGTGATTATAATTGGAAAATTATAGCATTTGGAATGTTTCCAAACATGTGAATGTTAAAATAGTGTCAAGAAATGTAACTATAGGATGCAATTTTTCAGTGTCTCTCTTGGGCCAAATCTCTGAGAAATGGCTTTCTGTGGCATGCAGATAAACTGCTTACACACAGCCACATTTGAAAATGTTAGAATATCCCAGTGCCTACTGAAGTAGGTGTTTTCTCTTTTAATAATAAATCTTCCTGAAATACTTTGGTCTTGTGGCCCCCTCTTGCTCTCTGGGACCTATCTGTGCTTCACCATGTGCTGCCTGCTCTCTTTTCATCTGGATCCCTTGTGTTGGGATGGGACTGCATGGCCTCTCTAGCTGAGATGTGGTGAGCAGAGAGGGCGGGCAGGGTGCATGCATGGTAGTTGCTCTTGGTGATCTTGAAGGTGTTTTCCAACCTCTAAGACTCTAGGCCCTGGCCAGCGGTGTGCCTTCTGCCTTGGTGAGTGCTTGAAGTGGTGTGTGCAGAGGGTGAATAGGCAACCTGGAGAAAGAGGGGTGCACGAGAAGGTTCTGGTCCTTGGGACCTCTTTGGGAGAGGTTCTGGTCCTTGGGACCTCTTTGAAAGAGGTCCCAGCTGTGGCTCCCAAAGGACATGCATAATAATTTTTAGTCTTGATAAACTGTTGCTGACAGCTAAAAGAATGGTGCAAATGTTATAAAAATTACTGACCTGTTTATGCCTCAGAGTTTTCTAATGGTTGTCAGAGTGATAGTGTTTTTGTTGTTGTTTTTTTTTTTAGTTGAAATTCTTTTGCGCAAAACTTTCACTTGCAATACAACTAACTAATCCCATATACATGTGACATACCAGTGACCTGAAAGGAGAAAATAAGTACTAAATATCCTTACGTTCAGTGGGAAGCAATCCTATTAATTATGCAAGGTTATCCTTTTTTTTTTTCCTTTTGTATGTCTGAAGCAATGCACTCTTTTTTTTATGTATGTATATTTATTTTCTGAGATGCAGAAGATACAGGAAGGCGAAGTTGATAACTTGCATGTCTGTTCTAATGCATTTTTTATGAACAAATTAACCAAAATATAGGTTAATGAGTAATTTGAGTCGTGAACAAACAGTTTTCCTCTGCTGATAGATCCAGAAGTGGCATGCTGACTTGATGTGCTCGTCCCATTTCCACAAATGCCTAAGGAAAGAGTGGGGGCCACCTGAAACCCTCCAACCTCACTCAACAAGTTCAGATGAAGCCTTCCCCAACCACCACCTTCCTTAGCTTTCAAGGATGACATTGTTCTCTGTTCCGCTCAGACAGCGTTATTTCCATTAGACTTCTGTCTTTAATCAACCAATCTTGCACAGTGCTCAAACTTAGTTATTTCTAATGATGCGTGAGCCAGAAAGAAATATCTCACCATGCAAATGACATTAAAAAAAAAAAAGAAGGGGAAAAAAAAAACTGTTAAGTAAACACTAGCTGACAGCCTTACAAGAGGGTGTTACTAAGCAAAAGCAGTGGTTTCAAAAAGCTGCTATTTATTGCAGTGTTTTGGAAAGCATTTCTGACCATCTAACCAGAAGATTTTTTTGATGAAGCTAGTTGATTTGTGTGCTAAAAAACTGTCAATTATTCTTCACAACTGAGCAACACAAGGTGAGTAATAGAACACATGCTATCATCCTAGGAATAAACAACTTCAGAAGTGAAAGTACGTTGACAGAGGTGTCAACTATCAAAGTGTATAGTTCTGGTATTTTATAACAAATTCACCTTTGTGTCCCTACTTTTCTTTATAAAATCCTGCAATGGGATGCAAATTGATTAGCTTCAGGATGACTTTTAATGTTTTGGGTTTTTTTCTTTTGTGAAGTGTACCGTCCTATATGACATGCCAGGTGTTGCGGAATTTATACCTAATTCACAAGTGATTTGTTTTCTCAAGCTAAGTCACCAAACCATGCACGGTGAAACCTGCTGTTTCAGAGGAAATGCTTCTTATACCATTGTAATTTTTTTTGTGTGTGTGTGTGTTTTTTCTCCTTATGAATCTTTTTTTTGGTTTAAGAATCTGAAAATCTACTGTCTGTTTGAACAGGTGGCTGTGTGGTTTGGAGATACTAAAAATACTCATGCACAAGTCTAGAATAAAAGTAGAGTGAGTAGGAAGCTTTTTCAAAGTCCTTTTGTGGTTGGTTGGTTTGATTTGTGCAACTCCTTCGTATTCATGTTGCAAAAAGAAAAAGCTTTAATGAGCTCCAGATGGTTATTGTATTAGCAGGGTGTGTGACAGACAATGCTTTAGGATTTAAAAGCATAATATAAGCCATGAGTCTGAACATGACAACAGGGATTTCACAAAAGCATTGGAAAAAATAACAGATAAAAACCGAAGTAGTTTCTATCTCTTGTTTTTCCAGGCAATATCGCAACCCAAAGACTGAAGTGTTATCTGTAAATCTTGGGTAATTTCCTCTATGATGAAATAACGTCAGTAGGAAGGGTGAATTCACGTGATG
The DNA here is from genome assembly GCF_009769625.2 of Cygnus olor. Taxonomy (NCBI): domain Eukaryota; kingdom Metazoa; phylum Chordata; class Aves; order Anseriformes; family Anatidae; genus Cygnus; species Cygnus olor. Next base: position 488,856 of record NC_049183.1, read on the forward strand.
TGCAGCAGCCACCCTCCCTGCTTCAGGCACAGCCCCTGGAGCAGTTGGAGCTGCATGCTCCACCACCACTGGGAAGCGTTTTCTCCTGTCACACTTGGGAGGGAGAAAGGCAAAACTCCACCATGCTGGGTCTGCGATCCAGGTGGTCGTAGCTTGTTACCTTTTTCTTCTGGAGAGGGGGTAGAGGGAACACTGCTGAGGGGGTAACTTGGTGGCTGGTGGACCTTGCTCAATTGTACAAAAGTGACATTAGGCCTGTACTTCGTAAGATACTTCTTTACATAATGGTGCTCAAGTATTCTACACTCTGAGATAAAAATATATAGAAAAACTACTTTGAGTTCATTTTTGCATAGGAAAAAAAAAGGTGAAAAACCTCAACACTTGACGCTCACCAGGCCCCAAGCAGGTGGGCAAGATCGTGCTCTATTTTTGCAAAGCCAAATTTTCCCTTTTGGGGGCCCTCCTGGCACTTGGCTCTGACTCTGCTGCCCAGGGGGAGGCAGGGGCACTCCCTGGGGGGCAGCGGGGCCTCAGGGTGCTGTAGGACCTGGGCCCGGCCAGGCACAGCCTCCTGCCCTCACGGCGCCGCGGGGTTTGTGCCCCACAGTACAAGAAGGACATCAAGGCCCTGGAATGTGTCCAGAGAAGGGCTACAAAGCTGATGAAGGGCCTGGAACACAAGTCCTTTGAGGAGCAGCTGAGGGAACTGGGGGTGTTTGGTCTGGAGAAGAGGAGGCTCAGGGGAGACCTCATTGCTCTCTACAACTACCTGAAAGGGAGGTGTGGGAAGCTGGGGGTTGGCCTCTTCTTGCAGGTAACTAGTGATAGGACTAGAAGGAGTGGCCTCAAGTTGTGCCAGGGGAGGTTCAGGTTGGAAATAAGGAGAAATTTCTTCTCAGAAAGAGCAGTCAGGCATTGGAATGGGTTGCCCAGGGAGGTGTTGGCATCACCGTCCCTGGGGGTGTTCAAGGAAAGGTTGGACATCGTGCTTAGGGACGTGGTTTAGTGGGTGACGTTGGTAGTAGGGGGATGGTTGGACCAGATGATCTTGGTGGTCTTTTCCAACCTTAATGATTCTAGGAGTCTATGTTGGTTGTGGGGACTGAGAAGGGGGCACAGCGACCACTGCCGCCATGTTGCAGTTGGCCCATTAATTGCATACTTTGGTTAGTGCTCTAAAAATTTACCTGTCTGAAAACACTCCTTGGTTTTGAGGCCGCCTTCCCCCCAGGACATTAGTTATTCTGAATAAATAATCGGTGGCAAAACCAACCGTTACCATCCCAGGACACTATCCACTGCCCTCTGCCTTTTGCAGCTGTTCCGGCTGCAGCAGGCCTTGGTTCACAACTTCTTGATAAGAACCAGAAGTGGTAAAGTCTATTAAGACGTCAAAAGGTTGTAAAAACATGCAGGTGGGACCTGGAGCACAGGCTGTGGGCAGCCTAGGTAGGCTGCCTCAGCACCTGGCCCTGAGGGAGCTGCGGCCGCCATGGCGGGAGGCAGTGTCTGCAGCCGCTTGCCTCAGGTGGGCTTTGTAGGTTGGGGGCCAGGCCCAAGGGTGATTTCCTCCTGCTTCTGGCCATTAGGGGCTAATGTGAACGTTATAATGGTAATATTAATTTTAAAAGCCTCACAGGGCCTTTGCAAAACAGACTGTGCCAATTTGTTAAATCTCAGATTTTGTTCGCAATGCTAGCATAGAGTTTTCCGGAATTCATGGACATCTTAACTCTGTTGTGTGCTACAAGGTGTTTTTGATTAAATTTGTTTTGCAAACTTGAGTTCATTAAATGGATGAACAATTTTCATAGACTTACTGCCAGGTAAGTCTCCTGAGTGTCAATAAACTAGTGTTTGCAGCATTCATGTCTAATTTTCCTCAGTATTTTCAAAGTATGAGTAAGTTTTCTGGGACAGAACCATATTGGAAATTCCTCTAGGAGATTTTTTTGTCTGTTTTTCTTTGGGGTGTTATTTGTTCATTTATTTTAAAGAAAAATCTCTGTTATGGGGGAGGTAGAAAAAATGCTTAAATACATTGAGCTTGTTTTTCAGTCTTGGAGTGCATCTTCTGCTTAACAGCCCACTTGAATTAATGATGTTCGTCAAGTACACAGGGCACTGAAGATATAATGTGTTTTATTGTAATGATTTGACTTCAGCATGCATTTAAGAGTCTATTGTAAGCCAGACATTTAATTCCTAACTTTGAAGTTTTAACATGAAGGGCACAAGCTCTGAGAAACACTGACAAAATACTGTTTGAAATGTTTTTGATTAAAAAAAAAAAAATGCCCTGGGGTTTTGTTTGTGAATTTCTTTGCTCTTAAAAAAATAAAAATTGATTAGTAGGTTTATGAAATTGTCAAGCCCAGGTCTATAAATCCTTGTGTGTGCTCATACACCTACAAGACATTTTTCTTTCTTTTTATTGATACAGTTTCTTCCCTAAGAAATTGAAAGCCCCAAAGCTAGAAGTTTACATTAAAATGCAGGTTTGCTTATTTTGGAAAGTGTGATTTACAGCTGCACCTGAAAAAGCAGAGCAAGACAATTTGAACATTATAGAGAATTAAAACCAGGTGACATTGATTCTGTTTTCAGAAAAATAGTCACCTCTAAGCCAAAGCCCAAATCCACAAGCCTCTCCGCAGCTGAGCTGTGCTGACCATGATGCACTCTGGCAGTCTGCGTACAATGTGCAGTGTGAACCTGAGTCTGAATTGTGAGTCTCTTAAGTCTGAATTGTAGAATATTGAAATGTAACCCAGTCTGTAATTAATGCTTTTATATATAAAAAGTCACCATACCTGTTATTTTGCATGGATTTTCTATGTCCATATTCAGTCTGTAGCTCTCATTGTTACTACTGAATGTCAGTCCTCAGTGTGGTATCAGAAGGGGAGAGACTCAGCTATGTTCTGGTCTTGCTGATGCCTGAAATTGGACCTGTCTGGTTCTCAGACACTCAGATCAGTGGCGACTTCTGATGGAAACTTCTGAATAGCTGCTGCTCTTTTCTTAAAAACATTTGAGTTTCTCTAAATTCTGCTCAAATATTAATGTCCAGTGTTCACAAATTAAAACTTTTTCTCCACTGTTGAGACTGGAGGAGAAGAAAAAAAGAAAAGACTGGATCTTTTGAGAAAGTTTGCTTGTTAATCCTTAAAGAGAACCCTTCTGCTATGACACATCAGCTATCATAAATGCTTTATTTTTCCATAAAGGTGTCATTACTCTAAAAATAGCAGTTGAAATGCTAACATCCATAGCTAAGTATTTGTTTTAAAGCTTTGAAATGTGGCTTCTTTTAGGAAAGACTATTGCATCTTTTCAGAAAGGTCATCAGGACAGTCCAATTTGTTTAGTGTGATGCATATGTAACCTTTGAGGAAGACGCATATTTCTTGTCTCTTGCACGTGATAGGACATATATGCAATGTTGTTGATTTGTTGTGCAGAGCATTCTGAAGCATCCCAAAATCTGTGTGCAGATTCCCAAACTGTGGTGCGGTCTTGTAAACAACATGTCTGACACTGCCATCTGGTTAGTCCCTGCTGTGTTTCAGTGACTTCAGGCACAGGCTGTCTCTCAGCATAGTTCGTACAACCTTTCCTGGTCTCCCTCTTTCATCCAGCTATTTTCTTGTAGGAAAGGAGCAGCCTGTGACCTGCATGAATTATTCTGTATGAAAATTTAAAAATATAACTTAAAGAGAAAATTAGATTTGTAAAAAGAAAAAAAAAAAACAAAACGCACACACAAAACAAAACAAACAAAAAAAACAGAAACAAACAAACCACAATGCTATAAGGAAAGTCTAGTTTTTTGTAGAGAAAAAATGTTTCTGAAAGAGCTTCTGATGTTTGAGTAGGGAATGAAATGACTAATAAAATGGCCATATTCCAAAATAGCATTTAGATTTGAGCACATGCCTGATTCTTTGTGGTGTGCTTATGCGTAAAATTAAGCACTTATTTATATACTCTGACTCCTGACATGGATGTCATGCATGAGGTTAATATACACTAACTGGAAAACTTACTGTAAAGCACCTAATTCATTTGAAAATGAGTTTATGTTGGCATCTCAAATGGATCACAGTGTTGTCCTAAATATGAAGGAAAGCCTACACAAGGGGATCTCAGTGCACAAATGCTGCTTGTAAGTTGTTGATGTTGGGCTATGTGGTTCTTAACAGAGATAAAGTACAAATTTCCCCTAATTCCAGCTTTGATTACCCCACTGACTTCAGTATAAACTTCGTTCTTTTAAGTTGTTCTGCAATAGCTATATTTAATAAGTTACAAAAAATCTTACTATACAAACAGTTAAAAGTCAGATTCCAGTGGAGAACAGGCAATGGTAGTGATTCAAGAACATAATCGTCACAACATAGGAATTTTACTCTGAATCATTATGTTTTTATATTCTTGACCAAATATTATCTTGCCTGCTTTTCTGTCCATAATTGCTGATTGTAGATCAAGAGCTGAATGACTGCAAGTTACCTTACTGAGCAGGTACTGTGTCCAAATGAGCTGAAATCTGAAAATGAAAAATCAGAACAAATACAAAATGGAGTACCTCAGCAGAGGAAAAGCAAACAGCAAACCACACAAATTGCAAGATTTCTACAATGAACTTTCTGAAGCACTTTCATAATTAGAATTTAATGTTCTGAAAAAATATAGTTGGAGATGGTAGGAGGTTCTCAGTTATTACTTTGGGTTGATCACAGGAAATCCCTGCTGATGTGTGAAGTCTCTAAGATTGTTGGACCCAGTTTCAGGCCTGAGCTGTCCCTGAGCTCGACATTTAGGGGATCTGGGGTTTTTGTACAGCAGTACGTCTTTAGTCGTGAAGTATTTTATTAACTCTTTATACCTGACCTGCTGTCTCTCAGTTACTTTAGTCATTGATCTATGCAAAGCACATATGAGAAGCTCCTTTCCTTTTAATTAAAATTCGTAAGCATTTTAAACTGGGCAAAAGTTAACCAATGGAGAAAGTAAGCTCAGGCAAGAGGATGTGATAGCACAAGCTTAGCGGGGGAGTGTGGTAGCAGGGACTGGGATTATCTGTGGTTTCTGCTTGTGAATCTTGTTTGAAGTAAACGATAGCTCATGGTAAACCACAGGGGCTCACAGCAGGTTAGTATGTGGCAGAAAATAAATATTGGCATGTTCAGAGCAGCTTCCTTCAGAAGGTCTTGGCGCGCTTGTGTAACTGAGTTCTGTTAATGCCTCTGGCACAGGTGATCATCGATCCTGTTACATGTCAAGAGTGAACAGTAGGTTTCCAGGGAAGGTGTGTGACAAGCACCCAGGTCTGGAGGAACGAATAAGTAGAACAGGAGACAGTGAAGCTCCCTCAAGCAGGAGTGGAAAGGAAAGTTTTTTATCAGTGGTTTGGTGAGCTGTGGACTACTAATATCTGATGTGTTGTAAAAGTCTGAGTGCTGTCAGAAGGACTGTAGTTTAGTCTTTTTGTGTGTTCTTTATGCACAATTTCAGCCATCTTAGATTTGGGACTTTGGTTGAAGGGATGAGCTGCCTCCCATGAAGCAAGTTTTCATCCTGTGTGCTTTTGATTAATCATTGAGAATGATTGCTGGGGTGTTTTTTTTTGTTTTTGTTTTGTTTTGTTTTGTTTTCCCCCTAACCTTACTGTGTAGGATTGTTCTTAGCATTTGCTATTTTGTGATGTCATGTATTTCATTTCTTTTCTTTGCAGTTTTGTGCAATTTCTAATAGGTTAATTTCTTTCTCTCTGCCCCTTTTTATAGCAAAAAGGCTGAAATGCTGTTAGGATTGGATGAGATGTTTGTGTGCTTCTCTCCCCCTTACTACACACATGTACCCTCCCCTCCACAGGATGCCCTGCCAGAGCCCCTCCTCTGGCTGGAAGAAGGGAACTGAAAGAAATAGCGAGCTCCTGCTTTGTGAAGGAGGCTTTCTTTCACTGCCTTGCTCAGAAGTGCCTTTGAGAGGAGAACTGATGTGATTTTGTTAACTTCTGGGCTGAGGAGGGAATTTCACTGGTCATGGGGCTGCATGCCATCATTTTACTCTATGCTGTTGCAGCAGGAGCTTCTGGGAGTAAGTAGAATAAACTTTTTCCTCTGTTAAGACTGATACCTGTCAATGCAAAATATTTCTGCAAAGGAATGATCTCACTATAAAAACCTCAGAGATGCTGTAAATTATGTTACAGCTTGTAATTCTGCAGTAATTTTTGTAGCAGCTTTGTCTCGATTCTCAGTGTAGCATAGCAGTTAGCTTTACTGAGTTCTCTGGGTGGTACATGGGCAGGTGGGAGGGCACCCTGCCTATAATGCAGTTAAGTAGCGCGTCTTCCTTCAGGATTACAAGGGAAAGCAACAGAAACAGTGAGATTGTGCCAATTTTCTTACCTGAAAATAACAGGCAAAAATTCTGTGCTAGCCTCTTGTTCTAAACCTGTGCTCACTTTGTAATTTGGCAGATGAAAGATTTTCTTAAAAATGTGAATAAATCATGAAATGTCAGTTGTGTGGTCCTTGGTTATCCTTTGTGACTCTTGTCAACTGAAAAGGGATAAGTACATGAAGTAACTATGAAAGAAAATTTACAACTTAAAAAACAAAGCAAAGAGCAGAAGCTCGAAGTTTAGGCACCTTACCAAAATTATCCAAGTGCCTGACCATCTGAGGTGCCCAGCCAACCACAGCATCTCTCTGTGATAAACATATTTAACAATTCTGACTACAGCATTCAGGTATCCACATGGGAGCTGAGAGAGCTCTTAAATCTGGTCCTGGGGAGGCATGCTGAACATTTTAAAAATCTGATGCTGCATAAGAGATGAATTTTCCAAGTTTGTCTTACTATATTTACTTCAAGTTTCTTGAATGTGATACTGATTTCTTCATTAAAAGCCAATAACTTGAAACAAACTTTTTCTACAGTTTAAAAGAAAAGAAGGGGGGGGGGGAGGGAGTGCCCCCCTTTTTTTTGCCTGAACCACAAGATTCTTAGGGATGTCTTAGAGGCAGTTGCAGTGATGCACAGGAAATAGATACCCTAAAATTTTGACTGGTCTTAACTTTCCATATGCAAACAGAAATTCTCCTCCAGTCTGTCATGTGCTTTTTATGTTGTCTAGCAGTGCTTGAAATTCCCCCATTCATGTCAATGTGAACCTGAAGCAATTCCCCGCGTGGTGTAGGTGTGTTCTGGTTTCCCTCAAATTCGCTGCCATCTCAGTCCAAGTCTGAAGGAAAGTCATGCTGGAGAGCAGGCTCTCCGGTGCTGAAGGATGCTAGCCTTGAGTTGTGATGTTTAAGTGTTTGTTCCTTAGTGGGCTGGTGCTGAAAAAATCTTTCTTCAGCAGTAAAGCTTGCTCTTGTTCCTGTTTTAAATGGTACTTATGAATTCTTGATTGTCTGTGCGCAATAAAGATTTTAGTTAAGTAGACATTTTCCTAAGTTAAAGGCCTGTGGCTGTGCAGAAGTTTGGCGTATAGGAAATGTATTTCTTTCTTGGATTAAGAACCCCTAGTTAATGCAGGCATAATTCCATTTTGTACAAGGCATAGTAGTGCTTAGTCTAAATGCTCCTGGGAATACACGAGAGAAGGGAAAAAGAGCCATAATTTCCTTTTTGTGCTTTATTTGGTTATCCATGGTATTGTTGCATTTCCATACCTACCTCAATAAATACATTAAGGCATGTCATCCCTTTATCTGTGTGCTTATGTGGTTTAGACATGTGGAAAAGGGTGAAAGCAAAGTCTAATCCTTGCATACTTAGTAGCAAAACTGTCCTTTTTTTTATTTTGGGGGGGGGGGTAGGCTTTGGTTTCTGTTTGGAACAACTCATTGAATGTTTGAGGCCTGGTAGCAACAAAAGGACAGAGGGTAGAGCCATGCTGATGTTTCGTGTGGTCACATACTTTAACTCTGAAAGTAAATGATGTTTTTCTACTCAGTGGTTGTTTCTAAGATTTTCTTCTGGAAAATTGAACTTTTACAAAAGACAGAATATGCTAGTTATTGTTTCTCTCTTTTCTTTGATCTTTTCGCTAAAAATAAGACGAAAGAGAATAGACACATATCTATACAAAAAAGCATAAGATTGAACACCAGTATATATTACCTGAAACAACCACTGCTCTTGTCTCTCCTCCCCTTTCCCCAACAAGTGAGCTCCAAAGGGTTCAGCTCACAATGCCACGGAGGGTTCCCTTGTCTGGAACAGGAGACCCCTGGCTCTTGGTGCTGAAATCAACTGTACACTTTCACACAGATGGTGGTGGTGGTACAGAATGGGTAAGAATCCTTTGTAAGAAATATAAAGGTGGATCTCAGCACCAAACTGTTGGATATGATCCTTCTGAGTTGCTCTAACATTACAACTCTCAGGGTAAGGATGTGTGCTTGCCCTAGGGTGTTCATAGGTTGCTTCTTATTATTTCATGTTGGGTTTGTGGCAATTGAAGAGCAGCAGGTCTGTCCTGAGCTGCACACAAATTTTCAATGCTTTTCAGTAATCTTACCTGTCATTACAGGATCCTCAGAAAATGTAAGTTCTGGAGCTTCCTGTTTTGCTGATTGTGTTGGTGAGTAACACAAGACTGTATTCAGGCCTTGTATGTGATAAGGAAAGAGGGATTTGAAAACTTCCTTCTCTTCAGCAGGGATGTTGATTTATTAGAAGAATGATATATATGTCCAAGTGATATGCATTCACAGAAGTATCTGAGAAGTCCTACTGAACTTTACCATGCACAGACTGCCTCAAGTTCACATTCTGTGAACTGAGAAAACTCATAAACATTAGAGCTAAACAAACTACTAAGCCAGTGCAGGACAAAACCCAGCCATGTATGAATGTCTTTTTTCTAGCACCCAGTGTTAGCTCCTTTCATACTGAAATGGGCATGAAGAAAGACTTCTCCTTCAGTGACCATGCACAAAACTTCTGTTCTTTAAAGGACAGACAGACAGGAAGGTAGGATATTGAGCTGACCTGGAAAGGTTTGGTTGGATGGCCTGAAGTATAGTTTATAACTTTTGCATCTGATTTACATTGCCAGCAGGTGCTTGAATGTGCAGATTTTTATTTTTATTTTTTTATTTTTTTTTTTTAGTGTAGCAGGAGGGAAAGCATGTGGATATTCTGCTCACAAGATCTCACCCTGGCCTCTTAGCTTCCTACCCAGACAGTGCAGCTTAGAGACCCTTGGTTTGTTCAGCATTATTTCATCCTTGTGTGGCTTTGTCATTGAAAGTGCTTGAGTGTGTCAGTGCCACTGTGAGGCAAAGAAAAGGAAGCTCTATTTTATGGGAGTCACAGTGGTCATTTTTCCCGCGTCTTGTTGTCTTCACCTGAGGGAAGAATGTGTATTTTCTATGAATCTTTCCTCTTCTGCACTTCAGTGGTCCTAGATAAGGCCATACCATACTATCTTCTAGGGATATCATATTTGTTAAAATCTCACACACCACAGCCACCAAAACTTTTGGCGCTGAAGGTATTATGACTCCAATCCTCTCCTCCTATGAGGATACATTATCACCTGGTCTAGAAGAGAATCTCCTTCAATTAGAGGAATACAGACACTATGCAACATGCATCAGGGTGTCTGACATTATGTTCTCTAGAGGACAGTGCTGCTAATGGACGTTGCAAGGTCATGACAATGTCTTCATATACAAACATGAACAATCCCTGTCTTCCCATGCTTTCTTTTCCTCAGCCTGGATCTTCTAGGGTAGGTTTTCAGAACCAAACTTCTTTAGTTTGCAAAGGTCCAGCTTTGCTGCTCTCTGAAAGGTGTCAAGAGAGCATCGTGCCACAACTGCATTGCATTCTCTTTCTGCTCTTGGAATTAGCTTCCTGCCTTGATGGGAATTGTGAGGCTGTGAGCATAAGAGAGAGGGAAATTCTCTCCACCTTCCATATACAAGCTATCGCTTGCATGCAGGGTGCTTTCAGAAGCCCAGTTCTTTCAGTTGTAAGCCCAAGTGGGAAAGGAACATTTTGAAAATTTAGCCCCTTACTTATCTGTTTTTAGTGGTGAAAAGATTAAAAAGTATTTTAAAAAGAAAAAGGAGGAAAAAAACCTGCAACAGACAAAAGATTTTTGTTGTTTGTTTCCTAGGACACAGTGCATCATACTTCCCCCAAAGAGCTAGATACAGCTACAGGTATTCAGCAGTCACCAACACGTTCCTGCAGGGGAGTATTTATAAAAGCAGTGGCATCTCTTTGGAGAGCACGGTGATCATTGAAGTATTGGGGAACTGCCAGATGGTTTTGAAAGTGAGTATTGTCATAGTCTGAGTGATTGGGATGAGCTAACATGGAACTGTATCTTTCTATGGGATTACTGCTACATTTAATACATTTTTTTTTCTTATAATTAAAAGCCAGTTAGATCCTGGATCTCATAATCAGAGTTGCAGATTTGCCTGGATGCAACACAGCTTCAAATTAAATAGCTTAGAAGGCAGATTAAACAAAACATTTTCTTTCCTAAGTGGCCTGTTTTTGTTTTCATAAATTTCATTGTTTTGTTACATGAAGTGCAGAACTAGATAACGAAATGCAGAACTAGATATGAAGCTAATCCCTTTGAAAGGAATTTGTTTTATTTTTAATTACTTTCATATCTGTAGCTGTAATTTAAAAATAGCAAACTTTTTAAAGAGAACTTGAGAAACTTGTATGATATGCTGGATTGGTGCCTTTCCTAGCACAGTGTAAAATTCAGTTTTGTAACACTCCATTGATCTCAGTAGGAGATCTCTGTCTCAGTGACAGAGCAACAGACCATTTTCAGATTACAGACCTCTTCCTTGGGTGAGCCCTGTGGTAGGCAAGCTGAAGAATTACAGTTCCTAACAGGGGGAGCATGGAAAATAAACTTTCATCTGCCTTGATTTTCTTTGGGTTAACAAAGGAGCTAATTCATGGGTTCTGTGGGGGAGTTGACATACGTGTGCAATATACAAAAATACAGATGAAGCCAACAAAGAATAGGATAGTTATCTCTGTCCGAACATGGCCATGTGGATAAAATTAACTGGTCGGTGGTCCCCTGGTTTTGCATAAAAAAATGAGAATTTGGTTACTGTCTTCAGGTTGAATCATTGAGTTCTGCCTTTTTATATCTGTGTCTGGACTCTGCTACTTCTAGCTTTTTGTCTTAGTTGAGGCCTCGTAAGACATGCAAAAGAATCTGTAGTTAAATGCTTGTCTTTACAAAAATAAATCAGAAAATATTAGGGAAAAAAATCACTAGTGGTTGTAATCTATGCTGTATTTAAAAGGGGGACAGAGGAACACCATTCTTGTTACATCATTTGAGAACAGTTCTTCCTTAGTACTACCAGCCAAATTGGAAATCACTTAGGCATGCGTTTTCTTCTCTGAATTCAGTAAAATTAAACTATGAAATGGCTAATGAATACTGAGCACTTTACTGGGTTTAGTTGCAAGAATCAACCAACGTAAGTAGTCATTTTGCTTCTCCACAGGAGTAGAAAGGACTTATATTTATCCAGGCTCCTACTTTACCTTAGAGTAGGTGATTGCTTCTGGCTTGAAAATAAAAGGGTATAATTGTGCTGTACAGAATGCATTTAATAATCAGTGAAACTTCTTTGTAGAAGAAATTTCTGGAAACTGTCTCAGATATGTACCCTGAAGATGTGGCTATTGCAGTTGGCTTGTTTGCAGCACTGAGGCTTTTTTTCATAGTCTTCTTCTTCTACTTACATGTCCTTATGTAACAAAGTCCACGTGTTCCTAATGACATTGATATTAATTGCTCTATAATCTTTACTCCTAGGTGCAAGATGTACAGATCAAGAAAAGTCTTGCATCCAGAGAAGAGTCTCTGAAGGAAATGGACAGTCTAAGGTGGAAAAAATTCTAATTTGGCTTAGTTGTTTTTTGTTTGTTTGTTTGTTTGTTTTTGTTTTGATGCTGTATGGTTTAGCAGCAGATAAATCTGAAGACCATCAGGAAAATGGGGGTCATATGGTCCAAAAAGATTTTTTGAACTTATTTTTCATCCTTTGTATGTAAAAATATTTGAGGAGTAGACAGTTTAAGTGATTCTGGGTACAAACTATCAAGCCTCTTGCTGCCTAGCAGCATGTATGGATCACTCATTAGTTTTCTGAGTTGCAGTTATTACTTGCAAAGACTCTTGAGTTTTGAACTCCATTTTAGAAGTTCTGAGTTTGGAGGGGACTGTATTTCTTGTGATGTAAAATTTTTTTTTTCCTCCAGTGAAAATTCCATTTTCATTTAAATTTTCATTTAAATTCCATTTATTATTCTTCTAATGTCATCTTCTTCCACTTATGGTTATACTAGCTTACTTTTAATATACTGTCAGTGTGTAGCTCTCTGACAGGCAAAGGTATAGACACTTGTGAAGAATCCTATATAAAAAGAAGCCTCTTCTAACTGTGGAGGTCTGGTATTTTTCCAGAGAGCTGATGCTTCTTGTATTATCCAAAAAATAAAAATAAAAAAGGCATTTCTGTTGTCTGGTCTAAGCTGAGCCTCATAATCTTGTCTTTGTCCCGCTGCTTGGATTCTCAGCCTTTAAACAACACTGACAAGTGAGATAATTGATTCAATTCAGAGTGTCAAAAAGAGCAAGTTTGGAGTAAATGTATTGCTTTTTATGTTCATCAAGAAGAGCTCTGTGTTCCAAAATAAGAGTAGTGGTATTGGAATTCCAATCATTTATACAGGCACACATTCTTCTATACAGATATTTGTAGGACTTTCTTAGAGATAAGAGCAGTTGTCTTATTCTTTGCAGAGAAGTGAAAAAAGAGGTAGCAAAGAAAGCATTCAGTGAAGTCTGGCTATTGAAAATAATTATTCAGACCAGTGAACCTTATTAGCATTTCCCTCAGCCTATTGTGAATAACAGTGGTATAGCTTGTCCTCTGAACATGCATATAATTTCCACAGATAGTAACAAAAGCAACCTCATTTGCCTAGGAGTACAGAAACCCGTATCCCATGTACAGTCTCTTCTTCTGGAAAGACTTTCAATGCACTGACACCTGGATAATATTTTCCTCTTGCACTGTCTTTATGAGTTGGCTTGAAATGAATGGTTAGTTCCAATGTTAATGTGCAGAAGAACTGTGTATCTCCCTGTTTGGGAGCTGACCTTTGGAATACTGCAGAATTCTTCCTTTAGATGGCTTATTTTTCCCTGTTGAGAGGGAAAATAGATTATTAGAGTAAAATAAATGTTCAAACACAGTCACTTCTAAAAGTGGAAAATTCTGTACTCTCAGCCTGGGATAGCAAAGTTACTGAGTCAGACAACAAGGACTGGGGGATAACACTGGGATAGAGCCCAAGTATGTACACCTAGCAGAGCAGGAAGATAAAAACAAGGGGTTGACTGGAAAGCACTTAATCATGGTTTTGTGTGTATCACAGCAGAAGACAAATGTTTAGGAGTACATACAGCTGCATCACAAATGAGACATGCTCACCAATGCTGCAGGCACCCTGAATCATAAAATAAAATTGCTGTTTTACATTAAACAATACTTGTTGCCATTAAGTATAATTGCTTGTAAATAATTTCACAGGAAATTGCTTTACTAAATGTTACAGTTATGTTGAAGATGTTATGATTATCTTGATAGTTCTTTTTATTATTATTATTTTTGATTGTTTGTTTTGAAAAGGGGCTTTTAGGGTCAAAGCTAACTCATGAAAAGTAGAGGTTTGTTGTAAAGAATGGAGATACAGAGTAAGATGGATCCATTGTGGGGGAACAACTCTGTTCAGAAAATCTGAATCTAATGTCATAAACTGACTGGCAACCACTGTTTTGAAGCAAGAAGCATTGTTTAATTGCAGGGAAGTACTAGAACAGCATCCTCTTCACTTTTCTTTCCATGATGGGAAAGTTCTGAAGCTCTGTCCTGTAAGGAGTGAACAGACTTGGGCACTGAACATAAAGCGAGGCATTCTCAGTGTCCTGCAGACATCACAAACATCCACTGCTCGTGCTGTTGTTGAAGAGGTAAGACTGTTGGTAGAGTCATGCTCTAGACTGACTGTTAGCCTTTGTGCCTATTAAGTCTATCTTGTTGTTAAACAACTACAAATTGTTACAGCTTGATGACAGGCTAGCAGCCTATGGTGCTTGTCTGATTTCTTTTAGGAGTTAGTGTTATGAAATTATCTGTAATTTGCATTCTTGTTGGGGTTTGGAAGCCAACACGTTGTTACCTGAGCATGGTGTGCACTTGTTCTCATGCTATTGCTACATAGCATTGTTTAAATAAATGTTCCTTTATAAGGCACGGGTCATATGCAATTCAATTTCTTTGAGTAGAGTAGAAATGTTCTTCTTAGTTAATGCTTCTCTGCAAATACAGAAAATCTGGAATGAAAAAGCATATGTCTATAAATGATCTGATTAAAAATAACACACTGAAGTTAAACAAACCAACAAACCCTGGCTTTTATAAAACTTGTCCAAGATCTTTAAAATGATTGGGCTTTCTGTGGCTTTTGTATCAAAGCAAGTGTCCTGCAAGGTATAATTTATGTCTCTCCTATCTCATTACAACAAAGCAATGACTTTAAATCATTGTAATAGGCCGTAATACTTCCTAGTATTGTAGCATGCATGTGTGATTTCACACTTTACATTTGTTACCAGATGGATGTGCTGGGAATATGCCCAACCAGTTATCAGCGAAAGGGTCCTGTTCTTGTCAAAACAAGGGACTTAAACCTCTGCTCTCATCGATATTCTAGTTTTACTTCTGTGCAGTCTGTTGCTCTTCCTCGTATGTCGGTAAGTGTTGGGAAATGACATTGGTTCTTTCACAGGTCCTTTTAATTTCTTTGAAGAGTCTAAGGACCAGGTTTGCAATTCGTGTCAGGTACTTCTACTGGCAGGAACATTTTTAATAATGTAAATGAAAACATTTTGAGTAGTTGTTTATGCTCAATTACATTTGTGCGTGTCTGCCCAAATTTGAATCTTTAGCAAAGAAACGATTACTGTTGTTGTCCTTTTAATGCCTATTAACATAATCTGGTTTTAATGCAGATTTGCATTGTAGTTGTTGAGTATTATAGAATAAATGCAAGAGGTTACTATGGTGCCTGTATTAACCTCTGTCATTAAAATGTTATAGTGGAAACTGACAGAAGACCATGAAAGAGGGGAATAGAAAGAAGGAAAAGAAAGCTTTTCTAAAAGCAAAACTTACAATTTTTCACTGTTCATGGCAAATACTGTTAATGTTTGTATTTTGTATCACTTTAGTTAGGTGAAAAATAATTGTTCCATGTATTGTACTAGCTAGTCATCATTTACCAGCCTTTTCTTTTTCTCAACTTACTTGACCAGAAGGATCTGCTTAACAGC
The DNA here is from genome assembly GCF_009769625.2 of Cygnus olor. Lineage (NCBI taxonomy): Eukaryota > Metazoa > Chordata > Aves > Anseriformes > Anatidae > Cygnus > Cygnus olor. The sequence continues at coordinate 504,286 of NC_049183.1, forward strand.
AGTGCTTTGCAAACTGAAATGAATTGAGACCATTTGACACTGAAAGTTAGTAGCAGTTGCATTTCAGTGAAGGAAAGTGTAGACTGAAAAAAGAACACATTAACCTACACAGGCTGGGGGCAATCAGAGGTCTAGACAGAAGACTTAACTACATCACAGAACTGGAAACCTCCATGAAGTCAGGAGTGAAAGGACTGGGCAGCCTGACATAGGTCATCAAGACTTTCCCTGAAGTATCTTTTCTTCTCAGTCTGAGCAGCAGATCCTGTCTTCTAAACTGGAATGTGTTCAGAGAGTTAAGGATGGAGTCCTGGCAGAAGCCAAATGTACTGAATCCCATCTCGTTGCACCATTCTCTCAGAAAGGTGGCAGGGCAAAGACAGAGACTCAGTCTTCGTTGAAACTCTTTCAAGTGGAAGCAGAGACACTGTACAAAAAAGGTAATAGGATGTTTCTGCTTTATCAAAAATAAAATTATTTCTTGCAAAATCAAATGATTTCCTAGAAGAATCTTGGGACTGCATCTTGCCTGTGAGAACTCCAGATATTTCTGGTCAAATATTAAACTATGTGGAAGGTAATGTTTGTACAGTCTGGGCTACTGACAGCTGCCTATTTTTTTGAAAGCTGGAGAGACTGATGTAACTGTACTTTGAGTGGTTATCTAAAAGTGATAGATTGAGCTCTAAATGTGAGGAACCTTTTTTTTTTTTTTTTCTGCTTTAAATATATATATATATATATATATATATATATGAATTTCCAGAATACTTTTTATTTGTATTTGTACTGATGTAAGATGACATGATCTTCCTCCTGAGGAAGAACCTTAGAGTCCAGCTATGTATTATTCTTGGCACCCAGATCTCCTATTGAATTTTGGAAGGCTGGGGTATGGGACAGAGTAAATGATTATATAAAACTAGAAAGGGCAATGATTATAAAGTGGCAGGGTCATTGTAAAAGGCATATTTATAGCAAATGGGATTTTTTTTTTCAGATGTATCTGCTTTGTTTTGTTTCTCTGAATTTCTTTCACACCACATTTGTGTTTAGGCCTTCATTCTATGACATTCAACCAGAGTACAGGCATACATATTCATCCCTTGGCTTTACTGAAACTATAGAGATTCTTACATGTAGAAATAAATGCTGAGAGTAACATTTCCCTAAAATTTGGTGTTAACCAAAGCAAATGGCCAGCAACCAGGTGTCTGATTTTTCCTTATGTCTTTCCAGTGGACTCCAAGGATCTGTATATGACCAGCATGCTCTATGAAAGGGAACAAACCAAGAAGGAGGTCACTGGTAAGGAAGTGACCGACCTATTGTGGAAGCTTTGCCTAGCACATAGTACGAGTTTTGAGGTGAGCTTTTACATGTAACCTCAGTTTCTAGTGGTCTTTTTGTGGTCTGAGAGTTCTACACAGACAGATGGTGACTTCCACTGGACAAGTTTAGAATCACTCTGGCACCATTCCTGTGTCCCTTCATTATCCTTCCGTAATCCATAGCATCAAACCTGTTCCTATGGGAATTGTACAATTTATGATGCAGCAAGAGAGTGTAACAGAAAGAGGGAGATGGGATAGTAAATGTAGTAGCCTCAAGGTTATGGAGGTCACTTATTTTTTTAACTGGGTGAATCCAAGTGTTTGAAAGCACTTAAAAAAAAAACTAAAACAAAAAACCAACAATGTTCTTTTGCTTACTAAACTGACTGGCTTCTTTCTACTTACCTTTTTCTATTACCTGCATGCTGTACTCACTGCCTTTGTTCTCCTTTCCCTATTATGATTTAACTGCATGTTTTAGTTGTATCTTTAAAACTTTGTATCTTTACAACTTTACAACTATCTTGGTATCTTTTGGTATCAAACATACACAAACTCTACTGTACCTCAGACAACTTTATATATAGGAGTTTAAAAAAATCTATTTGTGGTGCAGATTGGCAAAAAATTTTAAAAGCTGAAACATTGTGTAAAATGGAATTTGTGCATAATGGGTTGAAAAGTTTCTACGCTCTGTTATTATGAACAGATTTTCAATCTTTATTCCAAGTTAGTCGGAATAGAGGTAGCGAAGCAGAAAGATATGTCCCATTTCTGGAGTATGCAGGTAAAGCCCAAAGATGAATATTTACATTAGCATTTAGCATTGCCGTAAATTTCTAGTTATGTGGTTTGTTTAATATTTAAAATACCTACCTAACATATGAAACTAATGTGAATTTCCAAAAATATGTTTTTAAACATGATACATCTCTCCTGTGTCTTGTGATTTTTCACTGTTCTTGGGTATGGATTTATTGTTAGACATGTCAGAAGAATACTGGCTCTAGGTCCTTCCTCTGGTAGTTATATGTAGCATGGGCCTGATTCTAAGAATCAGCAGAAGTTTGTTCTAAGTAGCTCTGTGTGTTCTCCTAAGAGAACACATAGAGCTACTATGTTCTGGCTACATTATGCTAAATAAAGAACAGTTTTTGTAGCAAAATATTAAATTCAGTAGAAATTGTAGTTTTGATTTTAAAGGGCAGCAGTTTTGAAAATGCTGAAGCCTTGCATTGTTTTGGGAATGTATTAGTGTTGGATTACAAAAAGATAAAATGCTTTGAAGTGTCACTTTCATATATAAACAATAAATCAGACTGAAAAGATGACTTAAAAGGTCGTAAGACCACTGAATATTGGGCAAAAGCAATTTTGAACTGTATAAAAAAGTCTGGTTTGGGTTGACGCTGCAGTTTGTACAATTCAGCATCAAAAACTTTTTTCCTACATCTTTACTGGGAGATACTGCCCTTGGTAGTGCTATTGTTTCCACGTTTATTTGAGTTCCAAAGTTCTTCTCACATTGCCTCATTCCTTCAAAACGGTTTGCACATGAAACCCTTGCTGATGAGTCTTAAATGGTTTGTTCATGTGTTGCTGATGAATTCTAGTAATAACTATCATATTTTTTGGGGGTGCTGCTTGGGGCCAGAGGGAATCTCTTCTCACCTAAACCATTTTCACTGGTGATTGCTGCTAAGGTAGGGTGGAATCATGTAGTCACATGGAACATACAGTACCTTCATTTTTTTCTGTGATGGCCATCATTCTAGATGAGGGTCTGCCTGTCTTCTTAGATTGTTCAGGTCTTGACATTTTTATTGATACTGGAAGCAACTGCATCAGTTAGTATTTGTCACTGTCTTTGAAATGAAGATCCCTATCTTCTGTGAAACTCTGAGGTTATCAAGAACACCTGTTATATACAATAGAGAATGATCAGCAGATGATGGTGCTTAATCATTGTTGATGGGAGAGAACTGATGGCAAAACCTAAGAGAGAGAGAGAGAGCACTCCAATATCCCATTATCCTTCAGATTGAATGGTTCTTGCTGGTAATGGAGTTTACATATTGAGCAATCTGGAAGAAAAAAATAAATAAAAGAGAAGAACACAGTTCTTGTTTAAATCATTCATGGTCAGCATGTTACTAGAAAACTGTTATGGTCTAGTGGGGAAAACACTGAATTGAGCCTTGGTGCCTTCAAAAAGCTTCAGTCCTAGCCTAGGAGAAGGCACTCCACCTTCATTTGTGTAAACAAACACTGTCCCCATCTTCCTTGGGAAGAAGGGACACAGATACTCCAGTATGGGTACAGATGGCGTACAGGCTTTACGGGGACTGGAGAAGAAAACCATGGTGGATTAAAGCTCTGCAGGGTAGTGGTGTCTGTTTAGATATGAATATACTGCATATATTCACCTTTCTCTTAGTTTTAGCTGTGATTAATGAGCACAAGTAGGTGTTTGTGTAATGCGGCATGAGACTTATGGCAAAGACATAATATGGAGAAAGAATCACAGTCACAACCCCCGAAATGGGCAACTTTAGTTATCTATGATAAACGACAGCCCTAGGAGTTATTCCCAACCTACTAAATGGTGATCATAGCCTGACCTTGTATCACAGCCTGACAAAGACCTATAGCACTGGGCTGGGGAGCAAGCAGCAGGTGGCCTTTCTGAGTGCTGTTCTATGGGACACATTTCTGTTACTGAGCTGTAAGCAAGTCTGCCATCTTTTTAGCATGTGTGAGGGAGACTGGTGCTAAAGAGAGATAGCAGAGCTGTAAAAATAAAGGTTCTTGATATGTAGAATAAAATCAGCCTCTTTACTTATGATAGTGCTGAATTCCATGTGACTGTCATTGTAAACACAATATATAATGGCATTTAGGAACAGACTAGAGTGCTAAATAGTGTTTGGAAAATGCTGAAAAAAGAAATCATTGCAGTGAACCTGAGAAACTTTCTCTAAATCCTGCCTTCTTTTGAACACCCATAATTCAATGTCTTTGAAGGAATGGTAGATGATTTTTCCCAGTAACAGAGGGATGTCACTTCTGTCTCAAAAGGGGCCCCGCTGGCTTCTTGTGTGGGAAATTTGTTTTGTAAATTACTAGGATTAGCACAAGTGGTTGCTGTCTGTGTCACTGCCTAAAAGAGAGGTGAATTATTCATCGTAAGGCTGTCCCAGCACAGGGTTCGATTGGTCATCGGCTGTTTTCACTGTTCCAGGGTGTTCCTTCTTTGTGACAAGGCATTTCAAAAGGGATCTGTATTATCCCTCATTCCAACCAATAAAACGTCCTTTGGGCCAGGAAAGAAGTTATGGGAATGGCGACAGTGTTGCTTGGGAGACAGCTCTGCTGTTATGCATGTATGGCTTGTTTGTCCCCTTATTGTCTGACTGTGAATGAGGCAAGATTATGCATCTCTTTCAGGACCCCAAACAAAGAATAAATAGATGGGAGAATCTCAAACTCCAGTGAAAACAGTGAACAGTGGAGAAAATGGAGGTGGAGACTGTGTCATTTCCAAGGAAGCAAAGCTGTTTTTTAATTTTTTTTTTAAGCTATTATGAGACAAGATTGAATTTCAATGTGGATATAGATTAGCTAATGGACCATTAAGTGGACAAGCTGCATACTGACAAAGAATGGTCAAAGGGATATGGGGAGAAGTGACCCTCACTTGAGAGATTTGAAGGAAGGCTGTCACACAGCTTCTGCTGGGGGCTGCATTTACATATGGCTGTCTGAATTTTGATGCTGAACTGGTAGCTCTGGTGAATGTAGCTGTGTGCGCGCATTCAGCAGCATGGGCGAGGGTATGTCAGGCTCACTCACCCAACTCCTGTATCCCAGTCTGAGCCAAAAATGTTGACATATAGGGCATAGTCTCACTATTTGTTTTCTGTATGAGACATTCTATACACATGCACTATGGACCCATACAGTAACTAGTTCTTCCCATAAATATCCCACAAAAAGTTTTGTACAAACCCCAAATATTCTTCCCCTGCTTTCCATAATTAGCCCTGGTGGACTAATTAGTTCTGCCAGTAGACTTCAAAGAGAAGATTGTGCCACCTCCATGTGATATCAGACCTGTCTTTCAATTAAAGGAATAACTGGTTCTTTAGCATATGTGTAGTTGAAAAAAGAAATCAGCTGAAAAACAGAAGTACAGAAAAAAGACTATGTAATTCCAAAGAGGTATATTAAATTTGTTGGAGAGAAGGGCTCAAACTTTTACTGAGAACACATATTGGTAGGTGAAAAAAAATACGTTCATTGAACACATCAGAGTAACTTCCCTTGTGATTACATGGGGTTTATACTTGGAAGCAAATAAGGTGTCAAGCTTCCAAACGGTAAGTGCTCCTGTACATCATAAACAGAAGTATTTTATTGGGAAACATCTTACTACTATACCTTCTGATTTAAACTATAACATATCTATGTTTTCAGAGGAAAAAAAAATGATGGACATACAGATAAGTCTGCAGATAAAAGGAAAAACAAACTCCTGAGTACAATAAAAGCCGGGCTTCTTTATATTTCATTTAGGCTTGGGAGTGGTAGCCAAATTTGCATGTAGTTTCTGGTTCTGAAAATGCAAATAGAGGAATTTACAATGAGATTATTGTTTCTCTGACATCCCAATTTCAGTGCAACTTACCTTAAAAGTACAAACAGCCTACTTCAGCAGGCAGTTCATTCCAAAGCTTTATTTTGTTAGGAAATAAAAATAGTTGTTTCCCTGCTAAATTTTGTCCTGGGGTATTAGATTAGAGTTGGTCTAGTCAGCAGGTGTGAAACTGAATGAAGTTTGTCTACAGTCTAAAATTATGTTGCCTCAAAATATATCAGTCTGGAAATGATACAGGGACTGTGCTGAGGGCCACCTGAGCCAGGCCCAGTGCGGCCTACACCCGGCAGCAGCTGCACACGCAGCTCCTCACGATGGCCTCCACGAGGCCACGCACCTCCCCAGCTCCCCCCTTCAGACTGCCCACGGTGTGCTTACGTGTATAAAAATGGACATAAGGCCTGAATTTTACACATACTTTTGAAGAACTTCATTAAATAAAGTTTTCTGAATTTTACAGACTGTGAAATGTAATCTATTTCCCCAGCTCCATGGTGCTCAGGGCTCAGTGATTTGTTTTTAAAGTGGACCTTAGAGCTAATGCTGTAATACATGTTTATCTAGCTGGATTTTAGCTAGGAATTATAAATATCATCCAAATTAAATCCCAGGAAGTGTTTCATGTACAAGAATAAATGTCATTTTGATGAAATCAATACATTACTGCTGAAAAGAAGTCCCAAAAGAACAGAAGCATAAACAATATTTATATTGGATCTGAAAAATGATTTCCTTAGCCTATCAAACAACACAGTAAGAAATTACTCTGTCTTCTTACTGAAAGATAAATTCTTTTTACTGAAAATGTCTTGGCAGTCTTAAAAGAAAATTAAATGTTGGCACTGGGTTATTCCAATTTTTTATTACTTTTGGAAGCAGCTCCTGAGAGGAAGGTCAAGAAGCCCAAGTAGGTCTCCCCCCAGACCTTTGGAACTGTGGCTTAGCGGAATTGACTCTGTTTGTATGATATTTACACAAATAAAAAATTTTTTTCATTGGAACCTGAGCAGTAGAGCTGCATTTAAACCTTTCACATCTGAAGTGAATAAACAGTTGAAGTGAATCTTCACGATGTGGAGCATGACTAAAGCTTGCACACTGTGAAGTTAGATTAAAGTGAACATATAAGCTACTGTATTTAACATTCTCCTAATTTTTCAAGTAATGAGACTTATCTCCCATCTTGAACTTTAGAACAGGTCTCAGAGGAACATGTCTACATGCTATTTAGCCTTTAAATGCTTTTCTTGCCATTCCAAAAGCTTCTACTGAGACCAAGATAACGATGTGATAAATAATGTATATGCAAAAGAAAATAAATTGGGAAAATGAAAGAGGCTCCTCCTTTTCAGCAGAGGACAAGCTGGACAGGTATTATAGAGCCTGGTTTGAGTCAGGATGACATTGGCAGGTTTGTACTGCAAAAAAATAGGTTCATGTCCTTGGTAACATGTTCGGGTCAATTCAATTATTAATTTTATTTCCAGCATCGCATTTCAGAAAATAAAAATTATTGTTGATGTTGTAATACACATCCAAAAGTACCTTGAGATGGTAGTTTCTAAAAAATACTTGTTTCAGCTCATAGGAAACTGATACTGACATATAAGTTATGTGGTTTTGTGTCTGGTATTTTGGATGTGAATCCAGTACAGGTAGCCACTTCACTTGACATAAAAGTGTGGGTTAGATCTAAATTGCCCTTAATTTCTTTCAGCCAAGCACGTGAAAATAAATTATTAAAATTATTCAGCTCAGATTGAAACTTTTTAAAGTAGTAACCATAAAACATGTTCTTCAGTCTTATCTGCTTCACAAGAGCAAGGGGTAGCATGTGACTAGAGGGCTAGGATTTATGTACACTGACAAGTGCATGAGAATAACATCCTGCAGGTAAAATAGCAGCTGTATGTAGTAGCAATTCAGCAGAGAGGAGAGCAGGTATGTCTGGGGAAAAGCCATTAAGATGGGATATTGTCACACAAATATTAGCCAGAGCCACTTAAGCAAAACTTTTAAGTGTTGGTCCCCCTTCAGTTAAATGATCTTTCTCATAAAGTTCAGATTAAAATAAAGTTAGCTTGACTGTTGTTTCATTTTGTCATAGTTACGTCAACAGTTCTGGTCATGCACCAGGATCTCAAAAAGTCAGAGAAGATTACAGTCTTCTCTTCCAGATTGTTATTCATTTGTTTGGAAGTGGTGTGCTTAGTGGTCACTGATCACTGTTGCTTCAGGGACTGAGTGGTATCCTAAGTGAAAGCCCTTCTCCTTAGATGTTTGCAGCCCCCAGAGAAAAGTTGGGAGGGAAGGAAGACGGGGGCAAGCAGAAAAGAGGGGTCTTTGCTCTCAGGTTATGTCGCAAATTAGCAGCAATACTGTCACAATCCAAAGTCTCTTCTTGTTGTGTTCCGTTATCTAAAGCTGGTTTCTGCACAGCAGTAATACTACCTTTATCCTTGTGCTGTTTTGCAGGCTGCGGACCTTTTCATGACTCTCGTGTTTGAGCTTCGACATCTTTCTCTTGAAGCCTTAAAAACACTATGGCAAAGATCTTCGTTTAAGTGCAGAGACAACTGGTAAGATCCCTTTAGTAACTTCATTAAATATACATATATTTATCAGACAAATGTTTTGTAAATATTTTAAATGGATTAATGATCTAAACCTATGTCCAACTGTCGGATTTAAATTTGGAGTACTTTAAAGGAAGAATGTGTATTGCAGATCTTGTTTATGTGACAGACATGATATTCCTCCTTACCAAATTAACATTGTATACAAAATAGACTTTCCTGTCCCATGCATATTCCCAAAGACAGATTTCCTGTTTCAGGAAAAATGTGAACAGGAAACTTGAGTCATGGCTTAGCTGTAAATTAGTGCTGATGGTTGTGAAAAACTACTGCCATTTGCCACAAAAAAGCTTACCTGGTTTAGTACCTTTAGTGCCCTTAGTACTGGCTGAGGAGAGGAGACAAAGGCTTGGCTGGGAGTTACAGACCTGGTGGAACCATGTCATTCAGTAACAGCCTGGTCTCAGGATGCTTTATACTGATATTGAACTGCCAAGTTGAAGTTCAAGGTCCCCGCTCCTCTGCAGTCAGGAGTAATTGTGATCCAGTGGTTTGAGACTTTCAGGAATACTAATCTAGTATTATTAAAATCAGTACAATTTCTTTCTTCTTCTGAAATCAATGTCCTGAAAAGTGTATACAAAGAGATAAGTTTTTTACTGGTTTCAGTATGAAATGTCATCAGCTTATTTGAAATTCACCTAATGCCAGGCTTTTTTAACAATATTTTGTTTGTAACAATATTTTAATATTTACTTAACACAAAAGGGATAGATTTTTGTTTGGCTTAGGTTTGTTCTCATCTTCTGAGAAACAGTCATGTTAATATTATATATTAGAGAGCAATCTGAACTACTCTGCCTCTTTCTGTATTAACTTGAGACTTACTTACTCAGGACAAAGTCACTGGTTTTAGGAACTAAGAAGAATTCCATGTAGACTACTCTCTTATTCCGATAAAAGTGCTTTTACCCAGTTCAGTTTAACTGCTTCCTAGTTAATGTGTGTTCATCCACCAGTGTGTTAATGTGTGCTCATCCACCAGTACAGGAGGTAGGTGCAGACGTTTTACAGAAGGACTCCTAAGAGCTGAAATGTGTATTGTCTGATTGTCATGCTGGTGTAATCTTTCCACTTAGATAAGGTCTAAGACAGTGCAGGAAGGTAAAAAAAAAAAAAAAAAAAAAAAAAGTTAATACAGTTTTAATATTTTCATTTGGTATCGGTGAAACAAAAGAAAAAGAAAAAAAAACTTAATATAAAATTATTACTTTAAGATACTTTAGTCTTCAGAATTTTGGATCTCTTTGGATGTCTTTTAACTTAGTTTTCAGAGAAAGCAACCAAATATTTTGCTTAGAATCCTGGTTACAAAGAGTTATTGAAATACCAAAACATTTAATCACATCTTGGCTGAAGCTTATTTCCTTACAGTCACCAATCCAAAGGAAAATGGTGATTTCTATGGAATCTGCCAGTGGAGTGGACTTTTATTTACTTTGAAAGAAGCCGAACCTCAATGTGTTTGTTCTTTTATTCTTGAGTATTCTGGTCATCTTAGATTTGCTGTACTTTTTTCTTGTGTTACAGGCAGCCCTTAATAGATGCTCTCCCATCTTGTGCTACAGAAGCATGTGTTATCCTAATGAAAGAAATTATAGCTTCCAGAGAAGTTGAGGAAGACAAAATGGACTATTTCTTCTGGTCATTTTCATTCATTCCTAAGCCCACCTTGGGCATGATTGAATCTCTTGCTGTGAGCAGATCAGTTTTTTTTTTCTTTTTTTTTTAATACATTTATCATCAATATATCTGTCTCATAATTTTTTTATTTTACAGTAATAGTCTTTTTCACAGATTTACACAAATCTCCATCTGCAGGGGTTGTTTGAGCAATGTGGTGAAACTACTGGCTATTTTAATTTTATTTTCAAAAGATAATCAAGTCCTGTTTTGTCACTGGAGCTTGATATTGCATTTGTAGTCTAGAGACTTAAGAAGCAAAAACAAAGCAAAACAGAAGTGTATGAACTACCCTGTGGACTCTAGAGATGGGTCTGGGTTAATTAGTTTTAAGGTTCAAGGTCAGGTCTGTGTGAGGATAGGATATTGAAATTTGGCATTTGCAGGTTTATGGGACAGATATAATTATTTTCATTTTAAAATGGGTGCATTTACTAAGTTTTAAGTGCTTTTTGTGAAGTTTTTAGGTGGGATTTAGAGAAAATGTATACTGATGATGGTTTTAGTATTAAGCAAGGAATAAACCCAGCATAGGTTGCCTCAAGGGCATTGATCCTTCCGTTCCATTTATGACTTACTTATGTGGTTGATTGCATACAGCAACAGAAGTTTGCTTATCCAAATGTGTTAGTTAAATGCTAGCCTGCTGCCTTTGCCATTGAAATAATTTTTATATTACGTGTACACATACACTCTAAAGTTCATATTTTTTTAATATATATATGTTATACTAGTGGAAAAATTCAGTAGTAGCCTTGAAGAATACACCGCACTAGCAACTGCCATACTGCAGTAATAAATGGTGGAACTATCCTCAAATACTTAACTTAGTGTGATTTTGCGATGTGTTACAATAATGAACAGTGCCTAAAATCACAGATCTGCTCACTCTGTGCATTTACCTTTGTTACATCATATCCTCAGGCACCACCAAAGCAAGCATGGACTTTTAATAGTTTTACATGTACATGACCCACCTTTCCCTCTGTAAAATGCCCGTTTTCTCCTTCATTCCAGTGGCTTTTATTTTTATGTGGTCGTGGTACTTATTCCTCTGTCGTGCTGCTCTTCACTTTTCATCTCTTCATCTCCTCTTCTCTGTTTCCTGCTGTTAGCTCTTCGTCTTTTCCACTTGGGATTATAGCAGCTGCCCTCAATTTGCTGGCTAGACATGCTGTTATGGCAGCTTGTAGCCTTCTATTAAGACAAGAAATTGGACAGAAATTTGAAAAGCTGATAGTTAGGCTGTTACTGCATAAAGTACAGACAGGAGCAGCTTTGGTTGTGGTGAGTGAAAGAAGACTCTTTCACCAGATAGAACTTATTTGTTGTTATTATGTCCCAAAGTGTTTGAAAAGAGTCTGGCTGCTAGGTAAGATGTATATATTAACCATGTATCTTTTGTACAGCTACAGATGGCATGTTGTGAGCTAATGTAAAATATAAAATCACTAAAATTGTATGAAATTTGGCAGGTTCTGCAATAAATATAGGTTTTCCTTTGTCCTCCACCCTCCTTCTCATGTAATTTTTAGGAAGACAGGAGACTGTCCACAGATTTGTCTCCAATTTGGAATGTAAATGATATTTAAAATATTAATGTTTTCAGTCAAACTGGAACTGAGTTTTTGGCCAGCTCCAAGGATAAGAAAGCCCAGACTACATGTATGACAGGCATGAATGTCACAAATGCTCTGCAGTAGAGCATAGTAACCGGTCATTCCTGTTGAATGTAAGTGTTAGGGCATTGATTAGAGTTACAAGACTTGGACCTTGGAAAAGATACGTAACTACGAGATCCATAAATATCCAGTCTGGCTAATCTATCATTCATGGATGCCATATGCAGGTTACCAGTTTCAAAAGCATGTGCTACAACTATAAACATGTCATTAGATTTTATAGATGTTTTCAAATACTCTACTGTTGGACTAGGTAACTAACAATCACAAATAATTTAATTATCTGCTAATTATTTACAAGTAGCACAAGAGTATTACTTAAAAATAATTATTTATGGAAGTCTTCATCAAATCACAGCATATTGCGTAGTTGTGCTTCCTTGCACATTTTAATGCTAGTTTTTACATCCTCTTCTAAATTACTTGTGTGTCACATTGGGGATACTCAATTCATCATTTTGAGCATCCTGGAAAATAGTTTAGATTTGTTTTCTTACCCTTTCCTGAGCACACAGGGCATGATTTCTCGTGGAAAGAACTGAGGTCTGTGTCATACTGACATTACCTTAGCCCTTCTGTTTACATGTGAAGGTGGAAGAATTTTCCATTATTTCTCTGCAGGGTAGTCTGTTTTCTCCACCCCCCCACCCCCCCCCCCCACCTTTTCCCTCCCTTCCCCCCCCCCCTTTTTCCCTTTTATTCCTTAAAGGGCTGTTTGAAAACATGCATTGCTGAGATTGAGTTTTAGCATGTAAAACTTTGGATACATCCAGTTTCTCTTGTGTGTTATAGTAATTATAAGAAAGACTTTTCTGACGCAGCCTGTTTTTTTCGTGCTTGTTCACAGCCTTTGCTGAAGTCATCAGGAGCAAGCCAGAGCTGCTTCTTAGGAGTAACTGCTCTCTTACATAGGTTTTGTTCAGCTCACAGCTCCTGTGATGGTGTGCCTGCTGTGCAGAGTGTGATGAGGACACTTGGAGAATTTTTGGGAGGAAACTGTACCGTGCAAGATTCAGAAGGTTTGAGCCAGGTATCGATCATATAGATACCAGCATGTGGTATAATGCTTTACCACATTACCATTATGATCTAGAATATATTTGATGGAAATAGCATTCAGTGGGTTCCCAGAAAGTCATGAATACAAGTTTTTTTAATTCATATTCTTGAATAGGATGAGCAGATAAAATTCTGTAATCCAACAATTATTTCTGACCGATCAGCACAGACATTCATGTGTATTTAAAGAAGGAAAAGTCTTGGGTCTTTTCTTCTGATGAAGCAAACTTCATGACTTGAAATATGGAAGAACACCCATCACTCCCCTGTAAAGTGGCATGATGATGAGAGTTTCCTATTCTTTGGTGACTTCCTTTGGACATGGATTCATGTACAGTTGTTGTTGGCTATGATGTCACTGGCTAATAATTTCTATTGAGTCACAATGTTACTGTCTGTAAGCAAATTGTGGTTTTGGGAGAGTGTAATGGGAGAGCGTGTGATTTTTACCCATTTGTCTTCCAACAAATCTCATTAAAATTAGCCACGAGATTAGAGAATCAGAACTGGGAGTTGAAGTGCAGCCTCTTGAAACTCAGCAGCATGTTGCAGTGACATGCATAGGTATCTCTGATGAGGACAACTTTACTGAAAATGCTGAGCATTACAGGAGAGACCTGCCACCTGAGCTCTCAAATCAACAGTAAATGGAATCTTTGACCCATACTGTTATGGAAGATTTTAGAACATTTTCACCATGTTGGCTTCAATGTGGTTTCCAGGGGACTGCTGGCCCATATTACATAGAACTCCCTAGGCTTTAAAACTCTGGACTTCAGTACAGAGCTTTTAGCTAAAAAATCAGATTGCCAGCAATTAATATGCTTTCTGGATTCTGAAATGGCACAGGTTTCCTGTATGTTCAGCCAAAAAAATACCGTAATATTATGGCATCTGGTGATGAGTTATTCTTTTAAATCAGTTATTGTTTCCTGAACTCCATGTTAGATCACTAAAAGGTCCAAATGTCTGTGATCAAAATGGACAAAATATCAAAGTAGTTGAAAAACTTTTAGTGTACATCAAGTCCATGACTTCTGCTTTCCTATTGCAATGCAGGTTGGTTGGTTGCCAGATTTTACTTGTGTTACATGACATTAGAACACCAGTCCCAGTCCATATTCATAAAAGGTCTTGTCCATACATTAAAGCCAAGTATACCTGTTACAATAGGGTCTGCAAGGAAACCTCCCATATGAGCAGCAGTTATTTTAAACAGAGATTTTTGCAAAGAAAATGTTAATGCAATAAGTTTTCATGTACAGCTGACAAGATATGGAGAATTTTTTATGTTCTGCTCTGTATTTACAGATGCAACTGGTTCTAAAAGCCATTGGAAATGCAGGACTGGCAGCAGCTTCGCTTGCTCCTGTTTTGAGCCTGTGTGCTTCCCTCCAAAGTAATCCAACTGAAATTCGTCTAGCTGCTATCCAGGCATTCAGACGCATTCCCTGCTCTGTCAGGGTAAGTAATTTATTGCCAGCAGGCAAATGGTGGCTTCCTGGTACAGTCCCAGAGTTTGGACTTTCTGGAATAGGTAAGAAACACGCAAGCAAACAGGAAACAAATCTAAATGTGTCTTTCAGCAGAGCTTCTCTGCTGTTGGAAAGGTTGGTACAGCCACCTTAAAAATTGGACCTGTGGTAGGTTTTGCAAATAGCTGAGGTAACATATCTAGTGACAGAGATAATGTTGTGTGGCTTATGTCTATGTGGGTTAATGGTTAAAAACCCACAATAGGTGATTTTTCCTATAGCCTGTTCCACTGTATCTGTGAAATGCTGAGTACTAATGTGAGAAGCTTGCTGTGATTGACAATACACTGTCATAGTTGGAACATTTTGTTAATTGTTTAAGAGAAGAAAACACAAAACTTGTTTTTTCAAATATCTTCATACTAAAAACAATGGCAAAGCCCAGAGTGCTAGCCTGGGCAAAGCTGGCAGTTCTCCAGAAGTACAAGAGATTTGCACATGGATTTGCAGTTAGAGAAACATTTTGTATGGCTTTTTAAAATCTAATCCCAGCATGTGTTGGCGTACTTGTTCTGTAGTTATGAAGCTCAGCATTGCTTTTTAGAGTTGATGAAAATACGAAGTCTGTGACATCTATGATACACCCTATCATTGTCTAGCAAATGAACTGCTAAACCAAGACCCTCTGGGTGGACTGTGGATGTCAAATGCTAATAGAAATGTTACTGGTATTAGTCCTAAGTCCTTAAGTCCTCACAGTTCACCAAATAAACTCTTATTTGTTGATATCAGGGAAGTATTGAACAGAATAAATTTGTTACAGTCCTATACTTTGAAACCAGGAGTAATGATTTTAATAAACCATTAAAAATGTAGCCACTGTTGTCTGTGGCAGACGTGTGAAATATAATAGAAGAACTCTCCCCTGTGGTAGAGTAAAACTATCATTTGTACTGCGAGCAAAGTGAGGCTGTGTATTGGAAGCAGTCCTGCATCCTACCCTGAGTGGGTGTAGGATTCAGGTCATAATGACAGTTCTGGAAATTTGTGGATAGAGCAGTATAAAGAATACATGCATACATTTGCATACATATTGCATGAAGTGACTTTGTCGAATATTTATAGTCATGGATATCTCTTTCAGAAAGAAAAACCCGCCTATACCTGAAAGTGCTCACATGAGGTGTTTTAGGGGTGTAAATATAATAACTGTCTTTTTCATTCTCTCTCTTTTGTTTTTTTGGTAATCTTTTTGTCTTTCTTTTTCTCTTAGAATGCTGTATTACTTGAGCTGTATCAAGCAACTAGTGAAAATGTGGAAATAAGGATTGCTTCTTACTATATGGCAATGAAATGTCCAAATGAAGAGTTGCTTAAACAAGTACAAAAGAGTTTGCTAAAAGAAACTTCCAGTCAAGGTTAGCAAAGCATCAACTGAAATCTTAGGCATTCCTCAATGATACTTTGGTGTAACGTTAACTTTACAGGTGTAATGGTACCAATCTATTTCAATGTTTATTTAATTTTAATACTTGGTAGGTTGTTTTTAAAAGATTGTTTGTATGGTTGTCCCATTTTGTATTAACATTGTGATGCTGTTATTTTAGCTTTGTGAAGTTGTTATTTTAGCAATAGTGACTCTATTGGCACCATTTCATTAACTTAATGCCAATAAAGAGATGCATGGAACTTCTCTGATGTTTAGTGCATCCCAGATACAAATGAAGAACTACAAATTACATTTTGTTAAGTTGTGAAAGAAGCAAATGGCAGAAAAAAATATTGCAAGCTGCAGTTATTAATTAAACTATTTCTTAATTATGTTTTAATGCCTCTAAATCTCATATTTCCTATTAGTTTACTATATATAATATTTATTGCCATTATCTTTGTTTGGTCTTGTCCTCATTTGCAGTTATTTTATGTGTTTTGGTATGGTTTTAATATTGACAGCAGTTTAAAGATAGCATTAGACAGAAACTAAGCAGATCTGAAGACAGCAAAGAAAGGCCTGCTGATTTTCATCTTAAAATGCCTAGAAACTTTCAGGCTTCCCTGCAGTTAGTAAGAGACGCTCCATCACTGTGCCAGCAGTAGTTCTTCAGGTCAACCAACAGTCTTCTAAGGATCACAGTTTAAGAACTGTGCATCTAATGGCAAAAAATAAAAAAAAGAATGGTGTCAAGAAACTGTTTATAACACAAGAAAAAGGAAAATGTGGCAACTGGGACATATTTTGTTAGAAATGCTCTGAAAAGGATTTTTTTGAGGGGCATTAATCATATATCCAAACATATTTTGCTGGGCAACAGTGTAACAGATATTTGGGGAAAAAATTAACACAGTTAATAACCTCTTAATCGTTCATAGTTTGTTCTAATTAATGCTGTCTGCTTGTCTGGCTGTGTGACTGATTATTGCCTAATCTGAGACAGATTTCTGACATGAGAGACTGAATTGAGAACTGATGCCAAATAGAAAATCTTCTATGCTATGTTTAAAAATAGTATTTTAATGTAAATAGCTTATCTGAAGGAGAAGCTGTTTGGTCTAGTATGAAATTAAACTGTAGGTTCTATAAAAGTAAAGAATCCTATCAGCCCTTTATTACCAATGCACAGGGATTATTTAAGATAGTCCAATATTTTGTATGAAGAAGGGATTTTTTCTCAATAGTTTCAACACATTCAACAAAGAATAACTTTAGACTAATCTTTGGCTTTTAAATCTGTCAAAAACATGAAAGGATATCTATAAGGCAATTTGCAAGCAGATGAAAGCAGGCTCTGTTTGCTCTCTGGACCCCAGTGCCTGGACTCTAGCCAGCTCTGAACTTGAAGCTGTGTATCCATTTTGTCAGGATGTTGTGTCCAGACCAGTAAATCCTGCAGGGATTATGAGTTTAGGCTCACTATTGTGCTCACCTGAAGATATAGACTGTGGTTTGGAGGGGGCTTACGTTCCTTTTTTTTCAAGTTTAGACAAAAAGAAATTGCATCAGCCTGCAAAATACCATCAAGGCGCACCCTTAGTGACTCTTCTTCCTGTTCCATGTGAAAAATAAAATGTCTGCTAGCTCTGATTTACGAAAAAACTCTACAAGTTCATCTAAAATGTTATGTTTGAACAATTTAATGCAGTATTCCTGAATTTTGATAATTTCTTTCGTCTTTGGTTGACATAATAAATAATTCATATAACAGACTTTTGAGTAACAAGTGCTTTTGAAGGCATAAAGCACATTATTTTTTTTAGTTTCCATGTTCAGAAAAAAAAACAATATAAAGAAAGAAGTTGTATTGTGAAAAAACAGTTATATCAGTGTTAAGTGTCTGTGCGTTGAAATATCACTGGAGCCTAACGTACATTAACTTCAGGAGAAATAAAACCTCTGTTTGAGAACCAGACTCCAAAACACTTGGAATTTGTTTGCCCCCCACAATGCAGAACATAATGCAGCCAAGTCATGAATCAGCACAGTGTTGTGCAGACATAACTCTAAATCACAATCTAAATCACAATTGTGTATGCGCTTTTTTTTTTCCCCAAACTGTTTTTTGGAAATATGCTGCATTGCACATTGTAGAAAGAGTTTTCGTATTTTAATTTGTTTGCTGTATACAAAGAAACTTTCTTGCCAATTTTCTCTTACAAATTCACCTGCAATTCCATTATAAACCTCAGGGTACTTGGTTATCATTTGCCAAAGTTTATGTAGGGAATCTGATAACTAGAATTCCCTATATTTAAAGTTGCTTAATGCTTGGCATTAAAAGGCTTTGTTTACTGCTGCTTGTAGTTTTTAACTGTTTAAGATTTTTCATGTGCTTGCTGTCTATCCCAGACTTAATTTTCATGTTTCTGCACACTGGGTCAATGATTTGCTAGAACAAAATGAGCATTACTGCCAAAGTGAGAGTGTAAAACCATATTTCAAATAATTCTGTTGCATTTGTTCTTTGGAAAAGGGACAGAAACAGCCCTAAATTATTTGAGCAGCACAGCCTGCCTCTAATTTCTGTATGTATTGTATCTTTTTTTGCAGCACTCATTTGGATGTAGTATAGAAGACCCTTTGCAAACAGCAAATAAGTAGCTTAACATTTCTCACTTGCTTGCTTAGTTAGCTGAGAGGCATAAGTGAAATTAAGGAGTGAAAGGCCAATTACATTCCATACTGGAAAACAATAAGACAGTATCTAAATGAACTGACTATGGCAAAGATAGATGCTGAAAATGAGTGAATGCTCTTGTGATCAGGGGAATTATTTAGGATTAATTCTAGTATAAATAAAAAAAAGTTTCCTGTATCAGTCTTAAGAACAGTTTTATTTTTTCTCTAGTTCCCAAATGCTTTTCTTTTTCTAATTTAAGTGGGCTCCTTTGTTTGGAGTCATCTCTCTCAGCTCCTGGAGACAGATGATCCACTGAAGGAACACCTTCGAGATTCTATTCCCGATGATATCCTTAGCAGAGATTTTGACTGGGAGACATGGAAATACTCCTCATATTCAGATGTCACATTCCAATCAGGTATGTGGAGTTTTAGAACTTGATGCTTTGGAGCATATGAACTATTGAAATCCCATGTCTTTTTGGGTTCTTTACACCTTGGTGTGGAGATTTTTAATTTCTAAGAGGTAATGGAACCCAGTACTCAAATGGAGGCTTGATTCTGCTCTGACCTTAATTGGACTATTACTACTATCAATTGTAATTCCAGTAAGCCAGATACCATGCAATTTTGCGCACGTGGTTTGTGAGAGAGGAGAACCAATGTGGTGGTTTTTATTTATTTCTTTTAAAATAATTTTTATGAACACCAACTTTTAATTCCTTAGTGAGCTTCCTCTGCAGCAACAGAGCATTGGGATGTGTTTTTTCTTCTGATATGTGTGTTTTTCTTGTTGTAAAACTCAGATTCCTTCCTGTTTTATTATCTATTCATTCTTTGTTTTCAGGGAAAAATCTAGAGAATATTTTTCAGAGTAACATTATGATTCATCCATCTCTTCCAACATAGTTGTGTGAGATATGTGTTCTAAGTACTCTTTTTTAAGGTTAGATAACAGGCTTTCAGTCATGTCCATTAAAGTCTTTGCTGTACTAGAGTTAAATAATTTGTCTTGCTGTTCTAATGTTTTACTCACCACCATCTTAAAGGGCAGAGTTGCAATTTCCCAAAGCATGATAAGACTTGAAAAGTATATGAGAATAGCTCATCTCTGACTGACATCTGATATTTTATGTTGCAGCTGGTGCAGGTGCAAATATGGAAGCATCAGTGGTCTTTTCTCCTGAATCTTTTGTACCACGATCAGTCATGACAAATTTGACTGTTCACCTTATGGGGCAGGCTATAAATCTACTGGAGGCAAGTTCTGGGAATTTTTTTATCCCTCTACTCAAGGGACACTTGGTGTATTGAAGTACAAAATATTTCCTGTTTTCCCATTACAGTTCCTTTACCAAGCTATGCTTTTCATTGCTGCAGCAAAGTTGCCTTCAGACTCATGACTCCTTTGCATAACGGACTTAGTCACAATAACACCACTGTTGCTCTGATAGTACTGTATACCAGTATGTATGCCAATTGAGTTATATTCAGTTGTTGTTGATTCAGTTGTTGTTGTTGAAATAAAAGATGAAAGCCAGTGCTGTTGCTTTCTGAAACACTGGTCTTAGCTCCTGTTTAGGATGGTAGGAATCATCTAGTTGGTTTACAATGGAAAATGCATTAGCTTGGATATGCCACTCCATTAATACAAGAGATAAAGAGTTTTATATTTCAAAGTGAAGTAACTGTTCTGGTCCCACTGGCCGTACTATAGTTGGGATATTTAAATGGCCTGCCTGCAACCTTGTCATCTTTAACTGTGCCTCTTCTGTGCCTCTAAGAGAAAGGAATGCTTGGCATATGGACTCTTTTTATTGCAATTAAAAATGTGTACACAAAAGAGAGAATTTAATTTAACCTTCAGATTTCAAGTGAAGCTTGCATATTCCCTGGATTTGTATGTGTTAGTAATACTATTTTAGTGAAACTTGCAAGCAGAATTTTGTTTCAGGAGCAGAAAATTGGTATTTTTTTGTCATAACAACCAAATTACTGTTTGCAAAGTGATAAAATAGAAATAGCTAACTGTCCTGTCATGGTGTAAACGAACAAGTACCTGAATACAAAAGGATTTTTATTTTGTACTGAGCTTCACATAGTCAACAAACTAAAGTGTTTTTACTAGTAAGATTTAGTACTGAAATATCCAGTATTGGATGCTAAAAGAGGTAAGATACTTTATAGACCCCAGTGATTTTGTATGGCAAATTCTCGTTTGTACAAAAACCTAAACATTTCATCTTGATGTATTTTTAGTTGTGTTTCTGCCTGTAGAACTGTACATTGCTTATGCATCTCATTTTCAGCCTTTGAATGCTGTATGCTTTCCTGTAGGTTGGTGTACGGTTAGAGAATGCTGAAGCTGTCATGCAGAAGATTTTTGGGCAGAAGTTTGATACTTTTGGTGACAATTTTTTTGCAAACAGCAATGAAAGAAACCACAAGTCAGGACGCCCCATGCAAACAACAGGAAAAGTCAAGCAGAGGAAGCTGACTTTTAAGCAATATAGCCCTGCTGATCATCTCGTAACTACGGCTAGCAAGCCAAAGTCGAGAAAAGCTAACCAGAATTGTCCACGTCAAAAGTATAGCAAGATGAGTGAGTTAGTGAAGAAGGTAATTGACAGTGTCATGACTTGGAAAAATTCTTAACATTACCCAGTTAACCATAGGTCCCCATCTAGTATTGAACGGTTGTTTTGCATTAATATGCCTCCCTTGCAAAAAGCATACATACCCTTTTCCATTCATACAGCATTTAACAAATGCATAATATACAAAGCACAAAGGGCCATATCTTCATTTTTTCAGATTGTGTTATTGTCTCCAAACAATGACTCTCAGCCACAGGAATGTATTGCCTGTGTTTTGGGCTTCATCTTATTTTTTTGAGTACTGATAGTCTCTTTACTGATGTCCTTTTGGCTATTGACTTCTGTGGCACTTTATACAGTTGCTTGATCCTGAGTCATGTTGTTTGTGATCTGAATTCCCAGTTTGTGTCAGATGTTACATTGACCCTTTGTGCAATAACTCATGAACAACTAATGTTTGGAGAGAGCTATGTTTATGACAGGGAAGCTTTGGAAATTTACTTCAATTGTTGATGTATTGTCTGGAAAACTTGGGGGCTGTGATTTCTTTAGTTTGTCTTAGACCATCTGTCCTTTCAGGATTCATCTTCTTAGAGTTTCTTCTTACAGTGTGATCTCATGTTCATGTTGTGTTCCTGTTGTATTAATTCCTACAGAGGGAAAATGATTTTATTTTTTTTAACCTTTTAGTTTATTTAGCAATCATGTTGCTCATAATGGTATGTTAACTGAGATTGTATTCCCTGGTATTTTTTCAAAGTTTCAAATATCTGAGGGTATGTACTGCAATACTTATTATTTTGTTCAGTCATCTTAGGACTAGATGTTACCTGTGTTCATAGTGGAAGTCAGCTTGTGTGGTATAGAGCCGAGATTTAGCTGGAAAGAGCAGGTATGGATCAAGGGTCTTAAGTGGGCTTGAAATATTTATAAAAGGCAGCCTAATGTCTGCTTATTACTAGCCTAGCCTGTACTGAGGAATTGTTTATTATAGACTTGAAAGAAATTTAATATAAACATCCTTCTCTTCCTGATTTATTTATCATGTCAGTTCACTGAGAGAAAGGTGAGAAAGGAGGAGATGAAATGTGAGCTAAGCATGAAAATCTTTGGAAATGAAGTTAGCTTTTTGGATTGTGAAGATTTAAGAAAGCAAATGAAACATTATTCTTTAAATCTGGCTGAGCTTGCTGTCAAACTTCTGAAGGTAAAAGGAACCTTTTTGTTATTTGAAAGTAAATGCTTTTAGAAAGTACTTTCTGACAGATACATGAAAGATACAACATATTACTTATTGTTTCTCTAAACTGAGCTCTAAAAGGCACTAGTATATATTGGGTTTAAACTGTGTATGATTAATTAGGGAAGGATTGGTTCTGCTGTCTGATGGTTCTTACCTCTTATTTTTCCTGTTCCAAACCATCCGCGTTTAAATAGAAAATTATTTCTTTAAACAGGATAGAACTAGTAGTGAACTCATGCCCTAACCAGATGCTGGCTTTGGGCTGCTTTCTACCTAATTTCCAAGATCAGTTCAGTTTAAAACAATTTCGCAGCAGAGAAATGTGTTGGGTAGTTATGTCTGGAAAAAAATGTGCATGTTGGCTTTATTATGCAAAATAGAATTCTGGGATTTTGCATGTGTGTATGGTTTTTGTTTGTTTGTTTGTTTTTCCACTACAGGGGCAAGAGATCCAGCTTAATAAAAGGCTTAGTTTGGCCACGGAAGAATTGCAGTTTCCAGTAATTTCAGGCTTTCCTGTTCAACTGGCAATCAATGCCTCAGCAGCAATCAATGTTAAAATGAAAGGCAATGCAGAGTTCAAAGAACAGTCAAATTTCTTTGTAAATGGCTATATCAAGCCAAGGTAATAGCTGCTGCAAATGCATGTCACTTCTACATATTACTGGTTTTAAGTAGTAGCTCCTGACCTGAAAGTTCTGTGTGAATGCCATTGTAATCAGTTAGGAAATTCTTGAAGAACTTGAACAGTCAACCTTACATTGCTGGGTGGTTTCTATGCAATAAGGACAGTTGTGATTTCCTATCCTGCCAATCTGATTTTGAACTTCATTGCTGTGCTTTTCCAGATCTGTTTCAAGCTGACCATTCTTCCTACCTCTAAATCAAATTCCTAAATGTTTGCATGCAGATGACCTGTATGCTTTACCTGCTACAAGGATAGCACCTTGAATTTTTCTCAGGACCAGATATACAGTTACAGCTTATGGATCAAGAACCAATTGGATGATTTAACCCTACATTTCCTTACCTGGCTATTGTAGTTTTTTGTGCATACTGAATACATTTACTAAACTTCACTATGGGCAGCATAATATAGATAAATATAGATAGGTAAATATAAAATATAGATAAATATAAAAGATAAACTTACACCAAACCACTTAGTCCAAATCACTTTCCCTTACTTGATATTTCATGCTGAAGTCTGGGTTCAAATCCTTTAGGACACATATCTCACAACACTTAATTTTACTGTTGTTCTTGTTAGAAAGTGTGTGTCTGTGTACACACAATATCTTAAATTATTTCCTGAAACAAAATACTCATTATGATTTTAATTCTAGAATATACAGTCTAGAGCACCAAACACTATGTATTTACTGAAGAGGATAAGAAGACTATGGTTTAGATTAAGCGCTTTAAAAATAAAGTGCTCTTCATAGAATAATGTATACCTGAATTTTTCAACAGTGCATTTATCCAGATTTCTGTTCAAATGGGAACTATGGGGACTGTTGGACAAGCTGGCCTAAGCTGGTTAACAGGAATAAGGACATCTACTAGTCTTGATGGGGGAATCCAGGTTAAAAAAGGGCAAGAACTCAAAATTGTTTTGAACACCCCAGAAGAATCTATGGAGATAATTAATTTCAGGTAAGCAAGGTCATCTTCCTAAATTAGTAACCATGATAACTTTCTTGAATCAGAGCTTGACTGGCAGGCTTATTAACAGAGCAGAAATATATTCTGTCAGCAAACTGTTTCAGTCTGACTGTTAGTCCAAATCCGCTATTCAGAAGAAAAGGAAGGGGAAATAATTCTGTGTTTTACACTGTTTTAACAAAAAAAGTACATCCTTCCACTGAAGTAAAATGCTCAAATTAAAACCTTGTGATAAAAAGATGTAAATTATTTTTTTCCATACTGCTCAGTTTTTCCCTACTGAACGTTAGTGCTGTTTCTGGAACCTTACTCTTAAAGTAATCTCATTCAGGGCATTAAAGTGGTGCAGAGAAACCTTAGCAATACTTTTTCTACAGATGGTATTAACCAAACCCAGGTATAAAATAATATTTAGCAAAACACTGGAGTAATTTGGAATATAGTACTAATGAGATGTGCTCATGCACTTCTGGTGAGTTTTTACTTAGGTTCTTTAATGTTAAGTAAAGATTAGAGGTTACAAATACATACTACCACAACTGACAGATGTTAAGCAAATTAATTACTTGTGCTAATGCAAGCTGTGCTTTTAGGCTCTTGGTTTTTCTTTGGACTTACAGCTTTGTTAGAAGTTCAGCTAGAAGGCACTGAGGTCATCAGTGTGATGACATTGAAAACCACATGTAAACTGCATGGCTCTTACGCATGACTATGGAATCATGAAGTGTTTTCAGTATGTGGATTGTCATTCCTTTGTGCTTATTTTAATTTTGGACATTGCAGTGCTACAGGATATGCAGTTCAGGAAAGACTGTGGAGTTTAAATTTAAACCATCCATTTCTTTAGGACTGCTGGAAACTTACTGATATAATTCTGTTTCTGTCAGCTAGGATGAATGACAGTCCAGAAGAGTAAAAGTCAAAGTAATTACAAACCTGTTTTGTCCCTTATTTGAACAAAAGTCTGTCTGTAGAGCCTACTGGATATTTCACTAACCCTCTTGCTCCCAACAAGGACAGATATCGTGGTTCTTGTACTAGCAGTTTAGTGAAGTTTTGAAAGAACTTCAGGACTGGAACAAAATTCATGTCTGTATGTACCCTAAGGGGAAAAAAATAATAATAATTAAAAAATAAAATCTAGAAGCCAGAAGGTAAAGGGATTTGCAATAAGCTGACCATACCAAATTTCTCAGAACAGAGAGCTCTAATTGTGACTGTAAAAAGATAAAGGATCCTACAGAAGGATCTCATGATAGTAAGAAATTAAACATGGAAATTGTGGATAAAAATTAGTGCTAATTAGTGGAAATGTAGACTGAGCTTAGTAGAATTTGATTTTTCTTGTGTTTCTTATGTGGTACAAGATGACATGTAACTAAGAATTCTGTTTATATATTGTTGTAGCTTTAGCATAATTGGTTTTAAGTGACTGTTTGAAATTCTTGGTTGTAGCTCTAAACTCTTCTTCATAATGGTGGATGAGACTGAACGTGTTGATATTTTCCAAGACCACACAGAAAGCAGATCTTGTACTGGGAAGGAAGGTAGGTCTAACTATCAAGTTTGTCTGAGAAATCTTGATCATTCTGAAATATCCACAACAGATGTTTTATTCACTAGAATTACTTCTTTACCATATTACTTCTAGGGGGTTCTTCAGTGCTCAATGTGCAGTATTCATTTGTATGTTTTCTTTGCTTGGTGTTCTAACTGAGTGTTCAACTGTTGTTTTCCACTAGTGTCTGAGTTTACTGGTTGGCAGCTGTGTTCTGAAATGTCATATCCTGACCCAGCTAGTGCTTTGTTTTATCCTCTTGCTGGACCTTCAAGAGTGGCTGTCACATTAACTAAGCAAGACAGAGGCCTACAGCAGTACATTGTAGAAGCTGCATATAACTATGTTCCTCAGGTACCATTATGCTGTGTTTTCCTTGGCTTTTGTAAGTTTATTAGTTTACTTACAGTGATGAATGAATGGTATATCTTAGCACTGTATATTCAACTTGACTAATTTTCAGTCTGTGGTGTTATTACTTTAATTCCCGTTATATTGGAAAAAGATGTAGAAAACAACTAATGCTGACAGTGGGTGAATATTATTTTCATATATAAAACAGTGCACAGGTTTTGTTTTGTTTTTTTTTTGGTTAGATGAGAGTTACAGGACTAAAGCATCTGGCATCATTTTGATGACTTTTTTTCTGTTTGTGACAAAAGACAGAACAACAACAACAAACCCTCCCGAATTATTAGTTTACATTAACCACCTTATTTAAAAGCAAAACTTAGGCTCCAGTGGATCAATTCTAGAAGGCTGCCAGTTATTTTAATGTGTTCATCTGGGCAAGCCCATGGAAGGAGTTGTTTTCACTGTCTGCAGGGGACAGCAAAAATATATGGCTTTTTCTAAAATAGTGTTACATAGTTGTGGACTTAGGTGCTACACCTGACCTATTATCATTAAATGGACTATGAGGGGACTAGCAGCCTTTCAACTACTGTGTGCCACTGGGCCATAGTGGGACAATGTACCCCTAAGTCATCTGCCACAGGGGCTACATCTGTGGTATGGTTGCTGAAAAACTTGAAAAGCAGATAGCTGAAAATGCTTTATAGCTGTAAAGGTCGTTAGGATCATATGATGTAACTCATTCTGACAGACTGTTTTGTAAATGCTTTGCCACTTGCAAACGTGGTTATCCTTTCTTTCTTTCAGGAGGATTCATGGATCCCAAGCGAAGCTGTCCTTCACTTCTTCATTGGGACTCCAAAGTCAGAATTGAAAAGGGATGTTGGTGTTGACCTAAACTTTAATGTCCCGCAGAAGAAATTTAGAATCCAATTCATACAACCAAAGAAAAAAATTGAGATCGATGGTAGGTTTTTTCACCTAAGAACCAGATCATCAGTTAATGTCAACTAGGAGAGCTTCGTTAGAATTAATAGAGAAATGCCAATATATTTCAGTCAATAATCTAATGCTAAAATTAAATTATTGTGTGATAGTCATTCAGTTTACTGCTTTAGATAACACTCATTCCCAGTGGTTTTTGCATTTCAGACTTCCTATTTTTGAGAGTCAGCTTTTCAGTACAGGGTTCACAAACTCACATTGTATTGTATTCTGTTAGTTACGGTGTGAAATTACTTGTTGCCAAATGAACTAAGTACTGATTATAATATTGCTGTGCATTATAATCAAAAGTAACATTTCAATCATAGTGTAACAAAAAAAATAAAATCAACAAGTATATAGATGAAATATGAAGTGATAAATGTATGGTAATAATATAGGCAATATATTTCATCTTCTTTGACATGCTGGTCAAGACATCTAGATTTATACAAAAATGTACTGTCTGCCAAAGTCAGATTGATTTATTTTTTTAAAATTTTTATGTATTTTACCAAATCACATATTTAGAATTTGTTTGCCCTTCCAGATTTTATTTATTTTATATTTGTAATCCCAGTTATTTTCAAATGGTTTGCACGGAAGATTAACCTATACTCTGCAAAGGTTTGGGTGAGAATGTCTCCACAGCACAACACAGCTTATTAGTCTTAACAAAGGCCTAAAGGAAGTGTGTAAACCACTTCCAGAACTAAGCTGGTTTATTGGAGACAGCTTGGTTGCCTCTTCTCAATGAGAATTCTCAGAATGTCCTTTCAAAAGGAGGTATGTATTCTGAGAATGCTTTGATGCCTTTGTAAACTCTGTTCCTAACTTTTTTCCTTTGCTCTGATATTTATTACATTTTTGCAATGTAAATATGTTGCTCACAGAAACGGCAACCAACATTTTGGAATATGTTTTTATGAAGCATTGCTAAATGGTGTATGTCCAGAAAAAGTAAACAGTTTTATTTCTCTCTAAGGGAAAATTGATTCTTCTAAATATTCACGAATTGGATACCTGGAGTTGATAGTAGATGACCAAGATGTATATTACATTAAGGTATGTTTTCAGATCGTGAGCTGTGGTACTAGGATGAATACTCAAATAAAAGCATGGAAAAGAGAGGAAATTAAATACATGTGTTTAAAAATAGTTTTGTGAGCAATCTGTCAGAGAAATTAACAATACTCTTTATTACATATATTTGAGATAGACTCTGCTAAATTGCTCTTTTTTTTTTTTTTTCTAAAGCTTTTAAAGCATGGCTTCTGCAAGTAACCCAAAAAAATTTTTTTTACATTCAGATGTATTCAAAACCTTTGGGTTGCTTCCAATGTTAAGTCAGTAGAGAAGATCATATTGACTCCTGTGGACTTTGGCTCATTATGTGCATATGCAGTCACACAGTTTTTCAGACCTGTATTCTGGCCGTGCGTAGAGACTCTGAGTAAACCTGGGCTAATATCTTCATGTCTGTGGAGTCTATAGATAGAAGAATATATAGAAGAATCTGTAAGATATTGTTCTTTATATCATATAAAATTTGTATTTTTTTTAAGCATTGGGAAATAAGCAAGAGCATGCCAGTGTTCAAACTCAGAGATGAAAAAGCAAGGAAAAATGCATGTGGGAGTTAATAACTGAAATTCTACTAGCATTTTTGTTTCTATTCCAGGACTTGAGCAATTTTTTTAATTATGCAATTGACAGCCACAGCAGCATGCCATGCATGTCTTATGTGGGCCTCCAAAGTCAGTTAATTTCAAACACTGTGTTTTCCTACAGTGAGCACATTACTTAAACAGATTTTTTTTTTTTCTTTCTAGAATAATGTTGATGTTTCTCCTGGTCTTCAGTAGAATAACAAACCCAAACACTAATTAGTGTTGCAGATTGTTGCATTTGCATCTAATCCAACCTAAATCTGGTTCCCTACTATGAGGCTGCCAATATTTTCAGTAATACCATATTATTTTTTGGCCCAGTGTTACAACATTCTTTGTGATTTCAGTCACTACTGAAACCAGCAGGAGGTGAAGGAAATCAGCATCTCACACCACTGTGATTTTTGTATAATGGAAAAATAAATAAAAATAAATCCATCCTCCTTCCCCATTGCTTGCTAATGACAAATTTTATGCTGTTTTTGTTTGTTTATTTTTTGTTTATTTGGTGGGGTTTTTCCCCTGGGGTGTTTGTTTTTCCCCTGGGGTGTATAGGAAAAATTCTTTTCTTCTTCTCTCATCTCATTTCTGAAATGCCCAAGTCTTCTCAAATCTTAATCAGTTTCTAGTGCTGAGTGGCTTGGGATTTTGTTCTTCGTTTGTTTGTTTTAGGGTATGACAGATTTGCAAATACTGAATGGAGAGCAGAGATACATGACCCAAGTGGAGTTAAAGCTGATAAAGCAAAGCAGTCCTATCATTCTGTCAGGAAACATCACTAAACAACTTGGCAAGAAGATAGCTTTTTCAGTATTCCTGAATAATTTGTTGAAGGATGCTGCATTTCTATCAGGTTAGAGGACAATAAGTATTTGCCATATAAATGTAAATTCTGGAGCCCTTATATATTAAGATTGCCTGGGCTTGGACATGCATTTCTAAAGTCTCTTTCAAATCAGTAAGACTGCTTTTTAAAATGATTTTCCTTTATAAATTAGTGCTAGTATGTATTTCAGAATAATAGAAATTGTAGAATAAATTATAAAATAAATATCTGTTTCTAATTACTGTTGAAGAGGGGGGAGAAAATAAGTTGTAAGGAAGCACTTAAAACAACAAAAACAAAACATCAAAAATGGTTCTCACAGTATTTTCTATTGTTCACTTGTGTTAGTACAAAGCAGTGCAGAGATGCAAATATGTAGCTCAGCTCCAGATACTCTCTATTTAGAAAATCTTAAATCTAAAAATCTTAAAATCATTTTTTTCTCAAACATACAGTAAGAAGAAAATGTAAGAGAAAATACCAGAAAGAGGACTTAACTATTTATATGACATCAATTCATTAAAACGTAAATAAATACTGTGAAATAAACCAGTGTCATAAGACTAAGGCTCTCATTTTATCCTTAATATTTCTTACTGTAGTCTCCATGTGGCAAAGACATTGCAATGTTTTACCCAATATTTTCAAATAAAACTATCTTTTAAGGAATGGATTTAGGAAGATCACCCTTTAGTGAAATATTCACCTTAACTGTTACATGGAGTGCCAGTGACTGCATCTAAAAATGGTGCTGATCTGATTTAAATTCTTATCCCCTGAGAACTAGTTGCACCAGCTCTTCTGTTGCAAAGCCACAACCTTGCTCTGAGTTAATGTAGAAGTAAATCTCCACGTTAGCTGTTAGTTAATTAAAAGATCAATCTCTTAGAATTGGTTCCCGTTTAGAAACAGCTTTGGCTGGATTCATTTCACGAAACTTTAAGCAGTATCTGAGAAATGTAGTCTATGTAAGCTGTATATGTGTTCAGGGAAAGAGTGTGAACATCCAGCTCTCTTTTTGTTTACTACACAGGGAGTATGTGGGATTCCTCAGTTAGACTGGGTGAAACAGGACACATTTGCGTTTTCCCCAATGTGGTATTCCATTTTCTAGCTGAAGTAACTACATATCCCACCAGTGTATCATTGCTCCTCTCTTTTTGTAGCATTTCTGGAGAAAAAGTTTGATGATAAGCTGAGGCAATACTCATTGGAAGGGAAGACATACCTTCCAGGTGTTCTTGGAGTTCACGTCACTGGTCTTCTCCAGCAACGTGACGGCTTGTGGTCTCATGATCTGAGGATAAAATACGGACTTCTAGGTACAGTGAAAAGGAAGGAAAGTAAAAACATTCTGTTTTTCACATTTTTCTGCAATTAACTTGCATTCAAAATTCACATAAAATGTGTTTTTCACAAGTATGTCCAACATTGATTTAAATTTCACTTTTTAAATAGGAGTTGTTCCTAATTAATTGACATTCTCAGGTGCTTATGCAAAGCAAATGGGTGCATGCATTCATTTAAAAGTATGAGGGGTTGTTTCCAGGAAACAACTGTGTTTTCTTGGCCACAAGGTATAAACTGTTTTAATTTTATTGGACAAAGCAGGTAAACATTAATACAATTATATCAAGATATTGAACAGTTGTAGTAGCTGGTCATGATGTGCAATGTAGGGTGACTATATAAGTAAAGTATGTTGCACATTCAGAGAAGATGTATAACAGTATGAGTAGTAAAGTTTTCCTAAACCTACACAGGTATGACCCCATCATTTTGCTAATAATGGCATGCTGATTAAAATATTTTACACACGCAGACAGAAACATATGTGAACACTTATAACAGTATTAGGTGATGTCTAGCTATAGCTGTATAATTATGCTTTTATGTACTTAGAGCTTAAGTCATATTTTGATATATGCCCAGTCTGGCAACTATTCAGCAGTCAGAAAGTGTTTTCTTGTAAAGTACTAGATTTTTGAAAAATAAATTAGTCCTCATACTCAGTGGTTGAAACTTCAAATTCATTATTTTAAGCTCTTCTCAGGGGCCACAAAGTCTAGAAGTTCATTTCTGTTTTTTGTTTGAGATATAGTGTCATGTCATGATGTCAGCAACTGAGTGGTAACAAAAAATCTTCGAATATTGTGAGACACCAAGAAAAGTGCAAAAGTTAAAAGTGATTAGTGTATACCACTTTTGTTTCACTTAGCTAAAAAACAATGTAAATAATAAATCTATTCTGTTTTTAATATATTTATGTATTTAATTATTTACTTCTAAAGGAAAAGTGAAAGAACCTGCAAATGTGGCAGAGTAAACATCTAAGCATAGCCTTTGCTTCTTTTAAACAAAATCAGCCTAAATCATTGGATTATATTCATTCCATTCTTAATGTAAACTATCTGTTTCCAATTGCCTAAAATTGGAAATATTTTAATTTTTTATTAGAGTATAAAATAAACACAGGCCTAAACTCTTATATGTAGAGCCTGTTGCTAGGATTTGCATTTCTAGTATAGCTTGTGGGGGAAAAATAAATAAATTGTAACTGATAATACATTTTTTTTCCCCAAAGTCTTATAGCATGTCTGCACTCAGCAGTGCAAAGCTGTTGATTGTTGTTAGGTTGGATATATGCTGACTAGCTGGAAAATAAGCTCAGGTATCAGAAACAGCGTTTTAACAGCAATATTGTAGTCTTTAAAATGTGTCTAGGTCTTAGGCAGTTATTGGAGATGATTGTTGAGCTGAACTTCATGGTGCTGCTATTATACCAATATTGGTACTGATCTTCACAAACTTTGGTCAGTACCTTTAGGCTGCAGAACATACTGCCAGACCTTTTTACATTAATTAGATATGTACTTGACTTTTGTTCACTACTATGGTAGTGTTTTCATTTTCATCATGTAATTCACTCATTAAGTCATCTAGCAAATATAAACTCACTACTCTTAAATGCAGGTTCATTAAAGGTGTGCTTTCCTTTGGATTCCTAGGATAAATCAACAAGTATTTGTCTGTGAAAACAGATGAATTTCACTTCAATATTTTTTGAGGAAAAAAAAAAAAAGAAACATTGAAGCCAGCTCTAGATTTCTATTATTAACATTTATATGCTTACTTTTGAATAATTTGAACAGATAACTTTGTGATTTAACTTGAACAGGAGAGGCAAAAACCCTTCATCACGAATGCAGGATGGGGCAAAAAGTTGAAGAGAAGACAGGTGCACACGACTTGTACAAACTTGATGTTGGCCATGAATTTCATTGTATGCAGACTCCAACCTATAATCACAAGGTAGAGGTACTGACCAAAGCACTTGTTTATATGTGTGCTGAGTAAATTTTTGTGTCACTCATGTACTGAGGGGCTTAAACAGAGCAATGTCCAAGATGTCATTTTTGGATCAGTCGTCTTCTTCTCATCTTTTGTTTCTTTTTTCTTTCTGTATAGACATAGGCATCTAGTGATGTTGCTAATTTGTGCAATCCATTGCAGCTGTAAGTGATGGAACTGTTCAGTGATGTCATTTTTAATGTATAAATGCACAGAGCTTCTGCAGAATGTTTGCTGTGGAAGTTTTTGTTTTATGTAAAACAATAGTATTAATAAGTTTGTGATTTATCTAATTTTTCAGTACTTGTAACTAAAAGTCAGAAACTCTGCTTATTAGAAGTCCTATGTCTTGAAAATAACCTGATTTTTTATTAGTTTTCTGGTTCAGATCTGGATTTATTCTTATAAATTTGAGTATGTGCCTCTGATGCAGAAAAGCAGATCTGTTTAAAATCTTTGTTTGCAGACTGTACAGAGACAAAGGTTAATGCAAAGGGAAATTACCACTAATGCTGGATATTCACTGCAGATTAGAGAGCTGGATGGCAAATAAGCTTCTGAATTAAAGGGAAATTTTGTATCCTTTCAGCTTTGCTTTTCATCCAAGTTGGACTGAAGCCCACGAATGTTAAGATTTCCAATGTAGCAGGATCTTGCCAGACTCTGCAGCTGCACAGTGAATCCATGCAGGGCAGTCCATTGGGAGTGCAGTTGCCTTAGCTTTTGAGAATAGCAATTTGAGAAGCAGTGAATGGACAAAAATTTTTGGGATTTGTAGTCTGAATTGACATATTCTGATGGAACTTGATTTTTGCTTTGGAAAATTTGCAACCCTTTCTTCTTTAGCCTTGCTTGCTACTTGAGAATATTTCTACAGCCAGTTAACAACAGTAACTAAATGAGAAAGCATGGTTTACAGGAAAAAGACAGATTTTCATTCTTCAGGTTCACCTGAAACATGATGCGAGTGCATCTTGGCTTTCCTCCCAGATGGAAGTGAACTATGGGAAACACTGGAACAAAATAAACAATAAGAAGAAACTACTGATCAGCCAAACATTAAAGAATAGTTCCAGTTTTTCACTAGTCAACTATTTCATGGAGGTAATCGTGATTGTTGAAGAGTAAAACCTTCATTTCTAATATTTAACAGATGATCTTCTTTCAAAGCGCATTCTATGGGCTACCAACTGAAAGAAAATAATCATTTATATTGGCATATCCTGTGATGTTTTATTCATAGGAAGTTCTTACAGAAGCTATTCATGTAAATTTTTGTGTTGTTTCTTAAAGTAGCAGATCTCCTCTGTTACTGTATTAGAATAGATGATAGTTTTCTGAGGAGGGTTGTCATTATTCTATTCCCATAGAGAGCACCTAAACATAAATTTTATCTGTAATCACAATATGGGCTGACATAGAATTATGGACATTATTGTTTTTAACCAAGTAAGTGATCCAAAATTTAGTGGAAAATATCCTTTTTGAATCCCCAGTAGATAAAACAAATGCACGTTAAAGAAATTTCAATCTGTAATTCATCAGCATTCATGAAAATCTGTAAAATGAATGGCAAATGTCAAGAGCAGAGGTGGCAGTTGTGACCTTCCTGTTACTGTGTGTGTTAGCTTAGATAGCTCTGAAGATGGGATCCTGTTTTTATTTAAATTTGCTTCACTTGTTTTCCAGTTTACTGTGCAAGTTGTGGAAAAGCAGATGAATTACAGAACCCAGCTGCAGCACTCGCACAGCTCTCAGGGTTATTTGCAGAGCAGCACCAACTTTAAGGTGCAGTATAATGACCGCATGCCATTTTTGGCTGGACTGCAATGGAAAGATCTATCCAGAAATGGCCTGAAGAAGTGGGAAGGTGAAGTACCACAAACCATTTCCAGTCTGTGCTTAGAAAAGCATGCATGCAATGTTACAGCTGGGATTTTATGAGGTAGTCACATATGGGTGTAACAGAATCATTGAAATATTGGTTGGACAAGGCAGACCCTGGAGGTTATCTTGACAAGCTTCCTGCTCGAAGCAGGACTGTTCTTAACAGCAGATCACATCTGCTGTGGCTTTGTCTAGCTCAGTTTTCAAAACCTCCGCTTTTCCCCAGCCTAGCTGACTTAACCTCTTCCAGCAGTTCCTGAGGCTCTCAGTGTGCAATTAGTGGCCATTGTCCTTGTATTGTATGCCTGTGTTGAAGGGTTTGTGTTTCTCATTTTTGCCATTTGCCTTCAAGATAGCTGTAGGCAGCTATCAGATCCGCCCCATCCCTTTGCCAGACTAAATAAGCCCAGTTGCCTCCCTTCTTGTCACAGGTCTTGTCTCTAGGCGTTTTATCGTCAGAGCAGCCCTCTGTTCTGTCCTGTCTGGTTTCTCACTGTCTGCCTGGCTCTGGGTGGTCCAAAGCTAGATTCAGTGTCATAGGCAGGGCTTCTCTGGAGCTTTGCAGAGGGGAATAACTCTGTTTGATAGCCGTGCTCCTAATGTAGACTGGTATTGTCCTAGTAGCTTTTGACTGAGCTAACTGACCAAGATGTGAGCCATGTTTTATTTATTTATTTTTTATTATCAACTTGATTTAGAAATAGTGATTGGATTTGTAAATACATTAGAAAGTGGGACACTGAGATGAATACTAATGGTATATCTTAAGCTGTAAATTAAACACCTGTGTATGCATATGGATGTGAAAATCACATTTCTTTTTGGTCTTCGATTCATAAAGTACAGCAGGGAGTAGACCTTTATTATTATAAGCTATATTTTACATTTTTGGACTTCTTTCTCAAATAGAGATTAAATTACCTGTAGCATGCCAAGAATCAATTTTCTGATATTTAGTGCTTAAAATGGATTGAATGACACTACTATTTTATGCTTCAGTGGATTACATGCTGTACAAATCAGGGCAATGATCGGCTCAGTGACTAGATATGCTATTGAGATACATTTTTCAAAGCTAGTATATACTATGTGTGCCAAAACTTGGATCCTTATTAATGCAAAACAACGAGCTTGATACAGTAGATTAATTATTAACTGTTGTGCTTTTCTGCTTGTTAAAGTGAAATGAACTAAGGTCGAATTAATTCTGAAGTCTTAAAAATGTGGAGATTGTGAGTGACTGTCATAAAATTGTGCGTTTCTGAACTATATTGCAGTGGGTGAATGGCATAATTTGATAAATAACCAGTGAAATTTCAACAGTGAATTTTCAGCACCTTGTCAGATATAAACATTCTGAGCTGTCTGGAAACTAGTTTCCAAAATAGCCTACCAATCTTGTTCAAAATTTATGTATTGCAGAATTTAATTACTATGTTGGCTTGTGTTGAAACAGCTTTGATAAAAGCCATTATAGTAATTATGTGAATAATAGCTACAGAATTGCAGTTCAAGTAAAGATTCCACATATTGTTGCAGGTCATGCAGTAGAACACTTTTCTGGTGTAATTTAAGTACCAAGTTCCATAAATTTCCATTCTTGTAAATGGCGCTGTGTGTTAAACTACGCAGTATGTTACATTAGTGCAGGACACTCATTTAACTATGTACCATCCAGAGATTTTGACAACTCTGAAGCCAATAGTAGCAATTAGTCTCATTCCAGAAACCCATCTTTGTTGCAGAATTAGAAGCCAGGTAGCTTGAAATCTCACATTTCTGCCACCTTTAATTTATATATTCCTTCCAGGAGAATTAAGTATGGACACCCCATGGCTATATCTGCATGCAGCTCACAAAATACATCAGCCTC
The DNA here is from genome assembly GCF_009769625.2 of Cygnus olor. Lineage (NCBI taxonomy): Eukaryota > Metazoa > Chordata > Aves > Anseriformes > Anatidae > Cygnus > Cygnus olor. The sequence continues at coordinate 540,934 of NC_049183.1, forward strand.
AGCATTCTGCTTATTTATTGACTATGGAACTGACAACTGGCAAAGTTCTCTCCATTAAGAATCTTGTAGTGGAACTATTCTGTAAAGATCAAGGCAATGAAAAGGAGGGGAAATTTCACGTTTACACACCAGCAACCACATACCTGCAGGTAAGTAACATGATGTTTCCTATAGTGTAGAGCTTTGATGATGCAGCTTTGTGACGGGTACCTAACTAAACTGTCATCATACTGGAATAACACTTGCTCAGCTTGTTATGTGAAGTAGCTTGTTTGAGAAACTAATCCACTATGTGCCAACTTATAAGAGAGCATCTTGAAAAGCCGATGTTCATCTCTTTCTTGTGCTGGAATGACATGCTATTCTTCCTCTGGGGGCAGGCAAGTCAAAACAGGCAGGGTCTCTTTGCTGTCTTTGAAAATGTTAGGGCCCGCTATCTCTGCCTCTATTTGGAATGGAAGTCCATTTATTCCTGCACAAAGCCCAAATATTTCATGTCAGAATTCTACCTAGGAGTGTACAAACAACTAGAACTATTTTTAAGTTCTCTCTCCTCTCCTTCACTCCAAGAAAATGAAAGGTTATTTCTTTTGTTGTGACTCAGTTAATTCAGTCTCCCATAATTCTGTGTGAGAATTTTCACTAGTAGATTCTCAATGGGTAATCTTCAGTCTTTTTTATAGGAATTCTTCCACCTTCTGTGAAAGGATTAGATATCCCTTGGGTGGAATCAGTGTGCCCTGAATCTATGGATTCTAATCTTCTTCCTAACTTATTTTCAACTGTGCCATGCAATGGAGATTTTAAAACCAATTTCATCACCAGCTGCTATGAATTAACAAATAAGGTTAACCTTTGTCACCATGCAAGGTGTAGATTTGCCTCGGAGAAGCTTCATTATTTTCATTGAGGTAGTCCTTATCTGTCTCTGTATAAATAAGAAGAGTCTAGAATTTTTGCCTTTCTTCTAGACATTCACAGTAGATTCTAAATCTTATTTTGGTTTATCCTTAAGGTTTTCCTTTATTTTGAACTGCAGCTTTCCCTTGTTAGATCACTGATGGTTTAGGCACAGTGAAGAAGATTGTGAGAAACATTCTTCAATGAGAAAGGAAAAAAAGTGTTCATCAACTATTTTCTTTCCAACTACTTAGCTTTCTCTCTCTCCCTTGCTTGAGGGGATAAAATAATTTTTGAGATCTTTATGGAAATTCAGATTATTTGGATAATGGAAAAGCTGATGCACTATTTCTAATAGTTATTGTAATGAACTTCTCCAAGACAATGCATTCTTTTCAGCTCTGGCCTGTGATGCTGGCACAATAGGATTTTCTCTGTCCCAACTCAGCCTGACTACTATGTTCCCCTTTATTTTTAGGCCTCCACATTTAATCATCTTGAGAGAAATGTTCTGCACAGCTATACTGAAATGGTATCTTCGTGGAATCAGCCTGTGAAGAATGAGATTCATTTGGAGAATAATGAACAAGCCAAATTTCTTTGCTTTAAGATAAAGAGCACAAAACAGGACTTTAACTTCACAGCCAGCTATCAGAATATGCCAATGGTAAGACAGAAGTACAAATGCACAAAGGTAATTTCTCTGACCCAGTGCTGTGTTTTTCAGGTCTGCCACCTTCCCCAAAGATGTCTTTGCTAGTGGTGAAGCTTAAACACTTCCAGAGCTCCTTCTTTTTCATCTGTTTTGACAACCTGCAGTGTAAAGCTAAGTTTAAAAACAAAACCAACCAACCATACCCCACCCTCCAACGTCATCCCCCACAATAGTTTTGAGTCCTATGCACCTATCTGGGATGCCAATCACAGACAGAAGGGCAGGGAGGAGAGAGCAAAAAGATATATGACTAGAAATAGAGCTATAGATGTGATTGCGTACATTCTTACATTTTGATACAAATGGCAGGTATGGAAGATTATACTGTCATAGGGAATCAGCATGTTTTGCCTATGAGCGTCCATAGTAACAGCCTTGGGTTATATGTCGTTCAAGCCTCTGCATCCTTTCCAATTTATGATAATGCTTAAAATCATGTTTGCTTTGCTTGGTGCCTACAACACGGGAAACGTAAAAAATAGTTTGTCTCCAAAGAGGAGTAATATATTAGTAAGGATGTTTGTTGTCTGACACATTCAGTGGTTTACTATTAATGTCACTTTTATTCTTATGTAAATTGCGATCAGGATTTAAAGTGGTGCAGAAAGGGGATGTTCTGTGAAATGACAGTCTCACTGCAGCCTGTTAAGCTGCGTGGTTTCTGTTTTGGTGTTCCTGAATATGAATGCAGCAAATCTGATGCAATTGTCCTTTTCTCTCCTGGTGTCATGATTTGACTGCAGCCTATGAAAACAAACTTCTCTGTGAAGGCTGTATGGACAGATTATAATAGTCTGCCTAAAATTCTTCAGTTTGAAAGTCAGATAGAAGAGCTGAAGAAGGAGAAGATGCTCTATCAAAAACGTGGAACCGTTTATTTCAGGTTCAGTAGTTTCATTCCTATCTCTGAAGAAAATTTTGGTCTAAATTTAATGTGTATCTTGATGCCCTCAGGAAAAAGTTGTGGGCTTTACAAGATGTATGTGTCACATGCACAAAGCCTTAAATCTTTCCCACCCGTCTCTGCACTTCCTTGAGCACACTGCCTCCATGGGCTAGTTATTTGCATCCACTTAGCTTTCACACCCTTTCTTGAAGTGGTAGAGAATAAAGTCGTCAAGGGAAACAGGCAGTTTGTGCTGTGACAGTGTGTTTGTTGGCAAATCTGTTAGACTTAGAGCCTTCTTTAACATCAGAATTCATGGTGTCCAAATGTCCAAGTGGTGAGAAGATCCAAAATCTAGATCTGATCCCCTGTGCCATTCAGATATGGTAGGAATAATGGAAGCATTCTAAAACCAAATATTTCCCTCTTAAAACACATAATAAATAGTCTTATTTATGTTTTAGAAAGTATTTCCATTTGGTGGTGAGAATGATTGCACTGCATCTAGATATTGGCTGTCTCCAAAGTTTCTCTTATTTTTGAACTCATTATCGAAACATAGCTTGAAGCCTCTGGTAAAAATGTGTTGTCAGACCTCAGAAATCTGTATCATCTCTAGAGATATCTCAGCTTTCTTAAGGAATAGTAGGGTCAATCGGAGTGCACAGGCTCCCTTAGGAACCACTGTGCATCTTGGAAATAACTTCATATATATATATATATATATATATATAAAAATAAAAAATGAGAAATGTCTTTTCAGTGACGGAAAAAGTATAGAAATGAAAAACGATAAGGTATACCAGACATCCAGAATATATAAAGGCAGTCCAATATCTGATTATAAAAGTTAATGCATTTTTCCAAGACTTCCAACTAAGTAAATGCAGAGAAATATTTAAGAAAGTCCATAAAATGTTGCACTGAAGTAGTAAATTGAACTATATATTGGCTGAACATCTGTTGCATAGAATTCTTGGCATGCAGTTATTGTTTCTGCAGGAAGCATGAAAAGTGTTTGATAGCTGATACTTTGAAAGCTGCCCTAAGCTTTTGGACACTGTACCTGTTTGAAATGAAGTCTTGGCCATGCAGGTTTATAAAACATATGTACTAGTATGCATGTCAGAATTTTAGATCATCCTCTCACCTGGTCTTCCAAGCCTTTCCTGAATCCAGGCTGGAAACTCTATCAGAAATTCTGGTAAATGGGTATAGTTTGTATGAAGTTGTAATTACACGATTTTTCAGAGGTCCTGGCTGCATGTGTTTTGCTTCTGTATCTGACACCCTGATGGCATCTGCAATTGAAGATTTGGGAATTCTAGTTGAACTCTGCATAATTTCTCATTGTGGCTGTCCATTAAGGTCTTTTATGGTTTGTTCATTCCTTGTTGTGCTCCAGGCATCCTTTTAAACTGCCGATTTTGCAGACCTTTCTTCTGCAGGAGACATTTACTGTTGACAAACAGCAAAAGCACTACTTCTTGGAAACAAAAGTTTTGATAAATGGGCTGGAGGAATCAATTCAAACTCTTATACTTGGCTACCAACCTGAAACCCCCTATGTGAGTTATGTAAGAATTTTTCTTCTTCTGGCATGCTGGAAAAAGCCAGCAAGTGAGTGATTTAATGTACATATCTTATGTGCCTTCTATTTTCTCTGATTTTTTTCTAGATTTGTGCTGGCTTAGCTCATCCTTATAACTACAGTTTGTTCCCCAGAGATGTTGAAATATGCATTTTAACTCGAAGTCACCAACCTGTGAGTAAAATTACCATTAAATTTCATTTAGAAAGAGACATTGATCACCTCTCTCTGTAGATTTCCAGTTTATTGTCCATTTAGACCAAATTTGCTCTAGGTCTCTAGTTACTCACCAAGTAAATGCTGTACACAAAAAATTCATAGCACAATGATGTGCTTTGTGGCTGACTAATACAGTGTTTCATACAATAATATATAATGGTTTGTATGGTAATACATAATAATCCCTAATGTGATCTTTCAAAATGAATTTTAAGTATAAATATCATTATAATTAAAAAGTGCGGGGAAAGAAGGGATTCTAGTCTATATCTAGGTGTATCTGTTCATCTTTCTTAACAAATGCTTTTTTTTTCTTTTCCCTATTTTTTGCTCATTTTTCATTCTGTGCCACAACGTAATAGCTCTAAACTGCAATGACTTCTCTCATCTTTCATAATATGTAGGGTTAATACCTGATGCAATTCACTTATTCACATTCTTAACACATAGGTGAAGCATGAGGTTGAGACTACCTTGAAAGTCAACAAGCAAGATGTTCTCAGCTTTCTGGGAAGATACCAGGACAAATCCAGTGATGTAGACTTCAGACATCTTTTACACGTGAATATGAGGCACTCATTCCAGGTATTGATGCTGAAACTGGTTGTTATTTTACAAATTAAGGAGAAAATGTGCCTTCCTCCTTTCCAAAGAACAATTTCTCCATGTTGGTTTTATTTATGACACTTTAATTTTTATGTCTTGGTGGCTCTTTTACTGCATTGTCTTTAGAATTATAATTGTTTTATGCATGTAAGAATCCAAATTCAATAAAGGTCAGGTTCTGACAAAGGCTGCTGGGTGTATAACAGCTGATCATCAAATCATAATTCCTGTCAATAATGTCTTGTAAGAAACACAATGAGCATTTGTTGTCATGTGTTTTTTGATGCATTTGATTTATTTTTCTGTGCCTTTGGGTAAAATTGATGTTAAAAAAAAAATTATATACACATGAGTTTATGCTCATCCTCCACTTCATGCTAAAACTTTAGATGGCAAATCTCTTGAAGCAATTGCAGTAATTATGCGTTTTACTTTGTCAAATAGCTTGAATATCCACAAGCAATGGGCCTAAGTGGGGAGCTATTTTCTAGGCAGACCAAACCAGAACACTTCGATTACAGCGTGAACGTAAAAGCCATCATCAACAAGACCGTGTCTTCACAGGTCAGTTCCCTATTTACCACAGTCTCCTTGCATGAACTTTCAGGCAAACAAATTATTCAATTTAATTTTTTAATCCCTCTGACTGAAGTATTTTAATGGGTTCATGAGACTATCAAACCTTGTTTCTGCCTACAGTCTTATTCCTCAGAATGGTATTTCAGTATGATTTCATTATGTTGTTGGTGTTTTATTATGATTTGGGATTCTTAATGACCTGTTCTCGATTTTCTCTATGCATAGGCCCAAGCAGCACTGAAGAGTTATGATGAAAACAAGCTCAATGGCTCTCTTTACCTTCATTCTAATGAAAGGGATGTGCTGATGCTGGAAGTTGATATGAACAAAGAAAATAGGAAGAACGCTAGAGGTGTTGAACTGAGGGCTTTCTTCCACCAGGCAATCCTTACAAACCCTGAATCAATACAGCTCCAGCTCATGTGCAAAACGTTTCCATCGAGGTAGAGAAATCAGAATCTTGGTTAACAGAGGAGCTGAACTGTGTTCTGTGATAAATATCTAAATGTAACTATCTTCATATAGCTGCAGTATAAGCCACTGCCATTTCATGCATTAGTCCTGTTAGTGAAACACTCTTTTTTTTTTTTTTAAGAATTGATAAAGGAAAAAATTCAATCTATACAGTTTTCAGTCACTGACCAATGAAATGAATATTACTTTGCTGACATGTAGTTCAATTCTATCCAACAAGTGAATTTTTGTTAAGGTTTTACTTGTTATCAGTCTTTTAAGAGGGTTCAAATTTTTAGGAAGGATCTCAAACACTCTGAAAATAGGATTGCCTCACCTTAAGGTATACTGCGTAGTATACTTGATTCCAGAAAGTCAGATATTTCAGTGGACAGTTTGACAGAAATTTGCAAATTGTGTCTGTCTTGTACTTGAAACACTGAGAACTGAACTTCTTGTTTTTCCAGTAGATTTCCCTAAAAAGATGTGCTATGTTTCTCCAACACCGTTCAGCTCAGGGCTAAGATGCAAAGAAATGATTGTTGGTTCATTTACCAAACCCAGATGTTGGTGGCTGTTGTGGTTTAACCCGGCCGGCAGCTAAGCACCACACAGCCATTGGCTCACCCTCCCCCCTCCCTCTCTTGGATGGGGGAGAGAAACGGGAAAGTGAAGCCTATGGGTTGAGATGAAGACAGTTTATTAAGACAGTAAAATAATAATAATAATAATAATGATAATAGTACTACTAATAATAATGTGTACGAAACAAGTGATGCACAATGCAATTGCTCACCACCTGCTGACCGACGTCCAGCCTATCTCTGAGCAGCCGGCCACCCCCATCCTGGCCAGCCACCCCTATATATTGTTCAGCATGACGTCAGATGGTATGGAATACCCCTTTGGCCAGTTTGGGTCAGCTGTCCTGGGTCTGTCCTCTCCCAGCTCCTGCTGCACCCCCAGCCTGCCCGCTGGAAGGACAGAGCGAGAAGCTGGAAAGTCCTTGGCTTAGTGTAACAAGCACTGCTCTGCAACAATTAAAACATCAGTGCGTTATCAGCACTCTTCTCATCCTAATCCAAAACATAGCACCCTGCCAGCTACTAGGAGGAAAATTAACTCTATCCTAGCTGAAACCAGGACAGTGGCATTTCAAATTATTGTTAATGCTGAATTCTCAATGATGAGCTTTATAATTCTGTTTCTAAATCAGCATTGAAGAGAGATTTCACATTGTGGCAGAGATTAATTCATTTCCAACTCTACCTAATTCTGTCCAACTCTATCTTCTTCTTCCATCTGCCAATCTTTTAGACTTTATTGAGTATTTTTTTTAAACATTTGGTGAATATCACGTACTGTTCCAATGCATCTGACTCACTGATTCACAACACTGGAGCAAATTGCCCAGAAAGTCTGCAGAGTCTCCTTTGTTGGAGATACTTAAAACCTGACCTTACACAGACCAGAGCACCCAGCTCTTGTCAATCCTGCTTTGAACAGGGTGGGGGTGATGATCATGAAATAAGCATTATAATGGGACCTTACTGGCAGTTTTTATCTCTGTCTGTTTAGATTTCTGATATCTTCTGTGATAAAATTTAATGAGAATGGGCTTCATGTGGATTTCATGGGAGCCAGACAGCAGAAAGTTGGTTTTGTCTTGTCCCTAAATGGAAGAGTCCAACACACATTTTCTGGATTCAAGACTATACCTCATCTCCTTTCTCTGAATGGATTACTAAAGCACAAAAACAACATTCACGATGGTATGTTCTTACTTTGTGTTTTGCTGCAGCTATCCAAGAAAACTTCTTAATATATTCCTTACTGAAGTGCATTTGATGCAGAGAGTATTTAACAAGCAAAATGAACTATTGGTCGTTGGGTTGAAACTACTTCTGAGTGAATTCACATAGATGCAGTTGCATTTTTTTTTGTTTGATAGTTTTCATATTTTTGTTAATTGAAGGAAGTAGTGGGAGGCATCCTTCCTATGCAGTCCTTCTGAAACACAGAGGGAGACAGACTTGGGACCCTTACTCCTCTGAATGGTTCATGGATGCAATAGGTCACTGCAGAGTTCCAGAGGGATTGTTTAGCTTGGAGGCATACGAGTAGCCTTTGTGATAGGTCACAGTCCCTGTGTAAGTTTTCCCTCAGAGAGCACTGATAGTGTAGTCTGTGGCCTAAAGGGTCAAGGAACTTGGTGAGTAAAAAGAAATGGTTGTCAGAAGTACCATTATGTAATTTGTTTTAAACACAGACACTTCTAGTAGTAGATACACTCTCTCTCAAGAATAAACTGTTTTCTATCTGGATTCGGGTAAATTATCTATTATAATCAATGGAAATTCATTTACTTCCTCCTGGTATTAAATAAATGTTTAAGATGTTGCTCGTCAAATCCTGGTTACTTCTGTCCCAAAGGGCACCTGTCTCCAGTAATCATTTCTGCTCATTACAGGTAACATCAATCTGATGATCAACGATGCACTGTATGGATTCCATCTCAGGAGCAGAAATGTGTTTGGGAATACCACCATACGCAATATCACTTTCACTATGTTTCAGAATGGCAGTCAGGCAATCCCAGTGGAAGCAATACTGAAAGGACAACTGGAGCTGAGTAAAGAGATGATAAGAAGTCTAGTTAGCTTCCACATGGATGAGAAGGCCCTTTTTGTAGATTTTTCCAAAGTCATGAGTCACGGACACAATAGAGTCACTGGGACTTTCACACATAATATCAGCTCTTTAAAAAACGCAGGTATGAAGAAATCTCTGACTTGATGGTGTGATGTAACAAGATGTGAAGGTGGGCTTGTCTAAATGGATGCAGATCTGTAGAAGTAGATGAGTTGCATTTGTTCACACCAGAATAAAGTTTGATTCACTCTTGATTTAGCAACATTCTTTTTCATGTTAAGAATATACAATAATATGTGTAAAAGAATATTTAAAAACTATTTGAACTGCTTCAGAGTAAATTATTTCTCATTTGTACATCTGTATTCCTGCATGCTGATCCATTCCTCTAAGCATATTTTTATGTCCGCTTTGGTTTGGGCCATAGTTGAAAAACTGAATGTCATTGAATAAATCACCCAGTAAACTATTTCAAGTGCTGTTTACTAAACAAAGCCAAGAGTTTTCATGAACTGAAATGATTTTGAAAGGATGAATTGTCTTTGTCCCTTTGTACTGAAGAAATCAGTTTTGAAATTTTCTAACAGATGATTACTGGAGTTGCACACCATACACATTGCTAGATATCCTTTATTAAAAAAAAGAAAAATCATTTACTTCTAAAGTGCATGCCACATTTTAATTTAATAATCCTTTTTTAATGTGATTTGTATATGGTAGGTAATGTCTTTTCTTATTGTAAATATCAGAAAGTGCAGCTAACTGGAGGATAGCACTTGAAAAATCTGTTTCTTTTTATGAAAAATGATAGCTCTTCCTTAATCTGTAATACAGTTTTTCAGTACAATGACAACCCAGCAGTGTTGATTTTGTTTCCTTCCCTGTCAATAGGATTGCCCTCGGATGGCATTCTCACCATGATATATGAGCACGGAACAGGAAATCACACAATTACTGTAGTCCTACAGAGTGGCAGTGAAAGAATTTCTGCTGTGTTTGGAGGTCACAGACGGTCCACAGAACCTCCTAAATCCCATCTGTCTGTGAGCTTAAAGCACAATGTCACAAAGATAAAAAAACATGGGATCCCTTTTATTGTGGAAGCTGCTGGCTATTATGAGGTAAGAAAAGTTCAGCCTATTATTATTTAACTTCTGGCAGAACCATTTCTAATAACTGTAGTTTATTCCTGTGCACATTATTCCAAATACATCTGCATTTTTGAGAAGTACTAAGTTAATATGCGAAGCAAAGGTGCATGGATGGTTTCTTGTCATACGGTGTACCTGTTGCCCGATGTTTTGGATCTGAATGTAGACTAAATGAGATTTTAAATTCACTTCTGGTTTCAGTGTAGTGCCTTGCTACTACAAGGAGTATTGTACAACAGGAGTATTGTCCAATTTTATTTTTCCCCTATAACTGTGAAGTTATAACTTGGAAGTGAACAGGGAGGCATTAATGTATGTAGCCATCAAGTAACTGTCAACAAACCTCGCACTGCATTGCATCTTGTACTGGGATTTATCTAATTCTGATGTCATCCTTTGGATGTTGCTGAAGAGAGGAAGAGTGCTTAGCATTTCTTTCCATTTGGAAATTTCTATCCACAGCAGCATCACAGATCATGTTTCCTGGTACGGTGTTGCTTGTCTACTCTTTTGTCTATCTGCATTTCTGCTGTAGATCTGTGAACAAGTTATAGCTCTCTTGTATCTCAGATTATCCTTTCATAAAAGAAAAAAATAAAAAAGTTCAAATATTTTTCTTGTTCTTATGTATGCTGGAAGGCTCAAGTCACTACTATACTTACGTTTGTGGTGGGTTCAGCCACTGTGGTACAGTGAGCCACAGAGTTGTGCAGAGGAAGAATTTTATACCAATCCCCCTGGCCCTGCTGACCAGTAATTTCACTGGTTTCATCAGGTATGCCTTAGGACTCAAATCTTCCTGTGTACTGAATGCTCTCAGTATGTTTTAAAGCCTGAAGGCATCATTGGCACACAGCATTCAGAAGGTATAGTATGACAGGAAAATCTCTCTTTGAATTGAAGCTATGTTCAAGAATTTGTACTAGTATTTTACCAGTGCTGCTGCCCTGACACAGGCTATCATGTTTAAGCACCGTGAAACAGACTCTGCCTTTGCCAATTGTTGCTGGGATGTTATTTGTTTCTTCCCATTGTTTGGTTTCTTTTGTGCTTAGAATTTCACCACAAAGATTGCTGCAGGGCTAACAACCACCATAGAGACAGAACAGCTCAAAATTGAAATAGAGATGAAAACCACTGGCAGTGCCATGGAAATTTCTCTTTCACTTCACCACGATGTGGGAGGACTGATAAACATCGTTCCATGTGTACTACAGGTAAGCAGACATCCTGCTATGTGGTGTATTTGATCTAGCTTTCTGTTGTGTGTCAACTATTTGAATTTGCGTCGTGAGAACAAGCTAGCAGGTCAGAAGAGAGGGTGAATTTTGTCAAACAAAGCTACCACAGAAAGCCTAAGAGTTGTTTGCAAACATGCGTTTTACTGCTAAGTAAAATGTGGTGGATGACAAAAGTATTAATGTCATGAAATCAGAATGGGCATATATCCAAAAGGGTGCTTGCCCAGGGCCAGTTATACGCAGCCCCTACTTTTCCATCTTGATACAGCAGGGTTTTCAGGTGGATCACTTTACTGTTTGTGGGTGTGGTGGTGCTGATGGCAGAATGAATAATAGCAGTAGTTTTCATGCAGCCAACAGTGCTTCCCAAGGAATTCACTTTCTGCATTTGGAATACTGAACATCTATTTGTGACAGTGGTATTTTCCATTCTACAGATAAGAAATACCATAATCTCCTGCTAAAATCGAAAGTCAGAGTATCAAAAAATAGCTCAGTCTAGCCAGTAGTGGTTTCCTACTGTTTGAAGATATATTTCTGTCTTTATCTATACTGATAATATTTTGGCATGATAATGTAAAACTAAAGGTGTCATTTTCCCTTAGATCCACTAAACTGTTTCTTTTTTGAGATTTAAAAACTTTAATCTTATACATATGGTTTAACATATGCATGCTCTTTATCCTGAAAGCTGCCTTTTACCTCACTCCTTTGTATTTTAGTCCTCTCTGCTTTTCTCCTTGCTCTGAATGTGCTTTTTTGGTATGCCGACAGGTTACTTGCAGTGGAGAATTTAACAAACAGGTTTGTGGCCTTTGCAATGGAGAGATTGCATTTCATCATTTTGAGGTACTGGCTTCATTCATAAACTCTGCTGTCAACTACATCTTCTTGTAACTACCAGTAAGGGAATCTAAATGCTGGAAGGTGTCAGAGATGTAGAACTGTAGCTGGAAGTTTTGCACACACATTAAGATATTCTTAGTTCCTTAATATTCACAGGTTCATACAGATCAGATTACTTGTTCATTAAAAACCGAGTAAGTCCATGGGGAGGGTTGCATTCAGTTTCATGCACTCTTGCAGAACGCAGCATATATGGTTTTACTCTGTTGTTGAGCAGCCAACCTGAAATGAAAGGAACAAGCGAGCATAGGAGACACAAGCTGAGAATTTCATAGTTTACTTCTTACTCTTTCTGCTCTTTCTCACTAATAATTTGCTTGTGAAAGTCCCTATGATACTTGAACTGTTCCAAAAAGATACACTTTATAATCTGACATTTTCTTAAGAATGTGTTAAAAATGTCTCCTGTGACTGATGTTATATAAGATTGTTTGTCTCTAAAAAGATAGTAACCATAGTGACGGAGATTGCCATGTTTCTTCTAATGGCAAAAAAAGACAAATGCATTTCAATTCTGCCCTCATGTAACGTGGGTCCAACCTACATAACACTAGTCATTCCTGCTGAGGTCTGGGGGAATAGAACACATTCTCACATTGCTAGAGCTGTATTTGTTTATAGTAAAAACAGAAGTAATGATAACAGAAACAGTAGTAGCTGATTTTTCTCATATTAATAATTGTTTGAACAGGCTTTTTTTTTAATTTTATTTTATTTTCTTTTTTCTGTTATTGTTATTGTGGAACTCTAACTAAAGGTTTTCAGCCTTTTCTCCATTTGTTTAGGTATTTATGAATATGTAGGGTGAGTACCAGTATGTTGGCAGGCTAGTAGGGAAATAGTTCTCTTTTAGTAACATGCACATTTTTAAAAAGTATATGATCTGACAGGAAAACAAATTTGACAACATTTTTTCTGTAATTTTTCAGAATCCAGCAAGGGTTTCCCTGAATGGATCAATGATTACCAGTGACTTTACTGTCATCATCTCTGGACGCATTTCCTTTAATGACATGTTTGCCTGCCTGCAACTTCATGCCACCACTAACATCCAGCCACATTTGGAAATTGACTTCCAGCATTCCTTGCCTCATCTTCAATCTCTGGGTATTTCCAAAGAGAATCAAGTGAAAGTGTCAGCTATCAGAAGTGACAAATATAAGGGAATTATTGATGTCATCCTCGGGCCTTGCAGTTTCAAAGCTGATGGAGAAGTGAGCCTGACAAGCAATGAAACAGAAACAGCATGGGTACTTACTTTTACAAACAAATGTGTCAGCCTAGAGGTAAGCATCAATTGTTTTCTGTATGGTGTTATAGCCTCTCTATTTCAAACCATCAGGAGTTACAGAGAACTCTGTCCTGATGCAGGAGTATCTTTAATGACAGTTTTGGTCATTAAAGTAGTTCTGGTACAGCACTGAGTGAGAGTGCTTGCAGGGGGAGTGTATTTAAAGTTGAGAATTTAGGGTAGTACAATGGCAGATGTTACTGCAGTTGCAATAAAATAGTTGCTTAATCATAGTGTTTTAATTAAAATAAACTTTTGTTTTGGAATCTAATGAAAAGCATGTACTTTCTGTTTAAAATTCTGGAGGCTGTCTTTGGGGTTATGAACTTCTTCTACAGTACTTCTTAAAGGGTTGTTTTAGCATTTTTTTTTCCATTCTGTTTATTTTGGGGGTAATTTCTGATTTCTCTGTGAAAAAAGCTGTCTTGGATGGTCCTTTCCAAAAGCATATTGGTTCAGAACGAAATGCTTTCTGATTAATTAGGAGGACAGTTTTTAAAATTTATTTGCTTTAAATAGTGTCATCTTTTCTGTTTCAGAGAGCGGGACTGCCGCATGCTGTAGCCTTTGGGGGCTCATTTCAACAGAACACCTGCAATATTGGCTTGTTGATGAACCTCCAGTGTGATGGCAAAACAGTTGATGTGCAGATGGATACTTCCTGCGAAAACAAATATGCCTTCCAAGGGATGCTCAGGCATTCAGTTCCCTGGATGAGTCAACTTGGGCTGCCTTTTGAAAACTCTGTCCTGTTCTCTGCTTCCACAGACTCCACCACTGAGGGCATTTTGTTGCTGCAGGCTGGCAAATGCAAACTTAAGGCTAGAGGTGATCTCTGTATTCAGAATAAAGCTGAATGGACACTGGAAACAGAAACAGAATGTCAGCTTCTGCAGGTAGCTCTTGGAGGCTTTTAATGAGAGACTTGGGATCAAATGAAGGCCATGTAGGGATTTAGCTAAAACAACAGTGAGTGTTGGAAAACCACTCTAAAGACATATCTGTCTTACTGCATTAGGCAAAAAGGTATCTAAGGGATCCTGTTGTTCATAGATGTTCTCTGTAAGCTAAGATTATTTCAGTGTCTTTATTGCTTGTTGTCCTGGCAGGCTGAGACTGCCCTTATAATTCTATAGCTGAACAGCAATTTTAGTTTTAACCATTTGTCAGAGAAATGCTTTCTCTGGTGTCTCTTTTTTATCATAGTAGAAGTTGTGAAATTTCCTTGGTTTTCACATCGAGCATCTCTGACTGCATTAGAAAGAATGACTATTGTAAGACTGGGGTTTATTTCCAGATGTTCATAGGCATTTATGTTTTGCTTTTAACTCCTCAGTTTTAGCTTACTCAGCTGCAAAGTAGCAAGATTAAAATAAAAATGATGGGAATGTGTTTATCATTGTATTTTCATAGTCACGAAGAGGGAATGTAAACCACTTAAAAAATTAAAAATAGTAGAGTTTTCAGTATCTTTGCAAATATTTCAGAAAAATGAGAGGAAACATTTCATTTGGGATGTTACATAGGACAAACTTGAAGTTTTAGTATAAAAAAAATCTTGGAACACCGGATGCAAGAAAATCTGTTAGGCCTATTATTTTGTGGGTGTTAATGTGTTCTGAAAATTGAGATTGGTCTGGTCTGAATGAAGCAGAGGATGGTCAATAAACCTTGCTACTCTGAAGAAAGAGGCATTTTGCATTTTTGTAAATGTGTAAAATTTCATATAAAGAAAGAATTTGTAAATTTTGCAGGGCAGTCCAAAAATCTTCCCTCAGACTTTATTCAGGCCAAATAGTCACCTTATCATTGGGAGTGAGAGAAGCAGGAGTGCAGGGATTGCAGGTTTTGTCTCTGATTTTGTAGCATAAGATCTCCTTCCTTGTGTGCTGAAGGGAAAAGAAAAATTAATCAAAATTGACTCATCTCAATGTGTATGTATAATCAAATGGATAATTTTTTTTTTTTGTATCTTGGTAGGATCTTAGTATTCCAACTCAGTCACGGCTTGCAGGATCTGTTCAGAAAGACAAGTGCCAAGCAGAACTTCTCTGTGTCCTTGAGACAGAAGGCAAGACTGCCCATCTTGAAGTAAGAGCAGAGTGCAGACCAAAGATCACACTGGAAATTCAATTCAGGCATGATCTCCCTCAACTGAAGGATGTCCCAAGGGAAAATAAGCTGTCCATAACTTCACGAAAACAGTTAAACTATCAGATCGGCTTGGGAGTGAAATCAGGTTCTTGTGAGCTTCAAATGAATGGGGACTTCCACCCTGAAAAGAAGCTTCAGTGGAAAATGTCTATAGAAAATAAATGCAAAACAATTCAGGTATAGGAAGGAATTTTTTGTATTACTCTTGATTTTATGCTGCTAAACCAGAATCTTTGCACCTACTAAAGTAAAAAGAAAATAGTCTAATGATTTCAGTGGTAGCAAAAAAACCAAACCAAACCAAAACAAAACATTCTCTTAATGTTACATTTTACTTTTAGAGCCAATCATTCACAGTAGAATGCCTTTAAAAGGTTTAAGCCAAATTTTATAGGAATCAGTGCCTATGGTAAATGGACTTGCTTGTACTAGCTCTGGTGTATTTTTTTAAAAGGATGGCTGAGAAATCTGCTTGATTTTAATCTTGAGAGAATGAGTATTCAAAGTTGTCCTTGGTCTCACCTGTGATTGTAATTTCTCAGCAGTTTGACAACAAATCTCTATAGTAGTTTAAAAATATATCAAGTAAACTGGGAAA
Source organism: Cygnus olor (assembly GCF_009769625.2). Lineage (NCBI taxonomy): Eukaryota > Metazoa > Chordata > Aves > Anseriformes > Anatidae > Cygnus > Cygnus olor. The sequence goes on from NC_049183.1 coordinate 556,876, forward strand.
CAAAATGAAAATATAATTTAAATGAACAATCTTAATGTCAGAAAATTTTCATTCAGCTTTACAGGAAAACGAATTTGTTAGCAAACTGATGTGTAATGTATGAAAAACATTGTGTAGGACACACAGAGCAGAAGAAAACCACAGCATTAAACAGCAATTGCAATTTCCTGGGACACCTTGATTGAGGAATATTTGAGGGGAATTTTGGTTGAAAATCAACAATGACATTTTGAACAAGCTGTTTTGGACTGCCCTGGTGAGGCATTTTTCTGTGGTAATTCTTGAAAAGCTGGCCATACAGTTACCACTGAGCTGAACCTTACTATTTAGAGTGCCTGACTAGCACCGCCAAGTCACACCTTCTGCTTCATTAATGAGATTAAACTTCTAGGTGTGGTGAGAATCTCACTATAGACTCTAAACAGCAACAGTAGTAGTGTCTTTGTTGAAAAGATTTAGCTAGTAGACATATGTAATGAAAACTGGAGATCTGTGGAATGACCTCATATCGCACACTTGAAATGTTGTCCATCCTTTGCAGTACAGTCTCATTGCTGTACAAAGCAAAGGAAGGTAAGCCCTGTCCTGGGAATAATCCACCTGGCAGGCATCAGACATCCTGGGAGTCCTCATCTCAGAAGGAGTTCAAGTGCTGGTGCCTGGGAGGTGCTAAGAGAGCTGGGCAGTGAGGCAGGTTTCAAAGCTCCCTAGGTGAAGAAAGGCAGAGTGCTGTGACCTTTCTCAGCAAGTTAGTGTTGCATGCTGAGCACATTCTGCCTTTTGATGGCGGTGTGAAAAAGTGGCACTTCTTCCCTCAGTTCTTACTCATTAGTTTGTTTTCTCAGACTAGACTGTTGTAGGAAGGTGGAGGGGGAGAAATTCTGCAGCAGGATTTCCTGAAGTAGCAGTTTTAAACGTAGCTGGATTGAGCACTGAATCTTCAGACTGAAAAATTATATTGCTGTTTGAAATCATTGCATTGTTATACTAGGCCTCTCACAGACCCCACCAGTTAGTGCTGCACAGCCAGGAAATGGAAGGGACAGAATTGTGTGGGGGGAAAGTTTTAGTGAGATGTTATCACAGAATGAGCCATGGATTCAATATGCACATCAGGGTAAAATGGAACATATAAAGATGAGATTTACCTGCCCTCTCCTGAAAACAAAGCTGCCGTAATCAACCTGTGTAAACTGTATGGTTTCACTGGATTTATGGATGCTTTGTGTCCTTGGAGCAATGCAATGCATAGGAAATTAATTGACCGTTCACTCAGGTAGGAAGATCTGTCAGGTTGTCTTGTGTCCTATTTATGGTAGCTCTCTTATTGAAAATATATCTGACATCTTCAGAAGAAAAAAGAAAAAAGTGGATGGGTATACTACCTGATGTGCTAGATTTAGAGCTAGGTGCTATTATGGCTACTTAAAAGGAATAAAAAAAAATCTCAGGTATATAACACCTGTGGGTAAGCATAAAAGGGGTGAATTTTGGTGTTTTGTTTAGTGTGTGTATTTTTTTTTCATTATTTATTTGTTCATTTTACTTCTACAGGATCTTGGAGCACCAGTAAAAATTGATGGTTCAGGCTATGTTTTAATGGATAAAATGAACCTAGATTCACAGACATTCATCATTGTTGATGAAAGTAAATTACAAGGACTCCTTATACTAAACATCACTGATGTGAGTATCCTGCAGACTATTAGATTGCATGTGCAAAGTACTGGATGACATACTCTAAACTATTTTATTGGGAACAAATAGACAAGCTTTAGTAACAAATGCCAGAATAAAAATTAAATCTTTGGAAATTTGACACCTGTAATATACAGTAAAGCACATAGGATAATATGATACAGGCTGTGGCACTTCCTGAATAATTTCCTTATTATGTTCTTTGTCTGCATATATTTTTTTATATTATACTATTTGGTATTTGTTATATTGTACATCAAATATGATACAACATGCAAAAACACAGGTGCTGATCACACCCCAGGTACACAACAGGTCCTCCCAGTATTAACACTCTTCATTCATCATGGAAATACACAGCAATGCACAAGAAGAAAAAAGGCTGTGATTTATAGAGTGATCACTGTGATTCACAGTGCAAAATAATAGGCAAGGATTAATTGTGGCACTGCTGTTTGTTTCTTCAGTAAGACAACAACACAAGAAAGGCTGTGAATCTCTTGCTTTCCTGTTGACAATTACAAGTTTGACTTCTCTTGTCACCAGTGCAGGAGAGAAGAGTACACACAGAGAGAAGTACATGAAGTTCCTTTTGATCATTCTCTTGCTTGCCATAACTGGTAATTCCTGGGTATTTTGTGCTGTAGAGAAACAGATTGCTAGTGGAAGTTTTTGACACGAGAGGGAGACGTTTGCACTTTTTGTCTTGTAATTGAAAACTGTTTTTTATACTATCTGTCAGGCTTAACTTTTTTTCTATTCCACCCCCCCCATCCCCACCCAGTGTAAATTCCTTAATTTCAGTGCAATTGGCTTTAACTAGTGTTAAGTGTAGGACAGACAAATATACTAAATTCCTGTTTTGAACTATATATGGCAGCAAGCTTTGGAATCTACACATATTTTTCTATATATGTTGTGAAATTTTAACAGGAAAGACAAGAGCTGGATGTCATGCTAACCCATAACATTCAAGAAGCTGCTGACATTGGAATTCCTATGAAGATGTTAGTTGATGTAATATCAGAAAAAAATAGTGACTTCTATAGAAGACTGACTTACTTCTGTGTGAACAACGAGCAAGTGAGTATCTTCTCCATGTTAGGAAGATGTGAAATAGAGGTTAGCGTGAGCTGATTGGTATGGTAAAAATTGCTTTTCCACTTCAAATAGCTGTGCTTGAGGCTCTCCTAGGAATACTCTTCAGGGGCTGGTTCAGTTTTAAAGGTCTTAAATGAAGCCACTGTCTTTCAACCACTCCTGTGCCAACTGTTTTAGCAATAAATTTGACTTCAGCAGTGATCCATGATTCCCATTTGCAAACTGTATGTCCTGGTTTCAGATGGGCTGGAGTTAATTTTCTCCATAGTAGCTGGTATGGTGCTGTGTTTTGGATTTCAGATGGAAGTAATGTTGATAACACGTAGCTGGTTTAGCTGTTGCTGAGCGGTGCTAACACAGAGCCAAGGACTTCTCTGCTTCTTGTACTGCCCTGCCAGCAAGGAGGCTGGGGGTGCACGAGCTGGGAGGGGACCCAGCCAGGACAGGTGACTCAAACTGGGCAAGGGATGTCTCACACCGTGTGGCCTCATGCTCAGCAGTAACACGGGGGGACTTGGCCAGGGGATTGCCACTGATTGCAGACAGGCTGGGCATTGGTTGGCTGGTGGTAAGCAATTGCATTGTGCATCACTTAATTTTTAATATATATATATTTTTTTTCAGTCTTGTTAAACTGTTCTTATGTCAACCCACAAGTTCTTGCGCTTTTACCTTGGTCAATTCTACCCCCATCCCACTGGGGGGAAGTGACCAGACAGCTGCGTGGTGCTTAGCTGCCTGCCAACTTAAACCACAACACCATGTCAAACCTTTCTTTTCAGGCATCAGCACTAGGTGCCTCATACTCCCTATTGCAGTACAATAATGTGACATAAAAAATTAGACACGTCACCTTAAATTTTTGTAATTTTACTCTAATGTGTAATTAGTACAATAATTAGAAATAATCAGGGCAGTGCCAATATCAAAGATGCACCACAGTTAACTTTTGTTATATGTTATTTGTGCATAACAGATTAGAGAAGAACTGAGCCTTGTCCAGAAGTTGGGTGTTGTGTCTCTGAACTACAAACTTACTCATAACATAGAAGCACTGAAGGCTTTGCAGATAGAAGACAGGATTGAGTTGCAGGTGAGTTATCAGACACTGACAGGGGAGACACACACCTAGTCTGGAATCAGGCCATGAGATAGAAGCAGTAGCTGTGGAAGTCAAATAGCAGGGGAGTCCAGAAGCTCACTTTGTTCTCGAGGGGCTGGAAGAACAGCTTGCTGGACCCGAACTTTTAATAGGAATAAGAGCTTGGAGGCTTGTTCCCAATCTATGAACAACCCAAGCCACAGATGAGCTTGCAGCATTCCCTACCTGAGGAGAGGCAGTGAATTTTAGCATATGCCTTGTCTGTCTGATAGATCTTTGGTGTGCCATGTATAGACTAGACAGAGTTGAGTACTAATAACAATTTCAAGGTTTACATTCCAAATGGTATTTTCCTTCCAGCCACTGATTATCTGACATATTTTTATATCTGAGATACACAAGCCTACAGCACAACACTAAAGCTTTATTAATCACATAACTGCTTGAATAGGGTTAAGGCATGGCCATGCTGCAGAATACTTGTTAAAATCTTAAATTTAAAAATAACAGGTAGCTTTCTTCAATATTTCTAACTAGTCTGTGTTACAAAATGATATGAGATGAATTTTTATTTACACGTCTTTGAGATTGATGCTACCTGAACCAAAGATGGAAACCTGATAACAGGAACTTTGCATTTTACAAAGCTGCATTTTCACAAATTATCATTGTTGTTTGCAGGCTATTTTGAACCTGAAAGTGATCAAGAGCTTGAGTATTAAAGTGCATTATGGTGCTCACTTGACAGTTCTTGAAGGGCATATCCAGGAGTCTGAAACAAGTACCAATGTAACAGGGAATTTCGAGCATACTTGGCCATGGTTGATACAAGCCAGAATCCCAACATCTATACAGGTAGTTTCAATTTAAAAAAATGTAAAAAAAAAATAAAATTATTATCCTTTATTGTAATGTATAGACCATGGCTAAAATGAGAACTACAATTTTGTAAGATGAGACTTTCTGATATTAAATAATATGGATGGCTAAAATCTGGACTACTGAAATAGAAAATTTATTATTAACTAATTTCTGGACCAGGTTATTCCATTCTGATCAGTGTTAGTACAATGTGTTTTACAAATATTGCACATCAACGGCAGTATGGCATCAGCACATTGCATTGTGAATTGGAATATTGCTCCTGATTTTGTTAATAGGAATTTAATACTTAAAGAAATAATTATTTAAGTACTCTTTCAGGGAAGTACTGGAGTACCTACTCTCTGGTAAACATTGGCAGTATGCATGGGTCAAAGATTCTTTATATAACAGGAGTCATGTTTTTCATGTTTTTGTGGGATAAAAGAGAACTAACGAGAATTTGAGATAAATAAATGAGACTTAAGTGATTCGAAACTCAGTTGAACAGATTTGCTATGGGAAAGTCATAGATGATTAATGAAAGGATAAGATTTTTTTTTCTGCTAATGGATAGATTTTTAAAATAAGTATAGACTAAAGAGACTTTTCACTTCCATTTGTCTTCTGTTTTAAAATGAAATGACATTTAAATGGTATTTCAAAAACATATCTACATGTTATTTTTTAGGTAGATGTGTTTTTTCAAGGAATAAATGCTACTCAAGAAAGATATATGCATATTGCAGCTGGAGAAACATCAATCACATACATAATAAACTCTTATTATGTTGGTCACCAAATGGATATCTTTTGCCAGAGTGTTCATAATAATGAGGTGCTACAGGCATCTGGCTACCCTAGGGCAATCAGTTTGATTCTCGGTTTACAGAAATCAGGTAGGTTCCTGCTGTTCCATGTGGCATTCTTGTTGAACAATAACTCTTTGAGGATGTTTCAACTATTTCTTCAACAGCTACAAACTGATTAATATTTTCTCTACTTAAAAAGGGTCCTTTTTTTTTTTTGGTATGTGAATAAAATTGTCATTCTTAAACTACATCTGTTTTTAGTTATATTGCATTTGTTTTTTTAATTCCAGGAAACATCTCACGGGGTACAACACCTGGTAAAACTGGTGATCCCCAGGATACTTAACTGCATAAAATAAGAAACTTCATTTTCCAGATCACACAAAGAAACTGCTACAGAGCACAGAAATATGAATTCCAGTGTAATTTTATGCAGTTTTTGAAAATAATTATAAATGGCTTTTATCTGTTGACAGAATCATCCTGAATAAGCCAGTCTGTCCTTAAAATGTGTCCTGATGTAAATCCTAACTGCATTTTCCTCAGCTGGTGATTTCCTTTCTGATCAAGTAACTCCACTGCCCACACAGGAGAATATTTGTGGTGGTAGTGGCAGACAACTGTGTAAATAAAACCATAGAGCACCAACAAGTAGGAATTATTGAGGCCAGCAGGCACCGGATCAATACTGTTGTTAGCTATTCTGAAAAAAAAAGCAACAGCAAAAGGTTTTTGGGACAGCCACCAATGATGACTGTATGATTACATGCATGTCTGTGATCCATTTTCTCCTAAAGATTTTTGAGATTTCATATCTCTCATCTTATTTTTATTTCTTAGCAGTCTGTATTTTCTCCTTTTTCAAATACTAAAAGCTGGTAGCAAAATGGGAGAAAGGTCTTAAGTTGTGCAGTTTGATTAGTGTTGTTTCTCCTGTATCTGGAACTCAGTCCCTGGAGATAAAAACAGCTCAGAGCTCTTCACTAGAGGGAATGGGTACTATGTGCCAAGTGCTATGCTTGGTTGTATAAGCTAGTCAACTCTAGTCACAAAAACACATTACTGTTGGGAACTGACTTGTGACTTAATACGTGTTCATGGGTACATGCTCTGTTAAGACTGGATAAGTTCAAGGACATCCAAAAAACTCTGAATTTTGCTTCACTCCTCGAACTCACAGGCTGCAGCTTATGTTGTCACAAATGGATGACTTCTTCATGACGAGTGTCTCAATCCAAAAGCAGGATGGATTAATTTTATACAGGCACTACTGAAATTCCTTGAAAATGAGCCCTTCAAAATGACACTATTTTGTTATTGCTATTTAGAAAACAAAACCAGGACTATCTGTGAAGTCCAATATGATGACAAAGATATAACCATGAATATGGATGTTGATACCGGCTTTGAGCTCTATGGTTTATTTGAATTCATGGCAGAGGTGAAGCATTCAATATCACTTCTCCATCATCTGGGACTCCCCTTCTTCCTTCAGGTAATAAACCATAGATCATGTACTTTGATTAGACCTGTCAGTTAAGTTGCACTAGCATGAATCCAGAGCACCTCCAACAGACTCAGTGAAATTACTCCAGGTTTATACAAGGTGCAGATGAGAGACAACTTGGTCCAATGTATCAGAATCCTTCGTCATCTTAAGTACAAATCTAATGGTCTCTTTCTAAAGAAACTCAGGAGGTACCTGAAATCACTGATTTCAGGATCTAATCATTTCAGGAAGGCACTTGTTTACTGTCACTTCCTGGCTGATTTGGGTTGCTAAAGTAGGAGCTTTAGCAGTAGTAGCAGCTGTCCTTCATACACTATACATAGAGAAGTCCCGAGCTCTGTTAAACCATCTGTAGCACAAATACCTCAAATATTTCATTGTTGCTCAAAGCACAAAGTTTAATGAACAGAAATAGATTTGTATTCCAAACTACCTGACAGGATCAACAAAGGCTGTTCCTGTTCATCCTTTGGGAGAGTTGTTAGTTGAAATGTCTCCTTGCCTTTTGGTGGGTAGTGTACAGAACAGCACATCCAAGTCATCCACCTGTCACCTTCTCTTCTAATAAGAGGATATGTAGCTAGAATACAAGATTAAAGGTAGACTCTTCTGAAAATACATGTTATATCAATATTAAACCTGCATATTAAGTGTCAGTGTTTGAAATGTATATTTAATGCCAACATTTTTATTAAAAGGTGTTAGATGTATGCCCTGCTTCTCCCACCTTGATCATTAGTGAAATGTCTTTTATCTTCTAAATGTTTGAGTGAAAAAAAGAATAACAGAGATGTTAATTCATTAAATGCCTTATTCATGTGTAAGGTACAAGTGTAATCAAGGGACTTCAGAAATTATTGTTTCCACACACTTTAGCAAACACGACATGTGTTGATATTTAAGTGAGAGACAGTAATCATCTTCCCCAGGGGGAGTCTTTAGCATTTCAGGATAAAGCTGTAGATGCGCCAGCAGCTGTGGGAGAAAGAAAATACACTAGAGTAAGAGGTTTGTGGAGCTCCGCCTGTTTCATCAAAAAAAGAAGGAGAGGCAGTTTATTTACAGCATATGAAAGACTGGAGGAGGCATAAACAAGAATCTAAGGCTTTAGATTTAAAGTAGACAAGGGTACGTTAAAAGTAAGGTTATTTGTCAACGGTGCAAATAAGTAGCTATGGAAACACAGAAATAAAGGAAGACATCTCTTTATCGTTTTGAATTAAGTCTAGAAAGCATCTGGAAGGCCTTTCGGGAAGATAAATTTTTTTGGTCAGTCAAGTGACTGTGGTCAGGTTAGGTCAAATATTGTGTGGAATCTATGGAGTGTGGTTTTTTATTTGCTTCCTTGTTGTTTTTTCTTCCCTGCAGATGACAATTAAAGAAGTCCTGACTGAAAATGAATTTGAAGGAGCTCTGAAGCTGACCTATGAACAAAACAGAAACTTCACCTTTACCATTAGTAGGAAAAATGACCAGCAAGGGTAAAAGGGTCATTCTAAGCACTGAAAAAATGTCATTAGACCACTGTAATTCCATGGAAAAAATTACTGCTTTCTTTACCAAAGCACTCTGTAAGTTTATGAAGAGCTGGAGATGCCCAGCCCTGCAGTTTGGGGCATGCTTGTCTTTTTGCCTGCCCCCACAGCATCAAAGTGCAGCAGACAGTGAAATAATGCAGGAAACTCAAGCTGAGCAAGACAAGAACTTAGAAGTATACCTTAACTTGATGTTGCTCTTCAAATCTTAAGTCATTCTAGCATAATTGAACCATGTAAAATAATGGAGACTCTCAGTTTTGTAAATTGTTATCAGTAGGGCTGTATCTGCTGTGCTTTATTTCCCTATTTTTTCTTTTAAAAATTTAAAAGTTATTTCAAGAAAAGAAGAATGAATAGAATATGCTGCAAAGTGTCTGATAATCGATGCCTAAACAGAAAAATTTGGTATAGCATATATATATATATATTAAAAAAACACAACTGTAGGCTTTTGAGGACGTTTAAGAGATGTAATATTTTGAGCTTTACAGTATTTCAGGTATTTCTAGATTAAGTTTCTAGTAAAAGACCTTTGTGCTGAAAAGTCTTGTAAGTTCTGTTAAAATGTCTAATAATGGTAAATTCTAAAGCTGGAAACCATGGCAATGCTTGCAAAGTGAGATTCCAAAAATATATATATAATTTTAAAAGAGCTGATGCATTTACTATGACAGCCAAAATAATTTTTGATCCAGCAGGCCACATTCTGTCCCTCAGATACATACACAGGTTTTTCACTGAGGTCGGAGATGGCACTGCTCTTTAGTTTCCTTTCCCTTTGTATGAATACATCAAAAAATGTGAGCTGGGTAAACTTTCAGTGGAAGGTACTGCAATTTTTAACTTTTATAGCTGTGGTAGACTCAGAGACTACTCAGCTGAACTTGTGCTGTCAGTGAGAATAGACTTTCTGAAATACTGTTGAACAAAAGTCCATTTCTTCCCTTTAGTGAAGAGTTGAATATAAAAGCACTCCAGAATCTTCCCTTCTTTCTACAGTACTTCCCCAGTGCAACAGAACTATCTACTAAGGTAAGTATGTGCAAGTTATCTATCACACATCACCACAAACTAGACTTACCTAGTATTTTTGGAGTCAAGCTGTATTATTTCTAGTGCTACTATCTCTGGCCTTCTTGTTGTTGAGGACGTTGATGTTTTCAAAGATGCCAGCAGTCCTGATGGAAAGGCTTTGTTCCATTTGACTCGCTTCCATGCATCTGCATAAATTACGACTTCTGACAGAATCTCCCCCGGAATTTTTTTTAATTATTCTGGCTACTAAGAAAAGGGAGACTGGGCAGAAAACAATGTTGGATATTGGCTGTTTGCAGTGCAAAAGTACACAAGAGTCAAGGCAGATGAATGGGGTTATTTGTCAGTCACAGAATCACAGAGGTTGGAAGGCACAGAGGTTGGAAGGCACCACTGGAGGTCAGCTGGTCCAACCTCCCTGCTCTACAATGGCCAAGTAGAGCAAGTTGCCCAGGCAGCTTTTGAAGATCTCCAAGGAGGGAGGCTTCACAACTCTCTGGGCAACCTGTGCCAGTGAAGTCAAATGCAGAACACTGTTACTCCTGAAATAACTGGTCACATACAAACAAAGTTCTTATGCGTGTTATTCAGTATACGCTATTTTGTACCTGTCTTCTACAATGTGAACATAAGGGAAATTGACAAGTCAGATCTGTCTAAGGTCTTGAGGACCATAACATAATATACTGTGACAAGAATGTGAGCACAATACTCATCTCTCTCTCTCTCAATCTCTCTCTCTCTCTCTCTCTCTCTCTCTCTCTCTCTCTCTCTCGCTTTGGGAACTTTAAAAGGTAAATTCTGACATGACTGAAGCAAAAGGCAAACTCTACCTCAGTATGGAAAAGAGGGATTTCAATGCTACAGCTAAGCTAACTTTCACTGGAACCAGCTACACTAATGTCATTGAAATAATACAGACAATGTCCCAGGTTGGTACCATCAACTCAAATGGCAAAAGGCAAGCTGTGACTATCTTATTTCTAGAGCATGGCAGTCAGGATGCTGGCTGCCAAACCTTGAAGGACACATACAGCTCTAGTTGCTATGAGGTGCTTTGCCCTTGATTTCTTCAGTAGCATGAGCAAACAAAAATTTGAATGACTGGATTAGCTTGCGTGGATGACAAATGATATAAATTGTTGTTTGGTTTGATATTTGTGTGCTTCTATAGACAGAGTATGTTAATACACAGATACCTAGGAAATAAGAAAAATCATATATTAAAAACTGAACTATTGCTAATTTTTTATTATACAGGTAATAAAAGGAGTGATCAGGCATTAGGGTATCATTGTGCTAGACCTTTTACAAACACATTTCTAAAGCTAGATTCTAAACAGGTAATTTTGGGTATAAGCTATAAACTCCAATAGGTTTTTAACTTTTCAGAGAACTTGGGATTTAATGTTTGTCCTCTTTCATTTTTAGTTAAAAAATCTTCCAGTGCAGCTTGTGTTCATGACGGTTTACCAAAAAGGCAATAGAACACGTATGCTGAGGCAAATTGCTCTGTGGGATGGCAAAGAGGTAAAGATAACAGGCATTTACACTGGACTCTTTCCAAAGTTGCATGGAGGTCATGACATTCAGGGTAGGTTTCTAAATTCTTTTGTTGATAGCAGACTATACAATAAACTGTCATATCCATATTCAAATTGTCTCAGTCCAGGCCTTACAAGATCTTATTTGCTTCAAATTCTTGAGAAGTTTGGCTGTTAGAAACGTCCACTTCAGAGCCATATTTCTGCTTTGTGAAGCATGTGAAACTTCAATAACCTTTAGTAGTGCCAGGAAAAAGTTTAGCCAGACTGAAAAGTCGTCAACAAATACAAATGTCTATTGCTATTTTACAATAAATTTCAGAAGTGCTCTGAATTAAATGAAACATTTGATCTTATTTTTTATATTTGCTTTTGAATATTTTAAATATTTAATGAAGATCAAAAACATAGGAACTAGTATTGGAGACATAAACAGACTTAGATACCATTTGTAAACAGAGAAGAGCGTTAAAATATTGCAGCTACTTTCTTTCTAGCGAGGGCACTAGGACACATAGCTGGGAGGTGGCCGACTGAGGTTTGCATCTACGTTCTGCCTCATTCAGAGTAGTGATTTGAACTAGAAATCCCTGTTTAGGTGTTGGGCTCTCGCTCCCTTCTTCCTAATGGTTCCATTTTGAATATAATAGCTCCTTAATTGTGTGCCAGTGAATGCCTCATTTTTCACAAGCACAAGCAACCTTGGTGGGAGAGATGGAGAACACGTAGTGTGAGCAGCAGTACACTCTGCAGTGTACATCAGGGTCTTGGTTCTGTAGTTTTACAACTTAAGGATACAGTTGAAAAGTACTGGAAAAGAAACATATATATTTCCTTCCTAGAGAAATCAAGGTGCTGAGGAGAAGCTTTATAGGATCTGTAGACTTACAACTCGGTGAGGTTGTCATTACATGTGTACACACGGGCTTGCACGGACATGCTTGAGGAACATTCAGCCTCAAATGCCCAGTTATCCAGTGGCGAGGGTTGCTCACTCTGAAGTTAGTATATAAATGCAAGTCTTTCACAACTGAGAGAAGGAAAACATTTCAACATCTCAGATGTGGCATATAATGACTGCACCAGAGACATATCCTGCAGATAACATTTTTTCTGAAGGCTGGCCAAGTACCCTTTTGAATTTGTAGTTGAAGCATTTTGAGTTCATTTTTGTTTATTCTTCTTTCTTCTTCTTCATGTGTTTCTTTTTCTCCTCGGATAAAATTCTAATTTTTGTTGTTTTATTGTCACATGGTTCTGAGGCTTCTGTCAGAAACTGTAGTGAATTCTGTTACCCTAGTGCACTGGATTGCTGCAGGGAGCACTGGTGATACAGGCCACTACCTTGAGGTGCTGAATCTGTATGCTGAGGCTGTGTTAACTGAAAATAGAGAAAATAACTGCACTTACTTGTTTGAGAATTGTAAACTGTTACATAATGGTAAAGTCATCCCACCTCCATAAAGATGACTTCCCTGGCTGTTACTGCGGGAAGTTGCTTTGGGTGTAGATATCAATCTTCTGATGATTACGGATAATTACTGATTTGCTGGTAAATAGAAGACTCTTCATTTCCCTTATTATTTTTTTTCGTATTCTGCAGAAATCAGCACACTAAAGTCACTATGGCTGTTGGGTAGGGGTGCATGCATGTGTGTGAACCAAGACCATGTTTTCTCTGTGAACCAATTGTTGCCCCGTTCCCTTTGGGAGAGCATATCCTGTACCTTCTTCTTTATCAGAAAGTAAACAGTCATGATTCATGGTGAGGAGAACTTACTTGTGTTTTTATTGTTGGTGGTGTGTTTTCTTCTTTTTTTTTTTTTTCTTTTTTTTTTCCTTTGTAGTGGAGCTTTTCCATCCTCTCTCCATTACCTTCCCGTGGCATGTGAGGGTGAAGTTGTATATGAAGCATTCAACACGCAGTCACTGGGATGACCTGACTGTCATCTGGAAGGAGAAGGACCAGGTACAGCAGTCCACAGAAGATATGTGTGTGGGGAATTACAGGAACTATGAAGTTTGTGGATTTTTTTTTTTTATTATTATTATTTTTTAAGACAGTATTAAGCAAGCCAAAGAATTCAAGTAGGAGTCAAACTGTCCTTCTCAGATGTATAAAATGCTGTGACTATGGAACATGAGAAGGCCATATACTTGTTGGGAGTATTTTCAGGCCATAGTATTTTGTTTGCAGTAACCCCACAGGTTGCTGCATAACCAAAGGTAATGAAATACATATTGTAACTAACTATGCCAACTTACATATATGTCTGAAATACAGCATCTTGGCTGAGTATTACTTTTTTTTTTTTTTTCTGAATAATGGAAAGAGGAAAGACAACGTGTAAAATGTGTTACCATAATAAAACATAAATGTGCCTGCAAAACGAATCAGAATTCCTTTAACAGGATCCATTTACAAAGTGCTAAAATTCCAAATTTTACTTTAGAATTTGTATAGAATGTATTTTTGTGTTACTGTTCAAATTACCAAAACTTTAAATGCTGCCACTACTTAAATTATCACAAAAAATATTTTCAAGTAGTGTATGATACCTCCCAGCAACATTACAGAATTTAGTTCCTGACTCTGCAAATATTTTTGTTTGTGCTTGAATTTGCAAGCTCTGACTAATCATTCTGAGGCAGTGGAGCCCAGTGTGCCTAAATATGAGATCAAACTTAAGCCTCAACAAACTTAAGCATGGTTCATCATCTTCATAACATGCATAGAATAGTATTACTTTCAGATGTGTCATGTAAGAAATTCAAGTAGCAAGAATGTCCTTATTTAAACATCAATTTGCCTAGCTACTTTAAAAATGACTTTATTAAGCACACAGTTCATCTCAGGAAAAGGTACAGAAATATCTTGCTGGACGTATGTTTGAGGTCAATATATGAGAGGTATTTTATTTCACAAGCTTCTTTTACATCTGTTTATATTGATAAGGTATCAGTGTCATCTTCTCTGAAGTTTGGAAGAGACCGTGTGAATTACAGAGCCACTGTTGCCCAGCCATTTAATTACACTTTGAGGCAACTGGAGGTTCATTCCCTGTCAGAAAGAAGAGCCAGAAAGTACAACCACCAGGTGAGATAATGTGTAAGAGCTACAAAATACAAAGCTGAAATACTATATTGACTGTTAGTCTTCTTTTCATCTCAAAGAATTGCAGAACCAGATATCATCTTGAAAAACTGAAAAAGCACAAAGTGCTATCATCTACTTGTGTTCAAAACACGAGTGTTATTTCCATTTGTAAGCATAACTGTTGCTAGCTGACAGTATCTTTCTTGCCTTAGCATTGACCCACTTTGGATGGTAAGAAGCCAGAAACACACGAGAGCCAACCTAGCAATGAAATAAGGCAAATTTTGATGAACAAACTCCCATTCTTACAAATAAATAAATAAGCTAGAAAATAAGCCAGAAACCCTTTGATAAAGTTTTTTGTTTGTTTGTTGTTTTTTTTGATAACCTAAATTTTAGTACCATGTAGGAAATTGCAACACAAGTGTGAAAATGTGTGAGACCAGAAAGGCTTTAAACTAAGATTGTTATGTATGCTTGCAAAGCATAAAAGGGGCAAAAAGATGAAGAACTCCTCAAATCATCCTTCAAGTTCAAAGATGACGGAATACTTTTTTATCTGAACATTGTATGCATAATGCAGTACCTGTATGGCATGGGCCTGGACACTTCAGTTGCTGAGGCTGAAGACTTTCTGCTCAATAACAAGCTGCACAAACTGTGCAATGTTCTGTTTGTTCATGTGAAATATTTTGGTTGTCATAGTCGTGCCATCGAGAGCTCTCAGTAAGCCAATATGTCTCAAATGTCATGTTCAGTGTAATAAATTCTCTTGTAATGTCATTACTCCACTGTTACCATTAATTGCTATGCATGATAGACCAAATGCAGCTTCCCGAGAAGATAACAGAAAAGCTTCTATTGCTTCAGTTGTAAAAGTGCAGTTTCTCTGTGCATTTTTCTAAGGCCTTCAGCTTCCAGACCACACGCAGTTCAATGGAGTCTTAACACTTTTCTCTAGCAGTTTTAATTGTGTTGCTTTTTTTCTCCACTGGCTGGAGATCATTCTGCTACATTGCCATGAAGGCTCTTCTGCTAGTTCTAGTCCTGCTTCACTAGACAAATCCTTGTCTTCTGGTTTCAGCTGCAGCTAACGTGGAATGGTGGGCAGCCTACTGACATCCAACTGACCCTGGAGGATAAATCAAGGACAAACATCACTGCCTGGGATGGGTGTGTGTCAGGCTCTTCAGGACAGGTATGAATCTTTGAGTCAAAGAAGGGCAGGGTGTAACCGATACTGTTTTTCTGTCTCAGAATGATTTTTTTCTCCACCTGTTATTATATGAAAACCTTTTAACATTTTTTTTTTCCTGCTGCTGCCTCGAAGGAAGAAAAATAAAAGCTCTGAAGAGTTCTGTTTCATGTTGCCAGATATTTTTGTGTTTGGGATGCAGTTTTTTCCCAGGATAGGATCATCAACCTCTTAGAGACTAGAAGAGTATTTTATAGATATGGACTGTTCAGGGCTTCTCACAGGGATGTATTTTGCCCAGAAAGCATAGTCCTCTAGAAAGGCTGATAATACTGAACACAATTTTTTTTTTAATTACTAATATGTCTTTTTTTTTTTTTTCCTCTTCCAGCTTCAGAGAGTATTAAGTATAGAACACCTTCATGCATGTGGGTCTCTAGAGCAAACATCAGCATCATTTAAGGAATATCTAGATCTGAACTGGGATGACAAAAAGTTCAAACACAATTTAACTTATGAGGTAAAAGAAGGCTGGTGTATCTGCTAACTCACCATATTTTTCATGGAAGTTGTTCTTAAAAGATGGAAATTTCTTTAGTTTTTATATGTAATTTTGAATGGCTTTTAATAAAGCTTATGTAAAGCACCATGTTCTATGAAATACCACTATTTCATTTTACCTTTTACATCTTTCTCTCCATAGGAAGAAAAGTGAATGTAAAATAAGTAAGAAAAATTGAGTTCTTATAAGCCATACACCTCACTTGTACCCTAAATTTGCAAAACTGTTGAGTTAATTCAGTAGGATGGGGCCTAACAACTGTGCTGATAAACCAAAACATTGCCAGGTGGAAATGTTATGTAAAAACACTGAATCTGAAGTTGAGAGCTCAGGCAAAAGGGTCACTGAGGAGTGTCTAAAGTTCTGTTGTCATATTTTAACTTTGCTTTCTCGGTTAATTGCAGAGAAATCGATTCCTATATACTGATAAATTTCAGTTAGAAGCTGTTATGGAAAACATTTTCCTGACCTCATGCACCAAACAGAATATTCTGGGTAAAATAGAAACAAACTATTCATCTTGCCTGGACTATTACATGAGCTTTGAGTTCTGCGACATTCCAAATGTAAGTCTCACATAAACATATTGAACCTACTTCACTTTAAACTTAATTTCTGGTTTGGAGACTGAATTTTCCTCAGCCACAATTTTTCACAAGAATTGCCTTACTTACGTAATTTAACAAACCATAAATAAACAATGCATTTTGATGGACTGCAGAGAAAGGTTATGTTTGCCACTGTAGTGTTACTTCTTCTTAGTGTTACTTCTTGGGGGGTTGGACCCGATGATCTTTCGAGGTCCCTTCCAACCCCTACAATTCTGTGATTCTGTGATTCTTTTTCTGTAGGCCCTATTATGGTTGTAAGCATTCCCCTGTCCTCTATGTTCTTTCTTTTCTATTCCTCTCTCAAAGGTCTTTTAAAAAATTTCATGTTTCTGCAGAATACTAAAACAGGCTCATGTGTGATCAAAAATGAAACTAGACCTTACCCTGTAGTCAAAAGTTTACTTTTTATTTTATTTTATGCCTGCTCTGCTGGTAGTGATGGACTTTTGAACCTTATAGTTGTCATTTATTTTTATGTTACTCAGACAAATTGAAAACCCTTCCATGACCTTCCTTAGGTGCAAATTTTGACACCAAATTGCCCATAGATAGTCACAACAATAAAAATCTTTGAACTTGCAAGAAATGTGGTCTTTCTTTCCAGTCCCCAGTGGCTAAAACACATCTCAGTTTCCTCATTTACTGTCAGAGCATGTCACACCCTTTTGGGAATGAGAAACAGCTGCCAAATTCTGATGCTAGTGAAAAACTTTTTCCAAGATCAAGATGTGTTACTCCTTGTTTATTATGGGGAAAATGTATATATGTGTCACTTTAAAATCAGGTGCCTCTTTATTTTTTGGATCCTTTTCTTCAAAATACCTACATAGGGTAGCTGAGAAGCAAAAAGGCAAACATAAATTTGTTTTTAATATGGTTTTAATGGAATTTAGTTACAGTACAGCTGTTCATCATCTGAGATTGTAATCAGTGAATATGCATTATTGTACCACAAAAACTGAAGATGTAATGAAGTAAGCACTGGGAGGAGGAGGCTGTGTTGATTTCTGAAATTACAAGTTTTATTCATCACTACATTGTGTAATTTCATGGGAATGCCAACACCCATGTACAGCCTCTTATTACTCTACGAAGAACCCATTTCTTTGACAGAATTAAGCTTTAACACCTTCTTTGATTATACTTAGGTAATTGTTTTCTCTGGAAAACACCAGCTCAACAAAGGAGACATCATTTTGCAATCAGAGAGCAGATTCCATTTTTCTGATCATGGGAGAGATGAGGGATTGATTGGAGTATCCTTAAAAAATCAGACCACAGCTGATGTGAAAAACTATTCTCTGGAAATTGAAGTGAGTTTTTATCTTATTTTATTGGTAGTGGATTTGCGGGGGTTTTGTTTCCTAAAGACCTACTGCCATCTATCTTCCAAAGTGCTCAGGTGCAGCCAGTGGCTTGTAAAACAGCAGGAAAGTACAGGCAATATAAAGTATTCTTGATTTCTTCAGTTCTGTTTTTAAAGGAGCAGTTATGCAATGTACAAGCAATATGATCAAGACAGAAAGGAAGGCAACAACATTAGTTATCTGCAGAGCTCAGTGACAAATGTAGTAAGTGTATATCAGCTGGAGTATATAATTTTTTCAGAAGCTGTGTGTTGTTATAGCTCACCTTCTTCAGCATGATTGGGCTGTTTGGTAAGGCATGTAAAATCACCATAGCAAAAAGAAAAAGAAAAAAAAAAAGAAATGAACTGTAAGATTCAAAGCATCATTTGCCAGAAAAAAAAAGAATTGGCCTTCTTAAAAAAAGGCACAGAACAGCTAATACAATGCTCATCTTGAGGCAAATCTCTTCCTCTTTCTCTCCTCTATTCTGCCTTTACTCTTAATTCTCTGTGATATGAATAACATAAACAAGGTGATGGTAGCAAAAGAGTGGGACAGAGGAGTGATGTGGTCAGCACTGTCCAAACTCTTCATTAGGAGGAATGTGGGTAGTTAGTCATAATTAACTGAGAGAATAGGCCATCCTTTAAAAAATAATCATGATTTAATAAGTAACAGGCTAAGACAAATACTACATAATTTTTCACTCTCTCTAAACTTGCTCTGCTTAGCCTTTCTCTATTCCTCGTTTTGGAATAAATCGCACAAATTAGCAGCCTTACAGGGAATTGACTGTCGGAGTATGTTTCTTTCATTGCTACCATTAAAGGATTGTCCACAAGCCTGGTCCTATCCAGTCATTCAGCTCTTGAGCCAATCATCCTCATGCCTGTGCCTCTCTCGGTAACTCCTATGTAAGTGCATAACCATTGGGAAACATTTCCCTCACCACTTACTTACCCCTCTGTGGGAAGCACTGATAGTTGGGCATCATCTCTGAACATGGCTTCATTAATTCTGTGTGGTGGCTTTGAACAAATGTTTTTCCTTTATGGCTGCAGTTAAAAGGCTCTGAAGACACTTGGCTAGGCCTGACAGGAACTGCTACTTCCTCAGCTGTTCAGAGCCGAATCCTGGTGGAGGGGATTATTGATCAAAAAGAGAAAGTAAAAGTAGCTGCTTCTAAAGGAAAGGAGTGTTTGCAGTACTACATGGGGTATTTGAAAGGTATGTACCTTCAGAGCTATCAATGGTATGAAGATGCAGGAGGAAAGGTTGTGTCTTAGTTTGTAGGGCCAAGCTAGCTTCAGTTTCATGGCAATCCAAAGCTATGGTCTTTCACATGATGAAAAGCTGAAGTTTAGAACTTGTTACACAGAGGTCAGTTTGGTGGAGACTTTTGTATGATTACTGCCCAGGGAAGGATTATAACGGTGACTGAAGATAGGATTCATTTCACCTTGATTTAGCCATCTTACAATTGTGTGTCTCATTTAAGATAGTCCTTATATTCCAATTTCAGTGAATGGAAAGAGAGAGGCACCTTTAAGAGGCTGGCTCAACCCCATGCTGAAACAGATGTATGAAATCACCCTCTGCAGGTCTTCCAGTCAGAAATCATTAGTTCTGACTGACCAGGGAGAGGAAACAGGGCTATCTCAGACTGTGCTTGGCTTTCAGATGACTGAAGTTAGGTGAAATGAGACCTGCTGCAAGTGCTTCCTGTTGTGACTCATCCACCTTTTGGACTGTATTAGATTTATTTATGTGCAAACCAGGCAAATTTGGTGGTATGACAGTTGCCTCAGGCTCATTTTGTTGACTATCCCAGTCCTAGTTTCTGTTATGGATTTGCCTTCACACGCTTCTGTTCGCATGCTTCTGCAATGGAATTGCTCTCATGGTCATGTCCTCACTTGTAAGTGCTGTGATCCATTTGCGATGAAGACCATTAGTTTATGGATTGTTGAGGTCACAAGTTTGTAGAAATAATTCAGCTCAGGTCTCTATACACAGATTCTGTGCACACCTCACCAGCTGTTTCTGCTTATTAGTACTTGGGCAGAAACGGGTAGTTGACTGATAATCTCTTAATTTATCACTTTTAAACTTCAGCAACAAAGGATAGTGGAAGACTAAAGTAGAAAAAGGCCTGTGAATCACTGTCTGAGAGGATTATTTTGCTTTATAGTAATTAATTGCTTTCTTTGCAGTAGCAAATCTGTACTTCTAAAGCATTTACAAGCCACAAAGAGGAGAAAATCAAACATTGATGCTGATCTAATTTTCTCATGTTTATCTCTTTTTTTCCCCATGATTACCTAACACTCAGATACTGATTTATCAGCTAAGTAATTAAAAAGCTGTCTTTGAAACAATGTCTGTCAGTGTTGTTCCCGTAAATGAAGTGCTCCCTTTTAATTTTCCAAGGGGATCTGGAAGAAGGAATGGAAGTCAGTGCTTGTACTGATGGGCAACAGATGGCTGCCATTAATAGCTATCTCAACATTAATGGTGAAAGGCAAGAAAACATGGGACAAATTACTCTAACAGCTGTTAATGAAAGCTTAAATTTTCTGGCGCATGGATGTGGGGATCTAATTCTTAAGGCTGAGGTAAGAACCTTCAGTGGCAGTTAATTGTGGTGTGGTTTTTCCAGAATAGTGTTTAATCTTGTCAGTTGTAGCATCTTCTAGGCAGGCTTCAGTTGTGAGTTTTAGTGAGTAACCAGGGGAATATTGGTTTAAATTTTAAATTTGTAATAATATTATTTTACAATTTGGTGTGAAAAGATACCATGTTGAGAATTAAATAGTTCAGCTACACCTAGAAAGCATAGAAAATATAGTACCCTTTCTTAAAAGGTCTATTCTGTGAAAAGGGTAAGTGAAGTGAGAACAACGCTAATTTGCCAGGGCTGCTCAGCACATTGGTTACAAAACTGGGATTAGAATTCTAATAGGGTTTCACATACCTACTGCTTGGAGGACGCTTTACGGTTTTTCATCCTTAGACTCTTCTGATTCCATTTCTAACCATTGAATAACACAAAAGTCATTTCACCCTGATAAATGGGAGGCCATGTGGATTTTTGCTGGTGTTGAAACTATTACAAAATTTAAGTGATTTAGACCCAGTACAAGCATTTCTAAATCATAAATTCAAAGTTTTTGTTCATCTTCTCATAGGACAAAATTAATGAAATTGGGAGTATTCTCAAAGCCAGACTGATTGAGAAGATAAAGAAGCTTGATGGATATATCTGGAGACTCAGGAGATCAGTAAGTACCTCCACAGCATTTGTGAAAGTATCATGAAATGTTCATTCAATGTTAATAAAAAATCATTAGGTTGTATACAGTTGTTTTGGTTTGCTCAAACATTTAAATGGCTAATCAGGTGCTAAACTGCAATTCATACATTGGCAAAAAGAACATTTCTTGGTCAAGACCTTATATCTCTGCACCTAACACTGAGAAGTTCAGAATTGCCTTGGAACGGAGTTAAAGCTTTGCTTGTGATCACTGTGTATTTTGATATTTCTTCTTTATTGGGAACCACTCCAGGTGCAGCAAATTGATTTTCTGTCTGAAGCAGCTGGTTGGCCTTCAATAGCCTCACAAAAGATAGCAGGATTCCTCCACCGTGTTGGTAGAGCTTTCACCCAAGTGTGGAAGCAAAGTGGAATCAAGCAGATACTAAGAAGCAAGCTCCCACTTTACCTGAATAAAATTCAAGACGCTGTCCAGCAAATGCAGATGGAATTGCAAAGTAAGTAAAACCATGCAAAGCAAGGAGAAAAACTGCACAGGGCAATGACAGTGCAGGGGGTTATGGGGGAAGGAGTATAAAAGATGCTGAACTGCACAAATGTTTCTATTTTGATCTAGCAAAAGTGACCTTTGCTCTTACACATTACAGAGAACGAGCCTTGATACAATCAGCTCTAAGTAACCCCAGCATGGCTATCCTTCTAATGAAATCACTGAAGAAGCATTCTCTTGGTCACAAGAGTCTAGGTTCAGTCAGATGAGAACAGAGACCTAATTCCTTAAGCTGAAGCAGTTATACTAACGGTTCCCTGGCAAGCATTCCCTCCCAAAGGGCTGTTCATATCCATCCTTGAGTTTTGAATGCTTGTACTAATCAGATTTCACTTGACCTGTTGTTTTCAAGTCTATCCAGTAGCTAGTATTTCTGGATTATGGCCCATGTTGAAACCATTGAGAAACATGGTCAGCCATAATTATCTGTGAGAACCTTCAGTTTTCAAAAATAAGAGTAACATCTCATTTTGAAACATCTGACACTAGACTCTTTCCACTCAAAAACAGGATTTAGTTGATACACCTAATATAAGATGTATAAGTGGAACAGGGTTATAGCTAAATGCCCACTTCAGTTTTTCATGACATGGTGTCCACACACACACAGATGTGAAATATGCCTAACTGCTTAAAGCTAAAGCTGCCTTTTCCTGTTTTCTGTGTCCCTCCTTATGTTCGAAGCTGCAAGGATTTAAAATTAAAAACCAAATTGCTCTTGGTTATCACTTTGTAACATGTTATTTAAGGATTGTTTCATGTAATGTTTGCTTCAGACCCATTAGCAACTTTGAAAGATGCCTACTATGATGTAACCTTGAAGCCACTGGATGAAGTTTGGCAGGAGAAGACAGAAGAGTACATGAAAAAAGTCCAGGCATTTTTGCCCAGGATTATAAAAGATGTTTGGCTAATGGAGCCAATCCAGATGGCATTAAGGACTGTTAAAACAGGCTTGGATATGGTTGGTATAATTAATTTCTTAATTTTTAATGTTTTGAAGGAAAAGGCTTACAAATTTAAGTCTTAGCTTTGAACTGTGGATACACAAAAATAGTTAATGTTTTTATTTATGGAATTGTGTGGTTATCTTCCCACATAACAAGCTTATGCACAGCTAATGTACTGTTCCTGAAATATCTAACTTGCTTTGACAGTAGTGCTTCAGTAGGACAATAGGAGAAGGATTTGCTTTACTGGTTTGGTTCAAATCAACAGCAGTGAACTGCTGCCATTCATGTAGCTTTTGCATTTTCTGTGCAGAGAGGAGGGATTGCGATTCCAACGAACAGTGTACAAACAAACAGGTTTGGGCTCCTGTAGTTGAAATGATAAAGGACATATCATGACAAAAATTTATATTAAGAAAGATATCAATCCCTTTTTAAGCCCCTGTAGCACATTAACTCTGTGAAGTATTGGTATACAGTAAGTAATGTTCTTTTAGGAAAGATATATATTTCTGTCCACTATTTGTTGCTGGAATGACTAAAGTCTGTCTTCTGGATACTAACCACTAAATGAAAAAGTGCTGTCAGGCAAGTGATAAATGCAAGAGAGGTTAAAGTGCAATTTCACTGATTGTTGCTTTAAAACTCATTATCAAGTACTGACCCCGCACTAAAGCCGTACAGAAGAGTTTTGTAATCTCCTTTTCTGGCTCTCCAATAGACCACACAGCAGATGCTCAGGTGGGCAGAGGCCATGGTTTCTAGAGCTGTGAGCAAGATTCGGAAGCCCTTACTCAACCTTTACAGTTTTTCAGCCAGGTAATTGTTTTATTTGGAGGACGTCTGCTGCTGGGTACCATTCTAAATGGATATATGTGTAGTTAATCTTCATATTAGCTTATATGCTTCAGGCTGAAGATAGCAACCTGGCCATTCTTTGCTGTGGGCACATCATATCATGATGTTCATGTTTGCTGTCTACTAGGATAGTGTGCATTTCAAAAGAAACTACTCAGCAGCAAACAAAATAGCAATAGCTATGATAACTTGGCCTTATATGGCATGTTTTTTTGTCGGTCTTAGCAATTGTACATCTTTGTTTTGCTATTCTAACCAGACTACAGTTCTTATGAATATTTCACTTCCACATTTCTAATATAGCAACTGCATTTCATCAGTTTAGCAGTTAAGGAGCACATGTTGTTTTGCTTGTATTCTGCAGGAACTGTTCAGTGGCAGTGAAACTGCCAGTACTTCCTAAAGCATACTGCTCCCTGGATCTGGCAAATATTACTAATTATCTCATTGAAGAAAAGCTAATGAGGCCTCTCAAAGATCTCTACAACATCAACATGGTTGCAGAGTATTACAGATTCAAACGAAGGATGATGGAGAGTCCCTTTGAACGTAAGCCCTTTCAAAGTGATGCTTTTGTTTTTTAGCTGGGTCAATTTCCAATTCATTCTAGTCTACAGATCCTATCTGGAATAGTGGTTTACATAGAGATGGTCTCTAATTTATAATTTGCCTTTAAACTTCTTTATATATAGTATTTCTTGTAAATCAGTGCTTGTATGTATGATATTCACATTGTGGCTAAAGCTGTCACGCAAGAAACGCTCCTCTACTTAACAGTCATGCAAATTTTGAAACTTCACATTTCCTACTGTTGAGACTATAAATCAACAGGTGGCGTTAATCTGTCTTAGAATCATAGACTGGTTTGGGTTGGAAGAGACCTTAAAGATCAGCTAATTCCAGCATGCCTGCAGGGACCCCTCCCACCAGACCAGGTTGCCCAAAGCCCAATCCAGCCTGGCCTTGAACACCTCCAGGGATGGGGCACCACAACTTCTCTGGGTAACCTGTTCCAGTGCCTCACCACCCTAATAGTAAAGTTCTTCTTGATACCTAATTTAAATGTACCCTCTTTTAGTTGAAAGCCATTATCCCTTTCACTACACTCCCTGATACAGTCTTATCTATATGTTCTTGTGATTTGATTCTCCAGTTCAATGCTAGTCATAGAGTCATAGAATGGTTTGGCTTGGAACATCATCTAATTCCAACTCCCCTGCCATGGGCAGGGATACTTCCCACTAGATGAGGTTGCCCAAAGCCCCATCCTGCCTGGCCTTGAACAATTCCAGGGATGGGACATCTACAGCTTCTCTGGACAACCTGTGCCTCACCACCCTTGTAGTAAAGAATTTCTTCCTAATATCTAGGAAGAAATCAATATCAATTCAATCTATATCTACCCTTTCTTAATTTTAAACCATTACCCCTTGTCCTCTCACTGCACCCCCTGACAAAGAGTCCCTCCCCAGATTTCCTGTAGCCCCCTTCAGGTACTGGAAGCCACTATAAGGTCTCCCCAGAGCCTCCTCCAGGCTGAACAACCCCAGCTCTCTCAGCCTGTCTGCACAGGAGAGGTGCTCCAGCCCCTCGGTGGTCTTCATGGCCCTCTTCTGGGCTTGTTCCAGTATCACCATATCCTTCTTGTGCTGGGGGCTCCAGAGCTGAATGCAGTAAATGCAGTCATACCTTTTGACCCTGGGCCTTCTTGTGGAGGCTTTATCCATACTCTGAATCTGGTAACATCACTTCTGCTGACTCTAGGATGAAAAAACAGCTCTACCAAATCTTGAGCAGCAGTATTGCCTGAAAAGCACTGCTAAATACTAAAAGACTGCATTAACAGTCCCAACTGTCCCTTGTAGATAATGGATCTTCCAGAAAGACATTTTCAATGGCTTCCTTCCAGTAAGCAGACACAATGGAGGGCACTAAGAGTGGGTCTTAGTGACCAAAGAGTCTAAGTAATGTATCAGGAGTGCTTCCGGACTGCAACTGTGTTTGATACTCTGTTTTGGCAGGGTATTTTTTGATACAGTTAATATTCTTGCTCTTTCCTGTGTAGGAATGTGTATGTGGGGGGGAAGGGGGCACTATAACTATGATTATCAAGTAGCATGACTGTAAATCAAGGTGAGCTTTGAATCCTAACTCATATTTGCCTAAACTTTAGGGCACTCATGTGTCTTTATAATGAAAAATAAATCATTAGATCATTTTCTTTCCTGGAGGAATTTTTGTTGCAGAGCAACTTTTGACTAATTAAAATGTAATAATAGCTTGGAAAATTCTTTTATGAGTAAACCAGTGAGAAGCTGGTCATGTTGCGATATGCAAGTAGCAGCACTTGCTGCTCTGTGGACAATTCACTGACATTTCTTCTGAAATATCTTTATCTAGATCATGCTATGTTAATAGGTAACAGGCACCTTATGACTTTTGATGGAAAAATTTATGATTTGGCAACAAAATGCAGTGTGCTTCTTGCCAAGGATTTTCTTCACAATACTTTCGCTATAATACTAAATGAGGAAATCGGTGATTCACGATCACTGTATGTGGAGATGAACCAGAGAGTGATCAATATCTATCCAAGACTGAAGGTAGGAGGGCACAGTCACACATTGTTCCTTTCTAGACCAGATATTATCTTCCACCTCTGCCCCCAAAAAGTCTTTGAAGTATTAAAGCTCCAAACATAGATCAGAACATTTCTTGAACATAAGTGCCAGGAAGTGCACTGATTGTTAATCAGGAAATAACTCCCCAAATCAAAACCACTTTTAACTTAGGGGCTGCCTCTTTTCTGTCTTGGTATTTAGAATGAGAGAGGCTTGGTGAACTTTCCAGCTTTTCTCTTACCTGGTCTAAGGGAATAGCAGTTAAAGAGGTCTGACAGACAAACTGGGCCCACAGCCTCAGTATACATGGGAGGCTTTATGCTTTCCTGCTCTCTCAGAAGATTAACACAACCCAATTCTTATTGCCTCACTCTGAGCTGAGCAAAATTGACACCACCTAACCTGCAAACACAGTCTGAGCATGCCTTTCATTGGACTTCCATTGTGCCATATTTGAAATTGCATTTTCACTTTAAAACAGATGTCTAAGGTATCTGTGGTAGAGAACTGCCAAGGACTGGATCAATCCCTTGAAAAGAATATCACTGATACAAGGAAAGAAACCAACAAAATAGAAATATCTGATCACAAAGGAGTTTCTGTCTCTTGTGACTTTCAGTATGATCTCTGTACTGTCACTCTGGCTGGATGGCACCATGGTGAGTATCAATCATTCAGCTTGTCAGCTGTATTTTTCTGTACCTCTGGAGTATCCTCACCTGTACGGGGGTTGTCTTTCCTTTGCTTTTCCCCATTCATTTATACAAGCCCAGGAAATGGCATTCAGCATTCCCAGTTATTATCAAATAAAGCACTATATATGTCCCTCCAGTAAGGACAGCAAGTGTTTACCCAGGTTACACTATTTCAGCACAATAGAGCAGCAAGCAATAGGAGTTAGATGTAATGCAGTCAGCCCAACCTCAAACCTGTCTGAGAATCACTGTTCTATAGCAGGCTTATCTTGTCATACCTGTAAGAGCACAAAAGAGGGAGGCCTAACATTCTCGGGGAGGGGGGGGTTGGAATACATTCCTATCCATGTGCCTCACTCTATTCTAAAACTCACTCCGCTGAGATTAGCAGAGAATTAACATGATGTCTTTATCTGGTCAGGAGAAGCAAATGAACACCTAACAAATTAAATGCCATTGCAGTTTGAGGAAAAATCTGTAATGGATGCTTGGGCATATTTACCCTCTTCAGCATTGCAGCTGAGCTCTGCTGTGTGGAATAATCAGAGCCCAGAGAAAGCTTCTGAAATTTTCCAGTGTCTACTCGTGACAACTACCATTTTACACCATTTCAATTTAATTCCAGGTATTTCAGCTGGACTTTTTGGTACCAATGATAATGAAGCTGGAAATGAATGGATACTTCCTAATCATTCCTTCACTGATAATGTGCAAGAATTCACACAGAGCTGGCAGGTAAGGAGCTGAAGGGTTTTTTTTTTACGCAGATTACCTATGGTGTTGGAGCACAAAGGACAACATTTTACATGCTGTTTTGTCTTACCTAGATGAACTGAAGCTAGACAGAGAAAACAGCAGCATACCCTAGATACTTTGTTTTTTCTGTGTTTAACTGGGGCAAAAGTTGCATATATTTGCTAAAAGCCATCCAAGAATAACCAATGCATAGGTATTGAGCATTTCTGGCATAAATGGTAAGGTAAAACATGGAGGTTGCTTCTGCTGTTAGAAGAAGAAACTGATGTTGCAACCAAGTATATTTGATGTTTTCCTGTTTACAACACCTCTGTGGAGTACAGAGCCAGGTGGTACTGAAGTTTGCTGTAAGTACCACAAGGCCATGGTTTGTACCAGGAGCCCTCTTACATGATGGGTCTGAAGTTTTCTCCAGAGCTGGATGTTGTTGCTGGCAATGCTGAGACTCTTAATCATTTTTTGGTGTTCCTGATTCTCATTTATCAAGAAACAAAACTTTAGAAACCAGTAACTGGTAAAGTTGTTCTCTGCCCATGTGCCATTAAGTGCGAAGTTTTTTTCCAGAGGGTTAGCAGCTACTGATTCAGTTATTAACTTACATTAAAGAACTTTCTCTATTTAAGAAATTATAACATTAAGTAAATAAGTTTTACTCTCTTACCAGTAGTTTTATACCTTTTTGCGTCAAAGAAACTTAACCTTAATTCATGTAATGTATCATCAGATAAAAATAATCTAAATATGAAAAAGTGCATGTACACATGTGAATGCAACTGACCAAAATAAAATCCTAGTCTTAACACGCTCTCAAGCCATGCTACAGTTCTTCTAAATCCCTTCATGCATAATTTGAGAATCTACTAGAAACAAAGAAAACAACATTGTATTGCTATTAAGATTTTCTGATTCTGTTTACTTTCGAGAGAAAGGACACCAGAAAGTGTCCAAGTTCTGGGCACAGAAATACTACTATTCTCATCTTTATTTCAGTACTTTATGTTAAAAAACAGGATTGCTTCAAGTCTCTTGTACTTTTCCCTGCTATTGGCTAGTTATATCTAATAAGTTTGCAGCCTGTGCCTGTGGGACCATGACATGACCGACTGTTGATATAATTTTCTTAACTGCTACAAAGATTAACTTCTAACATATTCATAAAAATGCAACTATCTAATGCAAAAGTACCTGGAGAAGTTGAACTACAAATAATAACCAATTAAAAACAATACCTAATGAAACTTACTGTCATAAACAAGCTGGGGAGTCATGGATGACGTTCTTTAAGTGGCTGTTGGCATAATGGCTGTGCTTACGCTATTGATTAGTACATTTTATTTGTAGGCCATGGCATATTTGAAGTGCTGTGTACCGCCAAGAAAAATTTATAGATGACTCTAGCTGAACTCTGTGCTGTTTGCAGTCATATCCCGTTCAGTAAAAATGTAATAAAAGGATTGACTTGCCGATAATGTACTAGTGTCATACATCATTAAGGGAATGGCCGGAAATACAAATGTGCCAAGTCAGGAATTCATACAAAGTCTTAGAAACTTTTATAAAGAGGTAAGAAGAGATGATATGGTGGAAATAACCAGTTCAAATAGCCAGCTTTTGCAGATGTGCTGATAAAATAGAGCTTGCAGAAAATCCTTCCTGACCAGAAGTTTTGGCATAACTGTACGTGATGCAGAAAGCAAGCAAAAGAATCAGGTTAAATCTGACCAGGTATCTAAGCCTGAAGAAAAAGCAGTCAGTCACCCTGAATTCCTGGAGTCACCTCACATTGCACTACACACTCAGTCTGGAAACTCACTACCAGAAGCTTTGCTACAGCTACCTCAAACACCACCTTGCAGATAGTCAATGAAGTTCTTGTGTTACAAGACCACTGGCTGTCCAAAATGAGGGGATTAGAAAATTAACTTTGCAAATGTGTGACTCCTGCAGGAAGAGAGTTACCTGAGAGATTAAACTGGCAGTTGAAAACTTTTTTTCAATTGAGTTTGTTTGCTTAAAGAACTTCTAAACTCAGAGACGTGCCATCTATGGAAACTACTGATTAAAAAAATGTGTAAGTTGCTGATTTGATTACGAGTCCTAAAAAGTGTTTGGTCAAAATAAATCATAAGAAATGTTAGTAAATGCTGTTCATTAGCAGTTCTGTTAATATTTAGTATCATCAGCTTTTGACTGGGACCATATTTAAACCATGTACAACAAAAATCCATTCGCATTTTGTTGTCCAAAAATGCTCATTCTTGTAAGGAACTTCAGGTGTGATTTTTTTTAATTTGTTTTCTTTTGTTTTAAACCTTCTTGCTGTTTATTATGTATGAGTAACCCAGTGAGGAGATGAAGATTCCCCCCTCCCCCCCCCCACAAATCTAGTAAAAGCACAACTCAAATCTGTCATATACAATAAAGTTAAGACAAGCCAACTATTTACTGTGTCAGCAGCCACCCACTAGAATCCTTTAGTGAATAACAAAATCAATAGAAAAAGGAAACAATGTCTGTAATCTGTGA
Source organism: Cygnus olor (assembly GCF_009769625.2). NCBI lineage: Eukaryota > Metazoa > Chordata > Aves > Anseriformes > Anatidae > Cygnus > Cygnus olor. Next base: position 587,121 of record NC_049183.1, read on the forward strand.
TATTTATGAGACACTTTCTTCATTTATGAAGAGTACAAGGTGCTTCACAATATTAATGAAAAATGGATGTTATTGAGGGCTGTGTACTGAGCTGCCCATATCTTCCTTCAAATCACTTCACATTGTAAATCTGAAGAATTCACACTACTACACTGATGTTTATATATATATATTATTTTCCTAGGTGAGCAAGTGCAGTCTCACACAGAAGAATGTGAAGCCATGTCCAATTACAGATAAGGAAAAAGTCTGTAAGGAGTTTTTTGAAGAAGCACATTCTTGTCTCAGGAACTGCTTCAAAGTTGTAAGTATAACTGTGTCAACCAAGGACTACCCAAGTACTCAAATGTCATACTTCAGAGCAGTACACAGAATTATTGCAAGGATATAGAAGTTTAATTGCAGATAACTTTAGAATTAGAACAATAATCCAGACAGGAGGAAAAAAAGAAAAAGTTGTATCAGCAGAAACATGGAGTGGGGTCCTTGAGATCTACAAAATAGTGACACGACTTTGCAGCACTCTTCAGCATACTAGTTTAGCATTTGTAAATACAAATAAAAGCCTCAAATTCAGGATGAGAATAAAGATTTGTGAACAGTCCTTACAAGGGAGAGCTGGGGGGAGGGAACCAAAATCCAAATTTCCTTTTCAATTCACTTCCAGGTGTATTGCCAGATCACTCTCTCTAGAACAGATGTATGCTTGTACGCTGTACGCCAAACAAGTAAACATGCTCCCTTTCTGTTAAAGGTGGACCCCAAACCATTCTACATCATGTGTATATATGACACATGTGAATCAAAGAAGTTGAAGGCTGCCTGCAGTTTAGCAGCAGCTTTTGTTCATTTGTGCCACAGAAATTTTGTTCCTGTGGAAATTCCTCCTCAGTGGTAAGTGTCCCTTCTTTTCATTCTGAATATTCTGACTACATTGTTCCAATATTTTTGTATCTGATATTCAAGATCATACAAGAAAATGAAGCTAATGAATCTGACTACGGAGTGAGTAAAAATAGTCCTATTCCAGGATTAATTCTTCTTGCTCCTTTTCTATCTTATCTATCCTTTCTGCTGCTTACTCAGAAGCACAGCGTAACCTATCTGATTCATACTCTAATGGCTCTTATTTCCTCCTAAATTGCTTTGTAGAAGGAAGCAGAGGGGATACTTGTAGTATATAAAGGAATTTCATCAGGAGTTCCAATTCTCAGATACTAATTTTGTTTCAACCTTTTTTTTTGGTCTAAATAATGCATGTGGATTCATAGTAACAGTAATAAGTATTATATAAACATACCGAATGTACTCAGTGACATATTTTTGTACTTTTCATTCTCTTATAGTGAAACGATCTATCCTCTTTAAACTTACCCTAAAATTTCAAGATTATCATTAGGTATTTTAATGCAGATGTCATCTAGATAGCTATCTTTTGGGAATCTGAAGTTAGCAAGCTGAAAAGCTTGAAAGAACAGTAATTCTAGTTTGAAAATTTTGGCATTGCAGTCATTGCATATTTCATTGCGCATTGCTGCAGAATCTAGATTTAGGACAGTTAGTACTCTAAAAGTGACTGGAGTCATGTGTTTTGCTAACTGTACCTGTATTATTTGGTAATTATTGATAAGCGCAGAATCTTAAGGAATGAATTCTTGTTAAGTAAAGAAAAACCTGTGTAAGCCCACAATCCAAAAATATTGTAAGAAAGTTTAGTCCCTTCCTGTTCACTTTCTTCAGAGTTACTGTATTACAGTAGTTACTGCACCATACAATCATACAGTTACCATTTCGGTATTATCCTATTCCAGTTCAACTTAACTCTTTTGCAATATACGTACCCAAAGAACAAACAGCAGTCTGTGCCAGGGAACTGCAGTAATCAGAAACACTTTACCATACAAAGATTACAGCACCTGTACATTTAGGCATTTTCTGTATTACATATATTCACTAATTTGCACCACACATCATTTCTACATTTTTTAACCTCTCTCTCCATTGGAGCATCTTTTTTGAGTTATGCTATTTATTGACTACTAATTGTGATAGAATGGTATATTGACAGTGATAGTTTGTACTACTTGAGCAATATGTGATTAGTCAACAATATTACTGTCTTAATAGAAATTACCATAAACTAAACTTATGGTCATGAACTTTATGCATGATCAAAACTTGCTCTTTTATTCACCCATGTGACATTATTCCTTAGTTTAGGCAAAACAAAATGAAAGGACAAAGCCTTCTACAAAATTTGTTATATGCTTTTATCTTTGCACTGAATGAGAACACTGAAGGAAACACACACATTATTGTCATACTAATTACTGCCACATTTGCCCAAGTAATAATTTAAGATATATTTTTACAAGACTGCAATGAGAACACTTACTGCAAGTGACAGAACCATGCAGATGAGCCAATTACATTTTTTATAAAAGTTTAAATTCAAGTGTTTCATTTCTAACTTCTGTGCTTCATGCTTTGCTAAGGCTTGGTAATGAGAAAATAAAGATTTGTTTTGGTGGTGGTGGTGGCTTTTTTGTGTTTTTTTTTTTTTTTTTTTTTGATATACACAATGCAATGTTACTCCTTTGCATTTGTAAACAGACCACCACCTCAAGAGAGTGATTTGGTGACTACAAGCATATTTGTGGTATGCTAAAAACTATTTACTAGTGTTTGCTGGATCTTTACTCACTACCAAAGGGAATGACTATCAAATATTTGTAGATAATTGTGTAAGCCATAAAATATAAGCCTAGAAATCAAACATTCAATATACATATAAGTGCATTACATACATACACTCCCATATGCAGTAATAATGCCACATGGCATTATTTGCCTTATTTATTGAGTCTACTCTATGTGTAAACAGTAGATGGCCATGAAATTTCAATCTAGGTAGTATCTTGCAGGCAGTAAGTAGTTTTAGCTCTAACAGTTTATATAAACAACTCATCGACATATGAATACGACATGTAGAGACAAACTTTGTTAAAATCGTGAGCCTGAACATTCAACTGATGTTGTGTCAAACAGAGTTTTAGAATGGCTTGGTAGCGAAAAGACTGAAGTCGGTCAGTGCTACTAGTTTACATTATCCCATTTCTAAGAAAAGGGACTGGAATTACTGTGGATCACAGGCTCAGTTAACAACAACAACACAAGTATGCTACTAAAACAAGTAGAATACGCTGGGATGCATGTATGAAGAAACACATTTAAGATAAGAAATAACTATTATCTATTCAGCTTATTTCATACATTTATTTTTGGACACAGTTTTTGAGTTAAGTTGTAGACCAACTGAGAAAAGACCAGAGGTCTCTCTGTGGGGAAAAAAATTGAAGAGCTGAGGGAAGACATGAGTTAAGTCTTTAAATATGTAAACACACTAAAGAGAAGGAAGTGTAACAGACCAAATTGCAGTAAGGGAGAATTAGGTTGGATATTGTGAAAGAGATTTAAGGGCTAGGCTAGTCACGCATCATAACAGACAGCCATCTAAGGTCATGAGAACAGAAGAGATGATCTCAGTCAGTAATAGCTGTATCTGCACTATTTTCTTTTAGAAAATAATTTCTTTCTTGTCAAGAGTATTCCATTAGATAGATGAAATACTCTTAACAGTCCTTATTCAGATCCCTTAAACCTGAGTAATAATGCTCTTCTTTTCCTCCTAACTGTGAATGTATCATCAAATATGAAGAAAGAACTTTACATTTTTATTTCAGTTTGGTGTATCTAGACAAAGCTGTAACTAAAACACTAGAATATTTTTCCACAACTTCTTGAAAACATCATAAATATACATGGTTCTATTTCTCCCTTCATAAATTTATTGTACTTCAGCATAACAACTTTTATTATGTATCAGTTGTTAATTTCTATCCTTTAAGTACTTACCGAAAACTTAATCGGATTTCATCTCTTCTTCGTTTCAGCTTGAGCCTTTTTTGAACAGTAGATACCAGCCCTGAAGATGGAAGAACCCCTTCAGCATCCAAAATAAAGTAGCTATTTGGATAGCAATGCTAGGGAAAACAAGGGGTGTTAATGAGATAGTGTTATGATGATAAATATAATAAAGCATAAATAAAATAGAAAGCATAATAGGGCATATAGTATAAAGGGAAAGTCTTTCACCCAGAAACACCTGAGGCCAGAGTAATCACTTCAGTACAATGACAAGAAACTATAATAAATCAGAAGGTATTGGATATGAGAATATCAGTTACTTAAAAATAAAAAAATCTTCCAGCAGGTAACAGAATTATTTCCTCAGAAGCCTTGACCCATAGCATGAATACATTTAAAAGATGACAAAAGATCTTTTCCAGTTCAGATTAGTACAAATAGGCTACTTTGTGAAAGCAGTGTACGAGCTTTGAACCTGTGCAGAGATGCTGACAACTTTTTCTCCAGAACTGAAACTCAACTGTTCAATACATTCTGGAGAAATTAACCTTTTTCCAGGGAAGTGCCCCACCACACATGAGGTTTAAGCCAAAAATAAGATGGCTAAAAAGATACAAAGGAAAGCACTTAATCATTTTCATGCTGGCTGATTTTTCCCTTATCAATGTACTCATTGTTAAAAGTGAAGAAGCCTTCTTGGTATCTGCTCACCAGTTTCACGTTCTCCCTTCGTGTCTTTAGGAGTCCCTTCTTGGAAGTTAGTTTACATGTTGGGAAAAGCTCTGGTATTCATAAAGTAGTCTTAAAGTGTTATAGATACTGTTGTGTAAAAGTATCTCAACTGTTGAATTATTTTCTATATTGCAAGTCTATTGATTAAAAAATGCCTAACAGAGAGGCATACATTTCCCTACACAGTACCAGGAATGTAATTATTTAGTGAAAGGTAACATTACAAAATCCTTCAGCTGTCTTTGCATAAGAACATACTAACATCAAAATAACAGTGTTCTTAACTATGAAATGTTGATAAATAGTTGACTTCCTCATTTTTATGCTTCCCCAATTTTTATTGATTATTCATAAGAATAACGTTGTACTGATGAACAGTTAGAACTGGCTGAGTTTAAATGGTTCCTGTAGTTGTTCACAGAGCTGGCCTCACTTACCTTGGCTTTGGAATGCAGTAAATTGTTTAGTATCATCATCACATAGTCTCAAAGCTGCAATCTGGAATTCACCTACATGTGCACATAGCAATTGCATAGCTGGCTGAAGGTAACTGACAAGGATCAGAAGCGATAAAAGCATTAATAAGCCTTTAAAACACAAAGTCCTTTACTCTTTCTCAAATTAGGCTGCTCGAAGTTGTTTTTCACATGCATAGCATGTGCAGAATCTTCCACTGCTTACCAAGAGCAACACTTCCTTTTGAGTACAACTAGTCCAGCCACTTAGATGGGTGCTTTAATAATGTTATCAGCTGGGGTTACATACAAGATGTTGCAAAGGGTACTGAAATCCAGAAGGAGCAGGTGCATTCACTAAGATTGATAAAGAATTAATTCACAGTGTAAGAAAAAAAAAAAAACCCTCCACAGAATCACTCACCATCTCGCAGTGTTTTTTTTTTCAGCTGGGGAAGCATCTGTTGCAGCTCATCTGTTGCAGCAAGGCCCTGTTGGCACAGGGAATTCCTAGATGCTCCTTGCAAACACGTGCACTTCTGCAACTCTTGCAGCTCTTGCTGCAAAAGACCTTGCTTCACTCACTGATACTAGCTTTACTTTTTCCCCTGAGAAAAATCCCAGCCTGTTAGCCCCGTCTCTCATTCTGAACACTGCTGTACACAAACGCCACTCCTGGAAGAGTGGCACTGCTGTGGCACATAAGGCTACATGTAGCATACCACAGGTGATAAAAACTCATTTAAACACCAATAAACATTTTAAACTACAAACATCGCACTCAGCAAGTGCTAGGTGTCGCTGAGCTGTTCTCTGCATATGCAAAGGCACGTTTTTTGAGATCTTGACTTTAAGGATGGGGCAACCCAAAGAATGGAGGAGCGGTGACCTCAGATGACCCCAAAGGTTAATCGGTGACCTCAGATGACCCCAGAACCCAAAGAATTTAGCGGTGACCTCAGATGACCCCAGAACCCAAAGAATTGAGGAGTGGTGACCTCAGCTGACCCCAGGGGCTAATTGGTGACCTCAAATGACCCAAGAACCCAAAGTTTATTTTTTGTTATGTTAGGCATTGGAATGGGCTGCCCAGGGAAGTGGTTGAGTCACCATCCCTGGAGGTCTTTAAAAGATGTTTAGATGTAGAGCTTAGTGATATGGTTTAGTGGAGGACTTGTTAGAGTTAGGTCAGAGGCTGGACTCGGTGACCTTGGAGGTCTCTTCCAACCTAGATGGTTCTGTGATTCTGTGAAAAAATGTCCCTCAAGCCAAGTAAAATATGCTTCTGATTCCTCACAGACATGATCCTGCAGAAAGGATCCCCTTGTCAGGATGTGACTGAATTGTTTCCCTCTCAGGTCAAACCTTCAGTTTTAGTACTGCAAAACTGAGATTTTTTCTGTGTGCTACCCATGGCTTTATCTGGACTGAACTTGTACACCTGATAATACTGCACATTTTAGAACGCCTTCACTGAAGTTGCTTTCTGTAAGACTACTGAAATGTATATGCTTCATTTGAAGGTAAGGCAATACACAAACTGGGTTGTCCTACAGAAAACGTGTACAATCCATTTAAGAAATAGCTCATGGCTCTATGTATCAGACAATATAAATGACTGACCTTGCCTCCTGGCTCACTGGAGACCAGGAGCTTCTGCATCTGTAACTCCTGCCAATCAGAGCAGTTTAAGCACAAACACACAAGCCAACTGTCCTTAGAGGAGAATAGAGAGACTAAGTCATTCTTCCAAGCACAAGTATTTCTAGTGCCTACCACGCACATTTATATAGGTCTTATACAGAGACCTATACTTAACTCCAGCTCTACAAGTTCCCAGATGTTTATGTGTACCACACAAATTCTTATGCCCCAAAACTTAGTAGCAGAATTGAGGATTCGAGCATCTATCAGAGGCTGAGAAAGCTGGAAACACACCGGGCCTCACGTTTCTGCTGGCTGAGCTCCATGCTGAGATAAGCCCAGATGCATTTGTTACGGCTGCTAACATGATATGCACAGAAGCCTTCCAGCCATCTGTCCCTGCCAAGGCCCAAACAGCCAAGCACTCAGAACAAGATTCCAGCTCTGAGCTCCCCCTCTGCAAGGCAGGGATGGAGAAGCCCTACAACTCCTTTGGTTATGTACTCTGCTGTGCAACAGCCACAAACCCACTGAACTTGAGACACGAGTTGAGCTGTGGAAAAGGCAGGACCTGCAGGCCCCAGCAGAGCCCTACAGCGCCTAACAGTCTCCTCGCACACAGGAGCGAGCCCATCTCTCCACCAGACAGGAAAGCCAGAGACAGGCGTTTTGGGCAAAGTCTGGAACCTAGGGAGCCCGAAGTGCCATCAACCACGTGAGGTACAGCACAGCTAAACACCAAGTCACAGCCGTCACTGGAAGTCATTTGTTTGCAGGCTCAACGTTCAGCTTTGCTGAGCTTCTGCTTTGAGTTCCTAGGAAAGCACTTTTTAAGGTGAATCGTCATAAAAGCATCCAGTCTTGGCTTTAAAACCCTTAAAAGTTATTGTTTTTACTAATGTAAGTGTAATCCTTTCTGAAGCACTGCTTCAGCTAAGCAGCAGATCTCTAATCAACTGCCAAGCGACATTTATAGCTTTAGACTGATTAAATATGCAAAACTTTCCAGAGGGCCGGAACCAGAGTTTATGCCTGGGTTTTTAGTGTGTTCAAGTGTATGCTATGGAGCCAAACAGATAATGAAACACCCTAACTCAAGTAATGAAGAGATCTAGGTCTTTATGCTTAAGTAACAACATTGAAATTGACTGTTAGAAAGCAAGCAAAGAAAACCCAGGTACTTAATTCACTCATGAACCTCTGGGTAGGGCAGGGTGGTAAAACATGCAAAGAAATCCTCTACAAATCCAATCCAGCAATATTTAAATCGACCCTAGGTAAATGCAACTATTCAGACATGTTCAGTGAATACACATCACTGCCTCACTGCCAGATGGCTCAACAGTAGGTTAATCCTCTCCTCCTATTTGCTGTATTGCGTACTCATTATGACAGGGTCTACAAGCCATATTTAACTGCTGCTGATTTACTGGCACAGGCAAAGATGCAGCGGGGCTTTTAGCTCGTATTTCCAGGGTTTTATTGCCTAGTTAGAAAGCATAAGATTAACTTAATTGGAATGAGCTTCAGCTTTCTGGCATGTGAAGCATTCAGATGAAAGAGTATCTATCACTGGATGAAGAAGGTTGCCAACCAACGTGTCACCGTGTGGATCATTTCTGAACGGCCACAGCATTCCTCAGTGGATTTTTCCCAGCACTGAAAACAGAAAACATACCCAGGCTGTCAAAATCCTGTTTGCTCTGACATTTCATCAGCAAGCTCTCTGAGCACAGGACCTCCATTACACTGCTGCCACTGATGTTGCCTCATTTGAAATACTGAACCGAAGGATGGAATTGCATACCTCTGAAATCCATCTCTTAATCTGCAAAGATCTCACTTCAAGATCTACTTAATAGATACTTAATTTCCATACGCTGTGGGATTGTGTTTGCAAAGCTTTAAAATATAGTTATTACCACCGTGTTCTCATCTTGAGAACACGTGTGCACCAATACAAGTACTTATATTTCCAGTTCTTTAGGCACAAGAAGTATCTAGGGGATGACTCTCATTTTATAGAGAGCATCTTTCCTTCGTGTATGCAGAGGAAATGTTAATTAACATAACTCGATTGCTGAACAATACAGTCCCAAACTACAAACCTACACCATATGGATAATGCAGTGCTTTCTTTAGGACTCAAACTCTTTAGACAAGATGGGAAATAGTAATATTTTTCAGAGAGTGCTTTTTAAGGGTTTTTGATTTGATTTAGTATTTTTTTCAGGAGGAAAGATAGATAAACGTAACTAGAAAGATACCTAAAAATAGCATACACTGGAACAAGAAAGGAAACCTTCAAACAGAAAAGTGCACTTAAGCACAAGCACAAGTTTTCATGAGGTGGTGAAAGTATTTGCATCTTGAACCTGGAGAACCTATTCCAAGGAATTCTGCATCACATCTTTTCAGTTAATTTCACTTCACTGGAACACATGGGTTATTACTGTACCACTTTCACTATTTCAGAAACACAGAAACCAGAGAGGTATTTAAGTACAAGATTATGCTTACAGTTAGAAAGAGACATCTGTCTTACAAGTAAAGTTTACTGACATGGTTATTACTGAAAGAGAAAACACAGACCAAGATGCTATTTCCAGCCACATCTAAATGGACTAAAACACCTTCTGCCTTCATTCCACATATCATGCTCACCCTGGTAACATGAGCTGTATGCAGATCTTGCTGCCACGAATGCATCACTCTGGGAATGCCTGCCTAGACACGTGCTCCTAGAAACAACGGCTAACACAGGCAGAAACGTGTCACATTCATAACAACACTGGCAAGAGCATCAAGTGTTTCTCAGATTAATGCGGTTTAATCTGTTGGTACAAGACTGTGAAAGAAACGAGCACCGTGATTACTGTCACATATGCACATTTCCCTCAACTTAAATCCAAGCCCAACAAAATCCAAGCCCCCGCCAAAAAAAGCCCGAGTCTTGTTATACTCCAAGGGTGTTGTTGGAAATCACAAATACCCAGAATGGCCCAGCGCAGTGCACCAATACGTGTGCTTATATTTCCAGGTCTTTAGGCACAAGAAGTATCTAGGGGATGACTCTGTGCAAATCCTCCACTTCGAGGCTCCACATATTCTCATGCACCGGATTTTCAGAAAGATCCGTCATCTTTATTGCTCGCAGCACAGGCTCGGGGTTGCAAGACCGCACCACGCCCACCACCATCACGTACTTCCCTGAGAGAAAATACAACAAAAGCAGCCAGTCTGAGGCCCCATCGACCTTTACGTCTTCATTTCATTTCTAAGGCGGGCAGCGAAGCCTTTACGACCACGCAGAGAGCCCGAGGTACAGTTCGGGGCTCCGGCCCCGCTCCGCACCCGCCTCCCCGAGGCCTCAGGGGGCCGCCAAGCGCCGCCCGGCCCCGCGCCCTGCTGCCGGCGGCCCCGCGGTACCTGCACTGAGGCACGGCCGCCCCTGGGGCACCGCCTCCACCCCCAGCACGGTGAAGGCGCCGCTGACGTCCCTCAGTCGGGCCGAGCCGCCGGCGGCGCCGCCCCGCGCCACCTCCAGCACGGTGCCCTGCATCCACGCCGCCTGCAGGCGCAGCGGCCCCCGGCCCGCCTCCGCCCGGCCCAGCGTCCACGTCCCGCCGGCGCCCCGCACGGCGCCCCGCAGCTGGGCCGCCAGCACCTTCACCGGCGGCCCCGCGGCCTCCCCGGCCATGCCCCCGCCCGGGCCCTCGCCGCGCAGCCGCTGAGGGACGGAGCGAGAGGGAGAGGGCGGGAAGCGGCGTCGCAATCCCGCCTCAGCCGCCTGGCGCCGCTCGGCGGCCGGCAGACCCGGGTCACGCCGAGAGGAGGAAAAGGCGGTGCCCGGCCGCGCTCCGGCTCCCGGGGAGCGGGGCTGTGGGGCTGCGTGCGGGGAAGGAGCTCCCCACAGCAGCCGGCCCGGCCCGCCCCGCTGGTGGCCGCCGGTCAGTAGGAGCCGGTTCTCGCTTCGCCTCAGTTCACTGGTCCCTCACCTGCTCCCCTGTGGTGTAAAGACACGGTGTAAGACCCCGGCCCGTGCTTTGACCGCAGCGCAAAGTGCCTCCCCGGGGGGTCGGCACCCTCCGCAGGGTGAAGGCGCACCGGGTGGGCACGTCCTGGCCGCAGCCCGGCTGCTGTGGGCAGCCTGGAGCCGGCCCGGGTGCTGGTCCCTGGGGCATTCCGTAACCACTGAGCAGGAAAGGAAAACGTTAATGGTCACTGTTCAGTTAGCGTCCTCTGCTTCGTGAGAAAAACACGCTGGTTTGTTCAGGGAGGCTCTCAGGGTAACATATATATATATGTATACACACATATATATGTGTATACACACACACGTGGAAATCTCAAGCACTACGCACAGAAAGCACACGCAGCCCTAAGCTGGGAGCCTTTAATTCCAAAGCCTTTCAGCATTACTTTTCAGTCTGTTTATATTCCAGCCAGGCTAATTTGCTTCACTTCACTTCGAAATCCCTGAAATACTGTGGTCTGCTTTGGGTGGGTGGGTTGGCACTTCATTTGGAAAATATACCAAGAAATAGGCCAATGGAAAAACAGGAGAATAGGACAAACAAAAGCAAAAGAATCAGGAAAATTGTGGGGACTGTTTCCTCGGGTTCACAAGCTCTCTGTTACCTACAAAAATGCAAAATGTGTAAAAATACATAGAGAACTGACTTCTCTCCAATCATTCTTTAAAGCATGTTTTGTTCTCCATTGAAAGAGCCATTACTCTACTTTAAAAAATCCAGTTTCAAGTAGCAAAATGCATCAAAAGACATTTTTTTCCCTACTCACCCATCATATTATGAATTATTTATTCAGAATATCTTTTCTCCAGAGATATTTTCTGTTTAGAGACATTCTGTAAATGGGACTTTATTCCTTTTATAGTGTAAGGAAGCAGTTAACGTTTTGTTACCATTTACAGTAAGAATAAAAGATAATATTGGTAATAACAATAAAAACACTGACATCCAAGTACACCCATTTCAATACAGAATCATGTAATCTGGCAATCGAATCATATGGGTTACAGGAATAGAAAGACATTAGGTGGTTACTGTATATGAATACAAAATTTGAGCTAGGCTCACTGGAGAAGAATATTTGTAATTTATGCCCCTAAGCTACAGTCTTTCGACAGCATCAATATTTAGTTTCACATAAAAAAAAAATAACTTGTGCCAAATATTGATAAAAGTATTGTATTCCTATTTGTTACGGTATAATAGGAGGGTCTAATGCTTATTAAACCATTAAATCTACGGATGAAGGCAAGACCCCTACAAGAGAGTAATCTGCAGGAGAGACTAAAAGGTCCCTTTTAAAAGATTTTCCTTGGAGAAACTTATGAGAAGAGGGCTGGAGTACTGGTGATCTCCACCAAGTAATGGGTTTGTTTTCCAAAACCAGAAAATCCTTTCCTTTCAGCAAAAAGCAAAGTTATACTGAACTATCTGCAAAGTTCTTATCAAAGAGCTGGCTCAGCATGGAGACACAGTCTGGGCTGCAGGAAGCACGTCTGATGCCTCGACAGACGGCGGTGTCTGGAGGTGGTCCCACAGCTGTCGCACCCAGGTTTGTGGCAGCAGAGGAAGCTCAGCACACTCTTGGGATGGGAAAGGCAGTGAGCTGGTGGCTGGCAGGCTGTAAATTACACTGGATTAAGTTTGAGTGCACATGCTGAGAGTATGCTGGATGATACAGTTTTGGTTTGTGGGGAATAAAAATGAGTCAGTCTTCTGTCTGCTGTTGCAACATGTGCTTTTCTTTAGAGCAGTCTTCAAGGACGTTACTCCTCACGCTGACATGCATGTGAGAGGTGCAGTTACAGTGTGGGTAAGAAAAGGTCAGACAGCACACTGATAAGATAGCCCTTAATGGAGCCAGGTCTCCCTGTGTTAGGCTGGCACTGGTTTGTTTGGTCTCAGGAAACCTGGAAAAGAATTTGACCCTAGTGTTGCCTGAAGAGATTTCCTAAGAAGCAGAAACTTGAAATGTTCTGTCCAGTTCGTACTTTGTCACCCTCTCACTGACACTGTGACTTAAATGGAAGCAATTCTCTGCTTTCTGCCTCTAATTTTGGTGAAAGGCTGCTATTACACAATAAAAAAAAATTCTTCTTTGCAAAAAAAATTTAAAAAAAAATCTGGTATTTTACAGTCCTTCACCCTACCCAAAATAATTTTAAAGAAAAGCTCTGTCCCAGTCCAATGACTGTCTAGAGAAAAGTTTCTTCAGTTTCTCTTTCGTAGTACTGAGAAATCCCTAAACGGACTTCAGACAAACTTTAACACTGCTTTCAGCACACACAAGGAACTGTCAAGTTTCACCTTTGAGAGATCCACCATAGTTTATGCTTGTTTTCTTATATTGCACACAGAACTAAAAAAGGCAATCACGAGACTCTATAAAATTCAGTAGTTCCCTGCTCTTTGTTTTGTACCATATAAAAGGTGCAATGTGGACATGCTGACATAATTAATGATTTTAAATTAGCAGGCTAATGGGTTGGAAGTACTGGGTTGAAAATCAGACATATTTGCATCCCTAGATCAAAGTTCTGCTGCACGCTTTGGGACTGACCTGTCTGGCAGGTGGATGCTGAGTTGTTTCACCAGCAGTTTCACAGGGCTGGGAACCAGACAATGCTGAAACAGGAAAACTACAGCTGGGGCCTGCCAAACTTAGCAGGTTGCTGTGGGTAAGTGACGCTTTAGAGGTGACTTGAACCGAGGCATCATGAGCAACAGATGTCATCAAAACACTGCTAATAGCAACTACGGTCTGGGCTCTCCTGTGGTGAAGTCCTGCCAAAACTGCATGGCAGTCACCCCAAGGTAAAAATGAACTAACTTCTCTGGCAAATGCTGTCAAATAAAGCCTTAGTAAGGCACCCTTTGTGCTCTTTTTTTTTTTTTTTTCTGGAGAACCTAGCACAGGTGCTATGCACTGCACGTGGGTCTATGCTTATCACAGTCATTAGAGGATTTTGGCCAGAGTGCTGCAGCTGTGAAGTAGCTGACAGCTGCACCCCGTGTGTGGCAGAAGGAAAAACAGCATTTGGCTCAGGCACCTCTGCAGGGAGGGTGAAAACCTCAGCTTGTGCAGCCAGCCTTAACATGAGAAATGATTCCTTCGCTCTCACTGTCACGCAAACTTAACCAGTTCCTGTCACTCACCATGCATCCCTACCACTGGTAGCCTATGGACGATGAAAGCAGCACAATGCTCTCCAGCTTAGCTGACTCATTTCATTTACAAAGAATACTTAGAGGAAATGCTTAGAGAGCTCCAGTTGTGTTCTGCAGAAGTGGGTGTCACCTGTTTATTCCTTTCTATGCTATAAATATGCCTGGTGAGTAACTGAAATAAATCCACGTTCTATGGAATAGGAGCATGGCATGGTGAAAGAAGAAAAAAGGAATAAATCACTGTATTTACCCGTACTGCTTGCTGCCCTGGAAATGGTCTGTGAAGCTGGCTTCCAGATGGGCTTACACAAACTGCTGCATCGACATTAAAAAAAAAAAAAAAAAAAAAAAAAAAAAAAAAGCTCTTTAAAACAGGAAATATGAATGGCATCCAAAGCGTGAGATCTCAGTACTGACTGAAGTGAATCCAGTAGCTAGGAGACTTTAGAGGTTCAGCTTTGTTGACTTCACTTTGCTTCATAAAAGAGCTGGATGTTTAGGAGTAGCTTAACAAGACTGGAGAGCCCCTGTCAGCAGTGCAGGGGAATACAGATCGCAGCATCCTCCCTGGACAGCTGCTGCTGGCGTGCTATAAATATTCTCCCATGAGCATCACCAGCATCCAGTTTATGCACTGAGAGTGAGAACAGAATCATTTTCCTAAAGAAAAGCAACAAGAAGAGTGACATTTTATTTTCAAAATCTTAAAATCTGCTATGTCAGATACCAGAAAAATACATAAAGGCCAGTGAGGATGAGAAGTTACATTCAACATGGAGCACACCTTGGCGTGGTTCTACAATATTCAAGGTTTGTTCAAAAGGTCATGAAATAACTTCCTTGAGCCTATAGGGAAAGGTAAGACCTTGAAAAATTGTTGAATTTTCAAGCAGGCCAGGGCTTTCTCAGGTCCAATCAAAGGGAACCTCTACTGCTACAAGCCTTACCTTGCTTAAACTGAAAACATTACAGCTACACCATCACCAGTCAGGCTAATTTAAATTGGTACAATGTTAGAACAAGATTAAAAGCAGCTCAGAGTTTTAATATAATGACTCAGGGATTTTATAGCCATCTCCCATTCAGCACATACCTGCATTCGTTCAGGAAAAAATGTTTTGGAAGTTTAAGACGAATGTCAAGCTCTTTGAAGAGGAAAGTTTGAGGTGAGCCTCCAGGAAGCCTGAATAAGGAGCCTGAACAGAGGAAGCCTACGTGTCTGTTGCTGCATCAGGGAGGATTTTTGCAGAGTCTTCAGGAGACAGACATAAAGTAGACACCAGGTTCGGTACCTGCCAAGCAGACCAGTCAGCTGGTGTATTATCTGTTTCCTAGTCACTGAAAAGTTGTAGAAAAAAGTGAATACTCACTACTCTGTGTGCTTTAGCCAGTGTCTTGTACTTGTATTCCCATCCTGAAGTAGGGAGTGAAACTAATTTTTTAAGTGACCCATAGATCATGGAGTAACATCTAAGTCACAAAATGGGGTGACTCTCCTTAGCTAACCACATTTTGCTCTGAGATCAGAGCATCTCCATGTAGAATGTCTGCACGGATTCTCTATGGAGCTGTGACCAAAGCTTTGCCTGTGTGGTTGCTCGGGGATGCCAGACAAAAAGGATCCTGCCCTGTACACTGGCACGAGCAGCTCTGGAGTCCTCTTTGGAAACTGTTCATGAGGGACTGCTCTCCTGACTCCCCTGGCACTGGCAGTGATACTGGCAAGAATAGCAGAAATGGCCTCGTATGGGAAGAAATGTGCTAGGTACAGGCTATACAAAGCCTATTTACCTCTTAATATGTCTGAGAGAAAATACGAAATGGTAAATAAACTCACAGATTTCTTCCTACACAACGACATACAGTGTGTAGTTGCTGAAATGTTTTCACATTCTAAGGCTTCTTTAATTTATTGAAAAATCAAAACACATGAGGTCTCATGAGCCAACTGGGAGACATCCCATTAGTTCAACTTAGAAAACCTCTGCAACTCATGTGAAAATGTCACATTTTAAAATATAATTTGACATTAAAATGTCACAAACTGCCTCCACCTCCTGATTTAAGTCATTTTTGTTCAAAGGTTCTAGTTTGTATTCTGCACAGCACCTGACATTAAACACTATACTGAAACTCTCTAATTAAGACCCATCTTTTTCCACTAGGTCCAGAATATACAGGTTCAGATATGAGTTTGAGGAAATGAAGGTCAGACTTTTATTGTTGGCATTTGAAATCTTGCACAACCATCGCTGACAACTTATCCCTAAGTACCTCATCTCATACATTATTCAGAGACAGGAATTTGGGGGTTGGCACTCAGTTTTGCTTAAGGTAGATATATCTACTGGTTTTAAAAGATTCTCATCAGCTCATGCCAGTGAGACTCTAGAACCCATGTTATGAACTAAGTAGGAAAACAAAATGAACCAGAGGAACATAAACAGAAATTGTGAAGAGGACCCACTGCAAGGAAAAATGATAAAATCACTTATGCACGGGCGAGCTGACCTTTCTGCTGGTTGTGATGAAGACTGCAATGAGGCAACAATATAAACATTGATTTATCTCAATAAATGTCAAAAATTAATAATGAATGGTATTCAAAAATATGTTTGATGGTTTTGCCAGGTGGTTAAAATGTACACAGTAGTGTAACACAGTGGTTGTTTCTAAAGGCACCTCTTCATATAGCAAACTAAATAACGAAACTGGGACTTGAAATTCAAAGATAATCAAAAACCAGAAAGTGATTCTTCAGGGATTCAAATATATTGAAACCAATAACTAAGCAAGCTTTCAGCTTGTCATGAAAAGCAACAATAGATGATAAAGACCAAACCAGCATGCCTTATTTTCACAACCTGAGGAGGCCATAAAACCAGACTTGCAGTAGAGAACTCCATTGCAAAAGCCAGCAGTGCTCAGTAATTCAAAACAGAAACTGGCAATACTTTAAGAGCCAACTAGGGGACATCAGTTTGGTATAGATCGTGTCTAAGTTTCATGGAAATGTCATATAGAGTGTCACATAAAGTGACTGTGCAGAGCAGGCATGAAAATGTGTGCATGTTTTTGCTTGCACCTTTGGAGTTTTGATGTTCCAAGCATCAAACACTTATATTCAATAATTACAAATATCGTCCAGGAACATCTGAAGCTCTGTGGCTTTGCTACAGTTTCAGCCTGTATGAATTTCAGGCAATAGACACTTTAGAATGGGAAAGGACAGCACGCGACCTTGGATTTGCAAGGCAAAGCTCATCAGAGTATTCAGGCCTCGTTGCCGGTTACAGCCTCATTTACGAGAAATGCACAGGGTGAAAGTGAAAGGTGCAAAGCAGTTTCTTTCTCTTACCCACAGACCTCTGTACTCTGACTATGCTTTACCTAAATTCTTTTAAAACACAGTACGGCGATTACTAGCAAACAATCTTAACAGATGTGGGTTAGGTATTTTCATTTTCATTGTTTACATAGATATTAAGGCAGAGGGAGAATTGTGATCTTCTAGTTGAACGTACTGTTTGACAGAGACCACTGGTTTATTTGCATTTGGGGACCTCTGACTCTTACTTGGCTGAGAATTCAGGGGTTTTGGTCCACGCCAGGCCATGAGAACACCAGGGGGAGTAAGGAGGAGGGAGCGCAGTCAGAATGGTCTTCACGGTCCCTGCCATTTGGGCCAATCCCTCTTACACTTTCCTTGTCCGAAGCAAATAACTGGGTGAACATCTGGGCAATGGCAAAAATATTCTTCAGGTCCTTTTTTTTTTTTTCCTCCAGCCAGAACGGTTAACTATGGTTAACCATACTGATAAAGGAATTCATAGTTCAGGGCAGACATAAATGCCAGTAGGCTGGCCCCAATCACTCCCAAGTTGTACTGCTGCACCTTTCCTGGTAAAATTAAGCATTCAGTCATATAGGTTAGATTCAAAATGTATAATATTTTATGGATAGAAGAAAGAACAAAACAAAACAAAACAAACAAACAAAAAAACCACTTTGGCTAGCCCAGTTAATTACAGTAAATGTTACCTGCAGAACCAGCATTGCTTGGTATCAATCTACTGATTGAGTCTTCTGCCTTGGGACCTGTTCTATGCAGTGCTGAGAGATGCTACATACTTTAAGCCATCCGTGGTATCAGCCTGATTGAGGGTTGCAAGTGACTTGCAAAATCAAGTCTGGTAGGGACAGTCCTAATTAAGAAAGTCCCTAACTTCACACTCAGAGGAGTGAGCATTCAAATAGCAGCACATTTTACTCATAGGTGGCAGTATTCAGTGAATGCCCCTTTTGTTTGTGGCTACTTTCCCTTCTGTTTCTTATAAATGTCATTGTACTACCCTGGATTCCATCTGGACACATTATCTGGGGAAAACAGAAATTCCACCAAAGGAAACAGAACTGAAAGCAATTAGAGAATCTTCTTCATTCATCCTGTGATCTGTGAAATAGATCGATGTGTTTCCTTCTGAAGGCTGCATTTCCCAGCTTTAAAACAACAGTGCTCACTCCACCACTGCTTCTGTGGTCTTCATCACACAGCTGTGGAGCATTGCCAGCTGATAACATTTGTAAAGACTACTTGTAAAGTCATGAAACAGACAGTGCTGCATAGTTCTTACTCCTAAACTGTGGTGGAAGTTTAAGTTTCTGTTCTTGATTTCAAAGGGGTTTGCATGTTTTGCAAGCTGCAGTTTAACTTATCTTGAACTATAGAGTTTATGGTATGTAATTGTACATTTTATGGCCTGTAATCTTGCATTAAGCCGTGTGAAATTCCTGGCACGAGTAGGAAAGGGTGTATTGTTGCTTTGTTGCTTAATCAGTATAAAGTAACAGTCAGGTTTTAGCAGAGCTGCTTTAATCTTTCCCAGTAGCCCTCTCTCTTGCAGAGAAAACTAAAGGATCAGTTTCCATCACGGCTTCTGTTTTGCTGGGTTGCATTCACACTGTTGTAATATCTATAAACATCTTGAATATACAGCACCTCAACCTAGTATCTTGGAAGTCATACCTTCTTGTTGCAGCTCTAAGTAAGCAGACTGTGCATTGCAGAAGGTGAGAAATGATCAGGCTCTGCAGAACAGACCTGTGGCAGGTGGCAGGTCACATCCTGGGGCAGCCCTGGTTGTCCGTCCTGCTCAGGCAGGAGAGAGCTGCTGCCCCCTGTTCCCAGCTTTTACCCAGTGCTACAGCTTGAATTGCCACAGTTTGGCCTCTGTGGAAGCAGGTTAGCTCTGATCATAAAAGCACAAGGTGAAGGTGGGATGAGACGTCTGGATTGCAAATGCAGACCTAGAAAGCTCTGAGCTTTGTCTAAGCTTGGCCAGATGCCTCAGGAGGAAGGAGAGCTCCCCTGATTGCAGAGCAGCCTCTGATCATGCACTGCTTGGGACTGAAGTACTTCCTGCTTCCTCTTTTTTTTTCTTTCTCTTTTCTTCCTTCAGTGCTTACAGACCCTGCAATAAAGCGGTCTCATTAAGAAGGAAAAGGAACTCTTTTCCCTCTGCTGCAGTTATCAAGGGACAGATGACTTAAACCTGGGAGGCAAGGCAGCTGCATGTTTCAGCAGACAGGAAATGTTGCATGGTCACACAACATTGCAAACACAAAAACCGGGACTGCTTCTATTTAAGCCTCTGCCTTGGTTCTGTGAAGAGGTTAGACATAAATCCTAAACACAGGCTTGATTTGCTAACTTCCCTAGAACTTAGAGCTAGACTTCTTTCTTGCTCAGACCTGTTGTCAATTTTAGCATTTATTGGCTGTTGTAGCTAAGACTGAATACTCATTTAACCTCACCAGGATACAATCTGTACTTGCACTATATTCCAGGAAACTGTAGTTCACATTTTCACCTTAAATACAGTTACCTATAAAGCATTTTCAACATAAGACATTAATTCAGTATGTTTTTCTTTCCCTTAGTTTTGCTACAGTTTGATCTTTATGGGACAATTGTCATTATTTTTGCAAACTGAATGAAATAAGGTGCTTTGAAAAAAAATCTGGACCTTGCCATAAGCCTATAGAAGGAAACATTATCTGGTTATCCTGTGAACTTGCGCTAGTGCACAGAAAAAAAGGCATTTGAAAGTCCTTGAGCTACACAGAGAAAGAATGGGACTTTCCTTTAAGCCTGCAGGTTGGGGCATTGATTTGAGGGAGGTAAGGCACTGACTCCTGGCTCAGCTTCAAATACCACTTATGTACTTTACCTAATAACTGCTTAATGTACAATATGTAACAGCACTCAGAGGAGACACCAATATCCAGTGTTTCCCACTCATAGGTGAGTGGTCTACCTGTTAAGCTCCAAGTCTCTCTTGGCTAACAAATATTCCTTCCTCCCTTTTGATGAGAAGAGAACGCTGCTTTGCAGTTAGGACACTTTCCAGAAAACTGTCATTTTGCCTGCCATCATGCTAAGCAGGGACAGAAATCTCAGTTTTCCATATACTAAAGAGGTCTAAGTAGTAATCACCTGCCCCAGCAACATTCAGCTTGCTTGATTTTTTTAAAGACTGCCATTCTTCAAAGACCCGATTTTGAAGAACATAACTCTCGAAAACTATGATTAACGTGCATAAACTGGAAAAGTTTCGGGCATATCTCTGTGGGCAATAATACCCTACTGGCTGCTTGCACAGCATGCTGGCTGCTTTGGACCTGCTGGTAGAGGAACTCAACTCTCAACGGGCAGTGCAGCAGTCCACAATACTGCTCCAACACATTATCTCAGGAGCTTCACAATTTTATGCTCAGTGTTATGGCACACTCCTTTCTTGGCTTTTTGCCTGGTTAATTAGTGCAAGGTTACCAGGCAGTCTGTTCCAGAACTGGGTTTAAATCCGTGTTTTTTTAATTCTCATTTATTGTCCAAGCAACTAAATGAGTCTTCCCTTGCTGGGCTTGCTTCCCGATCTATAAATATGAAACTGGTCCCTGCAAAAGGCTTTGTCATACATGAATGAAAAGCATGATTTAAACAGCACTTAGTATTGTTTTTCACTTAGCAAACTTCCCTTGTTACACTTTACAGACAAGCAAGGCGGGGCTTCAAAGTTTGAATTGCCCAGGAAAAGCACGTGTGCTTCTTGGAGTCAGATTTTGATTATTTCCTGTATAGACATATTATGCAAGTACACTCTAATTGCATGCAGTGAGATCATCGACAAAAGATGTACGTAATACATATAAAAAATAGTGGGAGCAAAGAGGGTGGACACCACTGAACTTAGACAATAAGATAACAAGATGACAGGATGAATTTTCAACAGACTGACTGAATGCTCATACAGATGGAGGGATTTGAACACATTTGCAGCGGTCATCCCAACTGTTCTCTGAATCTCAACTCATCAGACAATGATAGATAACAGAAAGATAGTAAAGATCTTGTGAACTTAGAGTCTGTAATCTTTTTCAGTCATAATCTGTAATGCTTTTACTAGATGTCTTCTGCATGCAGGGATGAAGATGTGATTTTTCCATCCAGCAGAGGGGGCTTGGCAGCAAGTTTTTTAAATATAAACGCATGAGATTTCTTTGGAAATTGAGCAATACTATAATTAAACTGACTGTTATAAGAACTTGCATAGTATTAAAGATAAAAACAGAACTTCCTATGAACAAGAGACACAAATATAAACAGACACAATTCAAACTGAGTGTCTTTCTTACTATCTTTGTTTCCCTTTCTTCTCAGTGTGGCTTTTCTATTTCAACAGAAAGCCCTTTCAGTTATACCTGACAAGCACAGTGCACAAGAGAAAAAGGGTTTTCTCCTAATTCCTTTGAAAATATGAGTCCAAGTTAAACCTGTCCCTGCAAACTACCTCAATACATATACCAAAAAAAAAAAAGAAAAAGAATAAAAAAAAAGACATTGAAACTTGAGGTGGAAAGTTTTCCAAGCCACAACAGAGCTGGGTGTATGAAGGCAGGACATGTCATCCAGGGGTCTGGGAGCTTACAGCATGGTTACCTAATTATTTTAGGCCACTTTGTAGTTTTAAACTGGCAACCTCACAGTATGGTGAGAATAAAAAATGGATGTAATTCAAGGTTATGGTGTAAAGACGAACGTTACAAGCTAATGTTTAATGTCAAGTTGCACACAATGTTAAGTCTAGTCAAAAGACTGACATAAATTTCTCTTGAAATTAAAATGGGCTAGCTAGTCTTCTGATGTAATTCCTCTTTTTCATGATTAATTGCCCCAAAACCTGTTTGCTAGTTTGATTTCCATATACCCAGAAGAAAAGTGCAAGGAGGTGCATGCTTGAATACCTGGGAATCTTATTCACTTTATTATTTCTGATGAATAGAATGATACCTGTGTGTGAGCACTTGGATGACAGTACTCAGTGGTGCTCAAAATCTGATTTTCTCCACTGAGAACCGTCTCCAATTTTAATGACAGACTCTGGCAAACGTAATTATTGTCAACTTTGTGGCTCCAGCTTCTGGTGAAGGAAATATTGACAATAATGATGCACTAGTAACTTAAAGTGAAATTCACGCCAGATGTAGCAGGAGGCTCAGATGACTCACCATGGCCAACAAGGGCGCAGTGCTGTCCCTGGCTGATGTGAGCATGGGCTGTCCTGTACTGGTGCAGCAGCAGTCACCTCACAGGGATGCTGATGGGTGCGGCGCTCTGAGCAGCCCAGGCTCTGCCTACTCACCCTGTCGCTCGCTCTGGTGAGCTCTTCTCAGAAGGCAGGATCTCAGCAGCGTTGGTGGGGTACCGGGGCTGGCACCCACGTGGGCCGCCACCCACGTGGCCCAGAAATTTTCCTCAAGTACTAGGATACTTAAAAAAGGAGTGTGTGGGGGAAGAGGAGGAGGAGAATTCTAGTCACTTGGTGAAATGAAATTTTCTTTAAGTGTAGTGTGGATATCGGGTTGTCTGCTAAAATTTCTGTTTGGAAGTGAATGTACGATATATACTGGCAGTATATGCCACCATATTTCTGACAGAAGGAAATGTTGGGCTATGAGAGTTTTGGAAGTCCATTGGGAGGAAGGGGACGCAGCAGGACATTGTGTGTCCTCAGGCCCGAAAACTAGGCCCTGGCTAAGAGCACCAGCTCTGTGAGATGGTGATCCTGGGCCCCCTGCCTTTAAGCTCCCTCACCCATACCACATCTGCAGCACTTCTACCCATTGCTCTCAGTTCCACCATTCCTCGGACCCAGTGTCTTCTGTATCCTTCACCCCACTTCTCCAAACCCATCTCAAAGCCTCTCCCTTCGCTGTAGAGCTGCCTTTCTCCTCACAGCAACAAAGTGCTCGGCCTTCCACACCAGGGCATCCCCTCCCTGACCTGCCCCTTCTGCCTGTCAGGAGAGCCTCACCCTCACCTCACAAGGTTGCCTTCTCCAAACCTTCAGGTGCTCCCAGCACCGTCCCTGCCTTGCGGCCAGCACCCCACCACCAGGTACCCCTGCTCCATCCCTCCCCACGCTGCCCTGGTCCCTTTGGCCTCTGCCCCTTCCTGGCACCAGCTCCTTGGGTATCCCCTCCTCATGCGCACTGTGTGAGACCCCTGACTCCTGCTTTTAACACAGGAGCATTTCAGAACAGAGCAAACCCTCCACTAGTCACAGCTGCAAGAGCAGCAGAAAGAGGATTTGTCAGGGGAACAGCAACTCTGTGGTAGCTTTCATAAAACAGAATGAACCGCATAGCACTGCTGGGTGCGCTGGTGGAGAGGATTGAGGAAGAGAAAAGAGGAGAAAGGTGGGTATTTATGGGAATTTGCAAGAAAGAAAGAATCCACTTTGATGTTAATGACCTGAGTCAAAATATAAGGAGGCTGAACTTCCCAGAAAGGAAGTTCACTAAGAGGGAACCACAGATAAGGTTCAGATGCTAAACTGAAAACTGGAGAAGGTAGACTTAATTCTCAGAAGAAAAAAAAAAAGAAGAAGAAGAAAGAAAAAAAACTGAAGTATACTTTATTGAAGACAGAGAAAGCAAAAGACAGAGAGCATCTTGAAAGTAAAAGAGGTATTAAACAGAATTACAGGAAGCAACTAAAAAGCAGCAGGCAGAGAAAAGCAGAGCAGAGTAAATCTGAAACCTGGGACATTGGGATTTGTTCACACAGGGAAAGGTCAGATGGGGACAAAGTTCCAGCAGTATCATGGAACAAGCCAATAAAGAATTAGCTGAGACTAACACATAGGAAGTAATAATAATAATAATAAATAAATAAATAAAAGAATTATGAGAAAGAATGTGAACCAGAGGAGAGGAGACAGGCTAGAAATGAGAGATGAAAGAAGAGACAGAACAAATACTGTATGGGATGAGGAGGGGCAAAGAGCAGAATAGCCCATTCTAGCTCAGCTCATAGGAACTGAAAATCTCCCAAATCTGCTTTATTAATTGCCAATGCTAAGTTTAAAGCCTTATGGGTACAGAACTTTTTGCATAGAGAGGCAACTATCTGTGCAGGTTCAAAATGGACATGGGAGAGCGTTAGCTTAAATGACAGAGGAGGTACAAAAACTATGAACCCAGAAGAGTAAGGAGATGATATGTGGCACAGCTTCAAACAAATATTCTAGGGCAAGTGAGACTCTAGATGCTGCTGACCTAAAAACTACCAGACGTTGCTACTACTGTTATTTTGCTAAGGGCATAGCTTCTTTAAGCTCAGCTCATATTTCCAAAGATGCTAATTCCTTGAAGGAACGGTAGGTACATTAGAAAACATATTATAACCAAACCCTTAGTCATCTCCCATCCATCCAGCATATTCACACACACTTTTTAAAATAAAAACCAATCATTCTTCAGTCTCCTTGCACATGAAATGAAAACAAAGAAAATTCCATCTTCAGGCCAACGACAGATGCAGGTAGGAGTCCAGTTAATGTACGTTAATGGAAGTCCCAAGAACTTTCACACGAAAAATCTAACAAAGATCCGAGCACACAGACTGTTTTACAGGCATGGGTCACTGACAGTGAAACAGTTTCATAAGAAGTCCAAGCAGTCTAGTTGTTCTCCTGTAAGATCATTACCTTAAGACATTAACAAATATTGGGTCATATTGTCAATTCAGTTCCTCCAGGGATGAATGGAGCCCCTCTTGATATGGTGCAAAAGGAGAAGTAAAAATACCCAACTAGAAAGGGTGTCTGCACCGAGTTCCCAGTGACTGCAGCGGCTGAGTCACAGTGGGTTCTTGGACATGTAGGGGAGTTTTAGCAGGAAACCGCCTACCACTTTATTTACAGATCCACTTCAACTATGCCATTCGACTCAGCTCAGTAGACGATTTTTATCGCTGTAGATGTTGGGGATGCATTTGCAGAGACACTTTCCAGAAGGTCACATGTTCAGCAGTGGATTTCTGTGAGCTTTCTACATATTCGCTTTGGATGGGAGAAATACTGCCCCTTCTGTCCTTCTACCCCCAGTACAAGGTAGTACTTTTTTCCAACCACTCTGATTTCTTTGTCGTACCTGGCCTGTATGCATGTTTTGCATTGCTGGACTCCTAGAAACCAGCATGCTCTCATAGTACACCTTACCAGCATGGGTACCTACAGCAGCACATCCAGCACCTGGAGACAGAGTCCTGCTCTACCACACAGCACACTGTCTTTTTCTGGCATTTAAAGTAATTAAAACAACAACAAGTTTGTATCAAAAAACTATGCTGGAACTCTAGCAAAGCTTCTTTTTATTAATTTCTTCTTTGTAAAGTATAGACATCTATAGAAAAAAAATATTTTTTAAAAGGTAATTATTTGCAAATTTTAGCCCTTGAAAGTTAGAAAGGGCCTTCCCTGTCTTTTCCTGCAAATTCTGTCCTAGTTTTGTGAAAGAGTTAAGATCACACATTTCACCAGCACCCCTGCGTCACTCGGCATACAGATGCATGAGTGGGCAGTTTTCAGGTTGCGTGTGTGTGTAAATCTGATATTGCCCAATTTTTCAGTTCTAGGCTTTGTAAACCACATAGCATCAGTGCAGCATGTGTGCCTGGTGCAGGACAGGAGGCTGGCTGTGGTGTGCAAGTACAAACTGCTAATTAAGACAACACAAGAGGAAGCAGGCTAATTACTCTCAGGAACAGTGATGTTCCTGAGCCTCATGACTGCACCGAAATCCCAGTTTCAGAAGTGAATGGCTGCTGAATCCCAGTGTGAAGGACTCGTCTGTGTTCATGGAGGGCTTCTTGGCAGAGCACGTCCAGCCAAGGACAACACCGGAGCCCAAACCCTCTGAGCAGCATCTCCCAAACCTGCTGCTTCCTGCACAAGTCTAAGCCCTGAAAAAGAGGGCTGGGAGGCGATACAAAGACAAGAAAACACGTCAGTTGGACCTGCTTCTCTATGTTTATACCAGTCTATAGATGCAAATTAAAACCAGCCACAGGACTGCTGGGAAGGTGCCAGCTACACTCTTGGTGTTGCAGTTAGGGAGGGAGTGAAGTTCAGAGAGGGAAGTCTCATCAGGTTGGTTCCCAACAGCCAGCAGAAGCATCCAGTTCAGTACAGCAGTGTGGGGGTCATAGCTACAGAGAAGTAACTACCTTAGCCATCCACGCTGGCAGGTTTTTTTATGCTTGAGTTTTTATTTTTTTACACCCCAGCACTTTTTTTGTGCTGCACAACGCTCTTCTTGTGGCTCATTTTTTAAAAACAGAGTCAGCTCTAGCCCTGCCTTTCAAGTACACACTTGAGAGCTCACGCAGAGCAGAGGAAAGATGCTGAATGAATCACAGAAGACTATCTATTGGCCAAAAATGTGCAGGATGTACTATTCTTGGTATTTTAGGCAGCAGGTCTGTCACATGAAGAGGATTCATTGTGATCTGACCCAGCTGAATGAGCGTAGTGCTGTAGAAACCAATGGGGTTATCTCCCTGGTCTCAAGGCAGTGTTATTATTTCTGTCTCCTCCAAATCATTGTCCTCCTACCTGTCTACCACCACTACCACCACATGTTGGCACAAGATTAGCAGAAAATAACCACACACTAATCTGCCTGCCACCCATTAGTGGAAACTGGGAATTCACTGGAATTCAGGAAACTGGAGACAGGTCACAAGTTACACTCTTGGTACTGCAGTTTATCTGCACAGTTGATATTTAGAGTTTCATGTGTATTGCTCAGTTTCCCTGAAATTAACCTTTAAGAAAAGAGAGAGAGAGAAGGAGAGGAGAAGGGAAAAAAAAAAAAAAAAAAGCACCCAAACCCACAGCCTTTCAGGGGGATCAGAAACCAATTTCAGGAAACACTATCAACTTTGATGGTAAATGCAGCCACTGAAAGTAAATAGTAAATGCATTCTTTTGTGTGTGTGTGTGTGTGTAGTGAATTAACTTTTTTTTTTTTTTTTGAGTTTCATACAGAAACAGAGAAGGAAAAGTGCAGAACACTACGTAACACACTGCTGGGATACAAGCTATTTATTGCAGACTGATCAGGGTTGAGCCATTTTCAGTATGACCCATGAGCAAGCAAGAAGCTTGAACCAGGTGAGATGCTTTTTCCAGTGCTGTCACCTGGGACCCTTCCGTGCCATTATCCCACAGTGTCACATCCCTGGCACATGCACAACCTCAATCTTAGGCTTCTCAGCAATGCAGCACAACAGTCAATGGTTGTTCTGGGGAAAATGGGACAGTACGAAAGTAAAGGAAAAATATGAGAGGAATATAAAGTCAGGGTGAAGGCAGGAAAATGAAGGGAGCTAAGTGGTACCCTTTCAGATAACTCAAAATGTGTAACACAAATGTATCTAGAAGTGAGCATCAGATGTATGTGTTTTTGTCTCTTAAAAAATAAACTATTTTTAGCAAGAAAATGGTCTGGACCCCAGTGGTCTGTTCTGGGTGCAAGTCTACTTTCCATTTTGCTAACAACAGTGATTGCCACAGTGCCACCAGCAGCACTTTGGATGCTGAACTAAAGGCTAATGTGAAGCCATGGCACTTGCATCCCATTCTTATTAAAGAACCAGCACACACTACAGAACAAAGTCTTCATCTTTTTGGACGAAGGAAAAAAAAAAACTGAGAAACAACCTAAGATCACAGACCTTGTACTATTGTTACTGGGCTTACATACTACTGTAACTGGAAATCCTCTGAAGGGCTCTGATGAAGCTCCTGCCAAGCCTTTAGCAAAGAAATCTAACCTCATTAAAGATTTCCTCCTGACCAAAGCAAGTACCCATCTGGGAGGACACAGGAGCATTTTTAATGTAGCCAGAAATTCTGGGTCTCTGGCAGGCCTCCAAAGACAGGAAAAGCTGTTAAGGTGTGCAGGATCTTACCCGTAAGTCCTCCACCTCTGTTTTGTGGAAGTCATGGCATGGTATGAGCACTAGAAAGGGACAGAGCTTTCATTGACTGCATGGAAAATCCATATTCCCTGTTAGTATTCTAACCTTTCCCCATAGACTCAGGGAGAGAAGATGTTCACCTACTTACATGGGAAATCATTAGAAAGCATGGATTTAAATTCACATTCATCAGTTTATTGGGATTTCTTTGTATTATTGTTACTAGGTGCTTAATTGCATCTGTTTGCCCATAAAAATTCTCAAGGGAAAAAGCTCCATTACTTGACATTTGAAGAATTATATTTGCCTTTTTTTTTTTAATTACAAATTATCACCCAACTGCTAATCTGCATTTTGAAAGTGGTGATTAGAGAAATCTAATTACAGAACTTCAGCATAGGTATTTACTGAAAGAGCAGTCACCTGAAGGCTGCAGTAATTTATGTTGAGTGGGGCTGTAATATCAGGAACATACAGATCATTCTGTTTAGAAGTAAAACCAGAATGTCATGGACCATAACTTTGGTACCACTGCAGAAACTGAGAGGTTACTCAGGCCATGCTCGAGGTATGAGACAAGTCAGAACAGGACAGCTGGAGCAAAAAACTAAACAGAGGAACAAATCTAAACTGTTTGTGGATAAGAATAGCTCCAGCCACCTTACCAAAAGGGTTTTCTGTGGGTAAAGTTGTATTAGAATGACTTGGAGTTTGAGATCATCACATGTCACTACTAATATGGTCAATAAGTTTTTGAAGGTTGTCTTGGCAAGCTCAATTCAATTTATGTGACTAATCCTAATGCTTCCTCTAGACTCATTATCAGAAACTTTGCCAGTATTTTGACGTTATTATGAACTGAAATGGATTTGCAATTGAAATACAGCACAGAATTTCTTCTCAGTTTAAGACAGCTGATAACAGGAGTCCTCACAGAATTGGAGGATGAAGCTGCCCTTACAAAGTGAGTCACCACAGATATCAAACCTCCCAACAGCAATTCAGCAAGATGTCTATAGTGCTCCTGGAGGAAATCCTCCAAGATGGGCACTCTTCCCACTTTCATATTCTCAATTGCCTAATTTACTGAGAGGGGACATCAAGGACTGCATGCTATGATACGCTAATTTTACCTAACATAATATTTCTTCTAAATTAATCCATAAGCATTTGTGGTGAGGTCTGTATCTAACTAATATAAATATTTCTAAACTTAGAGAAGGCATCATTAATATCTTTGGATTAAGTTTCTGATTTATCACTTTAGTTAGAGATGCCAAGAGTTCTACATGTAAAGTGCTTTTATCTTGTGTCAGAAATTGCCAACTTATTTTCCAGATTCCTAGAAATTCTGCAGTGTTTGGAATATGATGAAGCTAATTTATTCTGAGCACAGCTTGTTGACTTCACAAGTAAAATTGGCAAGGGTTTGCAATAATTCTGGAGAAGGATGATGTCTGAAATAAAATAAAACAAAACACAACACTGTTAATTATGGAAGTGGTTTTGACTTTTTTTTCTTTTTCTTGGCAAATGTGTAATTAATATTTCTGTTCTGAAGTAGACTGTTGAGCCAATTGTCAAGACCTATTATTTTTCAGGAAGTGAGGAGAGAAGAACAGAAATCTAGCTAATTTCTCAGTAAATACATCGAAAATTGAGAAAATAAAATTAATATTACCTATTTTTTGCCTACATTTTTGCAGACATAAGTTCTATAATTATCCAAGGCCATAAGACAGCATTAAAATCCATATAGGATTTATCTGTGTAGCAGAATGTAGCATTCACTAGTTCCTATTTGTTGTATATACGAGTTATTTGCTACTGCAGAACCGAGGGTCCTTAATATTTTTTCATCATAAGAGGTTGGGTAGTTTATGATCTTGAGATTAGATTGCGACTGTAAAAATATCAGTTATTAAAATAGCAATCACAGTAGGAATATAGGGGCCTGCATATCATAACAGTAGGAAAACCTACAAAAATAGCTTTTTGTGGCTGAGTTTTAATGGTGATTTATTCAGACTGAGGCTTGATGATTTCAAGTATTAACAATCCAACCAAGTCATCTGAAAGTGTCTCAGTGCATTGTGAAATAAATAGGATTGTCCACGTGGATCTGGATGAGAAGCTGATTTACAATGCCGTCACCTTTTGATTTTTCAGCTTCCTGTGTGCTACTTCTGGATTCTCTAACAGCACTGTATCTGCCTTCATTCACTTTAAAAGCCAATCCACTTTTATTTTCCCTTTAATTTGGACTGTTGAGTCTCTCTGCATTCAAGGAAATAAAACTGAGATCTGGGTCCGTCTGACAATATTAAGAATGAATTTTCATCTGTTTCTGTGGACTGAAAACCAAATGTGGGGGAACATTTGAGTCATTTGCTCTACCTCACCCCAACCATAAAAATCTCCTCATGTTGGTTGTGCCTGTGAATGAAATGTATCAGACACTGATGCCGCAGCCTTTGAATTACTTTAGCAGAAATTATTTCTGTGTGGTTTTAATAGATGGAATCATGAGAGCACCAGGAATGGCATCAATGTTCACCTGCAGCAGTAAATGCAAATCTGTAATCTTGTAAACCATGCAGGACACAGACTAACTAGTCATTGAAAGCACAGGGAAGTGGCAGAAAATGACCGTTAAGAATGGAAAACTGTAAGACCAGAGGGTAATAATACCATTAAAATAGTGACAAAGAGACACTGGAGGCCTTTTTGGATTATGAACGGATGTTTCGTTTGGTACCCTCAACACCCCCACTTCACAAATAAATATCCCCCAAAGCTTATGACCTCTCCAGCATCCCCTTCTGACATTACATGGAGGACTCCAACTGCATGTGTGAACACTAACTTCAGCTCCAAAATCTACAGCAGAGTTCAGTGCTACAGCTGATTTTCCTGTGCCATTTTACCACTCTTCATTCGTTGGCCTGGGATCTGAAAATACACAAGAATGGGGAAATGGAAAAACGGAGAACGTAGCTTCAAGAGCAAAGGAGAGAGCTGCTGGGGTGGTGACGGAGGCAATGGAGAGGGGGCAGAGGAAGGCAGTCTGTTCTGGCTTACTTCTGAAAGGATCACTCAGGTATCATGGTATCCAGATGGAAGTAAAATTAGCAACTGGCTGTGAAATTCAAGCTACATGTTCCTCCAGCCACCATCGAAACCTCTGCAGTCCAGTAAGTGGAAGCCAAGCTACCATCATATGGTTCTCCTTTAAAATATCCAGTTCAGTTTTTACTGCGGTAGTTCTCCCATCTGAAAGGCAGCCTACCACCTCTGCAATTAGCACCAGCATGATTGCTGGGGACCTAGGATTCCTCTGCCAATTGTGGAGTTTGCGCATACACACAGGCCCACACCCACCCACACCCATGCTATGCTAATCTCTCATTTGTATGAAGAAAAAAAAAAAAAAAAACAAACACCACCAGAAAGCATGCTGCCCTTTCACAATGCTTCTACCAACAACTTCAGTCCTTCCTTTTTTCTCTTTTTCTTTTTACTCAGCTAATTACCGAGAAGGATGTCTGTACTGAAATGTAGTCAATCCAAGCCACATTTTTGTATAGCTAACTGCTTAGCATTTGAATTCATAAGACTAACGCAGATCTTTATTTGACTTGGTTAATATCAACAAAGGAGCTTCCACTGAAGAGTAGGCAGGGTCCAAGTAAACCAACATTAACTGCTCCAGAAGAAGAAACTAACAACATTTTAAATAAACAATTCCAAAGTAGTCAGCTTAGGGAGAAGGAAAAAAAAAAAAAAAAAAACACCTTTCCTCATAGCTGCTGAGAATTTAGGACTTATTTAAAGCATAACAGTTTATTTCTCTTACAGAGATATATTTCAAAGAATTTGTCTGGAATATTCAGAGCAACTCATGAGAGGGAGAGGCTCCACTCTTACTCAATTTTAGCATGCTCTTAAGCTTAATTAGTTTAACTTCCCAAAAACACAGCTTTTCATCCTACCCAGTAGACATATGCACATCCTCATGGCTAATACTGACAGCAATCCTTGTTAGAAGACAAAAATTAAAATTTTCTATCATCCATCCTAGCTGGATGGGATCTAAATCGTACATTATCTGCAAAACAGCTTGAAATCCAGCTCAGAATACTGCTTGTATACTTACTGGCCACCTCTAACCTAGGTACAGACATGAAAACCATCTGAGGACATCTCAAACTCTATTTTGTTCTTGGCATAATGACTTATGTATGCTGCCATGGAGAAACTAATACACCCAGCATCCTTGAGTGACACATAACATGGGCATTAATATCAGTATAAAGTGAGTCATTTTTATAGCCATTTTGCCTAAAGACAAATGCCTAAAAGGTTAAGAGGATAAGCTGTATTGAACAGGCTCACTTTATTAGCTCTTAACCTACAACACAACAGTATGGAGAGTATGGAAATGGAGATGTATAAGGAAATGTCTAGTCAGGGTAGTTAGATCTTTTGGGCATGTCCCATTTAAATACATCAAGCTCTGACCTTAATACCAAGTTAAAGTGGGTGATGGAGGTTCACACTTCTCTCAGTGCTGCTGGTTTCAGTACATCTGAAAGCAAGCTCAGAAACAATGTGGTGTCTACTTTACTTGCAAAATCAAAGAATTCCGATTTCAGGGGTTTCATTTAAATGAAAATTCAGATTCTGGAGAAGAAAACAAAACCCACTAAAACAGGAAGGATGGTATTGTGGTTAAGTTTCTAGTATGGGGCTCTGAAGACCTGAATTACGTTCCAGTCCTAGCCCTTCTGCAAACTGTCTCACTCTCTGACTTAAAGCAAATCACTGAACTTCTCGGTGCTTCAGTTCTTCTGCTCTACAAATCATGCTGCTGGTTTGGGCAGTTTATACAATGAGCTCTTTCATCCAAGGGATACCATCTCCAACAGCAGCACAAGGGAGGCTCTAACCTCAAAACACTAATAATAACATATGTGACCCTACTTACTTGAATCATTCGTACAAGAAAACAGCGATTTATTAGGCCTGGGAAAATATTTTAATTACTCATTGCCAACTGTCTTAATAAAAACAACAGAATTAGCTGATTTAACATTCATGTATTAATTCCCACACTGATTATCCACTTGCTATACCAAACTCTAACCAAAACACCATTCCATAGACATGTTAGCCTACCAATTAATTCAGCTTCCTATGAGAATCAACTTCCGCATCTCATCTCGAGAAAAAGGAATGCAGCTGAAATGGGGAGTGTCTGCTGATTTTCTAATTGTTTTAAGTTATTTGCATTTTTTTTTTCTTCCAGAGGACTGTCCCTGCAGGGTGGATGAATTCAGTAGGGTGTGGAGTGCCCCATGAGGGATTTTATTCTGGGGAATACCATACATGGTATCACAGCCTCCTACCCCTTGGTGGTTTCACAGGGTGAAGAAAGGCTTGGAGCAGTCATAAGGAAAGCTCTGCCTACCTTACGCTGCTGCTAGCATGGCTCAGGGTATGTTTTCTGAAAAAAAGAATCTAGAAAAACAGGGAAACATCACATATATTATCCCCAAGAGACACAGTGCTCTCCCACCTTTAACACCATCCTCAGATCTGTGCTTTTTCCCTCGCTGCCTCCTGGCAGACCTTTCGCTGCACCCAGTGCGTTTCTGGCCAGCAAGCAAGCCATGCTCCTGCTGTAGAAATGACTAGAGTTTCCTCTGATTTTTTTTTTTTTCTCATTTTCCAAGCCAATGTTTATGAAATAGGAGTCAGGGCTCTTATTTTAAACAAAATTGAGTTTGTTCTTTATCCAAACCTTAGGAGCTTTACTGATACGATCCTTCAGATCAGAAGTGTTTACACTTCTGCCCAGAGAAACAGGGGAATCCTTTTTCTTTCACCCCAAACTTTGCCTTTCTTTTCTGAGACCATCAGCAGGGAAGAAAGGAAGCAGGATTTCTTTCTCCATGTGAAATAGTACTTTGTGAAAAGGAAAAAAAAAAAATCCAAACAAACAAGAAACCAACAGAAGGTCTGAAAGAGTTTGCCAGGGAAGGCTCTACTTACCAGAGAGACTCTAAAGAAGGCCTAACTCACCTTGCAATATGCAACAAGCGCTCATTAAGCTGAGCTCATTGAGCAGAGATCAGAAACACCTGATTTGGCAGCAGTACTTCAAACTTCAGTCATTTCTGGAGACCTTCTTTCCATGTGGGCTCTACTCAGCAGCTCTCCATCAGCTCCAAATTTATGCACTGCCCTCTACTGGATAGAGTAACCTCTTTTTGTCTAAAAGTAATATCTTTTTATCCAAACCTGCTGGAATGGATGTCTTTCAAAGGCCCAGATCATGGGGATTTTAGGTAGAGGGAGAGAGGGTAAGGAAGTAAACAGAAGGCTGAGGACAGGGCCTTGCAAAAGGAAATGTGAATGGGAAAAAAACAAGATATCCCAATAAAACTCAACGTGTGAGACCCTCAAGTCTAAAGCCTCAACTCTTCCTACCACAAAATCTTCACCCACTGTAAAAGTCCTTCACATGTCACAACTGAGCCCTGCTTCTCCTGGGCGAGCCTTTCTGGAACACTTTATGGAGCATCCTAGACCACTCTCACTGCGATTCACGTACAGAAGACAGCAAACTTTAAGCAGCAGCCTGACGCACTGGCCTTTTGGTGCCCAAGCTCAGACTCTCTCCATCACTCTCCTTGGTGACTGGGAGCTCACCTACCCATCTGAGCCCTGCCAAGCTCTGAAGGTTTGCAGTTAAGCTTTATTACCACATTCCCGCTGAATGAGGAAGACTTTTTGGACAGACGCTTTGTCAGCTACTCAGTCCATGGCAGCCAGACCACACATGCACCCAGAGGAGCTGCCTTCCCTTGTGGTCTTACAAAACTAAAAATTATGTGAGAGTGTAACAGCTTTCCTGGCACGCCTGTGGCAACCGGTAGCCAGCCTCCATCTCACCTGAGAAACACCCGCAGCGCCGTGCTGCTGTATGGCCATGCCCTGCTCCACCTATGAGAGCCGTGGTGATGGCAGGAGTAAGCGGTGCCTCGGGGCCAAGCTGGGAGTTAGAGGATCTGAGCTGCATTTTTTGGCTCTGATTTGCCTTACAGTCAAAGCACTTCAAATCTCTTCTCTATGGAGGGGAGGTAGAGGACTTTGTTTTGTCTAAGTAGGTTTTATGCAGTCAAGGGCAAGGCCTGGTCCTACTGCGTCTGAACAGTGCCTTGTACGAAGCAGCCATAGTGTGTAGGAGCACACTACAAAGCAAAGCAAATAGTGGCAAAACATTTCTCACTATTGCATGTTTGAATTCTAAAGCAAGTTTCAGTTCCACCATTCCAGAATGCTTTTGTTTTACAGAGAAAAGCAGCTGAGCTTCCCTCCCCCAGCTGCTCATAATGAACCTCAGCTCTAGCTCAGTCACTCAGAAATGGCCTGAAAGAGATTTCTGAGCAAAAATGGAATCTCTATGCCAGTTCTTAAAATTTATGATGAGCTCTGTTTCTCCAAATTCATGACAACTGTACTACATGAACAGTAAATTTTGGTGCCTAGAGCATCATCAGAAATTTCCAGGTTCGCCTACTGTACACCAGCAGCCCATCGCTGTAGAGCACTGTACCACCACGAGGTTAACTAACTCAGTCTGACCACAGCGGCTTTTGAAAAGAATATACAGCCCCAACACAGGAAATACATCCCTTTGACTGCATCCCAAAGGGCAACTCACAAGTCCTTTCTGGCCCCCAGCCCTTAATCATCCGACAGAAATACTTCCTTTCCATTGTCACAAAACACCACATTGACTGTAAGGGGAAAACATCCTCTCTCTGCTCCTGATGTAAAGCAGTCTGGCTCCAAAAATCGCCTGTCATACTGCATGCCCCCGACCACATAGAAGAGACAAGTTTATGTATTGATTCCAGAGTTGAGAGGCAGTGAATTCCTCACAAACTTTTTGCACACACTCGAGAAGGTGAATGACTGCGCTAGGTTAGGGCAGCGAAGAGTCAAAAGAAAGATTTCTCAGCCTTTTAACCAGATGTTGGTTACTGCTTTAAGCAGCATCCTCTTTGAAGGAGGGCACACTTTGCTGGGACCTGCCTGAAGGAGCAGATCAAACACCGGCTTGATTACTTGAGGCTAGCAAATCTCCCTGTGGGTGAGCAGAACAGCATCCCAAGCCTCCTGCACTGGCTGCTGCCAAGGTCATAAATACAGCTGGGGATTTGAACAGTTACTTGTAAGTCCGATCGCCCTGCAGAAAGCCCCGGAGAAATTCTCGCTCGAGAACTCCAAAACCAGCGCAGCGTCTGCGCGGTCCTCCGAGTGGAAGGCTCGCAGGTTTCTCTGAATGCTTTTCCAGCGCAAAGCCACTGCTGCTCCAAGTCTGCACCCTTTGTTGGCCATGCCCCAGCCAGGCACGAAGCCCCCGCCCCTGCCCTGCCCGTGCCGCCCCGCTCCCCTCGGCAGGCCGCTTGCCCCCAGCTCGTCCCTGCCCCCCCCCGCCCCCGGCTCTCCCCTCGCCCCCCGGGGCCGGGCACGCCGAGTCCTGCGCCCTCTGCGGGCCGCGGCGGGGCTCCTCCGGCACCCCTCGGGCGGCTTTCAGGGGACAAGGGGACAGGGGGACAGGGGGATAAGGGAGCAGCGGGGCCCGGCACGGCTCGGGGCAGGGGCTGGGGCAGTACCGGCTGCCCCCGCCGCTCCGCCGGGAGCCCGGCTCGACTCAGCCCGGCTCAGCCCTGCCCGGCTGGGCTGAGCCCCGGCGAGCCGTGACTCATTGGGAAAGTGAAAGTGAAGCGGGGCCACGTGTTTTCGGAGAAGGCCGGGGAGGGGCGGGCGGCCAGAAAAGCGCCGCCGCCGCCGCGTTAAATAGAAAGCAGAGGCGATGAGCGGGCCCAGAGCGCTGGAGGTGCCGCCCGGGGCAGCCGCGGCTCGCAGCGGAGCCAGGCAGGGGGGGCCCCGCACGGAGGATGCTCCGGAGGCCGCCCGGGCCAGCACCGAGCGCCCGCCGCCGGGCGCGCAGCCCCCGCGTACGGTGCGCGCTGCGGCCGAAGGTAAGGGGGGGTCTGCCGTGGGGGTGCGGGCTCCCTTCCCTCCCTGGATCGGGGGTTGTGTTCGCTGTAGAGCCTCGGGGGGTGTAAGAAAGGAGTCAGCCGCCGCGTCCCTCCGAGGGGTCCGCGGACCGGGGCAGGACGGGGGCAGGCCGCCCCCCGGGGCCCCGCAGCTTACCCCGCCGCCGGGCGGCTCTGTGCGGGCAGCCCCGCGGCTCGCGGCCCTCGGGCTCGGCCGTTCTCTGTCAGCAGCGTGTGCCGAAACTTAATTTTGTGTGAACTTGAAATGCTGAGCGATAATCCTGGCCCAGAAATTGGAAAAACTGACATCGGTTTTCTTCTGCTTGTGCAAGGAAAGCCCGGCGCTGCTTTCAGCCTGTTATTTGCCAGCAGAAGGATTTTTACAAGCCGCTGTGGTGTTTCGGGAGGGTAATCTGACCTAACTGAAACCAAACAGCGAGCTGTTAAATTAGCGCAGACAGGAATCTAGCGGTGTACTTTCTTTGAAATCTGCATTAGCATGTTACCCTGAACTGTAAGATGGCTGAGGGATTCATTTCTGAGAATCCTTCAAGGTTTCTCAACGAGCTGCAGCTGCAGATCTATATCTGACTGTAGGGATAAATCCTAAAATCTATGCTTGCCAGTAAGGTCAAGGCAGCCGGCAGAGATGTATCGAACCACACTGTCAGAGGTAGACGTTTCAGGCCAAACTCATTCCTGGTGCAGCACTGCTAATTCCTTTGAAGTAACACGAGGGATGAATTTAGTCCCTCATGCTGAAAGATATATCAATAGGAAGCAATTTAGATTGGACCACTTAAAGTGCATGTAATACAAAAAAGAGAGAGAGAGAGAGACAGAGGAGTAATGCTTTAAGGGTTCATAGAGGTTGATTTGTGTAAGCTAGTGAGGTTGGAGCATTGCTATCCCAAGGGAAAGTTGGGGGAATGGGAAACAGCCTTTTATGGCTGAGCCTCAGGTTAACAGGAGAGAGGGAAGGAGTTTGAGGATTACTGTGTAAATTGGCAGTGCTGCAGGCTGCCCTTTCAAGTTACGCACAATGGCATCTGTTCACCTTGCCCTCTTCCCCAGTTACCTGCAGGCGCGTGCCCAGCTGCAGGGGCTCTGTTGCCTTCACCCGCTTTCTCTTTTGCACCCAGAGCACCAAATGATGCTGCCTGAGTTCAGACAGCACTTGGCACTGGGGGAAGGGAAAGAGGGAGGTGCAGAGAGAGTGGTTGGAGAACCTCCTTGCTTTGTTGTCTGAAGACTTGTGACTCTGTTGGAGCAAGCACCGGGTGACTTCTCAATGAGAGGTTCCTTCCGTTTGGGTCACTCCAGGTCCTGAGATGCAATTTCCCTGCTGTGAGCCTGCAGAAGCATTATCCTCTGTAGCTGTTTGTGATCCTTGCTAAATATTTTTGGAGCTTTGGACTCTGCAGTAGTAATAGACTGCTAATCTTGTCCAAAAGCAAGCAGTTGTTTGCCCAGTGTAAATTGTCAAATGAATATTTTATTATTTTATAATGGGTGGGAGGCATGTGAATGGAAGACTTGGTCATTCAGAGATTGCAGCCACTTTTCCCTGGGGATCTCACTTTGTGTCTCTTTGGCATTTCAGAATAGCTGCTGGAAAGCTGCCCTGCCGTAGCCACTGACGCTATGGAAGACCGCATCCGCTGGTCTAGGCTGTAGGATGGTAGCGCACAGCAAGGTGTCAGCAGATAATGCAGTTGCAGCAGACCCGAGATGTCTACTTGACCCTCCGGCACGGGATCGTTCACAGGCTCGAGGCTACCACGGCCCAGGCCAGCCCAGCACTCTGCAGGCACAGAGCAACACGCACTTCCGAACCTTTCGCTCGCAAGCGGATTTTAGTAGCATCACTCGAGCAAGCAGCCTGCTGGATGCCTGTGGCTTTTACTGGGGACCTCTGACTGTCAGTGCTGCCCACGAGAAGCTGAAGTCTGAGCCCGAGGGCACCTTCCTCATCAGGGACAGCACGCAGAAGAATTGTTTCTTTGCCATCAGTGTTAAGACAGCAACTGGGCCCACCAGCATCCGGATAAACTTTCAGACTGGACGCTTCAGCCTGGACGGCAGCAAAGAGACTTTTGACTGTCTTTTCAAGCTGCTGGAACATTACTTAAGCTCCCCAAGGAAGGTACTGGTTACCCCCCTGCGCAAAGTCCGCGTGCAGCCCTTGCAGGAGCTCTGTCGGAAGAGCATCGTGAAGACTTTTGGAAGAGAGAACTTAAACCAAATCCCTCTCAATCCTGTTTTAAAGGACTACCTGAAATCCTTCCCATTTCAGATCTAAGTACAGCATTAACTGTATAGGGACGTGTGAGAGATGCATAAAGAAATCCAGCCTTCTGGGTTTTTAAACATGTTTGACAGTGAGCAAACTTATTTTTGTAGCAACTTACTGTATTTTGGGATGCAACTTGAACACTTGACTTCTTATGTTTACAAAAACTGTTTGCACAAACCTGGGGTTTTAAAACCCTGGCATAATTTTTCTGCCAAGCAGAGTATTTTATTATTTTATAATATTTTTAATGCTATTAATGTAATAA
Organism: Cygnus olor; assembly: GCF_009769625.2. NCBI lineage: Eukaryota > Metazoa > Chordata > Aves > Anseriformes > Anatidae > Cygnus > Cygnus olor. The sequence continues at coordinate 627,045 of NC_049183.1, forward strand.
ACTTTATTGTGAAAGTTTTTAAAAAAAAGAATAGCATCTCTGTTTTCAGTGCTAAGTACTCTGGTACCTATCCTATTAACAACCTCTGTCTCCTATGTATGTGAGTGCAGGTGACAGGCAGGTCTCCATGGGGTCTGATACCTTGCCTTGCTGAACAAGCTGTTAGAGCTGGTCCAGCAGAGGATTCCTGCCCCAAAAAGAGCCTCAAACAAAGATGCAAGCAAGCAGATAGCATGCTCAGGATGAACTTGCCTAAAAAGCTAGCGCTCTCTTAAATACGCAACAGCAGGAGCAGTATGTTTAAGACTACAGCAGTGCCTAAGTTTTGAGGAGGTGAATTAAACCCTCAACTGAGCTAATTACACCAGTGCTGGCTTGCCTTGTATCTATTAAAAGCAACAAGGCTTTAAGCAAGAAAAGTTGCTGTCTGACATAACCAAACCACATGAATATCAGTGAGGAAAAATAAAACTGTCCCAAACTGCTATTCACATGCACCTCATAAGGCAGTGGACACTGTATCATTATGATGCACTGGGGGAATGATTTCTCTCTGTAACTCAACGTGTGCAAAAACAGCAAAGATGCAGACATCTTTAGACTTCAAAAATGTATTTCTTGCCTGAAATTGCTGATGTTCTACAGGGTACAGACTTTATAGTTGAAAAGAATTTATGATTTAGCTCCTGATGACAAGGCTCAGAGAGCACAAGCCCGTACATTTGCACCTTCAGTTTCTAGTGGCTGAACTGCATTCAGAGAAAGTTAAAAATACATCAGGCTGTTTTGTAATACCACTTATAGGAAATTGGTGAAGGCACCGCTGCATTTCTGTCTGCTCATAAAATGTAAAATCAGTGCCCCACAGAGTTGTAGCTGTGACTATGATGCTTAATTTGACAAAACATGATCTGTGTGATTTTAAAAAAGTGGTATCACTTTTGATAAAGTAATTCTGCAATCCCCCAAACATTTCTTGAAATCTGTGAAAAATAGGCTTAGAAAACCAGCTGAACCAAATCACTTCAAAGAAGGCAGCGTCTTTCACAGAAATGTCCTCTATCAGCACAGATCTGTAGTGCTTACAGTAACTGCAAGCAGTAAATGAAGTCATCGCTAGAGTTTCTAAGATAAAAGGTCTCTCCCCATACTGTAACTCACGTTCCCTTTAAAACTACAGCCACTTTTAAGAAACCGACTGTTATATAGTGTGCCTTACTGAATTAATTTGTACAGCATAAGTTACTCTACAAAGTCAGCTCTTCTATCAGTGATAATTCTTCAGAATATAAATAGGTTTCCTGCTCAAACATGACTAAAGATCACTCACGGTGCCTTGGCCATTGTGACAAAGAGAAAACTAAAGACCATACAGGTATTAATTATAATATGACTCTCTACTGTGCTGCTTCCCTAAAACCACTCTTTGGTTTGTCCTGCCAAGCAGTCTCCTGCTCCCTTGTCAGCCACCCCTGGCTGAGCCCGTCAGGCAGCATTTCTGTTATTTCTGTTTAAAGCTGGAATTAGTTGCCAAACACTCTATTTTCCCACAGCAGTGCATAAATTGGGGAAGCCACAAACACCACGAGATGCAGCAGCTACAAGAACGGAGCAAAGTGACTGTCTGAATGCAAACAGTTTTAAGAAGTTAAGCTGGAAAAAAACTCCAGGGTGAAGTCTGCCAAACTGGTTTGCAGTCAGCAGAGATTATTATCCTGCTCCCTGTCCTCCTTTCCCAGCCCCATCTGTATGGTGTTTTAACCCCTCAGGCCCCAAGTGAATGACTCCTACCTTTTTATATAAATGAGCGCCCAGGTGACAGCATCAGTGGTAGAACAAGGCCAAGGTGGCTTAAAAGGTTCTCCAGCATCCCTGAGAAAAACAAAACTAGAACTAGATTTATGGTAAGGGGCTTCCCAATGAGGGACATGGAATGAAAAGAATAAAGACTGAGCACATTTCGGTTTCTTCCTGACAGAAGTAAACCTACTTTCTTTCAGAGTATGTTTAGGAGAAGTGACCCATATCTTCCCAAGTGAAATGCCTAAATCCCTTCCTTGTGTCTTTAATGTGAAATGCAAACCTGAGGTAGCTCAGAAAAAGAAAGAAAAAAAATAAAGATGTCCTTAGAGAACAAGAAGGCCAGAAGTGGCTAGAAGTTCTCTTAATGAAAAAGGAGATAAAGCTGGCCTATATTTTTAAACTACCTATCTTTCCACCTCCCTTGCTCTTCCCTTTCGTTTCCTTTGCTGCTCTCTCTCCAGCACACAACACAGCGGCCAGGCTGATCTCTGGCAGGTGTCTGTAGGCTGCTCCAAAACACAAAATCCTTGGGCAGTTTGTGCATTCACAACATCACTTCTGACCCACCCTCTAAGGAAGAGCTCTCTAAAGAACCTGCTCACCTGCAGGCACTGATTTAGGGACTCTGTCACACCTACAGGCACAGCAGGCATCTCCTGAAGATTTCTGTAGCAATGCCAGCTGCCAAATCTCTCATTCTCTGTTTAATAAAGTGCCAGCATTGTGAAATTAGCTGCATTTCTCCCCCTAGAGCAATGGAAACACATAATAGTGCAGTGATTTCAACCCTTCCTGCTGACTAGCACATGAAGAGTGGTGCTTGCAGTCCCTCCCCTTCCTGCCCAGCTCTTTCCTCTGACCTTTTCACTCCTGGCTGTGGCTAGGAAGTGAAGTAAACAGTCAGTCTGGGGAAGGACTGTGGAAGACTTCGAGCTGTGCTCAGGAGCAGGCCCAAGCTCTCGAAAGAGACTGCCATGCTGATAGCCAGTGGGGAAGGGACAGATTTGAAATAATTTGCAGCACAAATTAAAGCCATTTGCAGCAGGACTGCATCACCCCCAGGGTGTCTGTCCCTCTGCATCCCACTGGGGTACCCATCCCATCCCTGCTCATGTACAGGCAGCAAGGCTAGGGCTTCCTGGCTTTTTAAAGACTGAAACACACATTTGCTTTCAGAGTAAGTTAATTTACATACCATGCTGCAGCTGTAAAACACTTGCTAACGACTGGAGCTAATTAATAGAACTGTAGGTGTCAGGTTAATTCAGCTGTGAAGGGTTATTGGATGCTCAATAGGAGCTGCTTGAATGACAAGCATAACCTCACCCGCTGCGAAGCTGTGGTCACACTAATTCTGTTATGATTGAAGTCATTTACAAGAAGTGAGGCTTCAGCTGCAGTCAGCACTGATGCTATTTTCAACAGTCAAGAAAAAGGTATCCCCTAGGGCACCATGCTGACCGTATCTAGCCATCAATACTCTTCACCCAGCCCATACTTAATCCTCCATTGAACAATGCATCCACCTCCTGCACCTTCTTGTTCAGATCCAATGCCATCCTTTCCTGTTGTGCTCTCATTCAGCCCCTGGCTCTCCTTCTGCCCCTCCATTCATGGTGCTGGCAGCTGTGTAAGCAATGCATGTATTCATTTCTTCTAGCTCTGAGACAAAGGCTTGCATAACAGCAACTTAGTTGGGACTCTGTGTTGCTTTCTGTGCAAAGTGTGGGCCACCACCTGCATGTGCAGTGGGTTTCAAGCGTATTTTGACTGCTAAGTGCCATTCAAGACCCTTCATTGTTGCTGACTTGGCTGATGTACTGCACGGTACTCAGATCCTGTCCCTGGATCTGACTTTCTCCTCTACAGCTGCTTCCCAGCATAGCAGACAGATTTGCTGTGCCTGGCTCCAAACTGTTGTTTGTGCCACCACGGAGAAACAGAAACGCAAGCCAGCAGGGCACATAAAGAAAAGCTCGATCCCTCCCAACCGTTTCTGCATGTCCCCGCCCTCAAAGTCCACAAAGCAGCAAAGGCCAGAGAGTTAGAAGACAGATGGGCATTAGCCACACAGGAAAAGTATTTCCCCCTCTGTCTGGACCTCAGTGACATGTTTTGGATGTGAATTTTGAAGACCAGAACAATGGAGATGATGCTTGTGCATAGCAAAGCAATTACCCAACAGTCTTCAGCTAGGAGAAGAGCGGGTATCGTGAGGATGGAATAGCAGCCAGGCAGGATAAAACAAAAAATTAACCGTCCTATAAGCCATGTTTGCTCAGCTTCCTTCACCCTACTTCTCTTGATAAGATTATCACGGCAAAGTAGGATCATCTTTCTGCTATTTTAATCTCAGTTATAGGTATTTTTTGCTATTATTTTTATTTTTTGTAACTCCCAGCCATGTAGAAGTTTAATAAATCACCCTTAATGAGCTCCATCTCCTGTGAATCACCACTGCCTGGCCTGCTCCTGCTCACGATCACAAAAGTTCACCTTCACTAACAGAGTTCTGTTTTGTTTGTTTGCTCTCTGTTGCTAACTGTAACAAAGCAAGTGCAAGGATTTGTTCATTTTTCACCAAATAAAATCCACTGGCCACTGTGTGGTACTTGTAGGCGTGCTTGATCCCTCCAGTCATGGTGATAAAGTCCTGACTGCGTGGTAAAATCACTAATATATCACTATAATGTCTTTAACCAGAGGCTTCTTACACACTCATCTATTGCCAAACACTTTCATAGAAATATTCACTAAATGTTTCCTTCTTTCCAACATAACTCATTCTGTTTTTATTCTATTTTTGTTACAAGAAAGGGACATTTGTTTAATCCTAACCAAGTCCTTATTTACACGTGGCTGAATTCCACAACTTGTGGTTATCCATACTGAATAGAGTGAGCCAAATGTGCTCAGGTTTGCAGGGAGATATTCCACAGGCAGATTCGGAATGGTGCCAGGACACCCAGGAGGATGCTCTGACCCAGACACCTCCACGCCTACAGCATTATATGTGCTCAGGACATACAGACTGTGCTGTTAGCCTAATGCAACTTGTAGATCAGCCCTACCAATAAGTGTGCCATTAGTTCCTAATGTCCCTTACTTACATTTTACAGTACCTCTGCATGCTAGAAAGATTTGAAGGCTAAGAGATACCAGTACATTCATCTAGTTTGACTACTGATGTGAATAAGAGAATGAAAAGGCCTCTGAGTTTTCACCAGGAATTCCTTGCACTGTGTAAGCTAGGCCTGCAAAGCACATAGTTAACCCTGCTGTGTAAGTGAATGCTGTCAAAGCCAGATATGTGCAATTAAACTTCCACAGAGTTTTTAGGCAAACATCCAATCTCAGCTGAAGGATGTCAAGCACTGAAGAACTTACTCCATGCGCTCTTCCACCAGCTAACACACCTTGCAATGCAAACTTGTCTTTTCTGACCATCAACATGCTCAGCCAGGCACCCAGGCACAGTCCTCTTTCCATTATAAAAGCAGCATGACATGGCTGCAGGTGCATTGCGCCATAAATTCTAAAGCTGTGTTTCTGAAATGGTGGCAAGAATGTGATAAAAAATGAAATTTTCATCCAAGCAAGATGCTATGAACTGGTCATCACAGCATTGCGAGGAGAGAAAATGTGGAGGTAGAAGAGTTGTGGGAAGTATAACATTTTTAAGAAGCAGAGAAGCCTTAATTTAATGCAAAACTGAAGATCAGGTCACAGCACTGAAATACAAGGAGAGGCTTGAGTCTGTCATCTAAGGAAAATAACATAAAGATAATAATTGTGGTAGATGTGTTTGAAATATTGGAGAACAAGTATGCAGCTGACAAGTTATTACTAAAAACAAGGGGAATCTTTGTAACTATGAGCAAATTTCATGTATTCTGCTCTGGCCGGAGCAAAGGCTGTTGAAAGTAAAACTCTGGTTGGACAGTGGCAGCAGAGGGAAAAAAAGCCCTAAAGCTGATGGGACATTTTTCTTCCTTACCTGACAGTATAGGAGTGGGCACAAGACTGGGTAAGGTGAGCTAATCATCACCCACCACTTACTGAGCTTGGTAACAAGTGGAGAAAGAGGAAAGCCTGGATCACCAGTCTTAGCAGAGCATATGGAGAAAGGAAGGAACTTGAAGTCTTTATAAATCATGTTCCTTGCTCTTTCAGGCAGTGGAAATGAAGATAGTGAAGAAGCTGTAACTATGGTACTAAAATAAGATGTGCAGGCCACACAGATAAAAGGCCCAGAGAGGTGCATCCAGTTGGATAAACAGCTTAGGCATTTATTCAGATGCTGTCAGAGCTCTTGGCATTTCTTCACTCCCTTTTATTTCCTTTTTATAATGCAATTGAACATCCGGGCTCTGTTAAAAAAGCAAACAATCCTTTGGCCTTTCTTATTCTGCTGCTAACTGGTGTTCTGACGCTCTTCTGAGGACTTTGGGTAGAAGAAAAGAGATCAGTGGTTTCAGTAGTCAGGACACATGGTGTGTACACAGGTGAGCATGTTAATGATGAGAAAGGGAAAGAACAAACTAAGTAGCAACCAAGAAAAAACAAAATAGGAGAAATAATTTGCAAATTTTGAGAGGAGATGGTAGTGAAGGGTGACTGTACTATGATGAGTGCTGGGACATTTAGTGGTGGTGGCTGCAGAAGCAGAGAACAGGGAATAGGGACATAGCTTGAGATGGAAGGTGGAATCAGGTCCTGAAGTCCACACCTTCTGTGTAGCTGTAAAGCAATAGTTTAATTTGCTTACAATGCTCCTGAAATAAGCCAGGGTAGAATAAAAGGTTTTCAGTGTGCTGGAGGATGAAAATGTTTTCAATGGAAATGAAGCCTCTGAATTCAGTTACATTCATCTTAGGCTGAAGATCTGGGATAATTTCACCAATCCCCTCCTTCTTTCACAGGGTTTAAGTAAAAAAATAAGGTCTGTAGGTCTAATAGGTACCATACAGGCAGCATGAGCACAGGAGAAGCCACCTCCATCTGCAGGAGAGTGGAAGAAGCCCCAACGTGGTATTGCTCCCACAGGTCCTGAGCCCACAGACACTCTGTAAGATGCAGTGTGAGTGGGGAGAGAGACCCACTGCAGACCCATTATTTCTCCTGGTAAATCTGTTCTAGTCACAACTTTTTTATGTGTTCTGGGAAAAAGTAGAAGTATCAACCACACCAAAGGGGCTGAACAAAGGATCAGAACATGCATGCATCTGGAGTGAAAACATGGCTCCTGTGTGAAATCAGTTTCCACGGAAGGTCAATATTACTATAGATAATATTTTTAAATAACAGTGTCATCTTAAAATGAAAGCTAACAGCTACGTTTGCATCATGAAGATTTCTTATCTGATAGAGCTCCAGCTAATTCACAGGTTGAGGGTGAGGTGAAATCATATCTATGCTCTTCAGTTTTGATACCGAAAGTGGGTATGCAAGATCATGGGCAATTTCCTGCCCCCATTCCTTCTAGCTCTGCAGAGTATTTGCAAATCTCCATTTGCCCTTCAAACTGAAACCAATACCTATGTTACATTTTTGCCCTAACCAAACTTTCCCCTAATCAACTTCCCTACAGCAGAAACCAATTATTACTGGAATTCGAGTCAGATTGAACTTTCAGGCTGAGATTTTAGGTATCCTCTCAGGGATTCAAATGACTTCTGGTTCCCCGACAGAGCACTGAAAACAGAAATGAACTTAAAGTACTCTCCCAATAAGTTACAACAGATAGTGGGCTAAGGCTTAATCACTTTGTAACACTCCGTGGAATAGTCCTGTTTGGTTATTTCTTGACCTGCCCATGTGCCATCACTGTTCAGGCAACCTGGAGAGACACGGAGCTGGAGACAGTGTGTCTTATAGACTCTTGGCACAGAGGTGGGATAGGTATGGTCTCTAACATCACTGGTAGGAATTTGGGAGATAAATGTGCTACAGAACGAGTAACACTACTAGCTACTTCCATTGTTCTCCTCAGATAAAAAACAGTAACCCCTCTTGCTAGACCCCTAGCACATATTTGAGTATATGGCTCCTTCAGAAATAGTTTTTGCCAAATGCTTCAGAGATTATTTTTGGTTTTCTGTCCCCTTTATACTCCCATTTACCCTCACCAGGTAGGCTGTTCACAACATCTACTTTAGACCTCTGACAGGTGCAAATCAAAAGCTTTCAAAGGCCGATACCCAATTGCCAATGGGGCAATTAGATCTCTAAATTAGATGACACTGTGTGGATGGTTCCCCTGGTTTGTCCCTGTTCACAAGGAGGCCAGCTATCTGAAGTGAAACAAAGCAAGCCATGAAAGCTTTACAAACACGAGATAGCTATTACCTTCTGCTTAAAACAAATTCAAACACCTGTTCAGTACCTCAAAGCCTTTTTCAGCCAGGAGAGAGGAATTTCCCTTTTCAAGTACAAGGACCTCCTCTATCTAATCTTGCACAGTTACTCAGTAATTGTGATTAATGAAATATCTATCACTGTCCTGTAAATAAATGTACTGTATGCAAGTTGCTGTCTTACGCAAATGTGGGTCTATCTGACGTGGAAAACCAGGAAGAAAGGAGAAGCAGGAAGAATTCTGGTTCTGCAGGAAGAGGAGAATACACTTGTCAGGCCAACTTTACAAAGCCAGCAGCCAAGGGATGCTTTTCCCAGACAAGAAAGTGTAATAGCCAGAGAGCAGGTGCGGTGCTCCAGAGCACTGGCTGCACTTGTTTGGTCCACAGCTCTGCAGCATATCATGTAGCTATCACCTTTGCAGGCTTGGCATGTACCGTATTTGTATAACGATATGCGAAATAGATGGTGCCTTTCTCAAAGGTAATAATTTCAGTTCCAGTATTCTCAGCCCAAAAGTAATGTGATTTCCATTTTCCTACAAGAGTTTCTGGCTGCTGTAAGTTTTCTCATCTCATCACTGCTGCTGCACAGTAAAAGCCAGTGACTGGCTGAGCAGTGCTAACAGAACGTACAAGCAAGCAGCTGTCCAGCTAGCATTTACAAACAATATTGTTCTTGTAATTGGTCAGCCATTTATTTATTTATTTATTTAGTTCAGTATGGTCTATCTTTTGGCCATTAGAGCTGCCCTGCTGAAACCACAACTGCCTAAAGCACACCTTTTTGACAGTAGGATAAGAGTCTCTCGATATTCCAGCCCTGAGTCCATAAACCTCCCTATGCCCTCATTCCCTTACCCGTGCTGTAATACACACATATATTTAGGAAGAGTCTTGGGGTATAGAAGTACAAAGGTCTAGGTACCAAGAAGTATTTGCTGATTATTTTCCCAGCCGTCTAATTATTGTTCGACATCTACTTTTAAAACCAGCATGCCTAATGAGGAAGAAGTTTTTCATGTGAACTCTGCGAGTTGTACAGTATATCTTTTTATTATACTCTGGAACTAATAAAAAGCAGGTAATCTTTCTTCCTGATGTGTGTAATTTATGCACTGCATGCAAAACTACATAAGCTCCTTTCCAAGATTAATACAGCAACAATTTCAATCACAGGTATTGAAATAGCATGGGACTTCCATGCTATTTCTAAATCTACAATAAAAGGCACAAATGAGGACAACAGGTAGTGCTATGTCTGTATGTTGAGTATAAAGTGAGGGCTCCACAGTCCAGGGCTTTTGAATGGCTTGCTCAGCCATCCATATTATTTACTCCTTGCTTTTCTACAGATTTCATTTCCTTTGTAATTTCGGTACAGTTTTTAAGAAGACTGTCGTTTAAAAAAATGCTAAAGGTCTCCCCTCTGTCCAAAATACGTCTGGGCACTGGAAGCCCAGGTGGGTTTTAGCAGTGACATTTCCAGTGCGGATGAATAATCTCTTCTGACTCCTTAAAGTTTACAGCACCGCAGCTTATCCTCCCAACTTGAGCTTCTGTTCCGAGTGAAAGGAAAAGCTGACTGCTGCATCCTGGCCTGTTGCAGCTACATGGTATACAAACCGTTATCTGTTAACATTGTGTACAAACACACCAAGGGTAATTGAGCGTAAAAGCAAAACATGACCAATAGGCATATGTCAAGGTGGTGTAAATGGGCTTTGAGTCAGTTTATAAGCGCACACGTAAGGACACTAGCTTGAACACTGAATTGAAATGTCAGGTTCAAGGAATAGACAGAGGTCTTCAGGGTTTCTTACAGAGCCTAATTCAATCTCTGCCGAAGTCAGCAGAAACTGAGCTGAGCTGAAAACTAACCCTGAGATAAAATGTTCCCTTTCTAAAGGAAAAAATTGTGTGAAATGTGGGGGACTGGAAAGCATCCTGGAAGGCTGAGAGAGTTTGGAAGGAGGTGATGTGTTTGAGAGATCCAGAGAAAACATGACCTGGATTTTGAAAGAGGGATCAACAGCTGTGAGGACATACAGATGGTCCTCACAGAGATTACAGCTGGCAAGGGAACTGTTATTAAAAAGGAGTACCGAGTGCAGAATAACTACACAGCTAATATAGAGCTGTTTATTCCAAGATTAAGATGTTACACAAATCAGCATACTCCAAAAGCTGCTTGCTGTCCACTGAACAATGGTGAAGGGCCTGAGCCCTTATTGAGGACTTGGAGAAGTCCAAAAATTAATTGCCATACAAATTATACTTCTGGTGGTCCAAATTTTTCAAGCTTGAATTTAGTGGAGGTCAGTTTTAACAGCCTTTAGTGCCTGAGCAGAACTATGCAATCTCTTTTATTCAAGCTTAATCCACAGTAAGTGCACAATTTTGCAATTAACATAAGATGCTGATTGTAGAGAAAAAAAGGGAGGGGGAGGAGACATCTATTAAACACCTGTATAACATAGTGTCTTTTTAGATAATCAAGGGCAAAGTATTTATGAACCTCCCCCAGTCTGAGTCATAAAGTCTTTATGTAGCAGGCAGATTATGAAAGTAACTTGGCCTCACCAGTTATAAAATTTACAGAAGTGGCTGAATTTTAAACACTGTGTATTGACTTAGGTGGTCATTTATTCCTTTAGATTAAGACAGCTTTGGCCAAAGTTCAGCTCAGGAAGTTCTGTAAAATAGCACCTTGCAAAGTTCTAACAGAATAAAAAGTTTTGACCTGCGGAGACCATGTGTCACCACGGCGAAACAGAACAAGGGAAAAGAAACTAAACTCAAAAATAACTGCACTCTACTCACTTTTACTTTAAACTTCTGCAGGTTTTACTTTTCCTTAGTCGCATAATGAGAAACACAGATTGTACAGTATGTCATTGCAGCTCAACAGGCACTGGCATCCAAAAGCAAGAAAAACAAATCCCTTCCTTTTAATTCAAGTCCATCCTGCTTCCCATGATTTCCTGTCCTCCAGTGCAGTTCAGTTCCTAGGAAGAGTTGCACAATACAAATACACTGTTGCCTGTGCTAACAAAATAATTGACCTGTCACGAAAAAGCTGGCATAAATACTATCTTCTCTTGGTAACTCCTAAACAGCTAAATTGCATGTGGTAATGCTGTTTGCTATTAATGTCATTTTAAAGAGACACATAAGGCCACAAATCTAAGCAGAACAGCCAGTGGCCTGCTCCACGCAGGGTGTTCAACAAACGGCACATTTTGCTGTAAAACGACCACACCTTTACACCGGAACCACTGCAGTTAAAGAACATATCTCACAGTCACAGTCCTCTAAATTCCCCCTTCAGGTACAATTCTCCAGGAAATTAAAGGCTGAGAAGGGGAAAAGAGTATCATCAAACAATACTTGCTAATATTATTAACGGGGGTGGCAGGGGAGCAATGAGCTTTTCACTGAACTCAGTTTTTACTTTACAAATCAGTTCATGTTTTCCGCTCTGGATGGTTCAATATTAAGAGTTTTGAGGAGGATGAGCTAGTCAACATTCCACATCTGGTCCAATCTTATTTTTTCTATAGGTTTAAAAGAAAGACATATTTCCATATGACCAAGTTGCAGCTGAGACGTGCACACGCTAGCCCTGCTTTGGGAATACTGCAGTCTGTGATCTCTGCTTCATCCACTTTAGGAAATGGAGCTGATAGGAGCAAGTCTAGGAAAAGGAATCCAGCCTCTGGAGAGTTAGGTGCACACAGGAGAAGGAAAAGGAAAGGAAAGGAGAAGGAAAAGAGAAGGAAAGGAAACTGTGAATGACTAAAATCCAGCAATAATTCTGGAGCAATGACTAAACCGCAGGATTTCTCTGGCTCAGGGAGTGATCTAGGCAGGGGGTTGCAGAGCTCCCCTGCTCAGCCTTTTGCACAGATCCCACCTCTCCTCCACAGAGCAAAGCCCCTTCCCCTCTGCCACAAAGCCTCAGAGTGAGGCAACAAGGACTTGAACCTCTTCTCCCAGCACCGTGTCTGGCTGGAAGCAAGTGCTCTGACCACTAGACTACTGGGGAGGAAAGAAAAAAAAAAGAAAAAAAAAAAAAACTCCTTGGCAAATACAGCAACTTCCTCGGGACTTCAATATTTGATTGTGGAAGGCTGTGAAAGGGTGAGACCATCCATATACCTAAAGCAGCCAGGAGCAAAGGCATGAAAAGGAGATTTTTTTTCAAGAAACATACACTTTTGTGATTTCTAGTAATCTGTTTTTACTGGAGTTGGGGGATTTTTGCTATTGATCATAGTGGCAGCAAAGGCAGGACTAGACTGTGCATGTATCAGGCTGATACAACACAAGTTCTCCCGCCTAGGGCTAGTCAAAAGCCTTGATTTCAGTAGAAAAGCTTACTCACCGTACAATGGCCCATCAAATAATGCCACCTGGCCTGCACTAATCAGATCTGACTGTAAAATGCATGAGTGGCTCTGACAGTAACAGAAACAGGATGTTGGTGGTTGGCAGGAAGTTCAGGTGTTAGAATACAAGAAAGTCAGAAGTGCTTCCTCATCGGCACTTGGGTTTACATCTATCAGAAAGTATTTGACCTAATTTAGGAGAATCATGCTGCACATTAGGATATTTGGCGCCTCATCAAAGATAAATTTGAATTTGCATGCTCTTGCACTTCCTCAGCTTGCCAGTGCTCAAATATTTAGCAGCTCCATTCTGCTCATTCTGCTTTTTTTTTTTCCCCTCACAACACGAGTAACGGTGAGGTTTTACGAGCTGAGGATTTTGCTCTTTCCTTTTCTTTATTTTGAAAAATCCCAAAAGACATAACCACCATGGCCATATCTGATTCAGGATTTTCACATCTGGTTATTAATTCTCTTGGAAAGATGATTTGCTTGGGAATCGTATTGTTTGTACAGGCTTTTGTTAGTTTTACTGAGGGTTTTTCCTTCCCTTCTTCTGTTCCTCTGTTTCACAGAAGGCTCCTACATAAATGCAATCCTTTGATTCTCCATTTCATATATGGCTTTCCTCATACACAAGGAACTTCAGGCTTAGGCATGGTCATTCGGTCAACTGCTCTGACGTGATTTTAGTAAGACCTATTGAATGCTGAGGATAAGGCCTCTTCTCTGAAATTCTTGACTGTTCATCCCTCACAGAAAGATACCATATATTTATGCTGCTCAGCACAGACTTACTTCTGCCCTGTGGCCTCATACCTAGCTATAGATGACTGTGTAATGAAATAACCAGACCTGGCCTGGGCACTGGATGATGGAGACATGCTCCTTACACTGAAACAGCCTCTGTTCTCCAGCAAGCACACAGCAGCCTTGGGTCAAAACCCTCCACCAATGCCAGAACTGGGCACACCTGGAGGACACGTTGTTCCATGAAGTCCACTGCTCACTCTTGTTGATGCAGGAAGAAGAAATCAGAAAAATGCTTGTATATTATATTCCACTAGTGCTCTATAAACCTAATAGCTGGACTTTGACCAATATTTAGCTACCAGTTCCTATGGAAAGGGGTTTGGTTGCTTTACATAAACAACCCAGGCTTTGCAGAGAGCTTTCTACAGAAGCAACAGAGGGAAATCACGTCACAAACCCATTCACTCTTCTTTTCCACCACAGTGACACTTAAGGAGTTTGTCTGCACTCGCACACAATCTGTGGGATGGGAATCCCCTTTAAAAAACAGTCTGCAGGCTTCAGATGCCTTGTAAAAGTGCTGCACTGCAAATAGGCTGCAAGTGAGCAAGGCAGAGAAAGGACAGAGACGAGGGCAGCTATCCAAGCTCTCT